>NC_133156.1:98445415-99088672 GCF_040802235.1 Manis javanica | reverse complement strand
TTCTTTCTTTCTTTCTCTCTCTCTCTTTCTTTCTTTCTTTCTTTCTTTCTTTCTTTCTTTCTTTCTCTTCTCTCTTTCTTTCTTTCTTTCTTTCTTTCTTTCTTTCTTTCTCTCTCTCTTTCTTTCTCTCTCTCTCTCTTTCTTTCTTTCTTTCTTTCTCTCTCTCTCTCTTTCTTTCTTTCTTTCTCTCTTTCTCTCTTTCTTTCTTTTTTTCTCTCTCTCTCTTTCTTTCTTTCTTTCTTTCTTTTTCTCTCTCTTTCTTTTTTTCTTTCTTTCTTTCTTTTCTTTCTTTCTTTCTTTCTTTCTTTCTTTCTTTCTCTCTTTCTCTCTTTCTTTCTTTCTTTCTCTCTCTCTCTCTCTCTCTTTCTTTCTTTCTTTCTTTCTTTCTTTCTTTCTTTCTCTCTCTCTCTCTCTCTCTCTCTCTCTCTCTCTCTCTCTCTCTCTCTCTCTCTCTTTCTTTCTTTCTTTCTTTCTTTCTTTCTAAGGGGTGTTCCATATATTAGTGAGATCATACAGTATTTATCTTTCCTTGCCTGACTTATTTCACTTAGTATAACACCCTCAAGATTCATCCATGTTATTGCACATGGCAGGATTTCCTTCTTTTTGCAGCTGAACAGTATTCTGTTGTACATATATATACCAAATTTTCTTTATATATTCATCTGTCGGTAGACACTGGGGTTGTCTCCATCTTGGCTATTGTAAATAATGCTGCAGTGAATGTGGGGGCTTTCTTTGAGATAGTGAGTTCATGTCCTTCAGATATATAGCTGGAAAGGGATTGCTAGATCATATGATATTTCTCTTTTTAATTTTTTAAGGAAGCTCCATCCTGTTTCCCATTGTGGCTGCACCAATTGACATTCCCACCAACAGTGTACAGGGGTTCCCTTTTCTCTACATCCTCTCCAACACTTGTTATCTGTCTTTTTTATAATAGTCATTCTAACAGGCAAAAGATGAATATATTAGTATTTTTAATGTACATGTTTTTATTAATCTTGTGTAATCTAACTGATGTTCTTTTCTGATTTGCTATTTTACTCTTGATAGTTTTTTTTTTTTGAGTAACATAAGTTTTTCTTTTCTTTATTTAAAAATTTTTTTCTGTGGTCCAGTTTGTCAGTCTTTTTCTTTCTGATTTCTTTAGTTTTTGTCATCTTGTGTCTAGTTGTTGTAGAGCTGCATTTTTAAACAAAACTAGTCTTGCTGTAAGGATCATCTGCTCCGATCTCACTGTGTCCCCTCATCTTGACAAGTTACCAGTGACACGCTTCTTCGCCTTCTCATACTCTCAGTCTACCCTCTAGGGCGATGGTTTTCCCAGGCACTGAGTGAGTTTTTGAGCAGCAAGAGTTTTTCTGAAATTCTTCCTAAACTCTTTAGGTTAGCCTACAAAGGGAGAAAGATAGCAAAGAAACAGGTTCTCACAAGTCCCTAGATGACTAGGGAGTATTCATGTATATATTTGTGCTCAGGTGCTGTGTTACCATCAGGGCGTGTGGTACCATCAGGGCTTCTTGCACAAAGAGGGGAAGCTGTCACTTGTGAATCTTGGTTTGCTTGTGGGAAACAACTTAGACAATAGAGATAAATGATCCTTAGGTGTCAGTGAAAGATTGCTGATATCTAAGATACCTAGTATGACACAGCCAGGAACATAGCCCTGAGTGTAATCATGCCTTTGGTTCAGTTATTTTGTGACTTTTATTCAAAAGATTTTATTCAGCAGGTTTTCCATGTTTGAAACATTATTTACCAAACTGTTTTAAATCTGCTTTGTAGATCTTCAGTAAAAATGTTCGTTCTGTAAGGCGGTGACCATCTCTGTCCACATAGACATGTTGTACAAGGCAAATGGTTCCCTTACTTCCTTATGTTTGGGAACTAGGACAAAGCAAGATTATGTGCCCATGGAGTCACAGCAAATTGATTGTTAGCCTTAATAGAAATTAAGTTTCCGGATGCCTCATATAAGCACTCTTTCTTAAAAATGATAGAAACTTTCTTTTTTTACTCAAGAGTAATCTCTGTCCCTCATTATTATTTTTTTTCTAATTGTAAGCACATCAACAATATCAATTTATAAAACCTTGTGTTCAGTCCAGGGCATCTCAAAAGTTTCATTTTATATAGGTTAAAATTGGCAAATGGTATGACTGAATCTAGTCAACCTTGCCTAGAACATTACCTTGGGATCATCTGGTTTTATTAAAATTTTCATGGACCTAGACTACATTTCTCTATCTCTGTGTGTCCAAACTTTATGATTTCACAATGCATCAGCTCTGTGATTTCAAGCATTTCATAAATCTGTTTCTCTGAATTATGGAGAATACCATCCTTCTTACTCCATTCTGCACTCAGTTTTATTTTTTAATCCTTAGCTTTTGTGTAAATCGCCAGTTGTTGGCTTGAATAATGGCACATCTTGCCCTTCCTGCTTACGGAAAGGGTGATAAAATCGGGTGGACTGGCGTCAGTCAGTGTGTTTTCCTAGTTTTTGGTATTGCTTTGTGTTGAATCACTAATGGAGGGTATATACCAACGTTATTAGTATTTGTTAATTCCTTCATGTGCCCCATCTGCCCTGTGACCTGCATTTATCATTTTGGTCCTTTGAGAAGCCCACATGTTTATATGTAATCTATTCCTAGCAGTACATTAATGACTGACATCCTTCATTTTTCCCCTAATCTCTAATTGTGGAATGTAATCTGAGTGGCCTGATTTAGCTTTTTATTCTCTTCTTTGTTATAAATTGAGGCTTTTGGAGGCTGCCTTCTGAATTTAATTTTAAAGTTTCCTGTGTCAACAAAAGTGGTATTAAGTGGTTTTGTTTGTTTGGTTTGGGTTTTTTTTTTGTAGAACTTGGGTCTCCTTGGCAGCCACTCAAGATTTTATTTCCTCATAAACTGGGGTGGGGGTGGGGGGCCCTTCACTCATTTTTAAAGTGATAATTTTGCAACTTTTTTGGTGTCTCAGTTATGGATTTTCTTTGAATTTTTGGTTGCTAAAGTACCAATTGGATTTTAATTACATGTTTTTTGAGTTAGAATTGACACTATTTAGTGATAGATTAGATGAGGGGTGAGACAGAGTTGGTCAAAGGTGGCTTCCAGATGTCTTTCTGGGAATATGGATGAGTCAAAATGGGATTTGCCAAGATGGAGGAGACAAGAACAGATCTGAGGTAATGCTGAAGAGTTTGCTTTGCTGCATTTTGGGTTTAAGATGCCCCTGAGCATCTAAGTGACAAAAATAAACAAATGTTTTATGGCTCTGAAGCTCAAAAGTTGAGTCAGTGCTGTTGGTACCAGTTTGGAAGCCACTCATTAGTAGATAGTATTTAAAGCCTTGGGAGGGGCTGGAACCGTTGAGGGAAAGAGTTTCAGAGTGAGAAGACGACACAGGACCTAGGGCTAAGTCTGCCAAGTCTGCCCTGCAACATTTAAAGGTTCTGAGAGGGCTAGGAGCCAGCAGGAACTGAGAGGCAGGAGGGAAAGAAAACACACGTCTTGGAATTCAAGAGAAGACAGGGCTCCTAGAAAGAGGGAGTGGTAAATTTTTTTATCAAATCAGCATTTCCTATCAGGTACTTAATAAAAATGTGTGGAAAGAATAAATATCTGTTTACAAAGAAATGTACAACAGAGCTTTGTTTCACTTTGATGAACAAAAATGCAGCATACTCCTGAATTGAAGGTAAGGTTTGTAAGAGAAAGTCCTCTTAAATACCTAAGTATTTACAAAGCCCCACATATTATAGTACACTATCTTAATAATTTTATTTTGAAACTAGTTTCAGCAAATCTTTTATTTACCTTGCCCATAATATAATCTGCTTCAGCCTTTGCTAAGGGCGGAGGGGCGCTTGCCTCATACTCTTCCACGGTTGAGTTGCTGTCCCACCTCCTGACTCCTCAGAGCAGGCCAGTGGGGTGGTGCTGCACCAAATGAGGAAACCTGAACTGTTCTCTTTGTCAGAAAATGCACACAGGGAATTCTGGATGTTATTTTTTCTTTCAAAATAGAGATTCTTACAAGTTTTAGAAGGGAAAGAACTCTTGAACAACTGAAGTCTCAAAATAGCCAGTTTTCTTGAAAGTTAGTGGAGCAGAAGAATCCTTCTAATTTCAAATCATATAAAATATTACAGTCAGAAAAAAGAATTATCACCATAGACATTTTCAGACTTAGATCTCATATGGTATGATAATTATGTATTTCATTGTTTTAAAATAGATAAATGACCTGTGTCATTATATCTTCTAAATTCCTGGAGGTTTATATATTTGAATTGTCCACACACATATCCTTTTTTATCTACTTACTGAAAAATAAGAGATTGCTTTGTGTTGAGGCCTGCTTATCCTGAGATACATGATAAATAAATGATGACCTAGAAAGTAAGAAGGTGCATTTAAAATCTTTGCTCCATCACATCTCACCCTGCAGCGTTTCACAACTTGATGGTCTCAGTCTGACAGCTCTGGCGACTGTTAGAGTGACTTTAGTTTTTCTGCTACTGGGGTGCTGCTGGCACACTCTTCACCAGCTTACCTCCAGCTTATTTCTGAACTTGGGTCAGAAGTCCTCAGTTACACCTAACTACAGACTGTCTTCTTCAGCCCATTAGCTGGAGAGAGTGTGTGGATTTGCAGCACAGAAAATGGTCTGTTCCACAGAGATAGAAGAACTTGGGGTGGGGCGTCGTGTTGGCATGGAGACCCAGCCAGCTCTCTGCTTTAAGTGCCCTTGCCCTGGGTAGGGAGCAGGATGCTCACCACAACCAAAGTAGCCTGTACCTATTGTCAACCAGTAAGGGAGGTCTACAAGTCGATATTTTAAATCCAAACACATAGGCTAAAGAGCATTTTCTTAACTGTCAGGTACATTCCATCCCTATTTTTGAACTTTGGCATAAATACAATTTCAGCTTTAATGATGCTTTAATGCACATTTTTGTATTTACAGCAGCAATATTTGAGTACTTCTCTACAAAGCCAGGCAAATCACAGGCTTTTCAAGTCTAAGCCTTTATATTAGGAATAACAGTGGATAAGCACAGAGTTCGTTATGAAATGTCAAGGTATGCATACACTGTGGTGACCATCACAAGTTCAGAGGTCTCATCAGCAGGGAAGAAGAACCTGTCAGCACCCCTGCACTGGAATTGATAGCTGATTTGGTTTCCTGAGACCAGGGAAGAGAGACATGGAGAAAATTTAGAAGAGCATACATGCAAGAAAAGTCATGTAGTTTTAGGAAGAAGGAATGATCTTTGCTTAAAAAGAAAGAAATATTTTAGGTTTAAAAAAAGTCTTAAAAATCTTGTTTTCTGTTTACAAAAGCTGTACTTGCTTATTGTGGGAAATTTGGAAAATACAAGAAAGTATAAGGAAGAATATAAAAATCATCTACATACTGATCCATCACTCAGAATTAACTGCTTAATATGTGGGTGTTTATCTGAATAAGTATATTTTACATATCATTTAATGACTTTTCTTTTTCAAATACTTGGTTCTCATAAGTACAAAATATGCCATTTCATGAGTGTGCCAGGGTTATCTTTCCCTTATGAATATTTCGGCTGTTTCCAGCTTTTTGTTTTTCTAAATAATGTTGTGGTGAATAGCATTACACATAAATCTTTGTGATCAACTCTTGATTAGTTTCTCAGCTTAATCTGGGAAGCTATTCTTTAAAGTGCTGGCCTTCTATTGTCTTGCATTTGTGTAGTGGGGCCATCCATTGTTGTCTGACTTAGATTTTTGAGGCCCTAAGAGTCAGAGATTGTGTACACAGGAAGTGCTGTTTAATGCTTGATGCAAATGACATTTAATATGCATCAAGAATGTGTTGTGTAGGCACCAAAATAACTTTATGCATATCTAAGTACATCTCAAGTGTGTTCTTTCTAGGTGAAACAATAGCTAGTTCCATTAAAGTTCCAGGAACTTTGTACCCAGTGACATCACGGTGACCTAGTGAAGTCAGGTAAGTGAGGAAGGAGCTATTGCACAAAGCTGCAGAGCTGTTTGCACTCTCCCCTGGGTACCTGCTTTCCCAGGGACTGAGGATCTAGATTACAGTGTTGAAACATCCAGCTACCACGTGACTCAGTAATCCTGCCACCCAAACCCTGTTTTTATCTTGAGATCTCCAACAACTGATAAAGTACTAAAGGGTGTATGTGATAAACACTGGCTGTTAGGGCAACGACTTGGATTTTAGCTCAGCTGTGCAACATATCAGCAGTGCCTCTGTGCAGATCGCTCTCCACCTAGAGAAGTAATAGAACTTGCCTTTGCGGCCTCATAAGATTGCTTAAATGTGACAGTATTTGTGCCACAACAGTGTGAAGTTTTAAGAACTAGTGAAGTATTTTTCTAGGCAATTGGAATTCACCATGTTAAAATGGTAGGCTACCATTATATAAGTATGAAGCAAAGAAAACACAGGGTGTTGGCATCTTCAAGTAGGATGCAAACCATGGGATGTGGCATCCTTGTGACAGTCTCTGCTAGGACACACTTGCCGTAGTCTGTGATATTTTCATTTTGGCATACTAGCCTTTGGAGATCCCTCGGCTGAGGGCTTGACTCTGGTTTGGAGCAGATTTGGGACACAAATGGCATTTTTTTAAAAAGTCACCACCTGTGGATCAGAACCACAGCATACCAGATGGGCTGCCTCAGGGATAGGGGTGGAAGGGCGGTTTGGGAGTGGGGTTCCCAGTTCCACACTCCACCTTTGCTTCAGCAGAGAAGATCAACCTTTGTAACATTTTGGCTAGAGAAATAATCTTTTGCTTGAGCTAGACATGTAGGGTGCCTTTGCGGCCTCATAAGATTGCTTAAATGTGGCATTTAAAAGCACATTTAAAAACCGTTCTAGGAAACTGAGACCCCAGGCAGCCAGTAGTTCAGGATCCCATGGCTTGTTGGTGTCGGGTCCAGGTCTGGAACCCTGCTTCCTGGTCACTGCGTCTCATACCTCTTCCAGGGAGGTCCTGGAATCTGGCCCTGAAAATCAGGCCTTCTGGAGGGACCATGAATGGCCTTGCTATCTGCACAGTGAGCTTCAAATTGACTCTTTTCTCATGGGCCTGACAATGTCCCGATCAATGGTTTTCTTCATTTATGTTTCTTCGGTTCTACTCTGTCAAAGAACTTGAATCCCCTACCTGAGGAGGGGGAGGGGCTCACTTTTTGGCTCACTTTCCAAAAGAAACACATGGGTTTATAGGTTTTTTGTTGTTATCATTAGGGTTTGTCTTAGGATAGAGAAAATTCCAGGCTATTTTAGGAATGAACTATGTTGTTGTGGTGCATTAAAAGAGTAACTGGTTTACTC
Source organism: Manis javanica (assembly GCF_040802235.1). Taxonomy (NCBI): domain Eukaryota; kingdom Metazoa; phylum Chordata; class Mammalia; order Pholidota; family Manidae; genus Manis; species Manis javanica. The sequence goes on along the minus strand of NC_133156.1, from coordinate 99,081,307 downwards.
AGGAGATAAGCAGGGTAATGGTGTAACTAACAAGTCCTTGTGTGACCAAATCAAGGTCAAGGATGGTCAGCAGGAAATGCAACCTACCTAGAAAATGTGTGGACTAAGAGAGTGAAAATTCCTATCCATTTTTATGAAAACTGCATCTCTTAGCTACATTGCTGCCAAGTCTCAAGCCAACAGCTCCCTCCCTGGTGGCGAAGCTCTGATATGAGTGCACCAAAGGCCTTCCCCCACAGCATAAACAATCCAAAGTGGTCCAATTATTAGTTTCAGATATCAGTGAACTAAATGCCAGCATTTAATTATATGGACTTTGTTCTCCTGTTTTCCTTTGATATAATGAAGTGTATTTTAGGATAATTTTCTTAAAGTTTTATGGTGGTCTGCTAGCAATCAAGGATGACTTTGAACAATTATCTTCACTTGGCTTTAATTTCATTTTCTGTTAAAGGAGATTAGATTATATGTATTCTACTATTATTTTTTAATATTTCTTCTAAGGCTGTACCTCCATATTTCTAGTTGTTTTGTTTTAAAGGAGTTTTTTTCACCCTGTATTCTCAGGATTCTTTCATACTGGCCTTCTGTTCTTCATTGGGGGCATGCTTTTAGCGTTCTAGGGTCCAATGAGAAATGGTCTCTCAGCATCTAAAATATTGAAGAAGAGAGGTCAGGACAGCAGGCCGGACGCTGCAGGCCTCAGGCGGAGAGAGGGGGACTGCCTGGGTGACCCACAGGCATGTTTTGGGCATCGTCACTTTTTCCATTTCGTCTTCTGAGAATAGGTGTTCCAGTAGGCAGGACTTTGGATGGGAAACTTGTCCCAGGCACTAAAAAACTCAAAGGTATACAGATGACTGAGAGATAAATTAAATTGAAAAAACTACGGAATTGGAAAGATGGGACATAAAGTGCTTTTATGAGGATTAATAGAAAAATGAAAGTTTGAAAAGATTCCTTAAAAATGTGATAATATAAATAATGTTTCACTAATAGCAATATAGGTCCAGAATTCATATTGACTGAGATGTGAAGTGGATGCGTGGCAGAGGTACACATATGCTAATAAGGTCCTTGATTGACTCTGGGAGGTGGGGCAGGAAACGAGATCTACCCTGTATTCCTTTTGAATTCATTATACATTCAAATATGCATTCTGGTATGTTTTTTTAAATGTTTAAAAATATTAACTTACCAGCATGAAGAGCAATGATTTCCTTTTATGTCACAGAAATAAAAAGAAAATACACAACATAGACTAAGAAGACCACAAACCCACTTCACATTGAAATATGTTAAAATTTAATAGAACACTATGAGGCTTATTTGCTATGAACTACTGCTATATACTACTACCAGAATGCTGAATGATTTCCTATTATGCACACTGCTAATACGTCAAAGCTGTGCATCAGATGTTTGTCAGAATAGGTGTTGAAAGAGCACTTTATAAAATTAAACATCCATTTCTGCTAAAAATTCTTCAGAAAATGAGAATGAACAGAGAATTCCACAGTGTAGTAAGACATACCTAATTTAGACTAATGGCTGATATCTTACTTTAGCAAAATTCTAGCGACATTCTATTCAAATCTTTCCCCACTAATATTAACTTTATTTTAGAGGTTCTTTGCAGGCAATCAACACATAAAACTGAAACAAAGTCTGTAACTCAAAGGTGGTAATATTTGTTATTTGAATGATATAAATGACCATGAATATCCAAGGGAATTAAATGCATAAATATTAAAATTAATAAAAGCATTCATTAAGTAGATTATATACTGGATGAATATATAGAAATTAATGTTATTTTATATTACTAGCTATTCTCAGTTAGAAATGATGATGAAAGAAAGGAATCAATTCAGGATAGAAGTCCATTCTCTTTTCCCATATCTTCTTCCCCCCAAAACACCAGAGCATAAAATGCCATGCCTTTCAAGTAACCAGAAAGAAACTTGAAGAGAGTCTGTGAAGATACAGCAAAACTTTATTTGTAAGCTAAACTATTTTTGAATAATGGAAAGATATGTGTCATGTTCATTAGAGAAAGGGCTAAATACTATAATCTCCCCAAATTAAATCAGCTTTAAAGCAATTCCAGTCAGAATCCACATGAGTGTGTATGTGTGTGTGTGTGTGTGTGACTCTCCCCATCACTGCAAGCACCATGTTCACAGTGTCTAGTGTAAGTGGAGGAGGAATTTCTTACAGCGTATTAGGTAGCCATGGAGTTGTCAGGAGGGCCAGAGAGAGAGCATGGAAAGTGACATCGCCTGGACAAACACTGGACAACAACACGGCCAGAGCAGGTCTTGGCCACTGCTGTTCCTGGTCCCTGGATTTCAGAAGCTCGGACACCACTCCTCCCCCGAGGGATGCTTTGGCACCTACTTCCTCATATTGCCTTCTTTCAAGGCAAAATTGAGTTTAGACTTAGCTGCCAGAGCCTTGCCTATGCTCAGGAAAAGAGAGAGGTGGTATCAACCCTGGGGAGGCAGGTCTCGTGACATGGGAAATTCCTCCTATGTAGGGAGGCTGCTCAGAAGACACTAGGTGACCATGAAGTGGACTGATACTCACTATGGTGACTTGACGTAATGACTCTGGAGTGCATTTGGAAGACAAGGAAATTCAGCAAGTCAGACCTGACTGCCTGAGATTCACACACATCATAAAGTGATAACAATGCAAGCAATCATTCACACTTGAAATAGAAATTGACAAGGATTGATGATGATATGAGGGAAACAGCATACCACTGATCAAGAAAGAGTTTAACAGCAAATGGTATTACAAAAATTGGCCTTTTACACAAGAATGCATGAGGTGAGCTTCCTTCATACTATATACTGAAGTGGTTTTTGTGTGGATTTTAAATTAACTGTAAAAGTTAAACCTAAAGAAATCAAATCAATATTTAATATGTTTAGGATGGGAAAATAATTTCTGAGCTTGAAAAAGGAGAAGAAATTGATAAGGAAAAGATTGATAATGTGAGTGTGGGTAAAATTGTAATACTTTCAGAGTATCTCCCTTGGCCTTAATATATCTGCATATCAATAGGCATTCAGAGGTGGAGAGAAGTATGGCTTTAGTGCATTTGCATCATTTCTCAGAGGTGGAGAGAAGTTCATCTCCATATCAGTGGGTAATTATCTGGGCAGCTGAGGGCTTATCTGTACCTGAGAGGTGAGGGCAGGGTCTGTTTTGCTTCTGCTGGAGCAGGAAGAGAGAACCAGCCCCAGACTGCAGTTGTAAGCAATAAACTGATTTTAAACTTTATTTCTCCCTTTGACTGATTTCAGTTTTTAGAGGTATTTTGCCCCGGGATTTCCTCTCCCCAGACTTACAGTGAGAATATTAAGAATTCAAAATTTGTAAGTTAGAAAACACCCATAAACAAAATTGGAACACTAACAAATAACTGAGAAAATATCTGCAACAAGTTTAATATTATGAAGTCATAAAGAGCTCTTTTACGTGAATGTAAAAATGAAAAATTCTATTGCCCCTCTAAACAAATAGGCAAAGAATGTGAACAAAACAGCTCACCAAAGAAACAGAAATGACAAGTAAACAAATGAAAAGTTCAGTCTCCTGCTAATCAAATAACTGCAAAACAGAATGATGAAATACCTTTTTTCACCTGATTTGTAAATACTAAAAAGCACACAGGGTAATAATAATTTCTGGTGATGATAATGAGACAGGTAGTTTCAGTATATTAATGTACATTTAGAATCTTTTCAGAAAAAGTGATATTTCATGTCAACCCCAAAACAGTTCATATCACTTGAACTATTATCGGCACTTCATGAAGTATAATTTAAGGAATTAATTAGAAAAGCACTCAGAAATATATATTTCAGGATGCAAATTTAGCATTATTTATAATAGTACAAAAATGAAAAACGACCCAAACATTAAATAGTAGGAAGAGTCATGCTTAAATTGTAGTCATACTGTATAATGAATAGTTTGTGGCATATGAAAGTTAGTAATTATAACCTGATGATAAAGAACAGGATACAAAAACTGAATATGGCTTGTAATCCTCTTTAAAAGCATGTTTATGTATACATGTGCATGCTACTGAAAAACAGACTGAAAAAAACCCACCATGACATTATGTTAGTAGGATTACCAATTTCATTTTTATAATCTAATGTGTTTTCCAAGTTCTCTACCATGAGCATGTGTTACCTTTAGAATCAGGATTTTGAAAGTTATTTTTAAAGTGAGCAGTTCCTCTTCTATAGATGTTAAATGTTCACCAGCAAAATCCCATGTGCGTATTGCTTCCACCCTCACCATCTGCCTCTAGTTTAAAGCAGTTAAACAGTTTTATGTTTAGCATTTTCCAATATTAGTAGCAGTACTCAAGTTATCCCCTCAGCCTAATTTATCCTTAGTCAGCCCCGTGGTAGTGATGGGCATATGCTGCTGTCTTCTATCTAAAATCACCTGGAAGTCATGCCTCTGCCGGAGGGTAGCATAGGATCTGGGGGAAGATTTTTTTTTTTAATGACATATATTGCTGAATTAAAAAGGTCTTATTTCTTTCTAGTTTGAGTTAATTACGGTTGGAAAACATGATAAAATATTTAGCAGAACTTTTTTCTTTATTCTTTAGTAAAAAATATGTTGTTCATTAAAAACATCCTAAGTAAAATTGTTCTGTGCTAAGATTCAAAAAGTGTAAACCCTCTAGCTGATAGAGGAAACATTTTTGTTTTGCTATAGCTCTGATTGATAAAATGTAAAAGCTAACCCCTCACTTAGGTATTATCTCAACCGTTTTCCTCCTGATAGCACATTTTTAATATTACGCTTTTAAATCATTCTATTAAATGATGGGCTGTTGTGACATTTGAGATTTATTTTAAAATTATAACTTGATAAATTAATAACCGAGTGTAGATGTTATTTGTTATCCTTATTTTTATGCCTGGGTAAAACAGAGCCAGCACTTCCTACACCAGTACTCTTGGGAAACTAATTCAGATCCAAATTGGCCAAGGTTCATGGATGATGTACTCAGGCATGACAGCGCTCCCATCCTCTGCCCCACCAAAACGATGCTCTCGCTGTGGTCAAAGCCAATGAGTTCTTTGTACAATATTATTCAGCCTGAGCATCCTGCAGGACTTGATACCAGGAAACACTTTCTACTTGAATATTCCTCTTCCCTTGCTTCCTGCAGTACTTTCTTCTTTATTTCCATCCTTTGCCGCTCCTTTTCATTTCCTCATCCATTTTAACTATTGATAACCTTTGGGTTACTTTTTTAAAAATTATTTTTACTAAAGTATCATTGATACACAATCTTTTGTTAGTTTCAAATATACAACACAGTGGTTCAACAGTTACCCATATTATTAAATCCTTACCACCTCCAGTGCAGTCACAATCAACATAGTAAGATGTTATAGAACCTGTGACCAACTTATATGTGATTGTGAATTATTGTGTCTCTTTACAGCTTTCACCCTCCCCCTCACCTGTTTTAACCCCTCCCTCTTGGTGACCACTAGTCCCTTCTCAGTGTCTGTGAGTCACCTGCTGTTTTGTTCCTTCTGTTTTTCTTTGTTTTTATACTCCACAAATAAGTGAAAGCATATGGTATTTGTCTTTCTCTGCCTGTCTTATTTCACTGAGCCATACCCTCTTGATCCATCCATGCTTTGCAAATGGGAGGATTTATTTTCTTCTTATGGCTGAATACTGTTCCATCGTGTGTATATACCACATCTTCATGTATTCATCTACTGATGGACACTTAGGTTGCTTCCATATCTTGGCTATTTTAAATAGTGCTGCTATAAACATAGGGGTGCATATGTCTTTTTGAATCAGGGGTTTGGTTTTCTTTGGGTAAATTCTAATAAGTGGTATTACTGGGTCAAATAGTATTTCTCTTTTTAGTTTTTTGAGAAACCTCCATACTGCTTTCCACAGTGGTTGCACCAATTTACATTACCACCAACAGTGTAGGAGGGCTCCTTTGGATTACTTTTGTCATCCTTCCGCTTGTGACTGTCACTCCTTGGCCAGGTCTTCTGTTTCATGCACATGCTGGTTTTTCCTACAGCTCTGTCTTGGGCCTGGACATTTCTCCTGAGCACGTTTCTGTTCACTGGAGCTTTCTCTAGCTGATTTGTCCCACCAGCACCTCAAATCCAGCGCTATTCAATACCAAGTTTATTGTCACCAACCCTGTGTATTCTCAGTTATAGGAACATCATCTACCTGGTCATCCAAGCAGGCAACCTCAGCATCATTTTTTGTTACATCTTCCATGATGTTTTACTTTCCCTCTGAAATGTGTTTTACACCTGGCCTCTGTTCCTAGCCATTGGTTCAGGGTTTTTATAGTTGAATGAGAGCTGGGCGCCTTCTTTCTACATGCTCTTGCTGCCTCTGTGTACCTCCATCAAGTCTTTATTCTACATTGAAGCTTTTTTTTAAAAATTTTTTAAGACATGAGCTTAATTATATATTTTAACTCAAGAAAAACACTCCATGGTTTGTCATGACATACGTAAGTGTAGTGTTTCCCAAATTGTTCCCAGACCAGCAGTAGCAGCACAGGGAGACTAGTTAGAAATACAAACTGTAAAGCTCCAACGCATACCTACTAATTAAGTAACTGTGGGTTTGATACCTAGTAGTCTGCGGTCTAACTAATCTTCAAGGTGATTCTGATCTACTCTACAGTTTAAGAATTATGACACTGGGTTCGAAAGTCTGGCTGCATATTAAAATCACCCACAGAGCTTAAAAAAATACCCACGTCCTAGACCAATTAAATCAGAAACTTTATTTCTCTGACTTGGCTGTCAGTATGTATCTTTTTAAAAGCTCTCCAGGGGATTTTGATACATATCATAGGAAGGTCAGAGAACAACATAGTCTGTAAAATTCACTTTCTTTAGCAGAATCTACCGCAGTGTTTCTCAATCTTCAATGCACTTAGAATTCACCTGGGAAGCTTTAAAAATGACTGATCTTGCCCCCACTGTAATCCTGTTCTGATTTAATTGGACCTAGGTGTGACTCGGTTATTGGGGATTTTTTTGTTTAAGTTCCCTGGGCTATAATGTGAAGCCAAGGTTAAGAATCACTGTTCTAAAACTAGGGTTCTAAAACTTAAGTGTGACTAAGAATCACATGGAATACTTGATAAAAATATGGGTCCCCAGGGTCCCACCTGGGTGAGAAGTCATCTGGAACACTGCCCTAAAGGCTATTTCCAACTGGCCCTCAGATTTTTCTAGTTAAATCTTCATCCATTCTCTATACTCCCTACCCCTCACTACCCTGCCCTAATTTCCTGCAACTCCATGGCATCAAATTACTTGGCATTCCTTATATATTCCTTGCTTAAATCATTGGAGAAATTATAGATTAGTAAAGCCAATAAATGGTCATGAATTTGTCAACCATTTGGAAAAGAAGGAAACTGGACTACTATTTCCTTATACCAAGTAAGTCCCATATAGGCAAAGAAAAAATTATTTTTTTAAAGTAAAAAGAAACAGTGAAAGTATTAGAAGAAAATATAGTTGCATTTAGAAAGTAATTTTGGAGTGGGGAAGTCTTTCCAAACAAAGTAAAAAACCCAAAAGCCATAAAGAAAAATGGTGGATTAATATGATTAAATAAAAATTCTCCAGGGAAAAATTACCATTAACAACATTGAACAATAAGCATAAATGGGAGGAACATCTTCAGTCTGCTGAAAGAATTACTTAAGTATGCAAAAACACAACAACAAAAATCAATTTAAAAAAAGTAGAAAAACAATTCAGAGGAAGAAAGTATGAACCAGGTAGTTTGTACAAGAAAGAAACGCCATTGGTTAGTTAGCATATTAAGAAATGCTCCACTAATAATCTAAAAAAATACATATCAAAAAAATGGATGCCACCAAAGTCTGAAAAATTCAGGATTGGTAAGATTTAGGGGAGATGGCACCACATGTGCCACTTCTGCTGCATCAATTAGTGCAGTGTCTTCGGAAAGCAATTTAGCTCTCTGTACCAAAATTAAAAAAAAAGAAAAAGAAAAAAGATTTGTGGAACCAGCAGTTCTGCATCTAGGAATTTAGCTGTTGGACATATTCAAAAACTGGCATCCATACACTGAGGGTAGGGAAAGACTAAAGAAAGATGATGATTCCAGTTTGGTAGATGGCAGGTTTAATAAGCAAGGGAACATACTTACGAGGTTTGTCTCAGGCAGCTGCAAAATGAGTGGGTCTCTGCACCCACACACCAGAACCTCAAAGAGTATAGAGAAGCCTTCACTGGGTTCAGTCTTGTGCTCAGTTCAGATGGTGTCAGCAATACCTACTCACTCAAGGCTCCCACCTTGAAAAAGGCTCCCACTGTGGGAACAGAGGTCAGAGTGTACGTCCCAAGGACAGAGGAGAGTAAGGAGCCTCCAGTTCCAGCGTGAGGATCAACTGGTGGTCTTCTTGATACCACCTCCAGCAGGTATTCCAAAGATATTTATTGAATCATCAAAACACTGAAATCTATCTAATATCCACTAATAGAAGACTAAGTAAGTTATGGTATAAGACATACTGGGATTTTAATTTGATGCTAAAAATGATGACAGAGGTTTAGATGAGCTGATATAGAAAATTCTAGATACCTTTAAAAAGCAAGTATAAAACTTTATATATATAAAACCTTGCGTGTATATATAAAACATATATAGTATGGTATTTGGGGAATTTTTTTTATATCCGTAATACATGCTTGTACATCTCTATGTATTCCAGGATATTTTTATACCTTTTCAAAAGAAGTTACACCTGAAGAGTAGAGCTAGGGGTGGGAAATGAGGTATGGGGCCCCAAAGCTTGTTGCAGTACATGGTACATAGTAAGTTCACAGGTGTTTGAATGAATCAGTGAGTGGGAGTAAGAGGCTGGAAGAGATTTTTAGTCTTTATTGTATACCTTCTTGAACTACTTGAATTTTTTTATTTTTTCTATGTATATATAATAGCTTTTGTAATAAAATTAAAACATAAAAATGTGCTGTTTACTTTTGGGAATCTGTCAATTTGCTTTTTCAGTTTCCTCCACTTCAGAAGCCTTTCCTTTCTCTTTTGCATCTACCGCTTTCCTTCAAAAGGTTCAGATCAAAGGTCACCTCTGCGCAGCCATCTATTCCTTTCTCTTCTGAATTCAAGGTTTCCTTACTTTGTATGTACCGCCATGAGTGCTTATCCCATTGTGTTCTGTTGGGCCATTCTTCCCTGCCTGGTGGGTGAGAGCACTGTGGCCAGGGAGAGTCTGATTCATCCAGCTTTCTCCAAAGATTTCCAATCATTGGCCATATTGTAGTGAAAAAGGAGGAAAATGTGGCACTACTTTCCTGCCCAACTGCTAAGCACTGGTCTTCCTAATAGTCATACTTGGCCTCACACCGGAAGTGATTGGCTATTTCCAACTCCTTGAGCATTCTTAGAATATAAAGCCCTAGCCTAAACATGGTCTCCAGAATTTCCATGTTTCATTTCTGCCAGCATCACAGTAGGAAGCCCCCAATATCAGTCATGTTTGGCTTAATGGATTTAGCATAGTATCTCACATATTTTGACTCTTTTTCCCCACAAGCTTCATTGAGATATTTTTGACATGTAACATATGTAAGTTTAAGGTATATGTACGATGTGATGATTTAACATACATGTATATTGTGAAATGATTACCACACTAAGGTTAGTTAGTATCTCCATCCCCTCACATAATTACCTTTTTTTTCCCCTGGTGATAACGTTTGAGATCTAATCTGTCAATAACTTTCAAATACATAATATAATACTGTTAATTACAGTCACAATGTTGAACATTAAATTCTCAGAATTTACTCATAGCTAGAAATTTTACTCTTTAACCAACATCTCCCCATCCCCTAGCCACTTGCAACCACCATTCTACCCTCTAATTCTATGAGTTCGGTTTTACAGCCTCCACATGTAAGTGAAAACATATAATATTTGCCTTTCTCTGGCTTATTTCATTTAGCATGACACCCTCAAGGTCTGTCCATGTTGTTGCAACAGGCAGGATCTTCTCCTTTTTTTGTGACTAATATTCCAGGGTGTGTGTGTATGTGTACATATGTACAAACATATACTATAATTTCTTCCTTCATTGATGAATGCTTAGGTTACCACGTCTTGGTGATTATAAATAATGCTACAGTGAACATGGAAGTACAGGTATTTTTTCAAGATAGGGACTTCTTTTTCTTCTGATAAATACCCAGAAGTGGAATTGCTGGATCATATGGTAGTTCTCTTTAATTTTTTGAAGAAACTCCATATTGTTTCTCTTAGAGGCTACACCAGTTTACATTCTTACCAGCTGTGCTCGAGGGTCCCCCTTTTCCCATGTCTTTGCCAACACTTGTTATCTCTTGTCTTTGATTACAGCCATTCTGACAGGTGTGAAGTGATATCTCATTATGATTTTGGTTGCATTTTCCTGATAATAGTGATGTTGAGAATTTTTTCATGTACTTGTTGGCCATTTATATGTCATCTTTGGAAAATGTCTATCCAAGTTATTTGCCCATTTTTAATTGGATTGTTTCGTTCTTTGGTTTTGTTTTGTTGTTGTTGTTTTTTGCTATTGTGTTGTATGGGTTCTTTATTTGGATATTAACCCCTTGTCAGATAGTGGTTGGCAAGTATACTCTCCCATTCAATAGATTGCCTTTTCATTTTGATGATTGTTTCATTTGCTATGCTGAAGCTTTTTAGTTTGATGTGGTCACACTTGCTTATTTTTGCTTTTGTGTTTAAGCTTTTGGTGTCATTTAAAAAATTATTGCCAAGACCAATATCAAGGAAATTTTTCCCTTTGTTTTCTTCTAATAGTTTTATAGTTCCTAGTCTTTTATTTAAGTAAGTATCTGTCAAATTATTTAATATACCTAAATTTGTACCTGTTATGTACCTATTTTTTTCATTCAGAGGGCCTTAGAGACCCTATTGCACACTTTAAGAGAATAATCACAACTTTTACCCTTGCCTCAACATATCCCAACACACATGAAGGGTTCAACACATTATAATGGTTAACTGTGGCTCCTTAAGATAATGACTCTTTAAAAATGGTATTTATGCATTCAGAATCTCAGGGTTGTACATGGTTTGAAACAAGCTCACTTTACCCTACCCATCAGTTACTTAGGATTGGTGCTAAAAAATATCATGGACACATGTGTAGAACATAAATAGAGTAGGGCCCTGAATGGATATGTCCTTATCATGGAAAAGCGCAAATTATATTTTCTGCAAAAAGGAATGATTAGAATAATTAGAGTAATCTTATTTTTGCTTCTGATAATTACTTGTTGAATTGAGACCCTATACCTTGATTTTAAGTGTCCTAATAACTTTAAATGTTTCAATATTACATGTTCTAATATAATGTTCTAATATCTGTCTATGAAAAATGGAAGTATGAGATACACAGCTTTAAAGCAAATACTCATTACACTGTTAGGTATTGAATGAAATAACCTGTATTTGATCTTTGAATAATCGAATGATTAGTTGATAGTAAAAGTATAGCAAGATTATTAATGAACGTTTTCTTCCCTATATTTTCCTTTTACAAAGGCTTTTATTTTAATCTAATCCAGAAACATTGGAATGATACACAGCTTAGCTTGGGGGTGATTCTGTTTTAGAGGAAGGGAGAAGTTGTGGAAATAGAGTTAGTTTAGAGGAATGTAGCACAAGGATTTGAGTAGAGGAAGTGAGTAACGTAAAGGGACTGTGGGCTGGTGGGATTTCCTGAGTGTTGACCTGGTAGGATGCTATTTGTTTGCATTGTTAGGGAAGGAATTTCAAGTCTTAGTTCTGTTTTGAGGATACTTGGAGGTCAGAGTGAAATGAATGTACAAAAGGGACATTGCACTAGTATACTTGAGATAAGATGGAGAAAGTTGAGTTATAGAAGGAAATGGTGAAGCAAAAAAAAAATCCAAGACTTCCTAGTTAAGAACTCCAAAGGATTAGTGGAAGTTTTGGATTTGATTTACAGTTTACAAGGAAATGTCAAAGCTGTGGTTCTCAACCCTGGCAGCATAGTAGAGTCACCTCATTTAAAAGGTGTAGGTAGCACTTGAATATCAGCATCTTTAGTGTTTTCCAAGTGATTCTCCTCTGCACCCCAGATTTACAACTGTTTATTGGTTACTGTCTAAGGACATGGAAGAGGAGAGTGAAATAAAAATATTGGAAGAGAGTCTTAGGGCTAGGGAATTTCCAAGATTTGTATGGTTTATGAGAACTGAAAGTCATAATTTTGATTTATTAGATACTTGGCACATAATATATTTTATTATGAAGCAATAGAATTCAATGTCTTTGATTCCTTTAAGTCTGAGACTATTTCTGGAGTTAGAAACTGAACTGATTAACTGACTAGTAAAAGAAAAAAGATGTACACATATTTCACTTCTTTCAGATAGAATTCCTGTGTACCAAAAGCCAAGGGAGTATATAGCATTTGTTAAATGAGGCCACTTTAAGTTGAATATTTATTTTTTAACCAAGAGCTGAAAGGAGGTTTATAAAAGAGAATACAGTTAGATTGCGATTATATGCCATCTATATGGATGTGTAGCATGTCATTTAAATACTTAGTTTTTGATTAGAAATTACTCAGCAGTTGAGGAATTTGAGACAAACAATCTGAGACAAACCAATTTCCTGATAGTATCCACCCCTCTTCTAGGTAAAAAGGAAAATTCTTTATATCCAATTACATTAAAGAATTGAAACCCCTTCATGTAAGATAGAACAGAAAAATGATGCACACCTTAGGTTACATGCTTTAACTCAGTCTTTTATCCAGATTCAGAAATTGATTAATTATCCAGGATTAATGGATCAAGTTTTAGAAAACTGCATGAAATTTAGGAGTGTGTTTCCCAGTGGCTATGTTCTTAGCTCCCCTTCCTTTACCTTATAAATGCTACTCAGTAACTAAACAAAAGCTAAAAGTAATCTCTTCTCTATTGCTGAGAAGATGAATTACTGTAGATGGGAAGAAAACATACAACTAAAAATCAGCTTTCTTCATCACTCTTGACATTCACCAGTCTTTACTCAGGATCACCTTGAGATGTGACATCAATTCAGAGTAATAAGGAAGGGTCAGTGCAAAGCTAAAACATTCTCAGGAACCCATTACAACACATCTCTGAGGGATTCGTGTCAATGCCACAGCATTTCAAATACAGTACACAGATTCCAGAGGAACAGCTTCGTGAAATGGAGACAGTGGGCATCTGTGTGAGTCTTATGACATAGAAATTGACCTGTTATTGGGTCTCTCTTCTCTCCCTACATATGTTCTACCTATAACCTCATCAGTCATACCTTAGAAAGCATGTATGTTTGTCAAGAATCTAGTGTGACATTGTACATTCTCTATATAGTATCATCACTGAGAGTTTGCTTTTAGGAATTCTGATGCAGGTAAGGTTTTTGTCTTAAGAAAATTTCTTTTTCACATAAGGATCCAGACTGATTTTGATGAGTCTAGAGTTTGTGATTTACAGATCTGCTTTTAACAGATTTTTAGCTCTTTTTGTCTTGTTCGCCATTTAATTTCTTCTATCAGGTAGCTCAGCTCTGTGCACAAAAAGAACTTAATATATAATAATTTAATTAGAAAAAAAGTATGTTTTCTAGTTAACTGTATAATAGGGACTAAGGCATTGAGAATTCAGTATACATTCATTTATCTTTACATATAACCAGAGTTTATTCCTTATCAGCATTTAGAACCATAAATTGGTAAGGGGAAGAGAGAAATGGAGTAGAATACACATGTCATATTCCATTCAGATATGGCTCAGATATGGCAGGGGACAGAATGATTGAAATGATCATTACACAAACTTCAGTATTTAGCCTATAGAATTTTCCTTCTCTCACTAGCACTATTGACTGGTTTGAGTTTCTGAAACAAATCAGGACTATTAAATCTGTTAGGTGCTAAATAATTTGAGCTGGAAAAATGTTATTTGCTCTTGAGAATGATAAAAGCTGTAACAGAATTTTAAGATATTTAACTTACAAGTGTTACTTGTCTGCAACTAAGTATAGCATTGCTATATATAATTGAGTATAATGTGCAATATGAGTACTTAATATATTTTAAATATTAAATATCAAATAGATGGTCTCTCCATAAATAAAAGAGCCTAAAGCCTACCCAGGTATTCAAGTCTTGCTCCTAATTATCTCTCTCACTCTTATGCCCTTTCTCCCCCAGTCTTCCCCATCTCAATTCATGCCACCGTCTACCCATTTGCTTAGTTCTAAAATCTAGGAGTCATCCTTGTTTCCTCTCTTTCCCCCATCATTCCACTGAATCCAGTTTTTTCAGCAAATCCTGTTGACTCTACTGCCAGGCATACCTGCGAGCTCCGGTCACCTGTCCGAGCCATCATCATTTCTTTCCTTGTCTATCCTGGAAGCCTCCTAACTGATCTGTTTTCACTCATGTCTGCTTCAAGCCCATTGGCCACAGAACAGCTAGATGGATTTTTCTAAAATGTAAATCAAATCATATCTTCCTCTCTATGCAGTGGAGAATTAATATGTATTTGTTGAGTTAATTCATCGTTAAGATGACATTGAGTAGTGCTGGTGGCTCCTGAAGGATCAGTAGGCAACAGTAGGGGGCAGGAGGAACTAAAAGAGGCTCAGGGAGCCCAGAGATTATGAAAGCCTTGATTCATGACGTATAATTCTCTCTTCAATTCGGCCTATTCTAAATTAGTGATGTTTTGAACACTGTATAACAAAATAGTGTCCCTAAGTCTTCAGAGACCAAGTAGATAATACAGAAATCAATTTTTTATTTCAAATAAATGAAAGGCATTAAGCCTTACTTCTATTCCTTGGCCTGCTGTGAACACGGCACAGTCTACCCAGGGACAATTCCACTGAAGGCCAACAAGGTTTTTCTGTGTCTACTTAGATGCTAATCAACTGTCCAGGTTTAATTAATATTCTGCAATTATATCTGGAGAAGAGCCAGTTTCTGAGACAGCTGTCCAAGTGCAAGGAAGTTTTCTGTCTCTTCTTGCATCAGCTGGCTCTGGTAGGACAGAGGCAAACATCTCAGGTGATTTGAACTATTATTTTTCAAAGTTCACTCAGCTTGAGGTTCCTGCATAACTGGTCCAATGCCCCCTTATCTGCTGGTATTCATCTTGCAAGGGGATCTGGGTCTGATTCTTTGACACTGGGTCTTCAGGTTTTGAAGAAGTGGCAATGAGATGCTGAGAATCTCCTACAAAGTAATAAGAAACACAGTACTGATTGCTGTGATGAAAACTGTCAAAACTCATTTAAGTGGATCATCAAATAATGACAACAAGGATTCAAACAGGAGCTTACTCTTTGCTCTGCCACTAGTTTCAAATGGCAATTACCATTAATTCTCAGATTCCCTCTGTCCTGAGAGAAAATCAAGGCAACCAGAAACTATCATTTTGTGAACAGACAGCTATTAATAGCACATCAATAATCTATAGTGGGTATAGCATATGTCTTTTAAAAAGATTTGCAGATCATTTCTCTGTGGTGAAGACACAGGACTTCTCCAACCTAATTACAAAGCAATCAAACAATTTAATTAATCTGGAAATCTCTTTCTTAACAATAAATGCCTCTAAATGAGGCACCCTGTGCAGTGCCCTTAGGAAAAGTACCTTTTGATATGCTGCACATGTGTTAGCCAGACTACCTCCTCCTGGGGATTGTGGCGTTAATTACCTACCTAATGCCTGACCACTACTGAGGTTGACTGTACCGGGTTGGAAACATCAGCAGTGATACCAACAGTCTGTAAATTGTCCTAGCACTCAAACATCCAAGAGCTAGCAAATCCCTGGGAGCAGCAGGCTTTGAGTTATAAGCAAGTACTGCACATATGGGCAGAGAATTAACTGGCACCAGTTTTCATTTGAGAGTCTCTCAGGTATTGCTTTGCAGATGGATGGATGAATTCAGAGAGCAGTGCTGTGAGCAGTGAAGGTCACATATAGGGCTCTGGTTTCAGTCCTGGGGAAGTGCTGTGCATGACCACAGCAGCCTGGTCCTCATCTCCGAGTTAAGAATATGTAAGGCATGCTTTTGAATTTGATCTGTTCTAAATTAATGACTTTTGATCACTGTATAACAAACAACATCCCTAAGTCTTTGGAAACCAAGTAGATAACATAGAAATCAATTTTTATTTCAAAAAAGAACACAGACTTCAAAGATTGACTTCTGTCTGCCTAATCTGCTCATCTTGTAATTTCTCCCTAAGGGAAATTGAGGAATTTTCTACAATAAATGATACAGATATCTACAGAATATTCACCTACCCTTTTCATCTCCTATCACTCGCATGCCACTGCTCTCCCAAATTCCCTATTAATGAGGCAGTCAAGCTCCCAACCTACCCGCGCTGGAAACGTCTGTCCCTTTTAGTCTCTGACCTTTTTCATGACTCAATTTCTAATCCATTATGAATTATGTGTGGTTTGCTCACCGAAATATCTTCTCTGTTGGCCTAATCTAGCCACTGCCCTGTCCCCCCAGCACGTTCATGCTTGCTTAAAATCTCTAGCGCCTCCCTCTCACCTCCAAACCTCTCTGAAGGCCTCCCCGTTGTTAGTGTCAATAGACATAGTTCAAAACTCATTCGCCTTACTCAGCTCGCTTTCCCTGCTGCAGTAAAGCCTGCCACGGCTGCATTGCCCTGCGTGTTCGCTGTGTTTGGGTTGTTTCCATCCCCTTCCTCAAGTTCTTCCTTTTCTTCTCTTATCTCAGTCTTGCTCAACTGTCCTCAAATTAAGCTGTAGTCTCTAAGGAATGATCAGGTATTCTAGTTCATTTTCTGTAATGTCCCACTGCACATAGAGCCTTTTGTGGTACATGGGGTATGTATGTACGTGTGCACACACATGTGCATGTAAGTGTGCGCATGCATTTACATTTGCATTTCAACCTAGCTCCTCCATCTGACATGCAATCAGGAGAGATCTGTTAGTAATATGATAGGTGGCTCTGGAGTCTGAAAGCTGAAGAAGTAGAAATTTGTGTTTGATTCTACAGCAGTGTAGGAATAGATGTAAAAAAAAGGGGGGGGAGGTGATTTTTTAAACTGATGGGCCAGGGAAGCACAAAATGGGAAGGCAAAACCTGAAGATTAGAAATAGTTAAGGGCAGCCTTGTTTTATTTTGTTTTTAGAGAGCGGAGTTAAATTAACCTACCTCTCTATCTCTCTCTTTGCCCATTCATCCTCAAAGCAATGGGTCCCCATGTATTATAAGATGCTACATGGCTTCCTGAGGACCACTCATTAAAATCTCTAAAAGTGAAAACGGTTTAAGTTAGTTCCTTGTTTCTGCCTTCTTCAGATTCTTTAAAATATTTAATAAGCTCCCTCTAGTCCTTCTAGTTGATCTCATTCTAATCTCCAGATATAGTGTTCTCCTTACAAAGAAGACAGGGCTAAGAATTTGGTGCCCAGTTTCAATGGCCTTTATGATTTATTCTCATTGAATAGGGTAGCAGGGATTGTTCTCAAAATGCCCTGGCTTCCAGCAGTCATTTGTTTTGTTTCTCTTAATGATTTACCCATAGTTTGTTCTACATGCGGTGTGGGCAAAGTGAACATTTCTTCCAAACAAAAAAAACCACACAAATCTTTCTGGCATTAGATTTGTTTCCCTTTAGGAAACAAAATGTTTAACCATCTTAAGTTAAAATTAAGACCTTTTAAGAAATATAAAGAATGATGTACAAGCTAAGTTGGAAGGAGGTGTGGGGAATGAAGGCTGTTGAGAGAAGCTGAAAGAACTGAATTTAGCTGTGTAAATAAATGGACAAAAAGAGTCCTGGAGCACTGGATGGCAACAGCAGAATCCATTTCTCCAGGGGTCCAAGGAACAACAGATGCAAAGGCATGATAAATTTCATTGCAGCAGAGGGAAAAATGTTTCTTGATTCTCTATCCATAAAGAAATGGGCTTTTCAGCGCTTCCCAGTTAAATGGCTTTAATTGCGCTGTCTGTCATAAAGTTAACAGCATCTGTTGAAGACATCATTATAAAATTTGCAACCTTAAGTTAATTGAAAAATTTCAGTAAAAGTGTAGTCAGTCCAGAAGTCCTCAAGGTAATACTAAACTTGCCCTCTTTAATGTGGGTAGTCTATTCTTTTTGCACACAGGTAGTAAATTGTTTACCTTTACAGCTAGGTACTGACTTTAATGTGCAATCTTGTATTCCTTACACCTAATTACAATTGTCACTTCCACTATGAAGTCAGTAATGTGGGAACTGGCTTGCCCTTAAGGATTAAACATGCCTTCCTGATTTATTTTCTGTGTTCCAAGAACATACAGGATTATTTTGCAAGCTTTCCTCACTTCCTTATTTAAACCAACTACATTTCTGGCCAGTCCTCAGATAATTCTGCCAATCTAATTAAACATGCAGAGGGAAGCAGAGTGGACTGGAGTGTCCTGAACTTCCCCTCACCAGCTGCCTGCCAAGCTTTCTCAATGATCAGCAGCAGGTTGAGTGTTCTAATGGAGAAAGTAACAAGCCCCCGAGGAGCTGCCCTCCTTATAGTGAGCAACCTGAGCGCCACCTGCCTTGGAAGGACTTGGGGAGAACACCCTGAAGCCAACCTTTGTGTGGCTGTGGCTTTTAAAGGCTGCCTGGCCAGTCACAGCACAGCTGCTTAGGAACAGAGGGACTGTTGAGGAAAATATTGATGAGGGCTGATCCTGCTGGACCGCTCTGGCCATGCTGAGATAGATCTGGGTCATATGAGAAATAAGTCCAAACTGCTGGGTTCTTCCTAGTCTTTTATGACTAGTTCTAATATTTCTACTTTTAAAATAAGTACTTTGGAGTCTGAGGATTTATTTTCAAGAATTCAGACTATTTACTCAGTTTCCATAAATAAAAAATACTAAGGCTGCCTCCCTAAAATAGAAAGCCAGTCCCCCTCCCCAGCTGAAGCATAGACTTCCCCATCCATCTTGCTCTTTGAATGTTAATGACTGAAAGAGTCAGAACCAAGACATTTGTATATTCATTATTCTGTAGGATGGAGATATTTACATTATTAGATATGTGGAAGACTGCTGGTTGGGGATGTAGGGAAATGTGTTTATTCATTTATCTTGCACCCTTGGAAAGCCGTGCTGGAACTTAAGCACCACCCCCAGCCCGGTCCCTGCTCCAAGTAAAAGAAACATCTTTGAAGAGTGGACATTTTACAAAAGTGTACAGAAATGTGTTGCTAAAGAGAAGAGGATTCTGAATGTGGATAATGATACAAAAACAAAATCTTGTTGTAAATTATTTTCCTCTTTCTCTCTGCAGGAAATAGCCCTCAAGATAGTCCAAGAAATTTCTCCCCCAGTGCCTCAGCCCATTTTTCATTTGCACGGAGGTAAGCATTTCCTGTGAGTGGAATAATAACGTGTTATGTAGAGAGTCCCTCCCCCCGACTCTTATGCCCCCTACATCCCTGCCCTCTGTCTTTTGAGGTCCTGCTTATTATCACATAGAGCCTTCTCCTCGGCAGCGCCTTCCAAAGGTAGGCCACCATAGGACTTTGTTATACACATTCCTGCTTAGACAGGTTTAATAATACTTTCTGCCTCATTCTAGAGTTATACGTACCTCTCTTGGTCACTCCCAGATGGTGGGCTCCCAGTGAGAGCAGGATATGCCTGTTGCCATCTATTTCCCCAGCCTAGTACAGTGCCTTGTACAATGCTTGACAGATTTCTACTGTATTATCTGAGGTCATATTATAAGGACTTGATTCATCTCTGTCTACTGGTGTACTTGTTTTTATTGTTTTTTAAATACTTTTTAAAAATATAAAATGACCATTCTTGGGATCTCAAGGTATAAACTCTAAAGTGCCTCTTTACTTCTGAGCATCAAGCCAACAATCTAGTGATTCCCCTGAGATATAAATATCCACTCATGAACAATAGGACATTTTATCTTTTCTTTTCCTATCTTGGTTAGAATTGGGCACCAAATATCAAAGATCCATGGCTCATATCTGGGTCATTTAGTCATGAGGAAGTGTTAGGGATAATGAGCATATGCTCTAATATCAAACCTTTTCAGTTCTGGATATTCTGTGATTTCTCCAAGTTAGAGGAGTCTACACAGCACTTCTCCCGTGTTCTATACATGCAATCCATGTACTTTACCCTATCAGATTCAAACCTAACCCTTACCGTGTCACATATACACCTGTCCTCTTCTGCCCAGGAAAAACACACAGGAAACAAAATGTCCATGTCCCTTCAGCCAGGTTTCTGAATATTCAGGATAATTTGGCCTATAATGTGAATGCCCTAGACAGTTGCTAAATTTTCCTCAGAGACCTAACCACATTTTCAAGTAGATTAAAGTAGTGCCTAATAAAGACACATACAAAGGTTAAAAGAATAGTTTTGTTTTAACACATGTTATTAATCAGCAAAACCTGCAGCGTCTTCACTGCCATTTGCCAGTATGAAATTCATTTTATATTAATACATCCAGACTAAAGGATCCATTGGCAGCATTTTCAGAATCTCTGTAATTAAGTCTCCCTTGTAAACATCACACATTCCCCACCATATGGTAAATGCCCAAGTGGTGTAAGGTGCGGGCCCTCTACCATGGGGTAACACCAGAATAATTAAAACATGATCTCCAGGGAACTTCTGGAGTTTCCCCAATTCCAGATTCTGTTCTTTTAGCTCATTGTGTTAAGCGCCGTAAAGAAAATGTGAAAATTAACTGGTCCACAAAGCCTATGTTTGCCCAGTGAATATTAATTCATGATGGTGCTACTCTTCTAAGTGAAAAAAAAGAAAAATCTTATAAAAGTTGATAAAAAGAACCCACCATTAAAAAAACACCTTTTTTTAAAAAAAGGGAGTGCATTTAATTACTTTAATAAGAAAAATGCAAATATCATTACAGCATACATTTAAATATGACAGCAATAACTCAGTCCTGCCAGATTCATAAAAATGGAGAGAATCTCATAATTAAGTGAGTGACTGGAGGACAGATAAATCTGGTTTCTATGCTATAAAAAAATTATACAAAACCCCAGACATGTTAATTTTTGACAAACCATAAACCGTGACAGAAGATTATCACTGGAGACCTCTAGTTCATTTTGCATGAGTTTCCAGATGGAACTCCTTCCACACTCTTCAGAAACTATTAATTTAGATTAGTACATGAGTGATCATCTTTTTAAACTTTCATTCAAGTAAACAGAACCTTGTGTTTGCTGTAAAACCCAAATCGGTGTATTTTTATGTCACATCTGGTGTCTTTCTCTTCCATTTTCAACTTGATTTTCATTCAGGAAACATGGAAACTCCATTCATGGCTCTTCATTCCCTTCCATCTGGTATGCATTTCTGAGCCTTTAAGAAGTACTGGCATTTGAGACCCCCACATTTCACTATTTTGTATATTTAGTTCCACTCTGTTGTTTTTAAAATTATTCTTGTGTGAAGAGATGAAGATCAGGTTTATTAATCTGTTCTGATCTTATTTATCCCATATGATAATGCTCCCCCAGTGGACATCTCCTGTACTATAAGAGTTTAATTTCAAACTGGAAAATATGACGACACACACTTTCCCTGTTATGTAATATATATCTGGTGTAAAATCATCAGGTTCATTTTTTAATACTGAGTTAAAATAAAAGAATGAAAATAAGCATCATGGTAGCATAGATTTTGCCTGGAGCAAGGAAGCATATTATTACCTCATTAATAACTGTGACACTGATGTATAATCCATCTGATTGTGGAGTTACTTAACAGTTTTTTCCTTGGTGGTAAGATGGGGGTAGTAACTTTGTTCTGCCTTTTCCAGAAGTTGAAGAGGGTTTTGCATTATAAATTGCTTTTACTTTCATTGGAAATACAGAGCCCTGAAAAAATGCCATGGGTATCTCCTAGTTGCCTAGCTGTATTTACCAGGTAAAATCTCTCTCTCTGTATATATATTCTGTTTCCACAGGCAAATGACTTAAACATTCTTGCCTGCTGAGTTCAGGTCATTAGATACTTGTTGATCACTGGTGGGGAGTTACTCCCTTCGTTGGTCACATTATATTGGCATAGTTCAAATTGTTCCAAAATCATTAGAATATAAACTGTATCCCTCCAGGGTGACTGTAACAATTAAATAAAGAATATTGTTTCCTTTTCATACAGTTATAATAGCCAGGTTGATATTGGGACTTTTCATTCTTTCTTTATTGTACACCATATTAATCCAAATTTCTATGAGTAGTGTTGAAATGATGTTTTTTTTGCCAGCCTCTTTGTATCCTGTGTTCTCATCTAATGTTTTTTCCTTCTTCCTTTTTCATTTCATATAACATGGAGATTCCATCCACAAAGAAAATTCTTTTTTCAAAAAAGCCTTGTTGCTTTGGCAAGAATATAGTCTTATCTTCAGATAACATGTTATCGGTAGTTACTGCAAAGAAAAGACACGATTGTTCGTAGGATGCCAACTGCACTTGTGTGATAGCTTCCCTGAAAACAGGGCATGCTCTCTCTGAAGTGCTGTATACCACATGTGTAGTAACCTCTGATGTGTAGATGTCATGGTAATGAAAATGCAGTGGTCCTGTGTGTTCCATTTGAGGAAACAGACATGGGCAGCTGAGGGGACTTCATGAGACATGGGTTATTCTGGTACATGGCTGTGCAGAGTACTGAGCCATATTCTTGTTAAAACATCTTTTCGGAGTGTGTTCTCTGGAGTAAGCAAGTGTCAGTTGTGCTTCAGATCTAATATGAACACGCCTCCTCTTGGAATTGTTTATTCATCTGAAATGCCTTCATTGATACCTGAAGGAAAGGGGAGTTAATGAATCGAAAAACAAAATCATGGTGGGGAAATTGTGTCCCTCACTCTTTCAGAGACTAGTTTCTGATAATTGCTATTGAATGGACTGAATAATTCTTTGTAAATCATATCCTTTTCCTAATTTAAAGAATTGGAGATGTTTAAAATATAAATTGCAGGTGTGGATTTTCAGGTCTGTGATAAATAGCCAACTAAAACATGACTAGCTTGTGTCCATTTAGTTGACAGTTGGATGTCTTTATAAGCATGTTATTATAAGTATATTTTTATTAAATTTTTAACATTTTCAATTGTTCAAAATATTTTTTAAAGAACATAGGCTTAATTCTCCTCATTTTATCTGGTATATTTACAAGCATCTTGCTTCTTTTTTAAAAAAACATATTTGATTCAATTGTACTCCAATCATGGTCACAGAAATGACATGTAAACTTTACTGAAATCATTACATTGTAGTATTTCTGTGATTTGTCTGCTTGAATTTCTCTATCTTGTCTTTGTGGACCATTTGAATTTATTTAAGACAATATCCATGAAAGCCTATGATTATATTTTTCCCTGATTATAATTTAAACTAAATGTTGGTTTTTACATGAACATCTGTTGTGACATTTCTCAAATTCAGTTCCAATGCTGTAGAATTCCCTACCTTCAACTGCTTGTGAATGTGTCTGTGGTAAATTTGGTCCACTTTTTTCTCTCACTTGATGTTAATGTATTTATGAATTTCACACAGTCTATAATATGAGACTCCATCTAAGGATGCAGTATAGCTCTTGATTATGTGTGTTTTTCCTGTTCTCCCCTTGGCAAATGTGCATGTATTCATTTTCATGGTATTTTATGATTTTAAAGGCATCATCTTACTAGAAAATGTTAAAAAAGCAATGGCTCAGGAATGCCAGATATTTCAGAAAATTTGCTTTCTGGTATCCTCTTGCCTTAGCAACAGTGTTGTCTCTACTACTTCCTTAAGTCTTCTGAGGCCCTTGTAATGACCTTACTTCATAACCAGAGTCCAACTCAGAAGCCCCCATCCTCTCACTATTTGGAGATAGAAACTGCTCTCTTCAAGACTTCTATGACGGGCAGGCAGCTCTGCGCTGTGCATTGGGGTCTGTCACCCGAGGACAAGTCTCCTTCTTTTCCCGCTGTTCCTGGCAGGAGCCCGGCTGCGTTCCCGTGAGCTCAGCCTGAGGCTTTTGCTGAGCCCTTTGTGAAGTCAGGTCATGGCAGAAGGCAGGAACGCTTAGAGATTCTCTGCATAAGGTCAGTTACTCTCTTAGTGCTAAGTGTTTTTTGCCACTTAAGGCTTGAGCCAGCTGTGAGCCCACAGATCCCTTGTTCCCTGGATGTGATGAGGAGGCCTGTTCCCCTGAAAATAATAAGCAGAAGGTTTTTCAGATGCAGGAAAGTCCCCACAGGCCCTTGTGCCGTGCTGGAACTCGGGCCCTTCCAAAGATCACTGCTCAAGTTATCAGTTTCCAGATAAGGGTGATTTTCCTCCTCCCTTTCTGTTTTTATTTGCGTGAATGTGCTGAGCCTGACCATTATAATTAGCTCTGCTATTCATTTTGTCAAAGTGTGTTAGTGAGAGATCAATAAAATGGATCAACGCATTCACTTTCTACTTGTTTGGGTGTATTGATTCAGTTTAAATAAAAGTCAATCTGCTGTATAATGTTTGTTTACTCTGGCCCTTGCTGAACATTTCCACATCCTCACTGACTGTGTTTGTGTCATGTGTTTGACTAAAAATACTCAGTTTCCCTGGGGTTCCCATGTAACAGTACTCCAGCGTTGGCCTAAGCGAATCTTAATTTCTCAATAGGACTGATGGACGCCGCTGGTCCTTGGCTTCTCTCCCCTCCTCTGGCTATGGGACAAACACGCCCAGCTCTACCGTCTCTGTAAGTGCCTAATTTTTTCCTCTCCCTTACAACAGTCATACCGTGCTCTCTTAGTCATACAGTGCTCTCTTGGGGCGTTTCCCGGTAGGAAGAAGATAAATCCTGCATGTTTGCCACTCTGAATAGGTCACTCATTGAATGATGAGCTGAGAAACATTAAAAGGACATGCTGTTTGCTCCAAGCTTTTAAACTATGGTGCACAAATTTGAGTAAGTCCCAGGATCACAAGTTTGGACAAGATTGGGAGCTCTTGTTTTAATCCCATTTGGTGTAGTTTCAGGGGGAAACGCAATCTGGTTTTATTGCTTTAGTTCCACACCAGTGGTATTAGTACTGAAAATACCATTAAATTGTGATGGCCTGGGTCTTTTTTCCTTGTGTGACTTAGATGCAGGCCTTTTGTTTTTTGATTTTTTTTTTCCTCCTTCAAAGAAAAAAAAATGGCAAGCCTTAAATTTGTATGTGCCTTCTAGGTAAGAACTTACTTTTAAGGAGAGATTAAAAGAATTTATGTGAAGATAAATGAAAAGGCAAGATGAAACCATGACCTTGGTGGGGAGGGGGTGAGGGTGGGGGTGGGGAGGATCCTCTTGCCCCAGACTGTGATTTCAGCAAGAGCCCCAGCAATTAATAGAAATGGTTCAGTTGGTTAGATACACGTGTTCTCAATTTAAGTAATGTTGGAGGATATCTGTCTCTGCAGACCTTTAGAAGCCGGTGGTCATTTAGAAAGACCTGGCATGTTGTAGGTGTTCAATAAATACTTAATGGAGTTGTCCTGCCAGGAACGTGGGCCTAATGATTTTAGAGCCCCTCTGATCCATTTCCCTCTGCATTTTGTCAAAATGTGTGGTTTATTGTGTAGGGCTATCCATCTATTGTTTTTGTTTTTTCATGGACCCCAGCATAGTCAGCCACTTAATAGTTTTAAATTGAAAAGAAACTACAGTTAAATTTATAAACTCGTATCACCACTGTCTTATGTGTCCCCAAAATTTCCGATGTAATACAATGTGGGTTTTCTGGAGCACCTTTAAAGCTGACTTGTTAAAATCTGTTGGGTTATTTTTAACCATCTCCTCAGCATTTAATTAAGGAGAAGTAATTTATTTTATGATGCATTATTCTATTTTGTTGTGGTATGTGAGTTTATTGCCCATTTAGATAATTTTTGTGAAACATCCTGACAACCTTGTGTGGTTTCAGTGGCAGATCAACCTCACATCAAGAAAGGATGCTTGAAACTCCTGAATGGCTTCAGTAGATAAAATTGTCACTAAATTACACTGAAGTCACCCTTGGTTATATGCCAGTAACCATCATTTGTTATTGGCCCATACTTAGATGAGGAAAACATGGACAACCACAGTGTGAAAATGAATTCTCAAATAGATTGACTAAAATGAAGAAAAAAGTAATATTTTCAATTTTAAGTGGTGGGCTTTCTTCCCCAGACTCTTGGGTATCTCCAGTTAGAACCTAGCCCCCAATAAACAGACTGTCTGGCCCTTTGGTCTGTGGCTTTCCCATTACATATTCTCATCTAATCTTCCCCATTCCCAAAATATGTATCATGTCTCTTCACTCCAAATTCTTTTTATTTCAACCATGTGACCTTGCTTTGACCTTCATGCAAGTTCCATTGTAGTTTGGATGTAGAAATTTCTCTTTTGCAAGAAAAATAGAGTGGAAATCTTTCCCCTTTCCACCTTTAACTAATAAATCATGCACCATTTATTTATTTATTATTTTTATTTTTTATTTTTTATTTTGGTATCATTAATCTACAATTACATGAAGAACATTATGTTTACTAGGCTCCCCCCTTCACCAAGTCCTCCCCACATATCCCTTCACAGTCACTGTTCATCAGCCATGCACCATTTTAAAAAGTGAATCTGTAATAAAAGGAGTGAGTGAGCTACATAGAATTGGATCCCATTTGGTACAAATAATTGTTAAAAGCAAACTTTTTATAAATATTATGTGCTAGGCATTAGTCTAACTGCTTACAATGCATTGTAGTCCTTGTTTACTCCTGGCAACATACTGTATAATGTAGTTGCTATAGTTCTCTTTAACTTATGGATCAAAAATATGAAGCCCAGAGACTGAACTGAGGGGTTATTTGCCATCCCCCTTGCTTTATCAGTAAGAATACAGTAAGTGGTCAAGACCCCAGGCTCTTGGATCTTTTTAAGGAATTTACATGGTATTTCTTAAAACCTTGTAATTAAAAATGTGACTTGGCCATCTGTCAAAATAGAGTCATCGGTGTCCCTGACTTCCATATGTGCCCAAAGTGGCCTCTTGAGACAATTTTTAGTCATACACGCATATTCTGTGTTTCTAACAGCATCTAACCAGAAGTAAGACAGATTTTCTCTTAAGTGTTTATTTTATTGAAGAAAGTGGTATGATATAATTGTTGATCTCATACACCTATGTTTTCCTTCAAAATGATATTTTATCTTTCAAAATCATTGTTTTTGCCCAAAGACATAGGAACTGTTAAATTTGGGGAGTGTGTAGGTGCTCCACACCTATAAAAGTTCAGCTGTCTTTTCTGCTAGTTGTTGATAAAAAGATGAGCGAAAATTTGAAAAACTTCTTCTTATTTCCCATAAAGGACAAGTTTTGTGTTCTTGTCCTTTAAATATTAAGGCAAAAAATATGCAGAACTGCTCAGTAGTTGTGTTTTTCTTCTTCTCTAAATCTGAATCAGCCTTAGATTCTCATTTTCTGGGTTAACTGTTAGTCATTTAGCCAATCTGAAATGCATTTTGATTATTTTTTTAAGTCAGAAATATACAGTATATACAAATAAAATTACAAACACTTTTTTAAAACATAGCCTGAGTTTTAGAGGTAATAGTGTCATTTACTGAATTCCATAACTGCTTATGATGAAATGAAAACATCCTGTCTTTGTCCTTTGGATATAATAGAAATGAGAAAACTGGCAAGTGTTAAAAATGCTATATTCTGAAATCAGATGGATTTGATCATATGAAGTTAATCAGTTCTTCCAAAGAATATTTAGTATTGCAACTTCTTTTAACTTAAAATTTTTCAGTTAAAATGAATTTGTGGAACTTTTCTATGATAATATTCAGATCAGAATTTTTTATTTTAAAATAAGCAAGATGAAATTGCAGCAGTAGGAGGACATTCCCCCATATATGTTTTTGCCAGATAAGTTACTTTCTCCTGAGGGAAAGAATGGAAATAGAAATATAAATACCTATATATGTGAGGTATGACTATAAAATGATGTTACTTTTAATAAATAACAAGTAGAAAATTACACATGCGTATGTGTTCTGTCCTTTCCAAAATGGTTATCTGGAGAGATTAAATGATATCATCTCTCAGAACATTTTGGGGAAACTCTTCTATAGGTTTTTTTTTTATGTAAATCTTTACTCTTTGAAAGTAGATTTGATTTATGCAAACTAGTTGAGTGATGACTCACTGTCACCACACTTAGAAGACAAGCTAGAAATGTAAAGTAATGAATGAGACTCAGTTTACTCAGAAACTCCCAGAGTAATTATTGAAACTCTTCTAAAAGTTGTATTCCAGGGTGTTTCAGCCAGTGGAGGTATCTTTTCAGTAACCTTATGAGGTCTTAGGGACAATACCTCTCCCCTCTGTTGTCCGGAAGCTCTCTTCACTGGCTTTGCGAGTTTTTCGCTGAATCCCTAATCTCTGCTGAAACAGAACCTTGGATTTCTTTGTTGTCCAATGTCGACTTACTTTTTGAACCCTGTTTGGTACCTTTTGAATCCCTGGGCCTTTTTGCTGGCCTACAGTTGTTCCCAGGGCTGTAAACTCATCCTGGTGTCACTTACATTTAGCTTCACCCTATTCCCATTGACCCCTTGCTTGTTCCAGCTGAGGTGAAAGAGGCTCTCTTCCCACAGAAGCTACTTTCCTTCTTGCTCCTTTAAAAGTGTTAAGGTTATAACATTTATTTATAGCACTGCATCATTCATTTTAACATATTCCCCAGCAGTAAGCCCAAGATGCATACCTTACGGAGTTCAGTTATATTGTTATACATATGGTATAACCACAAAATTTTCCTCTTGGAGTTAACACATGTTAACATTTTGTTACATTTGCTACAGCTGTATTTTTTTTGATAAAACTATTTTGTTTTATAAATAAAGATTATCAAAGATACAGCTAAAGCCCCTGCCATCCAATGCCTTCTCCTTCCTCCAGAGGAAACCACCCTCCTGACGTCACTTGGTGTCGTTCTCATGCAGGTACAGGTCCTTGAATCCTGTGAAATTCATGAGCTCAGTGTGTCTTGAAATTAATTTTCACATTTTAAAAAGGTAACATGATCCCTGTACCATATAAAACAGCCCAGCAGCAACTGGGCCAGAAGCTCATAATCAAATATATTAATATTTCTACAGCAACCTGAATCAACATACAAACTAAGTGAATTAAATACATACTTTAAATAGCTTTCCAACAGTTCAGTTGATGCTTTCCACCAAAAGGGATTACTGTAACCCTCTGAAGAAACACCTGGGATTGGGGATTCTGAAATCTTGGATACAGGATTGTGGACATTGATTTACCTTTGAGACACATGTGTGAATTCTTAATTCTGTTTTTCTGTTTGCTAATTTCCTTTTCTTCTCTCACTGCTGATTCTCTCCTGCCTGCATCGACTTTATTCTTCTTCTCCCTCATTTCTTGAATTGATTTGGTTTATGTGTTTTATTTCATTATTCATAGTGAAAGTATGGAAGACTGCCTTTAGTTTCTGAATTGAGCTTTGGTTTATCTCCTAAGTCTTTCAAGAAGTGTTCTCATTTTACAGTTTATGAAATCTCATCACCTTATAAAAATTCCTCTTTATATCAGCATATACTTATAAAGTATTTTATAATTTCAAGATATAAGGATATTTTTAAGCTTTAGTCATTCATTACTAATGTTACTGCATTTCAGTACTTGAGTGCTTAGGAAGTGTGTTCTTAACATAATAACAGATATTTTAAAAATAAATTTAAAAAACTGCTAGAACTGAATTTTCAGGTTGTATCTTTCAAAATATGCTTATTCTAACTAGGCTTCCATTACTAAAAAGTTTCTCAATCTCTTTTGTTAGAATTGCTTATACAGTTCACTTCCCAATAAAACAAAAACAACAATTTCTTTGCTTTATAATTATTTTTCTGACTGATTAAAAGCAGTGTTTTTGCCATTCACCTTTTCTATCCTACCTTGTCCTAAGTATTGAGTGACAATATTCAAAAAGCAAATCTATACAAAGCGATTAAAAAAAAAACAAACTCCCCGCAACTGAAGCTCTTAAAAAAAAGTCTTAGCCAAAGAAAGGAAACAAAATGTTCCAATTTTTAAAGTAATGGCATTAGTAAGAAAAGCATTTTCTTCATCCCTTCCCCTTTATCCAAAGTACATATTAATGGTAATTGTATCAAAGGACAGCATGCTTTGTAAAGTGAGATCCCATTACCTTATTTATGATCACACGTCATAGACTTCATTTTATGTGATTTAGCTAAAAGTCACAATGTTTGATTGTGAGCAGTAGTAGCAAGGGTGCTATACTTAGTTGAGAACTAATCTGCCATTTAATGTGCCCAGATTCTCACTCCAACTGTCACTTTCTTGCTTTGGCTTTGACTGGGTCCTGTCCATTTTCAGAGCCTGGGTTTTCTCCAGGAGAGGAAACTATCTTTGGGAAATTGTCTTATAGACAAATCAGATGAATATGGAAGGCATCTTGAGCTCTCTGAGAAAGCATCAAGTGTTACAACTAGTTGTTGTAATCATAGCATGAAAAGGAAACAATATGAAATCATGATGTCACTCAAGTTTAGTGCTTTGATCTTACATTCTTTTGAAGAATTTCTTCTTAGGTGGCCATCTAACCTCACTTTGGTTTGTTTTAGTCATCCTGTTCCTCCCAGGAGAAGTTACATCAGTTACCATACCAACCAACGGCAGATGAATTACACTTCTTATCGAAACATTTTTGTACTACCGAAAGCATTGCCGCAGAAAACAGATGCAGGAACACACCCATGCGCCCCCGTTCCCGAAGTCTGAGGTGTGTGGACCCAATTGTAAAACGTTATTTAATTGGATTATCTGTTTTCAACCATTTCAAAGGAAGACTTTCGGTTCTCTGATTCATTTATGTGTGAACTGATTTGTGAACTACTATAAATACAGTGTGATTTTTTTTCCCATCTATACATGATATTGGTAATTATCATTGAAGGGCATCTTACTATTTTTCTTTTAAATTTTCACAGTTTGCTAATTGCTGAAGTAGCAGTAATCATGATGGGCTAAAGGGACCAACTGTAAAAACTTACAGCCACTGGAAATTACAAGACAATCTAATTGTGGTGCAGTAGCAGTTCATACTCTTTTTTAAGAGGGAAAGGGTTGGCTGAAAAGGAAAGACAACAACATCATAAGGATTTTTTTTCGATTCCACATTAATAAAAGTTCACCCAGATCTTTTAGTCTTTCTTCCCATGATAAGTTTAATTTCTCCAGACTATTAATAACGTCTTAGGAGTTTGCATCCCTTACATTTGTGGGTGCCAAATATTTGACATTAAGTAGGGCCAGTTTAATTTGACCTTTTTTTATCTCTCACACGCACGCATGCGCACACACTCTCTCCCCCTGGAAGGGTGTGGCTTTGGGTGAGGTGCCTGTGCAGCTGAGGCTGTCCCTGAAGGCACTGGCAGAGAAAGGCTTCTGCACTTCCAGCAGCTGCTCCAGCAAGTCCTTCTCTGTGGCCTGATCAAGACAGCCCTTCTCTGGGTCCACCACTGTATGACATTTTGGTGCTATAGAATTGGTGCACTTTCATATATTTAGATTTTATTATAAAAACCATCAGTATATATTCAGTTGAATATCAGTTTACTGAGAAGGGTTTTGTACCCTTGTATCTTTTGTATTTAGTATCATGAACTGATAGTAAAGGTAGCCACACTTGATAATTGTGAGATGGATGAGAATATTTTGAAATGTGGAATGAAAGACCAACTTTATGAATTCGTTCAGAAGCATTGCATTTTACCACATGGGTGCCCTTCTGGTTTTATGAAAGAAGTTCCTCGGATAAGTAATGCAAGCTGTACTCCCAGAAATGGACATACTCACACTTAAGTTGTGCAACTACCACTGGGAAAGAACAAGAAATAAGGAACAACACCCAACAGTTCCATGCCTGTGTTCCTTGTTGTACATAATGGCTGCCTCAGCATCCCAGATAAATACTTGCTAGGCTAGAAAATGGATTTTGTTGGTGACACCTGTGCTGTGGAAGACTTACACATCTTCAGTGCTACATGGCAGAGCACAGGTGTATGAAAAAGGTGTGAAATTACGCTGTTCAGCCTGTCCTAGATGTTACTGTTAGTAGCTACCCTGTTTTGTTTCATATTGCAATTCACTAATTGGTTTCCAGGTCTACACAATCGCATGCTACATATAGAATATAATCTCAATTTCAGTGTGTCTTCTGAACTAGTTTTATATTATAGCTATAATTATTTTGTGGCATTTTACTTCCTGAACTTTCTTTTAGATCCTCCTCAGGGTGTCACTGCTTGTGGCTGTGTATGGGTACATGTATACTAATGACTGATTTTGTAGTTTATTACCTAATATACTTTTCTTATGAAGGGTGCATAGTACTTTTGATGCAACCAATTGTTTATAAATAAAAAGCTTATTCTCATTTCATGCTGTGGCAAGTTTAAAAGGGTAATTTGCTTTGCTTGCAGCCCTGGACGTTCTCCCGCCTGCTGTGACCATGAAATAATTATGATGAACCATGTCTACAAAGAAAGGTTCCCAAAGGTAATGAATTGAATTGAAGATGCCTAGCATCTAAACATATAGGCAACATAGGTTTAGCATCAGTGAGGTGGTTCAGTTATGGGAAGTAATGGTCCAATGTAGTAATAACTTGCATAAAACAGCACCATGCCTTCTTAGATAAAATTATGAAACATTTTTTAAAACTGCTGAGAACTAGCTACACTCTCTGAGTGGTGAACTGGCTCTGAAGGGAATCCTGCTGGTGTCCTGGTGAGGCGCTACAGGGAGTCCCCTTTAAAAGGCCCCTAGACCCCTGTGTTCCTTGTGCCCATGTTCCAGGCCTGAGGCTATGTTGTCAAGCAGAGACCAGTTATCGTCCTTAGACACCTGTAGACTGGTATGTCATGAAAGTCTTTATTGTTTTTAAATCTCACTTTTTCTGTGATTTCCTATCTCTTCAGCAATTATATATTCAGCCCTATTAATGTAGAAGGGCAGATACAGTTGCAGTGTTCCCTAGTGGACTGGAAAACGGAACTTGGATCAAGCCAGAGAGGACCGGGGACAGGGTTGCTGCCAGATGCCCTGACTGCAGGGAGCTGCTGCCGATAGTCCTCGGGGCCTCTTTTCCACAGCTTTCCCACCAAAGTGCTCCTCACATTTGGGAAAGGCAGTCTTTCCTTGTTGTTCCTGCTCCTCCCCCACTACCTGTGTAGAACCTTTGGGAATCTTTGGTTTCATAAATCAGTAGAGTATTTATTATTTGTAATGAACCCAACATTGATGTCATTGATTAAAGCCATCTTAGCTATTTATCACATGCCACTTGTTCACCAGGAGAGCAGATCCTGACTCTACCTAGTCAGTGCTGATAAGGATTTTAGAGGGGGCAGGAGGGGGAGGGAATCCCCCTGCTTATACAACTTAAACAAGCCTATATAACGTGAGCAAGGAATATTGATTAGGTAGTAGGGGATCACAGAGAACGAAATGTAAGTTAGAAAGGAAGTTTTAGTCTTACATTACCAAGGGAATCCCCTTGGCCTTGCACACAATATAGCTTTGTGAGGAAAGGGTAAAAATAGTATTATAAGATGTTTATTCCTAGTACATGAAAGCCTAGCTAAGATAATCAAACTCGTAGCTCACCCTGCGGAATTGTAGCAGCAGTTCTGATTTTTGAATAGGTAAAAACATAACTATTTGATATTTTTTACCATCCAGCTGAAAAAGCCTAAGGTCTTAAATGAAAGCATAGCAATTCACAGACATGCTTGAGTTATTTGAAGAAACGTGCACAGACCATTTTACATTTGATAGGACATAGAGAAAAGTAATTATCCCCCTGGGATACTCAGTTGTCCTTATAAACCTCACATCCTTTCTTTTTTCCAAATAGACTTTATTTCTTAGAGCAGTTTTAGGTTCACAGCAAAACTGAGCAAAAGGTGCAAGAGTTCTTATATAGCCCCTCGCCCCACACCTGCACAGTCGCCTCCCATCACTGTCCCCTAGTAGAGTGGTCCATCTGTTACCACTGATGCGCCTGCACTGATGCGTCCTCATCACCCAGTCAGTATTTTACATTAGAGTTCACTCCTGGTGGTGCACATTCCGTGGATTTTGACAAATAATAGCAACAATTTGTACTATCTATTATAGTGTCATACAGAAGTAAAGCTTCTTTTAAATATAATTTCTGCAATTCTATTTAATAATTTGTGGAGGTCTCTGAAGATGCTAGATGAATATGGTGATTGAATTGTCCGCATGTGCTTCCCTGTGTTACATCTGTGTGTGCATGTCTTCTCTAGGCTACAGCTCAAATGGAAGAACGTCTTAAGGACATTATCACCAGCTACTCTCCCGACCATGTTCTTCCTCTAGCAGATGGTGTGCTTAGTTTCACTCATCACCAGATTATTGAACTGGCTCGAGATTGCTTGGATAAATCCCACCAGGGTCTCATCACCTCACGATACTTTCTTGAATTGCAGCACAAATTAGACAAACTGCTACAGGAGGTATGAACCATATACCATAGAAAGTTTTCATATTTCTTGTGCTTTTGCCCTGAAAAAAATAAAAATTGCATGAGAAACTTGCTTACGAGTTTTAACAAAGAGGTGGAGTTCATATTCCAGTGAAGCAAAGAAGAAGAAGGAGAAAAATACCTGATTACTTCTTGCTATAAATTGATTCTTGTCATCATTTATAGTAATAGAAAGTTAATGTAATAACCTTTACAGGAACCTTGGGACCCAACAATCTGTGGCTCTAGGATAAGTGGATTGTGAAGGATTTTGAAGCAGTGATTTCTGCTCCCCCTTAACTGTTAAGCTATAAATTGCCTGAGAGTACGTGCATTATTCTGTGATGCTATCTAGTTCTAATATCTGGAAAAGCTAAATGGAAAATTGCTGGCTTCTTCTAGGCCCTGTGTCCTCTTAATTAACCTGTATGTGGTGTTGGGTAGAAAATGGCAAGGTATATTTTCATTAGTGTCAGTTCTTCTAAGAAAATATCCAATTTCTAAAATGACAGATAAACACAGGATGTGTGTAGGCCCAACACTTGCATGCCTCGCCCCTGATAACACCTGGGACAGGAAGGAATGTGTATGGTAGGATGGAATTAGCACATCATATTGCTATTTGGACTGAAATTGGATAGCCGCAGCCTATAAGTAAAACCTATTTAGCCTATATATTTGGAGATATATATATATATATATATATATATATATATATTGTATTTCTTTAACTCATAGGGCATAAATTTTGGCCATCTAAGCATAATTATATGTGGGTTTCTCTAAGCATGAATATGTAAATAATTGCATGGAACTGAAGGAAAATACTAGTGTTCTGGTTCTCTGGCAATCCATCCATCCTTGCCACTGCTGAATTCAGTTCCTGTGAGATGAGAAGATCCTTCTGATTAGCAGCCACTATTTCCTTCTCTTTCCTATCCAAACCTCCCAACAGGTTTCTACATTCATTCCCATTCTCATATTTCAGCCTGTTGCAGTCTATTAAAGCAGTGCTTCTCAGGCTGTTTTGAGGGGGGACACATTGTTTTTTGTGTTTGTTTCCAATTTGTCAGGGACCATTTCTCCTATAAATAAAATGAAAAGTAATTTACAGGAAAATGATGGTGCATTATAATACACCAGCAATATAGAACATAGGAGTGGCTAAATGCTTGATCTAATCACTGCACTGACCTTAGCAGAAGTGGATGACATCTTGTGGACTGGCACCAGCACCGCTGCAGCGCTTGTGTGCATAGGGCTATTGTTTGCGTGATTCCGTGTGTGACTAGGATGGTGTGGGACTTCTAATCTCCTCTCACTAAACTTGCTTTTCCCCACTCTCCTCCTTACTACACATCTACTGGACACTGAAACAGGCCTACTTTACTAGAATATTATTTCATTCAGCAATGTTAAAACCCTCTTTTTCTCTCTTGTTCCCTCCTCCCCTTAAGACATTCTTTTATTCTTGGCGCCTCTGTTCCTTCTCTGCCCTTCCAAGGGCACCCCTTCCAACTTGTGTTTTCTGAAAGTGCTCCCTTGACCAGAGCCTGGCCCACCGCCCCTCCCCTGTGCCCTGGTGACCTTGCTGGCTGTCTCAGGTTGGGGACCTGTGGCCTCTGCTGGCTTCCAGTCTGTAGCTCAGTCCAGCAACCCTCTCTCAGATTTCAGATTCGTGTTTCTGCCTGCCTACCTGGACAACCCACTGAGGCAGCAGACCCAACCTATCCGAAATTAAACTCAGTATTTTCTCACCAAGCCTGCTTCTCCTGCATTCTGTGCCCCGTCTTTGGAGTTGCCTGCTAGTAATACTGGGTCATACTAGACTCCCTCATTTCTTTCCATCAAATAACCACTCAGCTCTCTTTGTTTACTTCCTAAATATTTCACTAATTCATCCCTTCAATTCTATAGCCACTACCTAACTCAGGCCCTCATCCTCACTGGTCTGCCTCCTTCCAGTTCTAACCCCTCAAATTCATACTTCTATGCACCTGCAAGAACATCTCTATCTCACAATACTCTTGAGTGGCTCCACTGCCTGTAAGTAAAAACTGTAACATGGCCTGTTAACTGCAGTACATTGTAATGGTCTGTTTTAGGGTCTCACTTCACCATACAGTGGTTTCTTTCAGGGGCAAGGATCACATCCAAATCATCGTCTCTAACTCCCCAGACCCTAGCACTGTGCCTGGTATTTACTGGTTCCTCAGTAACTATAGAAGGAAAGGAAGGAAGGAGAGAAGAAGAACATAAGCCTATATACACACCGTTACAGTCGATCTGTTATGATTTATCATCAAGTAATATAATTCTGCTGCCCTTTTAATCACATCAGCTCCTGGGAAATGCCAGAAACTATGTATATTACTTAATGAAAATACCTCAAAAGTCACATTTGTTAAATGGTCCATTTTTAATCAAAAGAGGCAGATAAGAGAGGGACTCTGTAGTCAGCCTCTATGAGATATTCCTTCCTGAATCCCATGGTTCTGTCCCAGGATGTGACCATAATTACCAGTTTAGACCTGTTTTTCATTCCTTAATAGACATTCCCTGGAAAGGGCAGAATCAATATTCAAAGCTATGTCCATTGAAATCCCCCATTTAATTTTTTTTCTGTATGATGAACTTAGGTTGTTCCATGGCAATGAAAAAAAAACTCAGGGTTCAAAAATCATCTAAATGTACCATATAAGAGATTAAAATTTGTTGATGTTTAGAAAAATTCTATTTTGGTCAGAGAAACATGCATACTTGTGGCATAAAGAGCATTGTTGGGTATGAATAAGAACATTTCTTGTTTATCTTCACAGATAAACATTTTCCTTCAGTCCCTCTGTAAAAAATATAACTGCCTTCAGAGTCATATTTGCAGGGCCCTTCCAGAGTTGGAGCTGAATGGTCACAAGGGAACCTGTCCCTTTTAGATGAAGCCAAATTGTGGGAACTTGCTTTGCCTTCCGCAGGATGCAATTGTTGTCATTTCCCAGCTTTGACTAGGCAATCTTCTGCATACCCAGGCAAGATCCCCTGGAGGTTTGAGCAGCTTGATTTAAGTGATGCCATTTGAGAGTCTCAAAGTCTAGGTCAATTCCAGATGAATGCTTTTATGTCTCCATTCTTTTTTTTTCACCAAGGTGTGTTTAGCCAAAGAAAATAAAATACATGGGAAGCTATAACCTACCCTCAAATCTGAGTCTCGGTATTTTTCATAGTGGCCAATACTGAAAGTACAAACTCAGGGTGTCCATTGGCATTGGCAGCCAAGAAACTATTTCTCTTCTGTCACTAAGTGTGTGGTTTTGTTCAGTGATGTTTTAACAAAGCGCCCCACCCCACCTGCCACCCTCCATTATGTTTGTAGATAAAATATTATTGGAGTTAATATAACCCATTGTATGTTTTGGCCTTAGTTATGGCTGGTAATTCTTAGAAGTATGAAGTAGGAATGAACTGATTCTTTATACAGTTTCTAAAATGGACTTTGTATCATCGAAATTGACTATTTTTAGATTTTTTAAGATACAGAATATAGTTTTCTTTTGATTAAATTACCAGAACATGTTCACACTTTTTAGAGTTTCTTTCTTTTCCCAAATTTACAAAGTGTAATTATTCTAGTAAGACGTAATTCAGTATCTAGCCCAAATTGTCAGTCAAGAAGTTAAGTGGGTTTTTGGTGTCCTCTTTAAGGTCTTCTGTTTAGTTTTGATTAGGGGTAAACTATAAAGAAAACACACAGCCGTATTTCTTGGAATGCCTTATATCTTCCAAAATCTGTTTTTGTTACAAAACAAAAATTGGAAAGAAAACTTAAAAAGACAGTTTAAACATTACATATATCTCCTTATATATGTTCTAGCATCTTTACTGGTTATTAGGACCTATAGTTATAGTTGCTAGTTGGTTTCTTTGAATGCCTTCTATTCTGTAATTATTCACCAGTGATCATTTTCCTTGTTTTTTTTTTCCTTTAAATGTTAGCTGCCTCGATATGCTCTCTTACCCACAGTTTGGAAAGTTGTCTTTGATTTGATGGCTTAAATTGAGTAAACATATTACTGCTAACATGATCATTTTTCGTAAATTTGGTTTGTCAGTTCTTTTCCTGAGGGCTAGTCCTTGTCAGAGTAAAGCACCTTCAGGAATGATTTTAAATGTCTATTAATGTGTCTGTGAAATTAAATTCTATTGCACCAGCATTGCTATGATATGTATTTTTTTAATCCTTAGGGGAAAACAAATCGTAATAATTTAAAATTAAAGAAAGCCTAAAAGTGAACATGCATGGAAGTTTATATTTAAACTTTTAAAACTTTGGCTCTATGTCTGCCTACATACAGATTTACCTCATTTGTTTAAGAAAATATCATTGAAAATTAAAATGACTCTCATTAAAATGACTTTTGTTCTCAGGGTATTTTTTGTGCTTAGATTTCACATGTAAGCAACATGTAAAATAAAATTTAAAAAGGTTTTAAGTCAGTTAAATTTTAATGAGTTGAGGGCTTAGGTGTTATTCAATATGTGAAATCAAATTCATATGTTTATAGCCACATATAAACATTATCCACCTAACATTGAAATAAGTAGTACATACATCTTCATGTTATAAAATAACTAATATATAGGCTAATCATGTTGTATATGTAAATATATTTCGTGAATGGGTTCATGCCCAGGAAAACAAAAGCAGTCCTTTACTATGTTAGCCATTTCATATATTTAAGATATTACATCTGGAGAAATCCAGGGTCCTCATCAGCTGCACATTTCACTTGTACTATATACTTAATGTGTCATACACTTTTAGTGTCTCCTTCATTCATGGTTCACATTAAGAGCCCTAACACTGGATTTTTGACACAGAGAATAAATCAATTTTGCAATTACAATTTAGCTAGTCGAGTCATTTTATAAATATAAAACTTTAATAGTGTCCATTTATGAAGAAATGGTTTCTGCTTATCAATCTAAGTATTCAAAATCACAATTTTTTAATATTTGCTGTTATTTAATTAGCATGCTTTGCTGGTTTTCTTTCCCATTTAATGGAGCAACTCTGTGTCATCATTCTTGTCATTGCTATTTCATAGGCACATGACCGTTCAGAGAGTGGAGAATTGGCATTTATCAAACAGCTAGTTCGAAAGATCCTGATTGTTATTGCCCGCCCTGCTCGGTTATTAGAGTGCCTGGTAAGTTGCCCCAGATGTGACTGCATTATTTATGGTTAAGTATGAGAAAGCAGTGACCATCAGAAAGCTCCAATTTCATTTGGCTTCAAAGACCAGAGTTCAGTGCAAAGAGTGAACAGGAACTACAAGTTGTGAATGTGCATGATGACATCCATATGTGACTTACCTTCTGGTTTCAAGTAGGAATGCTAGGACTTGTGCTGTGTTAAGTGATAGTCGTATCACATTCTGGTCAAAACTGAAAGACATTCATGAAATAATGTGCTTAAACTTATCCCAGCATAATGACTATGTTACAGCTGATTTAAAACACTCAGTGGGACCTAACTTTTTTGGAGTTGCCAAAATGCAAAGAGAGGGAAATCAGAGATATGGTATATATTGACCTGAGGTTATAATTATTATTTGTTTTTAAAATGTGGCATGTTAGAAATCAGTACTGATAAGCCGCCCTTTGGGATACAGTAGGGCCTCATCCAGACCTGAAGAAATGAGACTTCTAGAGAACAGTTCATTTTATCAACTATATTTTCTTTGGCCAGTGATCATTTCCCTGTTTTAAAATTTTTGTTTTGCATAAGTTTGATTGAGATTTCCAACACTCTGAATAAATATGAAGCTTTGAACCTAATAGTTTAAAGGGATTTAACATACTATCAAAACTCACTTTTAAGCCATTTTAAAGGATTTATAACACTGTATAAAACAGCTCTTTCAGAATTATATCTACATACACACATAAACATATATGATGGTATTGCTGTGATTTGGCCTTATTTAAATGAACATTGCATTTTATAATAGTGAAATGTTCACAGCCCTGTAAATATAATCCAGTGCATAGTGAGACATGGTAGAGGGAAAATCTCAAGGAGGAAGGTAGAGGCATTACAGAATGGGTCTCTCCATCTGCGGCCAGGACCCTTAGAAGCAGAGTCAAAAGCAGCATTTGACATTGACTATCTCTGGAGGGGTAAAGGGGAAAAAGTACATGGGATACCTGTGAAGAGGAGGAGAACTGTGACTGGCAAATACAGGCATAAAGAAGGCTTAATTTTTATTGTTTCTCCTTTGAATTATGCAATGCTTATAGTTCCTATAGTTGTGTACTTTGGGGGGAAATACCAGTTAGCATTTCTCTGGACAGCAACAGATACGCTTAGAGAAGATCTTGCCTTAAAGGAGGAAATGGATTTTTTACAATAATTACTCCTAATCAAAAGAGATAAAGTAAAAGTATAGCTTCCCAGAAATAGAAACAAGTGAATGTAGGTTTGAAAATGTTGCTGCTTTCAGCACTGTTTAAAGTTCAGATGAAACAGGAGTTTCAGAGTTGTAGGATAGGTTTTCCCCAACTGCTGGAAGTATGCCTGCAGTCCCAGGCTTGCCCTCTTTCATTGTAAGTTCATATAAAGGGCACTGAGTGTACACATTGGTTTGGCTTTACTAAATTTACAGCAAGCTTTTGTATATGGCCTTTAAAAGCTGTTGAGTAATTCTCAGGTGAAATGTTGATATTCCCAAGTTGCCTATTTTGGGCATTTGTCAAACTGGGAAAAATCATGGGGAAAAAAAAATCTGGCAACTGTAAGTGAAAATAGAAACTGTGCTTTAAATCTATAACTCAAATTGCTTACAACACATAAACCTACAGCATCCCTCTAATGTGATGTGATATTCAAGATTTATATTACAGAGAAAGTAAATACATAGAAAAATATGTGCTACCAAATTTTAAAAATAACAGTTATTGGAAGCATTAATTTTGTATTTTTCTTTCTTTATTTCACCTTATGTGAGTGCTAAAAATTCTAGAGTGTTTTGCTAAAAAGTGGTAATTTTGAGATTCTTCTTTCTAGCCTAATACTTTTGAACACCTCTGTACTGAGTTTTCTGCAAAACCGTTGAGAAAATCTTTTCTAACATTACTCCATTTGTGGCTATTTGTGCTGAGAGAGAAACTGAATCTTCTGGGTGAGATTCCCAGATTTTATAACTTTACTGGAAGGGCACAATTAAAAATATGGGCCTGTTCATTTTCGAAAGGATAGATGTCTTCAGTGGAACACAGTTCCTTCAAAATTGGAAGTGGTCATTATCTTGCGGTTACTAAGCGTATAAATGTATTGCCTTAGGATGGGAATAGGCTTCAAATATGAAGTAAGAATGATATACTTTAAAAAAACCATTTGCCTCCTCTTTGCATAAATACCCCCCAAGCATGTATATCCAGTGAATTTTATTGTGAAAGGGATTTATGCAATAAAAGCTCAGAAAATTTTGGCTCAAAGAAGTATCCATCTGTGTTTGTCTTCTGCTAGGAATTTGATCCTGAAGAATTTTACTACCTATTGGAAGCAGCAGAAGGCCATGCAAAAGAAGGGCAGGGTATCAAAACTGACATTCCCAGGTACATCATCAGCCAGCTGGGGCTCAACAAGGATCCTTTGGAAGGTAAATTCCTTGGTTGGGCTGACCTTTTACTTGCTTATGCCCCGTGATCTCATAAAAGAACTCAGCAAATCTTGACTGTTTCCTCATGTTTTGACTTTGTCTAATGGAAAGTCCAAATTTGGGGGCCAGTTGTGATTTGAAGGAAGAGCTAAAAGTTGACTCCTGAGGAGCAAGTGAGCAAGGCCTGTTTATGTTTATCTAGAGTATGGGGACAGGCGTTGAAATCCTTGCGGCCTGGGCAGCCTGGCAATGCCAGAGTATCCTGAAAGAATGTACAT
Organism: Manis javanica; assembly: GCF_040802235.1. NCBI lineage: Eukaryota > Metazoa > Chordata > Mammalia > Pholidota > Manidae > Manis > Manis javanica. The sequence goes on along the minus strand of NC_133156.1, from coordinate 99,038,594 downwards.
TTCTATCCTCTCTGAGTGATATTTTTCTCTTGCAAAGCTTATTTGAAAATGTTGCCAGATAAATTAATTATAATTAAAAGTGACATTTAAATGTAAAGTAATTTGGGAGAAATATAACTGATGATAGATTACTTTAAATCAGGTGCAGGGTTGGTAGATATATTTTGCTTACTTATCCCAAAAAGTGGGAAAAATAGTCATATACAGGAGAGGAGAGCCAGTGGGAAAAGAATGATTTTTAAAGCTTACAAAAGGATTTCTGATTTTTTAAATGAAACCATAGGCCTAATGCTGTTGAATACACAGAAGAGGAAACACCCTGTTAGTGATTTTTTTCAAAATCTAATATTGGTAAAACACTCCCACCCACTCCCACTCCCCACCTTTTCCTGTTCATTATTGTTTGGAATTGTCATTGAAAACACTTAGGTTATATGCTGCCTACAAAGACACAAAAACAATCAGAGACTCCTTCATTGAAAATCATCTTCCCGGTTCATTAAATTGAATTTGCAAACAGTGTATATCATACTAAATTGTTTGTAATGACGGTAACTGTTGGCACAGAGATTTTCCCATCTGAAGCCAGGGAACCTGCTGCTCTCTGCCCTGCTCTCTTCCTTCCCCTGCTTTGTCTGCTCTTACAGCCATCGGATCTTTGCTTCCAGGGAAATGATGCATGCCTTACTGGGAGATAATGCCAGATAAATTTATACTGTACCGAAAGCAATACCACAGCAGATTCATCACTTATCAGAGACTGGTGGCTGCTTTTCTGAAAAGTTCCCTGGGGAGAGATTTTTCCCCATGGCTCTTAAATTACCATCTTTACCTTTTTGAATCATGAGTCTTTAGAAATGGTTTAAATCAATAAAATAAAAAGGGCAGATGTTCAATGGTATTTAGATGAGTTTTAAAAATCTCTTCAGGCATTACAAAATGATGCCTCAGCTTCCTGCATCAAAAGCTGACTCTTGGTTCCATTCCATTACTACCCACTGCTTTCAAATAATATGTATTTCCCAGATAATAGTTATTTAGCAGAGATCCTATTTAAAACAGAACCACATTTTAATTTGTTTTTTTTATGAAAATAATTGGAGTGGGGGAGGCTGTCAAAGTGTATTATAGTGAGTCTTCACGCTGGTAGAGGTAGGGGTTGTGTCACCCTTTGAATTGTGGAGCGAGTAGCTCTTCACAGTTTTCTTACCTGGCACTTTGGTAGGTGAGTAATCTGAGGCCCATTTATGTAGCTTTATAGAGTCTTTAAAAAAAATTGAATAGTGATCTTTGACAAGTTTCAAGTTTAGTAACAGAAATTTATCCCTGGGAGTTGTATTTTTACTTCTTGACACGATTTCCTTGATCAGATCTGAGTATAGTTTCTAATTTATTTGTTATCACTTAAAATGTGATGATTACAAACTCGAATCTCTTTCTTTGCCCTTCTTGTCAGCATTTACTGTAACAGACCTAAAGCCTGACCTTTGAAAGTTAGGAGTGAGGGTCCAGAGTGGAAATGCCAGGGACTGTGCCCTGGTGCCCACACTGCCTCTGTGTGGCCTTGACCTCACTATCATGAGCCTCCGGGCCACAGTATTCTTTCCTTAGAAATGGTGTAATGGTACCTATTCATAATGTTGTTTTCAGCATTGTGTTAGTTCATCTCTGTACCCAAGATGTAGTAATGCTTAATAAATATTAGCTGTTTTATTTAAGCAACATTAAACACTATTAAAATTGCCCCTTTCTTTGAGAGCCCCTCCAACTGAATACATTGTAGCTCACCTCCTACTCCATATATCTAAAGCACTAGTCACCTAGGATGTTGACATCATTTGAATAACACCAAGAAAGCACATAGTTTGTACTGAGCTCATTTTTATTCTTGAATTTTCCCCACAGGTAAACTAGGACAGTTAGTGTCAGTGTCCAGTTATTTTAGGGTCTGGTGTTTGTCAATTTTTTTCTAAAGGCAACATCCCAGTGATGTGTAATCTCTTCCCAGAAAGGATGATTATGTTTATAAGAACACGAATACAAGAAGTAAAAGCCTAAGAAATAATTTTAGATGCATACAAAAATTTGTAACTAAAAACAGTAACATTTTATTATGCATGTTTAACTTGGAAAAACTAGAAAGTCAAATTACCTATATACCTGCCACTCAGAGATAGCTCCCTATCAAAGTTTTGGAGAAAATTCTTTTATGTTCTTTTTTAATAAAACATGTTTTGTTTTAAAAAACAAAACAAAACATGTTTTATTTTGTAAGTGTTAAAAACCAAATGAACAATAAAATGAATTAGGTTTTCCATTTACTTATATGGACTCAAGGATGCATTCCATTGTGAACTGAGCAGTTAGACTCCTTTGTCTCTTTGAACTAGACCACCAAGCTAGTACTTACGCTGATGTCAAGTATGTGGCATTCAGCACAGGATTGAGTACTTTACATGATTAATATAATTAATAATAATAAACAACAGTCATCATTCAGAGCACTTCATATTTGTTAGTATGCTGAGAGCCTTGCATGCTTGTCATATACAATACTCATAAAAACCTATTAAGAGAGAAATCATATGTCCTCATTTTACAGAGGAAGAGCCTGAGATTAAAAGGCCACTAATAAGTGCTGGCAGCATTGGTAACCCAAGTCTTATCTCCAAACCCCTCATACCACCTACTGTTACTTCCCTTCTGACAAATTGCAAATTCTTAGTGTACTTGGCAAGATATCTCTCAGAAGATGTGAAGGAATGGAACATGTAACAATGCCCACCACAACTTGAGAACCAGCTCAGAGCTCTAGCCAGTGCATCTTTAAAGTCTGCCGAAGCCTGAGAAAACTTGTCTCTCTTGTCAAGTCATTGACCCCAAACCCTTTCCAAGTTGTGGTAATTGTGTCAGTCAGCGAGTCCTGTGAGCTGGAGCAGAGACCCACTTCTCCTGTGCCTGTGTCCAGGTGTTCATAAGAAATGTGATTCCAGAGAAGGGCATGTGAAGAACAATTTCAAAATGCCGGTTGCTGGTTCTTGTTGTTTTACATTTTACATTTTCCCATAGATACATTGGAGTACAGAGTAAATTTTTCTTTGCTACTGAAGAAATGATTTGTCTTTTATTGTAGCATAATATTCTTGTTTACTTGCAAATGTCCTATTTTTCTTAAACTTTTATTTTATTTTATTTTATTTTACCCTTAGAAATGGCTAAGTTGGGAAACTATGATAGTGGGGCAGCAGAAACACCAGAAACAGATGAATCAGTGAGTGTAAGTATCTTTCTTGATGAAGAATGGTATTGTTTTTTCTGTATATGAGCATCTGGAGATTTTGGCCATGTTAATTATTTTTTGAGCAAATATTTATTGTGCTTCTATGTGCAAGGCATTAGGCATACAACTTTAGCCCCTCTTTTCAAAGAGAATCAAATTGATGACAAATCACTCACAAAAATAAAAATGATAAACTTGAAAAAGATCTATGAAGAATTAGGGCCATGTGCTACTAGAACATAACATAGAGAGATGTGCTTTAGTCTTGACAGTCCAAAAAGATCTCCCAAGGAAATGACACTTGAGCTGAGCTATGAGAAGTTCCGAGGGTAAGAAGGGGGACAGGGAACACTCCAGGCCCAGGGAACATCCTGGGCGATGACTGAGACAGGGAGCAGCGTGCATCTGAGGGCTACGAGCAAGGGGGCCCAAAGGAACTGGGGTGCTCGGGCCAACACTGAACACAGACATCCTTGTTGTTGATCTCTGTCAATTTTTTTCTTTCAAAGAACAATGGGAAGAAAATGAGTTTTGGAGGAAGTGTATATGGGGGAAAGTGGACAGGGAGATGAGTTATAGCTGGACAAAAATCACACTGACTGCAGAGTAGCAAGTAGGTGGGGTGAGGGGAGCCAGGGGGTGACCAGAGGAAGCCCCTGAATAGGCTGCTGCAGTGGTGCAAAGGAGCAGTCCTGGAGCTGGTGCCATTCTCCCTGACGCCAGAAGAGGATCCAGGATGGAGCAGGCTGGGGGTGGAAGGAGGGGCAGCTCTGTAGCCTGGGGGTAAGCACCTAGGTACTGGAGTCAGATTGCCTGGATTTGAAACCTGGCCCCACCTCTTATTAGCTGTGGGAATCTCTCCTGCCTCAGGCACCTCATCTGTGAAATAGATATCAATGATGATAAAAAGAGTAAGTGAGATAGTCTGCGTAAAATGGTTGGGAAAGCACCACATAGTCAATGGGAAATAAACGGTACGCTTTTGGCAATTTTATCCTCTCATAATTTTGAATGTGTTGAGATGGAAGTTTGAGACACCCAAGAAGAGCCAACAAACTGGCAATATCTAAGGTGTGGGGTCTTCTGGCACTCGGAGGGAGTTTTTGGTGGAGATCTAAATGCCTTAGGAGTCATCCACGGGTATAAGTGAGGTCACTTGGGCAGGGAATTTCGTGAGACAAGAGGGCCTTTTACAGCCCAAAGCTGTGAAGAGCAGTAAGTGGGAATGTTGAACAAGTGGTCCCAAGTCTTGAATTATGCTTTCTGAGATGAAGCTTTGGCAGGGGATGACCATCCCTTCTGTGGCCAGAAGCCAAGTGGAAATAGAGGAGAGAGGTGGTGGTTTGAGTTGAGGAGGTCAAGTAGCCCAGAGGCCAAAGTGTTGGGTGAATTCTCTGTGTAGACACAAAACTCACCAGAATGGTGAGAGACACAGGCAGAGAGGAAGGTGGGAAGCTGGGTGCCCCAGTCTTCCAGTGATGAAGGACAGCAGGGTCAGTGGATGACAGCGCTGAGTGGAGGAGGGTGGCGCATACCTCAGAGTCATGGGGTTCTTCCAGAAATATGGAAGGGAATCCTGGCCTCTCCAGAGGGAGCAAAGAGGCTTTTAGACTCCCTCTGTGCTAAGATACATGAGGTATGAGAATTCTTTAAAAAAAAAAAAAACACTTTGTTTTTCTTGTCCTTTGAACTAAACTTTTTAAAGAGCTATCTTTGTGAAAATTAACATCTCAGCCATGGTAAGACTATGGTATGGTAAAGAAAAGCAGGCATTCTCTGCTTGGGTGTCCCATTCATCACCCACTACTTTTTCCAAACAAGAAAGGTTGCCACAGGAATGCAATAGACCTGCTCTGGTCAGGTACAGACGAGGCACACATACACCAGCCATGGATAGACACTCCAAACCTGTCTTTTCTGGCTGACAAACCAGAATTAAGGTTTGGAATTTGGGACTTAAAGTCTCAAAATTTTAGAAGACTAGGATGAAGCTAACTTGAATCATTTATAATCGTAAATTGAAATTGGGAATTCTCAAATGCTTGGTGCCTTTATCTCCTGGAAATGGAGGTTCACTTAAATAAAACTGAAATATCGTCCTGAGGAGTAGCTGATCAGCATTACTCTGGAAAATTGATCTTTCAAGCTATCCCCCAGGTTCCTTTGGCTAGAATACTGTACTTCATCATATTAAACAACAGAGCATATAATGCAACTATTATTTATTTTGCTGTTAAACCATTTTCTTGAATTCTCAACTATTTTTCCACTTCTATATTTTGTTTCTAAGAGCTCTAATGCTTCCCTGAAACTTCAAAGGAAACCTCGGGAAAGTGATTTTGAAACGATTAAATTGATTAGCAATGGAGCCTATGGGTGAGTAATTCAAGGAAACTTTCAGTTGTATTTTAACACACCTCAGTAATATATTCTTCACATTTATCTTAGGCCAAATAGGTGTTGTTAGGGACTTCAGTTTTCAGATCTCTATTCCTTCATTGCTAGGTGTAATACACAGCCAAACTCATTTTCCAGTGGATGCTCCAACAGAAAACATATTAAGGGACACTGGGAAGTATTTTAGATGGTTGGGGAAGAGGATATTACAAAGTAAAAATTTCTAAAGGGAAAATTTTTATACATTGCCTGCTTCTCCTTACTTTATTCTGCCTTTTTGGGTTCAGAAGTAGCTGATTCTTATTATAGTTGTGTATACATATGGTATATACATACACATACACATCTGGAGATAGATAGATATAAATCAATATAAATTCATATATAAGATTACTACTTGAGAATTATCAAGTACTTCCTATCTAGCCAGAGTCAGCCTTGGGAGAAAGGTACTTAAATAAGAAGATAGGTTGAAAATTTAGAGCAATACATTTCTTTTAGTCTTTGTATTACAAAAGGATTTTTTTTCAGTTGAACTCCATGCTATATAATCTGATCAAATGGTATAGGGTCAATAGTGACAAGATCCTTCTGCATTCCTAATAAATAGTTTAGAAGGTTAATTAATACACAAAGTATGGCCTGATCTGTTTTAGACAGCCCAAGACCTCTAGTTTAATTAAATATTAATCCCAATTCCATCTGTGTATGAAAAGCAATAAACAATCCCATAGACATTTATTGCTGCATTTACCTTACATATGAGCAGATGAGATAAAAGTGATTTTTCTTATGCCACAAGGATGTTTCTCCTTATGATTTTTTTTTTACCTCTAATATTTTCCACATCATTAACTTACTGAAGAACTTAAATATTTGTGAGTCCTTTACATGCTTCACTGATTTATTTTCAGGATTATGTCAAATAGCACATTTCTTGATGTGCCTTATAAATGCTTTCTGATGTTTTATTTCTGCAATATTTTCTTTCCTTCAAGGACCTCCTTGAAACTTGTTTTACCTAAGAAAATTGTTCTTGCATGCAGTTGTTTGTGGGTTTTGGTTATTCCTTGTTTTTAGGGGCTTTTTTTTTAGTTTTAGACATTATTTGAGGATTTGTTTCTTCATTAGGGAGAAGACTGAACTTTGAATGGGTCTGTGGGTTTGAGCACTGCTAGATTTTGTGGAATCTGGCAGTGGAATTCTGGATTGAGATGATCTGTAAAGCACCACTTTTATGAAATTTGGGCATATATCTTATCAGTATTTGGAGTTCTAATTGGTTGAGTAAACTCATTTGTAGTATAATTAGACCACTGTATAGTAGATAAGGTATATCACACTTTGGGGAATGGTAGGGAATATACAAGAAGTTAAACAAGCTGTGAATCAGTGAACACCCAGGACGCAGGCCAAGTCATTAATGGGCTTACAAGCTGCCTGCAGAAGCCTCTGCCGATCAGCCAGAATTTTTTTTTCTCTTTTGCTCTTCTCAGATTTAATTTCTTATTACATTTCTGACAGATTTCCTCCACATTTTAATTGTTTTTAATTTAAAATTTGAATGGAGTTATACTCATTCACCCACCCAGTCAAAATGCTGATTGTAGGCTTATATGAACTGGCTAATAAATGAATGGATCCCTCCCCGAGTGGATGAACTGGAGCAGTTAGCAGCTTTCTCAGGAAGGCATCTGTGTCACAGACTCAAGTCAGTGACTCCGAGGAGCACTGGTTCCATGACTTCTCAAAAATTGGCTGTGCTAGAACCTTCTCCGTAGAAAGAGCTGTAACACGGCATGGGGTTCTCAACATCTTAGTGAGTGACAGTTCATGTTACAAAGCCAGTTTGCTAACTCGATAAACATCTGATTTCCTTCTCTGCTTAACGTGTTTTGGATCCCTGACTGGAAGTTAAATATCCCTTTATGCCAACATGGTCCTTTATAGAAGGGAAACACTGACCATGTGCCAGTCACTGCACTAGGTTCTTTAGATACATTCTCTTCTCCCAAGAGCCCCATGTGGTGGTGACATGATTCCCACTTAGATGTGGGAGAGAGGCTTAGAGCATGCTCACACATGCTGTGATTGCTAGCAGAGCTCTCTTCTCCAAGGACTCTTTAGTTATAACTTTTAGCCATCATGATTAGGGTATAGAAGTCCTTCTGTTGAGCACTTCCACCTGGATTTTTAAATTACAACTTTGAATGTTTCAAAGTGAAAGAATAAACTGACTTAACATTTTAGAAAGTAAAAACAACTAAATTTGAAAGGTGCAACATTTCTCCCCATACCTAGCTCTACTTTATAGCCTCACTGCATGTTTTTTTTTTACCCCTGCAGGGATAAGTGTCATTTACCTGACAGATCCAGGTGTGCAAGTTGACAGATGCACCCCTCTCCCACATGCTCTCTCCCTGTAAATTGTCCTTTCAGCTTTCCTCTAACATATGCATGCTGGTTCCCACATGCAGATTTGCTCACATAGATTTGTGTATTGGGCTTCAGATTCATGCATAACTTTATATACATTAGACATCCACACTCCCAATAGGACTGATTCATTCTGCTCTAGACCCTGTCGGCTTCTGATTCAGTTTCTCCCCACCTTCCCACTCACTTCTGCATGGCTGGAGTAAAGCTTGGCTCCCAGAGAACAAGGGTTCCCAGTTGTCCCTCCCCCTGCATCACCTCCTGCCCTTGGGTTTTCCTATTTCACAGACAGGTCAGTGCAGGGAAAGAAACAGAAGCAGCAAGAAAGCAACCCTTGGGGCCAGGAAGCAGAGAAATGTGGGGCTGAATCAGTTCAGCCCAGCTTTATAACCTTGGGAGGTTTACAGCTCCGCTTAGCAATGTTAGATGTCTGTCAGCTGCTGTTTGTCTGTTTCTCTCTGCTGACTTAAGTATGTTTGGAACATCAACTCACAGGAAAAGATGAAAGGTATATGTGAGAGAAAACATTTATTACTAAATAAACTAATTTCAGCATTAAGATAACATTTCCAAAGTGGTACAGAAATGTAGAATCTGAAGAACATAAAGCAAATAGAAGTCCAGCTATAGAAAATTCTAATTAAGACTTGCAGCTTGATCAAGATATGTGCGTCCTAAGGCAGGGATATCCCAAGCTACCTGTATAGGATTAATTTCAGTTGGTTTAGGTAAACTTCCCTGAGGTTTAACTGATTATTTTAAGGGCATCCTAGCAAGGGAAGGCAGAAAGTCAAGTCAAATTTTATGAGCTGATAATCTGAGAATAAAGATAGTCATTTTCCACACATTTGCCATCAAGAAACCCAGTCCAGATGCTGGTCAAATTGGACCTGAAGCATCCTTCTCTTTTATTCTTTCTTAAAATCATAGACAACTCTGCTCTTCTCCCATTGCCTGTTGTTCTCAAACATACTGCTGAGCAGTGAATTATGTAAAAAACGGTGATGGTTGATTGAAAATCAAAATGGCAACCTTCTGACAGTCTAAAAGTGAAGTTGGTAATGTCGGATGTCTGAGAATCCTCAGCACTAAATTTAATATTAAATATTGGAAAACTGTATCCCATTTGACTCTCAAGAATAGGCAAGTGTGCTTATATAACGATTCTGATTTTTTCCTTTTAAGATCTTAAATTCTAAATTTCATTTTAAAAATAGATGCTCTGTCTCAAAAGTCTCTCTTAATAACAATGTTTGTCTTATTTATTTCCCTCATATTTCAGGGGAAGTCAAGTTATATTCTGTGTTCCCTTTGTATCTCTGTTCTGCTACCAGTAACCAAATAGGAGAAGCTCAAGGGCTTTTTTGGATCTCGATTTTATCCAGTCAGTTATTAGAAAAAGAAATACCACAAAAGCCTTTAATCTGATTTAGAAAGAAGGAGTTGGTTGGTTGGTTAATTAAAAAGTTGGTCAAAGTAGGAAATCATTAGAACATTATATGTACTTTAACATTTTAATTTAATCTAAATATATATAAAATTAAAAGTCTTTTCAGATAAGACCTTTTCAAGACAGCCAGTATAAACCATGTTATAATACATTTCTGTTTTTCACATTTAGCTTCTTTAAAAGCAAAGCAAGATTTGAGCAATCTGAATGTAGGAATCTAGATTTTTATCTTCTCAACTTGTAAAAACCTTCTCACCCATACTAAATCAATGGGAATTTTATTTAGTAACTCACATTTATCAGTGCTTTCAAAGCATTCTATTTAGTTTTCTTATAGGCAATAATGTTTCTCCTTTCCATACTCATGTTTCATTAGTTTAAATATCTGTTTAAGTCAGTTAATCATGATATCAAGCCTAGTCAGAAAAACAGGTATGGAAATACACCCAGCCAGTGGGAACCCAGGTGTTCGGGTATCTGGAAGAGGACCGCTAGGCCATACAGGAAGTGCTAGGTGGCCAGCCTGCCAGCTCCTGTGTCAGTTTGTACAGTGGAAATAACAACACTAGATTATTCCTTGGGTTTGTTTGGTAGAGTGTGGATGAAAGAGTTTTTTACTATACAATGAAGGAAAAAAATAGAAGACTAAAGAAATGAGGATAGAAAGAAAGGAAAAGAGCAAAAAATAAGGTGATGTTTAAACAGAGATACCAAGAAGTGTTTAATTTATATCAGTAATGGGAAAAGATGGATACAAAGAGAAGACAAAGATAAAGATACACCCACTTGAAAGAAAAATGAATTTCTAGTTGAACACTGAAGGGAAAAATGTGAATATCAATTAAAACTGAGATTGAATATACTTAAATTTATGTCAGTGGATTACTCTGATACATTGGTTCAACAGGAATACAGGGTGTCCTAGATCTTGCTTGCATTTACTTTTATTTTTGAGGGACTAGTAGAAACTGCGTCTCAGATCAGATAACCCCTTGTTTTAGGAGGCAGACCACTCGATGGATTGCTTTTTAAGTAAATTTTCACTTACTTGACAATTGCATTTGTTACAAGACAGCCTCATGAAACCTATTACACATTTCTAATGATTGATGGCTCCATAGGTAAATTATTATTTACTTGAGCATTGTCTAACCTGAGAGTTCAAATCTGTTCTACCATAATCATAAGTGAGAGTCACTTAGGAGAAGAGGAGCCAAGCCAAGATGCTTTCCTTGTTGCTCATCTTTTCCAGGTGGGGTTTTAAGACTCCTCCTCCTCATTCTTTTCTCCACATCATTCAAAGCTTCAGGGAGTCTACTGTCTTTACCCAGCCAGAATTGGTTTTATGGAGTATTTGAGTAAGGTTTATGGCAGAAATTCAGCGCAGCCTGCTCATCTTGCAATAACATTGCCTGTCACCTTGACCATGGGTCAGATGGAGCAGAAATGCAGTGTATTGTTGACTGCTTTTTATATCAGGAAACACATTTCCTGTTAGGACAGGCATAGGTATAACCCGTGCTGAGGTCTGTAGGAGGAAATATGCTACTCTTTATTGCAGGACAGCCTCATATGACCTATTACATGCTTCTCAGTTAATCTGGAAATTTCATGGGAAGTAAATTACTCTCAAATTGGAAGCCAACTCCACTAAGTAGCTGTGGTTCTTTTCGCAGAAGGTAAGGGTGCCCTATAGAAAATCACTGCCTTAGTGAGGCGAGAAAAAAATGCTTAACATATATCTAATGGAAGAAAGGATTTAGCTCATGGTATATATGTACTTTTGTTCATTCTTTCCTGCTCTGACTTGTGTATTGGATTTTGTTTTGTTTATGAGAAAACTGAAAACATATACAGCTAGCTATTGGAAAATAGCCTCTGGAGACTGTCCATTTCCCTCCTTTGACAGTGAAGATGTTTTTGATGCCTTATGTCTAACCTGTGACCTTTATTGGATGAATTAAAAAATAATCAATATAGCCAAAGAGCTTTGGCCTGGAATGGAATGTTTGTAGATGCCAGCATACCTTGTGTGAGCTGAATTCCAGCTTCCAAGTGAACTTTTAAAGTTGATGACCAGTCACAACAGTTTACCTATAGAAACACCCTGTCTTCCTGTGATCCCCAACTCCTGTGCTCTTTTTCAGGGCAGTCTACTTTGTTCGGCATAAGGAATCTCGACAGAGGTTTGCCATGAAGAAGATCAATAAACAGAACCTCATCCTCCGAAACCAGATTCAGCAGGCCTTTGTGGAACGGGATATACTGACTTTTGCGGAGAACCCCTTTGTAGTCAGCATGTATTGCTCCTTTGAAACAAAGCGCCACTTGTGCATGGTCATGGAGTACGTGGAAGGTAAATCAGCCTCTGACACAGAGAACGTGATGCTGCACCCAAAGCCCCATACTTGCTTTGTGGTTGAAGCCTTCTCTGTTTGTGCAACACAATGGGTCATATCCACCTAGGAACTGAAGCCAAGCAATGAGGTGGCTCGATTCCCAGTCATTATCTTGCGGTAATTGCTTGTAAAGTGCCTGCTCTACTTTAACAAAGGGAAAATTAGCACAATTTGGAAAAAGGTTGTTTTTCTTTTCAAATAGCTTTTAATCCTAACTACCTCCTCTCAATTGGTCATTGAAGTTAGAATACAATTTTTTCTACTTTTTTTTTTAATCACATAAAGGCATTTGTTACAATGATCTTAAAAAATGAATAAAAAATACATCCTTTTTGGTCTGTAATATAAAATTAAAAATTAGGGGCTAGAGGTACAATCAAAAAAGTTTATCTTTTTTTTTTTTTTAAGTTTGTGTTTTACTTTTTAAATGCTTCAAGTGATCTTATCTCCATCAGTTTTACATTAAGCTTCTGAATGATTGAGTGGCCATGACTTGTTGGCATAAACAAACTTAAAATGAATAGTGAGGACCAAAACAATTTTCAAGGCATCTAATTTAGGTTGTTATTGAACAGAATTCCGAAACTATAAAACTTACAGAAACATTAAATATCTTTTAATTCAACCTTTTCATTCTGCAGATGAGTGAACTGAAACCCAAGGAGGGAGACCTACTAGATATTTAGTGGTGGATACAATACAAAAACATAGCTTACCTGATTTCTTTCCATTGTTCTTTGCAACCCACTGATACTTTGTTCTTTGTTTTATTAGTCTTTGTTGTCGTTATTTTAACAACAATAATTAACATCTATCCCATGTTTATATGTGTTGGCAGTAGTCTAAATTCTTTACATAGATTACCTCATTTAATTCTCACAATAATCCTAAAAGGGGTGACACTATTACTGTCCTGATATACAGGAAAGAATCACGGCAAGTTGGCCCAAGAGCTCTGTCTATAAGTGTCAGAGTTAGTATTTGAACTCAGCAGGCAGATTCCAGGATCCGTGTTTTATACTGGCATATTTTAATTTGTTACTGTATTCCTAAAATTATGACAGCAGGTCTTCAAATTTCAGTTCCACTTCAGAGCCAAGTCTGCTCTCATAAGAGTACTACTGCTTAAATAAAAATCTGTATTTCCTCCACACCACACCACATCTAAATTAGAAACATGATTACCTAACACACAGAGTCTCCAGTAATGAATGTGATATGTTGTGTCTGTCCCTGGGTGCCCTTTGAGTTTGAAGTCCTGCAGTCTAAACCTATGGCCTTCTCCAATCCTAGCTGATGCTATGCCTGCCAAGTCTTTATCTTGTGTTGTACAGGGGGTGACTGTGCTACATTAATGAAGAACATGGGTCCTCTCCCTGTGGATATGGCCAGGATGTATTTTGCTGAAACGGTTCTGGCCTTGGAATATCTACATAATTATGGAATTGTACACAGGGATTTGAAACCAGACAAGTATGTATAGTGGTAAAACATACTTTTCTTTTCACACAATGCAAAAAGTTTTCTTATGTCTGTAAAAATGTTTTATTTTAACACTGCTTTGTATGTTTTAGAATTCTAATGTTCTCTACTAAGGAACATTTGTTTAGGAACATTATTTAGTTCCTTATTTAGTTTTCTAAGCAGTATATATACGATAATTTGTATATAATCCTTTAAAGGCTATATTATTGGTAATAGTTTATAAGAAACAAAAGATGATTGATTATAAAGAAAAAGATAATAAAGCCAGGGTTAGTTAATTTTTTAAGTTTTTTTAAAAAATATGTAAACTTTTGAGAAACTGTAGAATGCTACTAGTTATTTTCTGGATAGTTTTTGTGTTTAGTATCATATTTAGATACTTCTTTCCTACTCCAAGATGATATATGTTCAATATTGTATTTTACTCACAATTTAATTTTTAATTCAGTTTTTAACTTATATGAAGTTCATTTTGGTGTCTGCTTTAAGATATAGATAGACCTTTTCCCCCAAATGATTAGCGGTTCACCTTGGTACCATTTATTAAATGTTTCATGCTTTCTCCACTAATTTGGGATGCCCTGAAAATATTGCATGTTAATATGTAAAGTGTGCTGAAAATTTTATGATAAAATTAACTCCTGCTTATTCTAGAAAATATTGAAAGTACAGAAAAAGAAAATATTTCATTCACAATATTACCAAATAAAGACAACTAGTAGAATTTTGGCTTATTTACTCCCACTAGCTTTTTTCCCCCCAACTCCTCTATCCCTTTAATGTTTTAATTAATTTTTTCCCCTTAAAATGAAAAAAAAATTTAAATATAAATTCATAGAGCTGTCAAATGTGTATTCTTGGCATGTATAAGAAATGTATGTTTTATGCCTAATGAGCAGAAATTTAAATAGAACTGGAAGTTGAAATCTGAAACAATACATTTTTCCTGTCCAAGTTCTTTATCTTATGTCTCATTTGAATCACAGATGGGTAGCTTATCTTAGTTCCTGATATGTGACAGGGATTATTGGTAGCCCTTTCTCTCCTATTTTCTTATTCTGAAAGTGGAAAGATGTCAGAGCTCCTTACTTGCATTTTTCTGAGGGTTTCAAGTTGTAAATGATACTGTATGTGCTGCTTCAACAAAGATTAGCTGGGTCTGGTCCCTGGCCCTCTCTTTTGAATGACACTGGGCTGCCAGATACATTTATTAACATATTCATGTGACTTAATCTCTTCACAGTCTGGGTTTTATAGTAAGGTTGATACCTTTATTCTAAGTAGTCGTACAAATTGATGGTGGTGAGGGGAGTTAAAAAGAAAACTTGAGCTTCAGAGTGAATGTTGTAATGTATGTCCTTCTGCTTCATAGTTTGTTGGTCACCTCCATGGGACACATAAAGCTGACAGATTTCGGATTATCCAAGGTGGGGCTCATGAGCATGACTACCAATCTGTATGAGGGTCATATTGAGAAGGATGCTCGAGAGTTCTTGGACAAACAGGTAAGTTAGGCATGCTGTTCAGTTCTATAGAGAAACACAGAGTATGCTATTGCCAGGGGAATGCAGAGTCAACTTGATAGGCTGTTTTCACATTAGTACTGGGAGTGTAGATGTCTGTATAAGCCTTACATTTAATAAAGTGCAAATTGCTTCCATTTTTCTCCCTGGGCCTCTTTGAACTGTCCATTCCACCACATTCCTCCCCCAACATTATGGTCTATTAGCAAGATGAACGATCTAATTGCACACAGTGAGAATGTGAGAGAGACAAATGGAAAACTGTCTTTGTAAAGAATTCAGGAGTCTCAGTAGAGTACTCGTGAAATTCATGATGCATCGTGCAATCATGGGGGCTAAAATCTGAGCTATGGCCCATTTCCCTTTAAGCATGCCTCATTACCATGTACCCAATCTGTTCATTGTAAAGTTACTTAAGGTAAACACATCTCAACTGTCATGCTTTTATGAAGTAACCAGGGTGTGAATATATGTTGGTCATAGAAATACTAAGACTATCCCTGATAGTCACAGATTTAAAAATGCATTATTATTTTAAATTTACACAAATGCTTTTAATATTGTAAGAAAAGTAGAACTACCAAACAGGATCAAACCCTCAATTTGCTGTTACAGATTACACCTGGTTTAACATTAGAGCAACTGTAAATTTCCATTTTATGGTATTTAAATATTTCACTGCCTTCATTTTTGTAGATACCAACTTATAATTGCTGTTCTTAAGTTCTTTGCCCATGTTGGTTCCATGTGGTTGAGCAGATGCACTCTGGACACCGTAATTGGTGTTCAGCCATCTTGCTCATTTAAGTCATGTCTAATATTCCAGTTATTCTAATACTGCAGTTGTCTTCTAGGTCTGTGGCACACCTGAGTACATTGCACCAGAAGTGATTCTGAGGCAGGGCTATGGGAAGCCAGTGGACTGGTGGGCCATGGGGATCATCCTCTATGAATTTCTGGTCGGATGTGTGCCATTCTTTGGGGACACTCCAGAGGAGCTGTTTGGACAAGTCATCAGTGGTAAGTATCATCAGGAGTTATGTTTAGGTCACTGTTGGGAAGCAACTATTTAATGTAATTCTGTGCGTAGTACCATCTTTACTACTTAAATGTTAATCTTTATCGAACAGTTTAGCCAACAAATTAAAAGAACTTACTCATCATAGCACATAACTGACTCTCACAGTCTCAAGAGAGCTATTTGTGTTGAAAACTGATCTAAAGAAGTTTTGTTAACATGGAATTTGGAAATGAACTAGCATTGTAACCAGTTTTTATGGCATGCTTTTTCTGTAAAAGAAATTGGAGTGGGATTTGCAAATGATCTCATTCACATCCAGTCTTCATTTCCATGATAGGAAAGTTGCACCAGGGAAGAAGAGGTTAATATGGGTAACATTTACATAAATGGGAAGAATGGCTAATGGCACAATGAAGAAATTAACAAAAATGTAATAAACCCTAAAACAAATGTCTACCAAATAATAAATAATGAGAATGGGAAGGAAGCAAATTTAATCCACAGATTGTTAATGATTTCATTGGTAGTTGTTATGGTGTAATGTTATTTCTGTAACAGCTGTTCATCTTTCATTTAAAATTCAATAACCTTTAGATCTTAACCTGAAAGCTGACCCTACCTATTGTTATGCGGCTTGTGGCAAAACTAAATGATAATTAAATAGGCTCCATTACTACCCTACCTGCTGTTTTTATAAATTTCCCCAAGCCTCACTCAGAGAGGCCTCTTTTCCTCAAAGTTTGTGAGCCATCACTGACATCTCCTGTCACCCACCTCCAGTCCCCTCTGGACTGTGCTTCCTGAGCACCACAGTGGAAATAGGGGGAAGTTCATTTTGGTGTGAGGAGCCCTTTAATCACAGCATTATTTTATACCACTGACTTTGCAAGCCAGGCATATTTGTAAACTTTAACAAAGTAGATTTGTGGGTTGCCTGCAGTGTATAACCCTTTTATGCAATATCTGAGCTGTTTATGGATTTATAACTAGGCTCGTGTCTGATATACCAAGGCCTGAGTGGCAAGAGGAATCAACTGTTTAATTAACACAAGCAGCAAATGCTGGCTTTGTTCTTGATGCCTTACGGCTGAGATACATATTCATGTTTTATTTTCCAAATCAGATTTAAACTGCAGCAGCGGAAGCTAGAGGCAGGCACACACAGAAATAACTCATGTTTTATTGCATTTCCATACACACAAGCACGCACACCTTATCTTCAGGCAAACTCCTTTTGAATGTAGAACATACAGTAATATTTATGACAGATTTTAAATACTTCCATTACTATGATTACTCTGGAGGTTTTTTTCCTTCCTTAGGCTTAGCATTTTGACCTTTCTTTTGTCAATAAAAATGGTTATTTTTACAAAATTATTTTTTGCTTCTTGAAGCTGAAGAATGTTTGGATGTGGCCGAGCTCTCAGCTGAGGATAGTAGGAGAGAAAACCTTACGTTCCACATGAAACGCAGGTGTTTAGAGCTTCCATTACATTAAGTCCTCTTAATAGCTAAAGGGAGCAATTTGTTATGAGCCAGTTCTGCCAAAGGAAAATGAATCAAAAAGGCATTGTTGAAAGCTGTGCTATTCAAGTGGTGTGAAACAGTGCTTCTCATACTGCATCAACTGAAGATCTTGGTAAAATGCAGACTCTGATTCAGTCTGGGTGGAACCTGAGATTCTGCATTTCTAACGAACTCCTTGTTATGTCCCTGCATTAGGAACTGGGCCCCCATTTGAGCAATAAAGTTGTCAACTACTTTTCTTCCTTCTAGATGAGATTAACTGGCCTGAAAAGGATGAGGCGCCACCACCCGATGCCCAGGATCTGATTACCTTGCTTCTCAGGCAGAATCCCCTGGAGAGACTCGGAACAGGTTAGAGCGCATAGGTTTTAATTTTGCTAATGTACAAGAAATGATGTCTGTGTAGAGCACGCAGAGGTTTTTGTTGGTGTTTTGTGTTTTTGTAAAGGAAACATCTGTCTTGTTGGTGTAGAACATGACTTCAATACAGTATAACAATATTTTGGTTTTTTTCATGGTTCAGAGCAGTAAGTACACAAGGAAGATTGGTTGGTTGGTTGTCTTTGTTTTTTGTTGTTTTTGAAACGCAGAAATTATTCTTAATTTGTTTCAACAAATAAAAGTTCTCTGGAAGAAAACCTCAAGAGCACATGTAACTCTTCCCTCCCAAAAAGCATGCATCTTAAATAAATTGAAACAAGATTAGAGATGTGGAGCTTTTTTTTGTTGTTTAGGTTCTTTTAAAAATATATGTTCTCAGAAGGATTTGACCCCGCATGTTACTGTGAACAGGCTTTGAACAGATTATCAGTACTTGAACTAATCACTAGAAATGAGTGCCTGGGGTCGGACCACGGGCTGTCCCCTAATGGTGATCACCACTACGGCCTAAGAAGCAGAGAATCAAAAACCATTGACTTTCAAGATTAAGGAGATAGTAGATTTGTTTCTTGCTGGTTATTTTTCCTGACTCTTCTGCTACTGTTTTTGTTTGTTTGTTTGTTTCTACCCTTCCTTGGCCTGTTCTTCCTTATATTCTCAACAGAGGTCCCAGTATAGAGTCTCAGTGTGCCCCAGTATGTGAATTTCTCTAGAGATGCTGATTATTGAATATAAATGCACACACACACTGTAATAGTATCCAAAATTTTTATCAGGGAAAATTGTTGACTCATTGGGTTGTTTCCTCTGAGCTGTTCCATTTCAATAGGAATATCAGAAAATACTGAAGAAATAATTCTCTCCCCCATTTCTTCCAAGACAAAAATTATTTGCCAACAGCTCCTCTATTGTTCTCCACCTTCTCTCACTTGGAGGGCGCTCTTCTTGCTTGGGCACGGAAAGCTGTGCCACTAGAGTTTATGATGATATATTAAAACCCATGGGCCAAATCTTTACTTTGTAAATAAAGTTTTACTGAAATGCAGCAATGCTGTTCATTCATCTTTTGTCTGTGGCTGCCTTCATGCTACAGTCGCAGAGTTGAGCAGTCATGACAGACTACCCATGAAGTTTAAAATATTCCCTGTTTGGCTCTTTACAGAAAAGTCTTGTAGACTCTGCATTAAAGAATCAGAGAAGGATTAAAATCAGGGCACAATTGGGAGAACTTTTCTGAGTTGGGTCTCTTACCAGGCTCCCATGTGAGCCTTTAACTAGGAGGGGCAACATAAATGGCAGTTATGGGCACAGACTCGAAGGCATATTGCCTGAGCATAATCTCAGCTGTGTGACTGTAGCAGGTTTTTCCTTTTCTGGCCCTCATTTATACATCTGTAGACTAGAGTGGTACAAGCTCACAGGACTATTAGGAGCATAAGACGTCGTCCACTGTGGCTCGTAGGACCAGGCGTGACCTGGCTGCTGCTGGTGGTGGTGTTTTTTCTGCATGTGTAATCTCCTGCTTCCCCTTGGACCTATGAGATCCAGAAATGGTGGTGGCATGCGCTCTCACCTTTGCACTGACTGAACTCTAAACTGAGTAGTTTAGGTCTCTTCTCACCCTGTTAGGTTTTCCTATGCTCTGGAGTGACTAGCAGCCTGATATCCCACCCTCCGTGGTCTACTGTCAGATTTGCTTTATGGTTCAAGAGATACAAGTAGTCATCAAAGAACTGGTGTCAAGACTGTATGGTGCAGAGTTTTGAGGAGTGATTTTTTTACTTACTTGAGCCAAATAGGAGAAGTTGTGGCATTTTCAGATTGTCCTGCAACAATACAAGTATCTATTTCTATGTCCTATTGGCTGTCTCAGAGAAGGGTTGCCCTAAGTTAGGATTAAGAATATATTAGAATCAGAACACTCCTTCGAAAGAGTTCCCTTCCCCCTTCAGTGTGGCTGTATCAGCTGGAGAATTTTTCCACTTAATATTCTGCCCATTTCCCTCCTCTAAGAATACTTGGATTCTTGATTTCATGAGATAGGGCTATTAAGATGGTCAGCATATCTACGTTTATGTATTATATGCTGCAAGTTATCTCTGCAGCTTTTCTCCTTGACTGCTACTTTTAGTCTTTTCAGGGTGTGACGGTTTGAGAAACAAATCTAGCAGAAGCTCAAAAGAGACATTTGAAAGACCCTGCCCAAGCTCTTAGCATTGTCAGGAAGTGCTTGCCAAACAGGCAGGTCCAATGTGACAGGTCCCAGTAGGGCCCAGAGAATGAGGCTGAGAATCCCACAGGCCTGCCTGCTGCTTCCAGTGACAGCATTTTGGATTTAATGCATATTTAGCGGGCAAAATAATGCACCGTGAAAATGTGCGAATGCACATTTGCCCGAGAGACTAGAAAGGCTGAGAAAAGGAGTGTGAAGAACATAATGGATGTTTAAGAAACTTCCATGAAAAGAGAGAAAAACTCAAGGGAGAACATTAGTGCCAAATGTGACTTGCAGTTTGGGAACTTGTCCTACTTGAACTACACTTTTGAACTTTTAAGAGTATTAGGTGGCAACCTGGCACATGGGATTTTCTTGCTGCTCAGGTATGAGTGACTCCCACCCATGTACTAGCTGGCTGGTCTTGAGCAGTTTTTTCGTTGCCCTGAGTCTCAGTTTTCTAAAACCGGTGTGTTATATACTTCACAGGATTATCATAAGGACTAAATGCAAGTGTGCTCATGAAGGTACCTAGTACACTAACCTTATACATGATGGGAGGTCAAGAAATTATCAGCTTCCCTTCCCTTCCTGGTGAATTCTTACAATGAGAGCCGCCTTTTACATGAGTTCCTGTCTCACGTGATTTGTACTTGGCCCGTAATGCCATCATCCACCCTGCGCCATCAATTTAGCCCAGAGGTAGTTTTTCCCCAGTGTGTCCCTTTCATTCTTTTGTTCCCCATCTCTCCAAAAGCGCATAAGAAACAGGACCCAGTGATAAGCAATCTCTTCTCCATGGAGCACAAAGGCCAAAGGGTAAGAACTGTGAACTGTATCAGTAGTGGGGGCTGTGACTCCTTGGGGAGGACCTGCATTTGTCATCGTCCACAGAGATAACATACATGCTCTCACCAACTTGAGTCCCAAAGATTGGCTAGCAGGGAGCGAAAAACTGGACCCTCTGGATTTGGTGTGGAGGTGCTGTTTAAGCTGTTGGCTCTAGAGAACTGTGCTTTTCCGGGTAAAGTTGAGTGACCTCAGAGTATCAGAGCTGTCACTTGGTGTGGCCCACAAACAGCAGCAGAAGTCATTGCAGTGTAGCGTGTGTTGGGCCACTAAGTTTGACTCTGTGGGCAAGTGCCACTGGCACAGTGATACAGTTGGATAAATAACTGTGAGCTCTTTTTGCTTCTCCGAGATAAGAGCGCTAGAAGAAAATGACTGGCAGCTGTGTTTGGGGACATGGGTTGGGCTAGATGAGAGCTAGGATGCATGGAAGACTGGAGTTAGACTATGCAGAGGTCCTGGGAGAATAGCCTTAGGAATTGGCTCTGTAGCTCAGTTCCCCAGGATTAGCAGTTGTGAACCCATTTGCAGATCAATGCAGGAGAGATGGCAGGGTAGGCTCTGAGCCAAAGCATGCCTTTCCCCTTTGTGGCACATGGCAGATGGCACATGGATGGACCTAGGTGCTCTGAGACAGACCTCCACTCAGCCTCTCTAACCCTCCCTCAGCTGAGTGACTTCAGCCCAGCATGCCTATAGCCTGTCCTTGGTTTCCCCATCCAAATACAGTGGATAATGGCTACTTCATGGGCTTAACTTTCAGTGATTTAATTAAAAGAAATAAGATGCCTCTAGCATCTGGTCCAGTACTTGCCCAGGTCAGCCCTCACATCCCAGCTGCTAATACTATTGCTACTGGGATCAGCATCAGACGTAAGGGTCGTGCTGTAAACATGGAGAATGCTTGGTGGATCCTGGATATAGATTCTAATCAAATGGGGTGATTTTCCCACTTGACTCCTTTTTCTCTATCCCATTGTTTTCAGATCACTAGTGTGCCCAGGCTGGGTTTGGAGCTCCCACCAGTACCTTGTGCTCCGAGGGCCCTGAAGGAGACAGAGTCAAACATCTTTGAACCACACAGGCAGCTCCCCTGCCCCAGGATCCGAGCCTATGTTGTTTCATTCAGCTTGCACTTCTCACCCTATGTCTTTCCTACCCCCTTAGGGCGGGATGAGAAGCCTGGGTGCCAACTGCATTGAAGAGGCATTTACATCACGCCTAGGAGGGCTTCTGGCAGGGAGGCTGGTTAGAGCCTGGTATTAGTCTTGAGAGAAATTTCTCTGCCTTGTGTTTTTTCAGGAATGATTCTTCCTAATCTCCCTCATCAGCAAGACAGGGCAGGGGCCTGAGTCTCACGCTATGCTTTTATATAACATATACCTTATACATAGATTAAAGTAAAATATTTTGATGGGGCTTGCCTTTCAAAATTACTCCGTAAAACCGTAAACTAAATTAAAAACATTGTTTCACTGACTTGTGCTATCATGATGACTTGGCAAAAAGAGGCCTAAAACTTAGGAATTGTGGTTTTCATCCCATGCTGTATAAATCTGTCAAACAGATTTGCCAGTTTCTTACTGAAGAATTTGTAATCCACAGACTCTGACTCCTGCCTATGTTAATGATCAATCCAATAAAATTGAACGGTAACCATTATATTTAAGATTTTACCTCCAGAGGAAATATTGCTGTGAAAACATTTTGCACCTTGTTAGAATTTCTTTGGGTTTGTAATGAGCAAGTGTGCTGTGGGTCAATGTGTGTCCACATCCCCAGGTTTAGCATAATGTGATTTTAAGTGGCTGCATCATTAACCTTTGAAAAATGGAGGCTGTTGTGGAAAAATTAACAAAGGAGAAACTGTGCCTTAGCGACTGCTATTACCAAATCAGATCTTCTGCTGATAAATTATGCATAAATTTGTGTATGGGGGAGAATTGGTTGTAGAATGAAAAAGTAAGATTTCCATGACTTCTTTATTTCTCTGTTGATGGAAATGTTGTTTTGTTTTGTTTTTCTTAAAAAGCTGATGTTTACATTTGCTTGGAGTTTAACACTTTCCCCTCATCCTTCCCCTCCACTTCCTGCCCCAAGGTGGTGCCTATGAAGTCAAACAGCATCGATTCTTCCGTTCTTTAGACTGGAACAGTTTGCTGAGACAGAAGGCAGAATTTATTCCCCAACTGGAATCCGAAGATGACACAAGTTATTTTGATAGTAAGTGCATTATCTGACATAAAAAAAAATTGTTTGGCCTTGACTTTGTAGAAAATCATCTCTGCTTTTGATAGAACCTTCCAGTCTGAATCCCTAAATGTAATGTTGCTTTGATAAAGAAACTCATAATTAAAATATCTGAATGAAAAGCTGAAATTTGGAGTAACTGGAACTGTTCCCAAACATTTCTCTGCAGCTCGGTCTGAGAAGTATCATCATATGGAGACTGAGGAAGAAGACGACACAAACGATGAAGACTTTACTGTGGAAATAAGGCAGTTTTCCTCATGTTCACATAGGTTTTCAAAAGTAAGTGAAATATGGCATAAACATACAGGGCCTCTCTGGGAGAATCTCAGATAACCAGCCAGATAGTTGGTGCCCCACATCCTGCTGGACAGGATTGTAAAAACCACCTACAGTGTTTGGGGGCTTAGGGGTGTCTTGTACTTAAAATTCTTTGTGCTTAGGAAAGGTGACCCCACCATCCTGATAATCCAGAGGCCTTACCCCTTACTGGGGTGTTTTCTCTGTCCCTGGCTCTACAGATTAATACGCTTTTTCCTGAAGCACTGCCTTGCATTTGTAGTCCTGTCTTTGGAGTACCCTCCGAGCCCTGGTCCTGCTCGGGGCTAGGCTGTGAAGGCGACCCCCCATTTCTTTCATCTTATAGTGAAGACCTTTGAGCTCATTGTGTGCAGATTCCCTCCTAGTATTACCGGGAATACAATGCAAGGGAGAAGGCTTAGTCCTTGACATGAGCTAACACACATGGGATAGTGGACTGTGGAATGACAGTCTTGTAACCATAATAGAAAATGTTACATTAAGGAGGCAGCAGGAAGCCAAGCTAGAGTTTGGAAATGAGAGAAGATTGTTTGAGAAAGATGCTTTTTACTGACAGTGGTAGGATTAAATAAACAAAACAAAGAAACCTGATAGTCCTGAGACAAGGCAGGGCCCTAGGGAAATGGATATGAACTTACAAGACACCCTGCCTCCCTTCTGCTATTTTCAGTAGCTCTATATTTTCTTTTGCCGTGGCATTTTACATGATCATTGTTTAGTTTTTCTGTAACATTTAATGGTTTTAAATTGTCCTGTATCTTTTCCTAAGTGACTGCCGGGAATGCATCTGTGCAGTGGCCGGCACTGCCCTCCCTGTTTACAGGAAAGACAGAGAGTGGTAGGGATTTCCCTGGAGGGGGTGCTGGCGCGTCTGTCCCAGAGCCAGGATAGAAGCTTCGGTTACACTGCATGGGGCTTTCTCCACTGCCTGCTCTCTGGCCCGTCAGAGTTGGCCCCTAAACCCTGTTTCCTTCCTGCTGTCTTCTGTTCTTTAGCCCCCTTCCTCCTGACCTCAGTAGATGATAGGAGGTCTCAGGGCCATTCCCCAGAGAGGAGAACACAGCTGACTTGGGCAGTAGGGGTACTTTCTGCACTGGGGTCTGAGCTCCCTACTTAAGCTTCCATTTTTCCTATGGGACAACAGACATCTCAGGTTTGCCTAAGCTCTGATCTGCTTCAGAAATCCCAGTACCAACATATGAAGCTACCTGTCCGCATATGTGATTTATAAGCCAAAGAAATGCCTCCGAATCATAACCAAAATGTACTGCATCCTCCCCACACATGACTTGAAAAAAGGTCATTTACTCTTCTCTTTGCATTCAATTCTAATCCATAGTTCTCCTTCCCACCTCTGACTGGTGGCCATTAAATCATTTTCTCCGTGATTTTCTTTTTCTGATTGACTTCATGGTTAAAAAGTCATCTAACAGGTAAGATTCCTCAAGGGAGGAACAACCTAAGACAGGCACAGTCACAGGGGGGCCATCAGGTGAGAAATTGGGGATCAACAGAGGTGAGGCTTAGAACCTCAGCCCCCCTGTTTTGAGAGAAATCTTCTGCATCCGTGGATGTTTTGCTGCCCTTGTCTAGCTTGGATTAACACATAGTCTACAGGCACACACCTGATCATCTACATTTGCTCTCTTACAACACTAAACTATGTTTTCTACCTTTATCTTGCATCTACCTACCACTTCAGCATTTTATTAAAAATAATAATAATAAAGAGAGAAATGTGGTATCCACATATAAATCAAGTATAAAAATCAAACGAATATTCATATTTGAACTGATTGTTTATAGTTCATAATGCATGATCAAAACCGAAAGTTTCTGTGATGACTGCCCTTGTACTGTTCACCATGTAACTTATTCGCTATGTAAGAATTTGTTCTCCATGTAAGAACTTGTTCGTTATGCTTCAGAAGATTGGAGACTGACTAAAATTAGGCCTGGGGTGGATTAATGATTGTGCATTAAGCATTGACTCCCCTATACAGAATTTTATTGTTGTTAACAACCATTTGATCAATAATTATGAGAGATGCCCTCTCAAAAAAAAAAAAAGTACAGACTTCCAATTGTAAAATAAATAAGTAACCGGGATGTAATGTATAGCATAAGGAATATAGTCAAAATATTGTAACAACTTTGTATGGTGATAGCTGGTAGCTAGAATTATCATGTATATAAATGTTGAATCACTGTGTTGTACACCTGAAACTAATGTAATACTGTGTGTCAACTACCCTTCAATAAAAAATAATTATCTACAAAAAAAAAGGTCATCTAAGGTGTGCATTGATCCCCAGACCTAGAAACCCTAGTGCATCTATGGATTTTTTTTTGCAGATACAAAGTCCTGAATGAGATATGGCAGAAGGTGATGACTTCATAGCTCACCACTCCAAAAGAAAAGAAATTGTCCATTTACCTTCATCTCAAGATACACATAAATTAGCATTATAAAGTACCTTCTGGAAACACTGTCCCAATTCAAACTTTAATCATGCTCGCAGGTTTTTCTCCTAAGATTAGGGTTCTTTCCTGACAAATTATTTCAAAAAGGTATTAACAAGCACTATTTGCATTCCAGGTTTTCAGCAGTATAGATCGAGTAACTCAGAATCCAGGAGAAGAGAAGGAAGACTCTGGGGACAAAACCAAAAGCACGACTCTGCCGTCTACAGAAACATTAAGCTGGAGTTCGGAATACTCTGAAATGTATGTGAATTGTCTGTCAAGAAATATCATAAGCAGGGGCTGCTAGAGCAGTATTCCTTAAACTAAAGTTTAAGAATTTAAACTCTATGTGCGTCTGAGTGACCCAGACAGCCTGTAAAAACACAGATTCCAAAATTCACCTTGAACCATTTCCTTGTATGAATATATAGGTGACTTTGTTTTGGTTTTTCATTAAGGCAACAGTTATCCACATCCAACTCTTCAGATACTGAAAGCAACAGACAGAGACTCAGTTCTGGCCTGCTTCCCAAACTGGCCATTTCAGCAGAGACAGAACAACATGAGGCTGCTCCCTGCCCCGGAGACCTCCACGAGGAGCTGGAAAAGCCAGCCCTCCCACCTGCAGAGTGTGCCCAGGAGGAGCCTGAAGTCACCACCCCCGCCAGCACCATCAGCAGCTCCACCCTGTCAGGTGAGGCCCTGGACACGCCTGCCCTGCAGACACTGTCTGCCACGTGGAGAGAAGACTGCTGGTGTCCTGAATCCCAGGGCTGGCCTAGCTAGGTAGAGACGTTGGCTGTTTTATGCCACCAGCCTCCCACCATGGTCCCACCTCTTGGCCTTGGGAAATGAGCTCTTAAGACCTGAGGTCAGATGTCTCAGCCCCCTCCTTGGTGCATGGCCATAGAGCAAACCATCCTTGCCTCAGAGCCAGCCTTCGTTTCCGCAGCTGGGCTTCAGGGGGACCCTTTGATGGCAGTCACAGCACAGTAACTGAGAATGTTCTCTGTTGTTGATGCAAAGACATGCCTGTGGAGTTGCATCTAACTCAAATTTAGGAGTAAGGAACAATGTCAAATAGTCAAATGGTCAAAGTTACCCTCAAAAATTTCTTAAATCACTCATAAGGTATAGTCTAAAACCATCATTCCCTCTATAGTGTTGAAATGGGTGATTGTTGCTTTGAAGGAGTTGCTTTTTGATATGTGGGCCTTGTTGCCCCAAATAACTCGGCTTTCCACACTGGACTCTGAGCAACTGCAGCAAGATGTTTATGCTGTGGGGTTCACAGTGCCTTCCAGGCCTCTAGGACTGAGAGGGGAGCACGGAGTCAGAAATACTAACCCAATTCCAATTGGTGTTTGATGTGCATGTGCAACAGGACCACAGATGAAGGTGACCTTCCCAGTCTCTGGGTATCTGGAGTCAAGGAACTCCTGAGGTGTCCCTGGCTGTTTGAAAGGCTGTCAAGGGGCTTGGGCCCTTTCTGTGAAAGCTCTTTATAATGTCACTTGGTAACTGTCACTTCCTGACAACAGGAACAGTTACCTTCACAGGCTTTTAAAATGCCTAATATATCATGGATATTTGCTGGTCCTTAATAATGGAGGTGTCCTCACTAGGTAATCAAACTTGTACTTCCCTTAGAGCAAGCCCTTCAGGTGCATTTAAAATACTATTTGGTTTATAAAAAGGTTATGTGCAGTTTCTCCTTCCACAGAGCAATGTGCATTTACACTTAAAAAATAAATAAAAGATGGGTATGGCTCATGGTTGGTATAATAAATGTTTTCATTAAACCACATTCAATATGCTATATTGATAAGCGTGATTCCAAGATTTTCATGAGCATATTTGTAACTAACTGAATATTCATAGAGTAATTTTTAAATAATTTAATCATTCAAACTTTATAGGCTGGGTTTATTTCAGCTTCACTAAAAAAATTGGTTCTGTGGAGCATCACATGTGCTTCTAGTTTACCATAAGGAAAAAGAATGTTGGGTTTTTTCCTTCTCTCTCTCCCTTTCAGTTCTGTTGCCATGTAGGATAATTCCACTTGTTCTGACTCTTTATAAATCTAAGGGAATAGCAATGTGGAAGTACTGTAGAAATAATGTAGTAGTCTAAGATTCCTGGCCATTTTTAGTTCATCTTGGTAATCAAATCAAATCAAATATCTCAGTATTTTATATTTCTGGTTATTAAGGTCCCTGTTTCTTGGCTTGTTATCTTACTCTTGAGTAGAGTAAGCTTACCTTCATTTAAAGTTGATTCTTAATATGGTGAGTTGTTTATGATCTGTTAGTCTCTTCAGCCTCCTATCAAAAATGTAGGAGGTAAAGGGAGGGGAATGGTGTCTAAGCATTTGATTGATCACTTTCATAATTAAAAAAAAAATCTGCCTAGGTCCTGCCATGCATTTTGATTAATAGATTCAAGCCACCTTTCTCTCTGTCTCCCCCATATACACACTAAAAATAATCAAAGACCTTGGGGGCTGCACAGAATAGAGAGATGAGCTGATTTGCTCATAGCCAAGGGTAATTAGGGAGTCTGAAAACCGTGACTGTAGTAAAATTAAATTTGTTGATTTTTATATCGCTCCACCATCAAAAAGAGAGAACCCTTGACATTTGCAGAACATTAAGGTGACATTATCCACCATTGGCAGACAAGAAGCACATGCTTACATGCCGTGCTGTGAAATGAGATGGTGGAGGCAGGAGGGAGGGATGATAAAAGAGAACATTGTATATTCACACTCTGGCATTTAGGGAAGTACAGCTTTTTACCTGTTTCTCTTTTTTCATGACTACCTTGTATTTGAATCAGTGAAAAGTAAGTCTTTTGAAGCCTTAGGTGCTCTAATGCACCCAACAAATTATTCATCGTAAAGAGATTTAGCTTTTCATTTTACACTTGCCAACGATCCCATCCAAACCAAATTAGAAAGGAGAAGGGAATATGTAACTTACCCAAAAGTAAGCCTAAAATTATTGAGATGAGATTTTTGATTGGTGAAGCAGCTTTTTCAAGTCCTTCAGCAGTTCATTTCTTTACTTAAAAGGAATGAAACAGATGTTCTGGTAAGTGAGACTGAATTTGACCCATAGGAGTAGAAAGATTGTTGATATTTTGCCTTGAGATTATCTTCCTTCGTAGTTTGGATGGGTATCACCTGGAAGACCATGTGCCTAGCACAGTGACTGGCCAAGAACGGTGCAATGCCCAGGCCCGCTGTCCCACTCCCCAGGCTTTGGTCCTGCCTGTGGGGTCTGTGTCACCTTCTGTGAACTGGGACCAAACTGTAACTGTTCAGTGGAGTGGCATGTATACAACAGTGTAACAGAAATGTTAGTGAGGTCTGTGAGACCTAACTCATTCTTAGACAAGAATGTCATATCAGCACTTTAAAGTCTGCTGGCTGGTCTTTCAAAGCATCATTCATTATCATATTAAATTCTCTGTGTGGATTGTGTATCTTAAGGTGATGATTAGCATTGATGATTTTTAAAGCACAGGGAACTTATAGCATTCAGATGTAAAAATGAGATAAGCACTTTTTTTTTTCCTGGACAAAGATATATTATCAGTGATTTAAAAAAGAAATAAGGGAAAAAGAGAAAACAGCCTGTGAAAGAAAGTAGGAGAAACCAACAAGGGGTGGCCGTGCAACTTTTCTCTGGGGGAAAATATCACTTTGGCTCAGGAACTTTCTTTACTCTTAGCCTGGTACACTCACCAGACCGAGGTCTGTGATTTTCCATTTCTGCATCCTTACACAGTTGTATTCTGTCAGGATCCTCTTCTGAAGGAAGTCCTAATTTTTTTAATGAATAAACCAAAACAAAAAACAATATTCCAGTTTATATTAGGGGTACATAAAATATAAAGTAAAGAAGC
This sequence comes from Manis javanica, assembly GCF_040802235.1. Classification (NCBI taxonomy): domain Eukaryota; kingdom Metazoa; phylum Chordata; class Mammalia; order Pholidota; family Manidae; genus Manis; species Manis javanica. Next base: position 99,008,685 of record NC_133156.1, on the reverse strand, counting down.
ATGGCTGGTTCAGAGGGGAAGGGAGTCTTCCCAATGGCCTAATAACTTCAGGGCAGATCAGCATATGACATGCTGTCTAGATTAAAAGCCAAGAAGACATAATGAGCCACTGAGTAATGTAGTCAGTAATACCTCTTGTCTCCTCCTGTGAAATATACAAGGAGCTTAGAGTAAAAGGAAGTATATGGCATGAGAATGAGAGGAGACACGCTAGGAGTGCGGTGTGTTCTAGGAAGACAGTAGATGAACGCAGGCTGAAGTCTTCATGAAGTGATTAATGATGTCCATGTATCAAGACCACAGTCATTAGTATTGTAGGGTAAGCACAGCGTGCAGCAGGTGGCCATGGTGCTCACAGAGTAATGATTTCCTGGCATGGCCCTTCATGGTGATGGTGTGGCAGGAGTTGTAATTCTCTACAGGGTTGTAAAATACACAGTCTAGAAAACAATTATTCTTCTAGTTAAATGTACTTGTTGACTGAGAAGTAGCAGGCTTGTGTACAAGCAAAATGAACCTGAATGGACACCTATCTCATCTCTTCCTCCTCCATATCACCTTCCTCAAACCAGTCATGTGTTTTTAATATCTGCCTGACGGCTTGTGAGCCACGTGGGAGTATATTTCCCAGCGATTGTCCTTCTTTCTCTCCCTCTTCCCTTCTGTCCATCTTCCCTATCCCAGAGTTTCCTGAACGTGTTTATCCCTTCTTCTTTGTACAGTTGGAAGTTTTTCAGAGCACTTGGATCAGATAAATGGACGAAGCGAGTGTGTGGACAGTACAGATAATTCCTCAAAGCCATCCAGTGAACCTGCTTCTCACGTGGCTCGGCAGCGATTAGAAAGCACAGAAAAAAAGAAAATCTCGGGGAAAGTGACCAAGTCCCTTTCTGCCAGTGCTCTGTCCCTCATGATCCCAGGAGGTAGAGAGACCACTACTCGCATGAAGTTGTGTGACTTTGCATGCGGTCCTGACCCCTCCCCTGGAATGCTGCTTGAGATCAGGGTCGCTGGAAGCAGTGCCTGGCGCTGCCCCGAGCGGCAGGACCTCCGGGTCTCTGGGCCTCCCACGCAGCACGCCGGCTTGTTCCTTCCACTTCCTTCTGCAGCCAGAGATGAGGCAGGCTTCCTTCCCACAAAGCCTGATTTCTTTTTTTGTTTTCTTTCCTTTCCTTTTCTTTCTCCCCCACCTTCACAAGTCAAATGATAAATTTGCCTCCTCTGAATAATTTTTCTTCACCAGCTATGCATCATGTATATACTTTGCAAAGCTGTTTACAGCATCTGTCTTGGAAAGCTAAGTATAGTTTTTATCATCTAATTAATGAGGAAGTAGACACAGAGGGCCTAAGTTTTTCATTACTGGGGATATGGAGAATCAGACAGCAGTGAAAGTAGAAGTTTGCCCTACCCTGCCTGTTGAACTTTGTTTCCTCCAACTGGTAGTCAAATCATTTTCTGCCCTCTATTGGAAAACTGGGCCTAATTATTGTTTTGTTGAATTGCAGTATTTTTCTACAACCTTGTTTTGCCTCTGCGAATCACCAAGTCTGTAGTAATTCCGCTGGCAGAAATGAAATACACACCCTGGTGGTTATGTCTTACCGCTCAGATGACAGCAAGAGAGTGGTGATGGCAATTGAATTATATTGCAGATGGCATGCATTTGGAAGAATACAGACTATGTATAAAATGGATTGTTTACATTTTTGAAACTTCATATTTGTGCACAAACAAGTTTGATATAAACAAATGCTTATTTGGGGGTAGTACTCCAGCCTGTTTGTTTCCTGGGAGACATCCCACTTACCACCATCAAACAAATACTCCCTAGTTTGAATGACTGTTGAGAACCCATAGGCACTGGCCCCAGGGCAGCTGCAAGTCGGGAAGGTAAGTGTGGTGTGGCCAGGCCCACTTCTAAAAGCTGCTGAGGAAGCCCACATCTTGGTAAACAAGAACAGTTATTCAATTTGGGGAGATAAGGGAAACCTTCATAAAACAAAGGATCAGGGGCCTGGCATTCAGCAGTTTGAATCTGTGTGTGTCCACCCTCTCCTCTTCCTGCTTGCATGGTTTGAAGTTCCCTGCCCACCTGCGTGTGTCTCTTCCCTGGCCTTTTGATTTAGACAGAAGGTAGCCAGCAAAAAAAGCTTGCTACAGATGTCAGAGTGATGGAGCATGGAGAGTGATACATTTAGCTTTGTTCTACTTTGGACAGACAGAAGAATTAGAACAAAGGATAGTATGGATACTTCCAGCTTACTGTGGCTGCAGTGGTACTCCCACACCTGGTGAGCCATCAGTAGCACTGGTCGCTTTATAGTCTGGCTCCATCCAGCTGAGCTCACATTCAAGCCTCAGCATCTTTTAGAGATGATTCTTTTTCTCAAACATACACATACTTTAACTCACATAACCAGTTAGGATTTGTTTAGAGTTACATAGATGGAAGAGTGATCTGAACTATCGGTTAAAAGTGTGTTTCCTTGTAAAACAAGGAAAGCAGAGTAGAATTGGTTTTGTGGAATATGAACTGAATTTTTCTTAAAATCTATCTATTTCATCTACATTGTTCTCTCAGACACCTTGTTAGTATCACAGGTAGTAAATGAAAACAGTTGTTATCAGTAATGAGGAGTGATTCTCTTATAGAATAGTTGACATTTTGGTGTTTTCTTGATCAAAATTATTTCATTAGTGCTAGTTCAATATTCTTGTAAAAAGCAGCTGGTAGATTGAGGATTTGCTTTCTTGACTGTGTGTTTTTGAAAAGGACCATGTTAAAATCATTAAGGGCAAGATTTGGAGCCTGAGAATCTCGTACTGTAGTCCATACGGTCTTCTCTGTGTGAGGATGGACTTGAAATTCATACTTATATGATTTGTTTCTTTAATTAAAAGAGAATGTATTAAATAAAGTATCACAGCCAGATAGTCACTAAGTTTTGTGAGTGTTGTTATTAGAACAGAGAACTAAGAAATTATAACTTTGGAGTATTGGAAATGAGTTATAATAGAGATACTTGGAAGGTTTCCTTGCCAGACTTCTGCTTTGAAATCCATGCTAGTTACCAGTATAAATGTTTTAATATTATTTTTTCTTTATTGGAAACAAGTAGATTTACTTTGCAAGCATGCTCCCATGGTGAGGGTGGACTGTGTGGTTTGCATGGTGAGGATCAGCCTTGACGACTGGCTTCTTTGTTGCAGATATGTTTTCTGTTTCTCCACTGGGGAGTCCAATGTCTCCTCATTCCCTGTCCTCGGACCCTTCTTCTTCACGGGATTCTTCTCCTAGCCGAGATTCTTCAGCGGCTTCGGCTAGTCCACATCAGCCCATTGTGATCCACAGTTCGGGGAAGAACTATGGTTTCACCATCCGAGCCATCCGGGTGTATGTGGGAGACAGCGACATCTACACGGTGCACCATATCGTTTGGGTAAGCCCAGGAGTTGCCCAGCCCCGTGAGGTTTCACTCCCAGCCAAATGTTTTTCCTCTTAAGCTGGCATTGGGACTTGTTTCATGCTCTTCCCTTTTGTCTATGTGGTAGAATTGAATTTACCAAAAACTAATCCTTTCTCATAATTCTGTCCAGTTTTCATATTTGATTGCCCATTCTGCATGCCAAGCTGATGGAAATAATCAAAGAGACTTCTATTTCTACCCTTCTTTTATTCCTTTTTTTCTTATTTTTTTTTCTTGGCCTTTAAAAAAAAGAAAACTACTTTCTCAAAATCACCTGAAATTTCTTAAGGAACTACAGAAATTATCCTATTTTAGGATGAGACAGAAAAGGAAAAATGACCATGCACTATTGATTTCCTCTTAGGAGCTTAGGATCATTTGCTAATTCATTCAGAATATTCTGCCAGAAGAAACAGTAAATGTTGAGATGGTAATTTGTTTGCTTACAATTTCTACTCTCCTCTTGGACTTAGAATGTAGAAGAAGGAAGTCCAGCAGGCCAGGCAGGACTGAAGGCTGGAGATCTGATCACACACATCAATGGAGAACCGGTGCATGGGCTTGTCCACACGGAAGTTATAGAGCTCTTGCTAAAGGTATCTTTCTTATGTCATGGCCATACAGATGAAGCAAGTATCTAGAAAGTACCTTGTTTTTGGTTTTGTTTTGTGTCTTCTATACTTGAGTTCTAGAGTTCTCTATGGCTCACTCATACATATTCTGTCTGATTACTGAGAATGTATCCATAGTTTAACATACTTTGTAAAGACAAAGATTACATGAATGCTCTGGTTTTACAACTCAAAAAACATCTCCCTATATCTGCATAGTTGCATCCTGATTTAATTTTGCTTTTTATTCTAAATCACAAATAGTAAGAGTTCTGTCTTACTCACATAGCAAAATCTGTTTGCAAATCATCTAACCTAACGGTGATTTTTCTTCAGAACACCTAGTAGGTTTTATTCTAGTATCATAGCAGACAAAGTGGTGTTAAACTGTGAGGTCAGATCTGAAGGTTTAGTCTGAGAGTTGGATTTCCTTTGAAAGATAGAATTGTGAATATTTATACAGATATTAGAAGTGGTAGAAATATGTAGTTGTAGTAATGGAAGAAGAGGTTCTAGCAATCATTAAGCCTTCCACCATCATATAAATGAATTTGAATATAGATCAATTTCTATTTAGACTAAGCTGAATAAAGCTTGTGGAATAAGGAAATCACAATAAGCATGAATATCAGTGGAGAGGGAGAATGTATACAGATTCCAGTTCTGCTGACTGTAGAATAGAAAGTTATAGCTCATTATGGGTCTGTTTAAAAGACAAATTTGAGTTTGATTTTAATTTTTTTCAGAAAAGAAGACTATTTGTGATCAGAAATACAGTCTCTTAATTGGTGGATTATTTTACAAATAACAGATTAATGGATGACCTCTTGCTTCATGATGACTGGGAGGGTATGTCAGGGCTACCAGACAGAATCATAGCTCTCACATAACAGCCTACTGAGAGTCATTTGAATAATGTAAATTCAGACTATTTCTAGAGCACTCGCTCTGAGGCAGGTACATAGTAGATGTTGGTACAGGGGAATTAAGGTCCTTGTCCGCAAAGAGTACAGAAGATGTAGGAGATGCATGTAAACAGATACAGTTCAACTCGATTAGCGAGGGCTATAGTAGAGAGAGGAATGTCATACTTTTGGAGAGAATATTCTGAATGGGGAGAGGGATCACAGGCAGGTGGCATTGAACTGGACCTTGAAAGAAAATTAGGAATTTGGAAGGCACTACAGGGAAGTACCTTTCAAAAGTAAGTGCAGGTAAATGACTTTTCTCCTTCCTTCTTTATCATCCTGCAGCCAGGCAACTGCATTTATTCTTCAAAAGATTCAAGGTCTGTCCTAGGTTCCAGGAATAGTAATAGCATTCAGAGGTTCACTGTGAAGTAGCAGATTGTAGGGAAGTATCACCATTGTAAAATTCACAGCATTAATGACATTTGGTTCTTGGGCTCAAAGCCCATGGGAATTGAGGCCATGCTTTGCTGTCATCAGTACCTACAAGTTGTCCCCCTAACTACGCAACTTTCTCACCAATGCATACTATTTATTGATCACTGGAGGGATAGAGCCACCCATTGTGAGGACCTAGAGTTAGGGATTTTTTTTCACTGTCTACTATATCCAATATATAATAAGCCTTTCCAGTTGGTTAGGAACTGTAAAGGTAGGCAGAGGTGCTGTCTTTAAAATGCTCCTTGAGCTTTTCTAGGATCTCACCCTGTTTTAGATAGTATGTCTTTGTTTTATAAGTGAACTTTTCTTAGTTGTTATTCATCCTATTAGAGCTTTTCCAGATCTGGGCATCAGCAATTAAAAGAAAGTCAAAGGGATCTTAAATGGTCACGTAAGTTTGGCCTTCCACTTTCTTTGTAACAGTATTATGTTATAGGTAGCATAGTTTCAGCTACAGCTATCTTGATATCGTTCCATATATCTGCTCATAAAATCAGAAGAAGAAATAATAAACTGAAATATATATATGTATCTTTAGAAAATATGCCTTTATTTTGCTGAGACATATTTTATCATTATCATAATTTATAAAGTATTTTAATACGATTTTAAAACCATATTCTGGATTTTAAAGCCTTTCTTTCTGCTTCTGTGATATTTGAATGTACATTTCTCCTAAAGGTCTCTGGTAAGGTCTCTTGGCAGACTCAGATGGTCCACTTAAAGCATTTTGTCGTTACCGGGTTGCGGAGTGCCTTCATCCCTGAATCTAGTCAACTTGTATCTCTGAAGTGTTGTAAACAGGCTGTAATGAGAAGCTGGTGTGCTCTGTCACAGATCCTAGCAGAGGCTCCTCCCCCTGGCTCATAAAGGAAGTCCTCAAGAGGAGTAACCAGCATAATGACACAAAGAGGATACAAACAAAGGATTTACTGATCTTCCCAGTGAGCTGTGTAATCATGCAACTTTATTCCAAATTTAGACAGTGATTCTTGGACAAAGTACAAGGTGGCTAGTATCACTGCTGGGCCCATCCATGCCATCACTGGCAGAATATCAGGGTAGTAGCTCTATTTTGATATTCTTGGATGCTGTTACATGATAGGTAATGCTTGTAAACTGCTTCACAAAATCTCATGGCACCCTTAGAAAAAGGTAGAAGATCCATCACAAACACATCTATGTTTGTGTTTAGAAACACATACAATATTGTGAACATAGTAAGCATTTTCTATGTTTCATGTCTTCACATTTGGTCTCATTTACCTTCACAACTTAAAAGTGAACCTGCTTTGGAAGCACTAACTTACAAAGTCACTTTGTATCCCAGATCCATGGGATTATAGGATCTCAGTCTACCCCAGTGAAATACCCAAGACCACCGATAAGCTAACATGGAGCCAGCCTGAGAGAAGAGGCTGGTTGGCCTGACTTCTGCTCTTGCATTCAGTACAGCTAACGTGCACTATTTCCCTCCCACTGTGCCCTAATTGCATGAGTAGTTTAAAGTAAAAGTGAACTAACTGAACATTTAACAGTCTGATGCCCCCATTTTTCCTTGTCATTTTTTAACAAGTGCTGCAGAATTTCTTTAACAAGAAGTCGCTCCTTCTTCAAAGAATTTGTCGAGGATAACCTGACCGAGTAAGCCACACTGCCAAGCTCAGGCAGCACTTGCTGTAGCTGATGGATCCACCAGGTGGCAGGCTCCACGATTCTCATCTATTTTGTTATTTTTCCAGTCACTTAACCATTTTCATAATCATTAATACTTCCAACCAAATATTCACACTCTGAATCTTTTGTGTCTGCTTTTCCTCTCAGGGAAGTAATCTTGGTGTATTTCCGTTAAGTCAGGTGAACTGTTCTCTGGAACGGCCATATGTCGAGATCAGAAATGGAAAACTGGGTTTGGCTTTTGTAGGGGAAGGGGACATTTGTACAGAGCTGAGTGATATGCTCTGATTTGGCAAGCCCTGGTCATAACAATTTCCTGATGAGAAACACTTACACTGTTTTTATGTCATATGGTGTTTATGGTATTAGTATATCTCTTCAGTTTCTTCTTGACAATCTGTACGTTGAGCATTCATTCCTTACATCAATCCAGTGTCTGGTTCACATGACACCATTCATGATGTACAAGCTAGGTACTGTGCCAGGAGCAAGAGAGAGAGAATCAGGGCGTGCCTTGCCTATCAGTAGCCAGCAGTGGGGTGAGGGGCATAAGAGCTAGTTTTGGCCTCTCCCCCTGGGCCCTGTGCCTGTGGAAAGAAGAATCTCAGTGTCTCTGAATCCACTTTCTTTATTTTTAATGCAAGGATAGCAATCCCTTCCCACCTTAAAAGGTTGTGGGGGGAAAATTAACAACCCTTATGACTTGGTTGTGAAAATAAAGTAAGGGAATACATGAAAAGCGCTTTAATACTCAAAATGTGCATTTACAATGCTAGGTGCCTCTTAGAGATAATGATTTAAAAGTCATGAATTAGGTTAAAAAGAATAGAATTGGACTCAGGCATCACAAGGTGGCTCATGGGGTAGGACAGCCCCAGTGATCATTGTGGCTCTGTGTGTTGCTCTGAATATGAATGTGGGAAAGGATTGAAAGAACTTCAGTGAAAGATGAACTCCAACCACATTTGCTGCCCTTTTCCTTCACCTAAGGCACATAGGAAAAACAACTAAAATTTTAGCAAGGCCTCATCAGTCTGAAGAGAAGACCCCATTCTAAACAACCTTGGCAGGCCTTTCACCCTTTCAAGCTGAATTTTATTTAGACTAAATCGAATACCAATCTCTACTGTCAGATAAAGGCTAATTTTAAGTTTTGGCATTTGCATATAGAACATATAATTTATTCTTTCAGAATGAAAATTTTTTTTTTCTCTTGTTCAAGTTCAAATCCCATTTCCCTAAAATATGTTTTTTACAATTATGACAGTAGTAATGGGATTATATGTTCTTAAATATGAAAAGAACTCTAAATTCAGTAATAAAATACTAAGACTTTCTGAAACAAAATAGGATGTAGCACATGAACAAATCATTTCCTTAAAAAATACAAACAACCAAAATAAATGAGACAACATCCAGCCTTGCTAATAGTCAAAAAATGAAGATTGAAACTTGATGTAACTTTTTCCTATAAAATTGGCTTGACAGTTCTGACAAGCCTGTGGTAAGATAGTATACTGCTAGTGAGACTATAAACGGGAAAAAAAACATTCTGGAAAATAGGATATCGATATGTACCGAGAGTCTTTAAGAAGTTCAGGTAGACCCTTTGATTCTGTGTTTTAGATATAATTACATTATCTAAGGAAAATGTCAGAGGTTAGGGCAACAATTATAAAAAGCTATTTCAACTCCTAAAAGAATTGAAAAGTAGAAAACAGTAATAGGGAAATAGCTGAATTTTGTTTCACCTGTCTCATGGAATATTATCATAGAGCCAATACAAATTATGTTCTTAAAGAATATTCAGTGATGAAGGGAAAGTCTTCAAAGTAATATGATGTGAAATATAAAAACAACATAAAACTAAATATTAGAGTAATTAAGATTAAAATTATTTATACAGTATGTCTTATATATGTGCATAATTTATACATGTCTGAAAAAAGACCAGCAAGAAATACACTGAAATATTACCAGTGTTATCTGTGTGGTAGGTTCCCAGTGACTTTTATTTTTTTTATAACAGCATGTATTATTTCCCAAATTGCTGGTAGCAGGGAGTTGGGGGATGGAGTAGATGCTAACATTAAATCAGTCAATCCCTAATTTTTCAGTCCCCTGTTCCCACCATACTTAACTCCCCATTACTTGTTACCACTTAGAGGGAATTGGTAGGTGTTTTCCAAGAACAGGTCTTTTAAAGGCCCTTTTCCTTATACTTCTTATCTTTTCAAGGTGGTCAAGACCATGTGTGACTCTGAAAGGACATGTTTCCCCCTTGGTTATTAAGAAATTGAAGAAGAGGTTGTTGATAGAGTAGCAAGGGGGATTAGTCCTGCCCACCTGCCCCATCCACCCCTCATCCTGCTTTCTGTCTCCACTCTCAAGTCTGTCCCCAGGGCCTGCCCAGCAAGCGCCTGCCCCAGGGTGGAGTGAAAGGGCCCGGAAACCCACCAGGATTTACCTCACCTGCCATGACCTGGTTAAAGAAAGGCCATTTCGTACTCACTGGCATAAACTTTCCAGCTCTACGAGGAGGCAAGTTTTATGGTGTTAGAAAAGGAACCTTTTAAAATAATTAAAAATACCAGTCTCATTCAGTATTGCTATTCTATGATTTCTAGGTCAAAGGAAGAAAAGGACAAAAGAAAAAAGAAAAATCAGCCATGAGCAGACAGACCTTGGGCATATATATTTAATCCACATGAATGAAGATAACTTATTTATAGAGCTGTTTCCATGTGTGACACTCCATGTTAAAGGTTTTACAACAGCCCTACATAATGCTGAGATGAGCCACTATGAGGCAGGTCTGATCCCACCATTAGTACACGAGGTTGAGGCAGAGGAAGGAGAAGCAACCTGCTCTGGTCACAGAGGTCCGATTTGAACGCAGATCGTGGAGTCCAGGGACCACCCTCTTAAAAAGAAACCTCACAATTTGCCTTCCACCCCATTTGTATTCTGTCAGACTTCACTGCTTGAAGGGTTATTGGGAAACATGGAAGGCCTGTTGTATGTCCGTCCTTGTGCATTGTTATTTGTCTTTGAATCTCCAATTTCTATTGTCATCTTGTTTCATCACAGCATTTCCCTTTAAAGCCCCCCCATTTTCTTTTATAGAGTGGAAATAAGGTGTCAATCACTACAACCCCGTTTGAAAACACATCCATCAAAACAGGACCAGCAAGGAGAAACAGCTATAAGAGCCGGATGGTGAGGCGGAGCAAGAAATCCAAGAAGAAAGAAAGTCTAGAAAGGTTAGTTGAAGCATTATTTTTGTGAGGTTGGTATATACCCATGCTGGAGGAATGTTATTCCTTAAGTTAAATGCTTATATATGAGAAAGATGTATTTCTGTGAGAAATTATGTGCTGTGGTTCATATACACTTATATATTAAAGTCCATAACAGCATTATGTTTTGTAATGAAGAGATATACACAGTTACATTGTAGAACCTTTTTCTCATGTGGGAGTACCATGAAAAGCCCTTTGCTGTTCCTTAAGCCTCTAGACTTCATTACATTTGAGTCGGATTTGAGGAATTAGACTTCTAGGCAGTTTTTAGCATTAAATCCACATTTGATAATGTCCAGTACATTATCTAACAACAAACAGTTGTTATTTTTTAAATGTCAGATATTCTAAAATAATTGTATCCTTAAAGGATCCAAATAAGTCTAGAAATGAAAGGGCCTTGTTTTGCTGACTGAAAATCTAACTAGGTTACATGTTTGCAGCCTGGGAGGTACCATGAGAATCTTTTTGTGCTCCATGCAGACACTGGTGAGATTTGGGTATGTGTTCCTGGTGAGGACATTTCTCGTCAGGCCTCTGTCTGATGTGCTCCCTACACCATGCACAGCATCCCTCCTTCACCTGCGTGGGTCAGATGTATCCGATTGTATTAAGGGGATTTTTTATAAGAATGTAGAAATAAAAGCATATGAGAAAAGGAATGCTTATTAACTCCAGGAAGGACAGAGTTATAGAATAAAGGAAATAGAGTTATGCTTTATGTGGCCTAACTGTGAACAAGACTTATAATGCAAAATCAAGAGAATATCAGCCTTTTTACTAACCAAAAACTTTGCTTTAGCTCTATTGAGAGGAATAGAAAAGGGGAAGTATATTTGATAAGCAGGGGGAAAGGAGTTGTAAGAGCTTAATTCTCATTGCCTATGGTAGGAAATCAACATACACTTTCTAAAACTAAACAAATAAAAAGTAGTGTTAAGTGTAAGCACATTAGCACTATGCAGACAAATGGGAGAAGAAACAGCAAAAGGAGTAGAAAGGGATTTCTCTGGGGAGTGGGCGAAAGGCAGAGTGGGGTGGTTGTTATTTTTCATTATAACTTTATAAAAATATTGGACATTTTAACCCAGATATATTTATTACTTTGATCAAAATTATATATGCACACAAATTCTGAGGTCCTTTCTTTTAACGTGTGCTGTATATTTTGATTGGGCTTTAAATCGTATTAGAACACACTATTTCAAGGGTTAGCATTAAATCTTTGCTTATGCTCAGTGGGGATGAGTCATGCTCGCTTGGCCGTAAGGAACTCTGTAGCCCCACCTGCACTTCTAAGCCATCTGAGGCTGTGCTTTTTGAGCACTAAATACACATTTGCTTCTGCTGCTGTATGGTGTCTGCTGGCCCTGCTGATATGATAAGCATCAGTTCAACTTTCTCAATTTTCCAATGTAAATGTACAGCCTACATTGTTATTAGGAATATTCAAAAGTCCACAGTGGAATAAGCACAGCAAACTGCCCCTCAGAGATAAAGCATGTTATCAGCATTAAAGCATTCTATATCCAAGATGCTGATTTGTATTATCTCTTAATTAAATTGTATCAGTGTATCTGGGGATATGGATTCAGAAGCTTTCTTCAGGCAAAGAACATCCTTCTCATAAACCTGACAGATAAATAAATGCATATATATTTAATATATTTTATATTTTTCTTACTTTCCTAACTTTCCTTAATGTGTTTGAAACTTGGAGAAGAGAGCTGCCATTGTATTCTATCAAAGACTTCCTTCCTAAAACATTAAAAGAAAAATTTATATAAAAATGGGGTCTTCCTTTTTAATTGGATCTGCCATCATGTTACTGTCTCTGGCACAGAGGTGTGGATGAGCCCACTGGTACCGGGGGAGGCAGGAGTGGTTCTGAACATAGACTCTGACCAATTTTCCCCTCTTTCTCTCTAGGAGGAGATCCCTTTTCAAAAAACTAGCCAAGCAACCTTCTCCCTTACTGCACACCAGCCGAAGTTTCTCCTGCCTGAACCGGTCCCTGTCATCGGGGGAGAGCCTCCCGGGGTCCCCCACTCACAGCTTGTCTCCCCGATCCCCAACGCCCAGCTATCGCTCCACCCCCGACTTCCCATCTGGTGAGTGAGTCTCAGGGCTGGACGGCAGGAGAGCTGAGAGGAGGTCACAGTCACCGCCTGGGATCCGGAAAGACAGGAGCCTTATTCCGGCCGAAGGAAACAAAGTCGAGGATGTAAATGATAGAGAACAGGACTTACAGGGAGGTCACAAGATATGGCTATTTGGACCATTAAAGTAAAACAAGAAGCATTGGGTTAAACCTCAATGTGGGGGAAGTTTATCTGCCAAGTGCTGACTCATTGGTGTTAGATGCAGGGACAATTAGCTGACCTTTACCTGACCTCACCCAAGGCAGTCTGGGCTGGAAGTAAAGGGAAGGCCCTTGCTCACAACATTCTGTTTTCTCTTTCCCACCCACAGGTACTAACTCCTCCCAGAGCAGCTCCCCAAGTTCTAGTGCCCCCAATTCCCCAGCAGGCTCAGGACACATCCGGCCCAGCACCCTCCATGGTCTGGCCCCCAAACTCAGCGGACAGCGATACCGGTCTGGAAGGCGTAAGTCAGCGGGCAGCATCCCGCTCTCCCCGTTGGCCCGGACACCCTCTCCAACTCCTCAGCCCACTTCCCCTCAGCGGTCACCTTCACCTCTGTTGGGACACTCACTTGGCAATTCCAAGATCGCGCAAGCCTTTCCCAGCAAAATGCACTCCCCTCCCACCATCGTCAGGCACATCGTCAGGCCCAAGAGCGCAGAGCCCCCGCGGTCCCCGCTGCTCAAGCGCGTGCAGTCGGAGGAGAAGCTCTCGCCGTCCTATGGCAGTGACAAGAAGCACCTGTGTTCCCGCAAGCACAGCCTGGAGGTGACCCAGGAAGAGGTGCAGCGGGAGCAGTCCCAGCGGGAAGTGACGTTGCAGAGCCTGGAGGAGAACGTGTGTGACGCGCCTTCGCTCAGCCGGGCCAGGCCGGTGGAACAGGGCTGCCTGAAACGCCCCGTCTCCCGGAAGCTGGGAAGGCAGGAGTCCGTGGACGACCTGGACCGAGAGAAGCTGAAGGCTAAGGTGGTGGTGAAGAAACCAGATGGCTTCCCGGAGAAGCAGGAATCCCAACAGAAACCCCATGGACTTGGTAGTGATTTGGAAAACTTCTCTACTTTCAGGCTTGAAGAGAGAGAGAAGAAAATATATCCAAAGTCTTTAGAAAGGTCGAGCCATTTTGAAAACAAAGCAGCTCTGCAGGAGGCCCAGACCCTGGGCAGCCTGCTGAAGGGCACGCTTCACAAGCAGGCCAGCGTGCGGGCCAGTGAGGGTGGAACCGGGGATAGGGCAGCCGCTGGCTGTGGCCTGGCACCGAGGGATCACAGCCGCGGCACCTGTGATTTCAAACGGGCCTCTGCTCCCAGCGCCCTCCAAGAAAGTCTGTGTCACCCCACAGACAGGCCCTCCCCCGGGAAGGGCGAGAACAAAGAAAAGGCCTCCCAGGCCAAGGAGTGTCTCCGCTGTGAGAAGTTAGACAGCAAGCTGGCCAACCTTGATTACCTCCGAAAGAAAGTGTCACTTGAAGAGAAAGATGATAACCTCTGCCCTGCGCTCAAGTCCAAGATGACGTCTAGTGCCCATGAATGCCTGCCAGGGAACCCAGTCCGGCCTGTGGCTGGGCAGCAGGAAGCCCTGCCAGCCTCTGAGAGCCGAGCATTCATCAACAGTGCCCATGCAGCTCAGATTAGTGCCATCTCTTTTGTCCCCATCAAGGCCTTGGCTGGCCGGGTAGATAGTGGAGCAGAGAAGCCAAGCCTGGTTGCTCCTGAATCACCTGTCCGGAAAAGCCCCTCTGAATATAAGCTGGACGGTAGGTCTGTGTCGTGCCTGAAGCCAATTGAGGGCACTCTGGACATTGCTCTCTTGTCTGGGCCTCAGGCCTCCAAGACAGAGCTGGCTTCCCCAGAGCCTGCACCGAGCCCCAGCCCAGGCTGTGAAGTGAGGCCCTCTGTGCCACCGGCTCTCCCCAGCAGTGGGGGGAAGAAGGGTGAAACGGTGGGTCAGAGGGAGCCTTCCCCTGCCAACTTCAAGATGAATAAATCCTACTTGCTTGAGCCTCGCTTCCCACAACCCAGCCAGGGGCTCCAGAGGCCACCAGCGGCTCTCCTGCCTGCCCCAGAGCTAACACGGGACAGGACAGTTTCCCACGCTGCCGGGAGCCCGGTGGCCAGCATGGAAAGCAACCGGCTGCAGAGAGAGGGCGGCCCCAGCAGGCAGCGCGACCGCAGCCCCGACGCGAAGCTCCTCCCCTTTCTGGGGCAGAGCCTTCACTGTGCTGACGGATCCAGGCCTTGCAGCACGCTGCCACCTGAAGGTACCCCTGCCCCGGAGAAGCCAAACATGAGAGAATCGTTGGAAAGGGGCCTTCCCACAGCCAGAAGTGAGCAGTCTGCTGCAAGCGCTGATGTCCGCAGAGACCCTTCCCTGGAGCTATGTCTTCCAGATGCTGCTAAAACCAGAGACACCTCCAAAGGTCTCCCCTCTGTGGGAAGGGCCCACCCAGACTTCTGCGCACAGACCCAGGCAATGGAGAAAGTGTGGGGGCCTTGTGGGAAAACAGGCCACAAAGATGGCCAAGATGAGCAGAGGCCACCGGCCAGAGGGGACTCCTCTTGGAGCTCAGCCCAGACTCCTTGTGAGAGGGAGCCGGGCAGGGGAAGAAGGGGAATAGAACCCAAGCTGGAAGCCCCTGCTGGACCATCTCTGCAGGCACCTGGAACTGAGAGTGGGAAGGGTGACCTGCTCTCCAGTTTCCCACCTCTGCAGAAAGACAGTCCCAAGGAAGCAGAAAGGAAGGACCAGCCTCTACAGAAGCATCTCAGCAGTAGCTCTCAGTCCCCATCAATCACCAAAGAACTGCCTGGCCTGGCTGCTTGGCAGCATTGCAGTTCACCAAGCCCGACTTCAGGCAGAGAGCAGGGAGGCAAGCCTCCTTGTCCCGCAGAACCCAGCCTGGGCCTCCAGGGCCCTCCCAAGCCCGTTGCTGTGCACAGTGAAAGCGGCAGCCAGAAGCCTAGGCCTGGCCCCGACCCAGGCCCTCCAAAGTCTAAGCACCCAGACCGGCCCCTCTCCTCCCAGAAGCCGAGCATTGGGGCTGCAGTGGGCAAAGAGCCTGTTCCTCAGTCCCCCAGCGGCCCCAGCCGAGAGGGAAAAGGCAGCAGTAAGGGTGTATTGGACATGCTCCCCGCCCTCTCAGGCTCCCAGAACACAGCTAGCAATGTGTCAGCCCCACTGCACAATGAAGGGGGTCCTTTAGACACCAAGTTGAAACCCACCAGTGGGGAGCATCCCCCAGAGATGCTGGAGAAGCCTGTCCATCTGCCATGGCAAGGACACCCAGGGCTTAGTGAGTTGGTAGACCAGAAACTTCCCACTGTCAATGAAAAACAAAATCTGTCTCCAAAGCACCCCAAACCATCCACTGTGAGAGATTGCCCCCCTCTGTGCAAACAGACAGACAAGAGCCCAAGTCTGCAGGCCAGCACCACAGACAGGAAGTCAGAGGGGAAGAAATGCACAGAAGCACTTTATGTTCCAGCAGACAGCGGAAAGCTGGAGGCCACCCTGTCCCTAGCACCCAGGGAGGCCAGGCTGAAAGGCACAGAGAGGCCAGCAATGACCGGGAAAGGGCTGCCAGAGGCCAAGGGGAAAGGGCTCAGTCCCCAGAAGCCACTGACTGAAGCAGGCAAGCCCAGCAGCATGAAGCAGTCCCCCTCAGCCACTGGGCAGAGTTCTTTCCGCTCCCCTGCCCTCCCTGAGAAGCCTCTGAGCTGCTCCTCCAGCTTTCCTGGGGCCAGACCAGGAGTGCAGGAGGTCTCTACAACCAGCAACAGCACCTCTTCTGCCAAGACCAATGGGGCCGCAGCTGAGCCCACAGCCTCCAGCTGCAGGGACCATAGAAAGGCCCTGCCTGGGGGAGATGGCAGAACCCAGATGACAAAGAGTGACTCTTTGCCATCCTTTCGGAGCTCCACCCTCACTCTGGAGCTGCACCAGCCCAGCCCAAATGTGGCGGGGGTCTCTGGCCACCAGGACAGGGCCCTCTCAGTAACTGCCACCCTAGGAGAAGCCAAAGGGAAAGAGCCTACTCTAGGCCAGCCACCTCAGACTAGGAAGCAGAATGTGGGCAGAGAGACGACCAAGCCATCCCCTGCTCCAAATGGGGACCATCCGGTCGTTCTGCCTTCCGAGAAAGACTCTGTGGTCCGGCAGAGGCGGGGCAAAGAGAGCTGGCGGAGCAGCCCTCACAAAAAGGCCTTGTAATGGGGCAGGCCCCAGGGCGGGACTGGGGAGACAGACCTGAATGTGTAACTGAGTCTTGACTACCTTCTGAAACCAGCATTGTGTGGGACTGGCCGCCAGTCAGAGCCTGGAGCCTCACAGATGAAGGGAGAGAAAAGGAAGAGCCAGAAAGAGGGGACCTTCTTCCAAATGCCTTCCCAATTGTAACCGGTAAAACTGTTACCAGATAGTGTTTGTACAAAAAGAAAAAAATCTTTGCTGTTGAGGGTTATTGAGGAAAAAGATTGTCTCTGTAAATACCTAGCAATGTGTTTGGTTTGGGATGTAGAGTCTATACTTTGCTGCTGATGGCGTCATTTACTACAGCTTTTTTTTTTTAGTAAGATTTTTGCTTTACCACTTAACATAATGTAGTAATGAAGCAAAATGGTTAAAACTGGGTGTATGTGAAAGTACGGATACACCTATATCCGTATATATACACGTCTACCCACATGTTTTGGTCCGTGGTTTAAGGGAATATTTCAAGGCTACGTTTTTCTAAGTTAAAACATTCTACGTAGAGTTAAAGCTGAAAGAAAGCCCTGAATACAGTAGATGGTGAGGTTTTTATGTGTATTTTTAAACAAGATTTTGATAGTACTATATCTGGCTACCTGTATTTCCCGATCTTAAAGCAAGAGCTACTCTAATCGCTGCATTTGGAATTCCCCTTTCATTAGTAATGGACGAACAAATGGAGCTAGCTGTTTGCATTTGAGTGATTCTAATGGACATTTTGATCCTGGGTCCAGCTGTCTGAAAGGCTAGCTGTCCTTGCCCATGGGTGTGTATGTCAGGTGTTCACCCAAGGTTTAGCGGGGGCTATAAACACATGTCGTTTCATTTCTGTTCTCTTGCTTTCCCTTCTTTTCATGCTCTTAAGCTCAGGCCTTTATGCTATGAGTCACTAGTCCAAGAAGCACACATTTTGTAGTAGTCCTGCACCAGCCCTGCTCTTGAATGCAAAGGAAAATTACTGGCTGCACACAAATCCACTAGTACTTAGGTTGAGTAATAAGCATCAGGCATTGGAAGAAGTTTTAAATTTGCTTTTCTGAGGAAGTGGGGGTGGATTTTGGCATCATAGCATATATATTAAGGAATAATCAGGACATCAGATACATTTTAATACATAGCTGGGGCCTTATGTTGTAGATGAAGCTTGCTGTTTTTAGCAAGTTCCTGGGTTTCACATTCATTTCTGATGCATCAAGTAGCTCCATACATTTCATAACATGATCTCTTTATTTGTATGCAAAGAAAAAATATTAATAAAGAGCAGCATTTTTGTAACAAAAAAGACTTACTGGAGCTATTTGGTGCTTGAATGTGACTGTCCTTTTTACTTTTGCTAAGCCTTATTTAAATGTTGTATACCATGGAATATGTAGAATTTGTCAAATCATTTTAGTGCTGCGGGGGGGTTTTTTGTGTTTCTGTTGGCGTTTTCCTGGTGACTTGTTTTGTATTGTAAGGCTGCACTCACAGACATAAGTACTAAGGCACTAAGAGAAAAGACACACAGGTAAGTATTTATAAGGTGCTTGGGATCCATAGCAGAATTTTTGTTCTATTTTATTTTGTAAGAGAAAAAAATTACCACTAAATACTAATCCAGCACCCAAACTCCCTCGGGAATGTCTTAGTATCTTCCAGCTATAAAATTGTTCCTCCACGCACAGCAGCATATTACAGCCTGTGGATTGTAAATCATTTAGCGAGGCTGTAAACTGTGCTCCAAAAACAAGGGCGTAACATAGCAACCGCTTGGCTGTCCTTCATTGTAAAATAAACTGGCAATAGCAGCAAAGGAGTGTCCTCTTTGCCTTTAATGTTTCTTCCCCATGCAGTTTTAGCCACTCCCATCACTGTCTTGTAAAACTGTAGGAGAAACAAGTATTTTAGAAGAACTTAAATGGGTTTTAAAAGTGGTCTCAACATTTATAATTCATATCTGTGTTTGACGGTTGTCATAACCCATTCCTTCTGCACTCAGACATCACTACAGGTCTATTGGGGATGTAGTTCTTGGTTTACAGCCTTTGCTTTGTTAACTGTCCAGTTTCTTTAAAGCACAACTAGCTGCTTGTTTACAAATGATATTTTTATGTATATTTTGTACAGTGTGTTGTCATTTTTGCCAAATATGTTTTTGCATTTTGGATGAGTACAGAGTACTTAAGGTTGCATTCCTGTAATGCCTGTTTGTTTTTGTAAACCTCTCCACAATCAGCTGGTAGAAATCCTCCTGTGTTCTCTGTGATCAGTCTCTTGTGATTGTGAGATGTGCTCCTTGGTAGTAGTATTCCCAGCTGTAGATTTACCAGCTTAAAAGTTTGTTAGACTCTGTGCAATAAAGTGTTTGCAGTCTTATTTTCTCTAAGATATTCCCTATGGATGTCATAATTGTTGTATATTGAACAAATATTTATACTTATGCAGTTGCATAACACTGAAATAAAAATTTAGCATGAAAAGATAATGACTAATAAATTTTTCCTGCGTGCACACATCCATCCCATCCCAAACGTTCCTGAATATGACTGTGTTATGGGAAGCAGGAGGTTTTGGAGATTGCTTTTTGTTGAGTAGTATAGTATGCTAGTCTTTTTTTTTTACTTACACAAACGTATTCCACTCTTCAAGGTAAGTCTTTCCTAGCAGCTCAGGGTAGGCACATATTTTAAGTTCTGACCTCTGCATGCAAATCCATCACCAGTTAGCATTGCTCTTTGACCAGCTTTTTAACAGCAAGAGTGGCTTGAGCTGACAAGTCCACTTTCTCTGTGCCACCTTGTCTTCTACCAATCTTCTTCCTTGCCTGTGGTACCTACCAGTTTCTATGCCAGGCCTCCGTCATCCCTTCTCCTTGATGACACCTTCAGTTCTCCCAGAGCTTTGCTCCCACAGTTACCATGGTGTCCTCTCATCTTTCTTTTCCTCTCCTCCTTTCTCCTTCCTCATAATTAAAAGCCACTGAAGCCATCGGGAGGGAAAGAAGCAACCTAACTCACATTGTCTACCTACTAGATATATGTGCTTAGTGGTGGGCAAGATGCTTGACATCTACCATCTCATTTGAGCCCCAACACAGTTTTCAAACAGGATGGTGGTAGTGGCCCCATTTTACAGGTAAGGAAACAGGACCAGACAGGCTATATAATTTGCTTAACACACACCCTGTAAAGAGAGCTTGGATTAGAATCCTGATTTTTCTGATTCTAAAGCTCTTGAGCTTTCTAAACACTAACAGGTATCATGTAACTGAATTCAGATCCAGTCCCCTCTGAATGATCTTAGCCACCTCATTTTCTCTTTATTTTATTTACATGCAGAGAAATCATTTGGTGCAAAACCACAAATTGATGATTGGTGGGAAACCATAAGCCAAGGAAGCTAATCGTTCTCTGTAATAGAGCTACTTTATTAGTTCTAATTAATCAGTGGACAATTTCCCATTTAGCATTTTCGGTTCACAACACATGTAAGATGAAAAAGTGTAACTACATTAGCTATAGAAATTTGCTTCCCTTAATATAGGCCAGGCATTAAGGAACTCAATGGTAGGACAGTTCTCTAAATTTAATTTCCTTCCTACTGGTTTTAAGTCATTCCTCAAAGCAATCATTTTGTGTTACTCCTCTCTTTCTATTCCCTACCTGTTAATATTTCACACATCTCATACGTAGGAAAACCAGAAATGACCACAGCTCTGTGGAACCTCAATTTCATTACTTTTTGCCTATTGGAAGTTAACCATTCTGGCCCAGGTTCAAGTTCTCTGACAGTTCAGACACCTCTTCAGTCCCTGGACTGGAGTTATTAGCACCGGTCCTCATAGAAAAACATGCCGCAGCATTTCCCTCATTTTGGGGACTGCGCATTCCAAAAGACAAGATTGCTGTGTCTTATAGCAACCCACGCTTCCTGTGGGGCTCTCAGTCCCAATACTTGGGTGCAGGCAAGCCCTTCAAAAAGGGACTCTGCTCCCAAGACTGAAGGTCCCTGTACTCTCTGGGACATGCTAGTTAAGTCTGTTAAGACATGGGAAAGAGGAAGATGTGCTGCATATGGTTACTAGTTATCACCCCCACAGCTTTACACAAAGAGTCTGTTGATAACTGTAAAGCTGCGAGTCTCGAAGAAATATACACCTGCTGTTCAATTCACCACTGCCCAGAGATGGCTGTCAGCAGCCGGGAGATGAAGAATAAAGATGTTTGCAAGGCCTGAAGCAAGCATGTTGCAGCTACCAAGTCTTCATATGTCAGGCTGGCATCACCATATCCTCCAGCCCTAAACTGTCTAAATAAAAACCCTTTACCTGAAAGTTCTGTCCCTTTGAAATACATACACTGTTAAACAGCACTCTGCTGAAAGGGACTTTTCTGGGCTAGAGACAGACTTACTTTTGTCAGGACTGAGGGCAGGTCCTAAAACTCCCACCCGCATCCATCAGTGCAGTGCCACCCTGGGGTCGGAGCGCCAGCAGCTCCTCAGCCTGCTGCCCCATGCCAGTGGGGATCCTTAGAACGACTATCACTCCCTCTGTCTTCAAGGGAAAGCAAAGAGCAACTCCTAACACTTGGGCTTGACCATTTGCACTTGAAAACACAAAGCCTTAGAAAAAGGCTGCTGCCTTTTTCAGCACCTGTGAATTCTTACAACCAATGACCTCTTTATGACTCTTGTACCTTTGTAAAAACAAACAAAATTAAGTCTTTAAAAAAAAAACCCTCACTTTTTCTTTGTTGCACAATACATGGTCATGGAAGACAAACTAGAAATACAGAAAAGCAAGATGAAAAGTGTTTGCATCACTGCAACCCCACCAGCTACTGTGTCATTCTTTAAGTCAATTTTTTATTTTTCAAAAAAACTAACAACAGTGGGCATGATGTTTGGTAACCTGCACTTCTGCTTAGTGTTAAATCATAAATATAATGAAATACCTATAAATGTTCTTCTGCAATATTTATAACAGCCACATGGCACTTCATTTTATGGACAGGCCATATTCTCTCGTGTGTGCAGGCAGGAGAGAACCTCAAGTGCAGATGATCAAGGTCATCCTGTTCTTCAGTTCTTGGCAAACCAACCTTGGCTCATGCCCAGGTTCATTTAATTTATCCCTACACTCCCTTTCATCTCCCCTCCTGCCCCATAGACAACTATGTTAATGGTTTATCTTTTTGTGTTCTTAGGAAGTACAGGTATCATTGTTTTGTATGCATGTTATTTTTAACTTATAAAAATGATCATGTTAATATGCCATTTTGGATTTTTTTTCTATCAAGCCCTATATATTGGCTGCAAACTGGCCCCGCCGCACAGAGGGCAAGGAGAGACCAAAGAAAGAGGCAGACCACTCCAGATGGGTAGGTGGCAGTTTTAATAAGCAGGGGAACTTAACATATGTGGCTTATTTTGGGTGTTGTAGGATGAGATCTCCATATCTGCCCACAAGAATCTTAAAAGTTGTAGAAAGGCCTTAACTGGATTCAGTCATGTATTCAGCCCAGATGGTCTCAATAGCACCTTCCTGTCTCAAGGCTCCATCAGTAAAAATGGCTCCCATTGAAGAGCATACAGCCCAAGGATGTGTCGGTGGGGCCTGAGGAGCCTCCCATTGCCAGGATCTAGCTTTAGGTCAACTGGTGGTCACCTCCTCTTGGTGACCTCTTACACTATATATTTGAGACGTGACTATATTGCTTGGCTGTATCTAATTCATTGCTTCTAACTACTGTATGATACTGTGTGGTAGGATGGTAGGAGTATTCCACATTTTGCCTACCCATTTTCCTAGTGATGAACACTCAAAGTGCTTTGAACTTGCCCCTCCATAAATAATGCTGCATTGAATATCATTGCGGAGATGTAAAACTTTCTTGGGAGATATGCCCAGAGAAGAATTTGTGACCCACACATTTAACTTGACTAATTATGGCTGCACCAGTCTGCAACCATATGCAGTGCATGCATCCTATCTATGCTATTACCCAGATTTCTCTTTTTACCAGTGTAATAAATATAAAACTTTATCCCATTTGACTTGTATTTTGCTAATTCCTAGTAGAACCAACATGTTTATTATGTTGTTATTCCACCCATGAACACAGAATGTCTCATTTGTTGAGATCATCCCCGAATTTATTTAATCATTTATCTATTATTGGATACTTAGGTTTTTTTCCAGGAATGGGAGAAAGAAAAAAGGGAGACCCAAGCTGTTTAGAAAGCCCATGAAGCAACATGAGGGAGAAGGAGGAGATGGATGGAAGCTCTGGTGGCCGCCCTCCTCTGTTCACCTTGGCATGACCTAATGGCATGTCATGAACAGTTTTTTAGAGAATATTATCTAACATAGGGGTGGGGCAGATAAGAGGAGGATGGTCAGTGAAGTTCACTGATTTTTCCTGAGCAATAATGGCTTTTAAAAATAACTTGTAGATTAGTTGTTTCCTTTTTTCCAAGACTAATAATGCTCAATAAATGATTTCAAATTGTAAATAGCTGGGATGGAGTGGGTAGGGATGGATGGGAGGGGGTAGGGGCAGACCCTGTGACTTGGCAGTGTTGGCAAAGAGACTCTCAGGCTCAGGCTGCCTGCCTAGGATACCTCACACTTGGATTTGAAGGCTCCATAGCCCTTTCTTTCCCTTTTCCTCAGAAATTTCCTCTTACAGGATATGGAGCAGTTCTTTAGTTCATTTGACTCATGAAGCCTAATGCGTGCTACTACTACTAGTTGATTTAATTAAGATTAGGGAAGGGTTTTACATGAAATCATTAGGCTGAATGCCCAGGGACAGCCCTCGTCTAACAGAACCCCAGTATTGAGTGGAATGCAGGCGCCTGTTTCATAGAGAGCCCCTGGGTGATTCTGGTGATGAGCCGGTACCTGGGAGCTCTGGGACACAGGGCCTGGCCATTACTATGCAGCCTTCAAGCTAACACCCTTCATATTAGATGACTACTTCTTAGCATACCAGGCAATCAATTCTAGATCAACATGGAGAACACCCAGTCATAACTTGCTTAGAACAAACCACATCCTCTCTTGCTGTTATTCAAGTAAATTTACTCTTTTGCATTCTAGGCAGATAGAAAACCATGTCAGCTATACCCCTCTAACTAATAATACACAAAAACATTTTAAAAGCCACTTATTTCATACTGTTTTGCAAACTTCAAAATTGTAAATAACACTTATTGGGGAATTGGGCAAGTAAAAAGGATATGACAGTTTCCTGTCTTGGAATTTTACAGGTAATGCCTGGATTTTGGTCTGTGCTGTGTTCAGTTAGCAGTGATGCCTGCCGGCTCTGGGCAAAGGTATAATTTGCTCCCTGACTGTGGGAGTTGCAGCTCACGTGCAGAGCCCTCAGTGATGGAGGCCAGTCAGCTTTTATGGACTTCAATGCTATTTGCTTCAGTACACTTTGAAATGCAGGGTCAGCTCATGGAGCTACAACATGCAATAATAACACATTTTTATAGGAGTAGCTTGTCAGAGCAGCAACAACATGTGATACATAAAACCAATAAACACACCATGTCTGCAGATTCTATCCTAGTAACTAGGACAAAGCAATAAAAGTGACAGCAGCCATCAAAAGGCTCCCTTTCTGACTTTGTAGGGTGAATTTACTGTTGGTTAAAACAGTAGCTGTCACAAAGCCTTAGATCAATGTGCAGTTATGGAGTAGCAAGTTGTGTGACATGGAAGGGGTACATGCCTGATAGAGCAAGATGGGCAATTGCATTTTGCTGGGACTTAGGACCCTATAGTCTTTCTTGTAGTAGAATCTGCATCAGAGATATTCTATAGAATGCTTTTGTTTTTCCAAGTTACACATTAAATGCTATGAAGGACAGTGTGGCTATGAAGTGGTAGGTCAGCAATTAGTATTTCCTTTCTGAAGCTTAAGTCCTTAAGTCAAGGAAGGGGCTTAAATATGTGAGAATACCCAAGAAATCTCTGGGTTGGTGCTTAGACTGAATTTTTAGGAATGGGCTTCTATGTTCTGTGATATGAAGGAAGGAAGGAAGGAAAGCATGAAGTAAGTAATAACGGAGAGAAGCACAGAGGCAGAGAAAGAGAAAAGGAGAGAAGGAAAGGAAGAAACATTGCCGGAAAGGGAGAAGAGCAGAGAGACGAGGGAGGGAAGGAAGAGACAGCGAGCACAGGTTTTGCCTCCCCAGGGTCATCGCCAGGAATATCTCCCAGAGTTTCCACAGCTGATCATCTAATTTGCTGCAAGCAAATGAGCAAAAATCAACAAAGCAAAATATGTGTCCTGCCACATTCCTGCCTGAATTTCCAAAGGTGAATGGCTCCTGGGCAGGGTGGGCAGCATGCGTTGGTGGGGCCCCAAGGGGTTGCTCCTCTGACATGGGACGGTGGGCCATCTGAGTTTTCTAAACCGATTCTGCCTTTGTTTTCCTGGAACAAGGGGATTCTCCCATTACAGCACAGGCAGCCCCTTGCTCTGCACACCTAGGGAGCCTGGCCAAGGCAGCCTTGCCCATATCGGCATCTAGTCCTTTCTGAGACCAAAAGTCTACCAGAAAAGTCCTTGGTCACTGCCAGACTCAAGGCCAATACCAACCCGGCAGTGGCTCAGCTTGGCCGCCTCAGAATGCTGCCCCACCATCCTAGGTGCAGGGAAGGAATCAAGGTGGGGACGGGGTATGTCCCAATGTCCTCACACGTCCAGGCACATTTGTTCTTCTTTAACACACATCCCTACAGGACTGTCTCACCAGAGCTCCCCCAGGAAAGCTGAGGAAAATGCCCTTCCTCAGCACCTGTTTTCCCAAACACTAGTATGCCAGATAATCAGAGCAGCCGACTGTGATATTGCATTAGCAAAGCAGTGCTCTGCTTGGCCTCTCTCACCAGGCCCAGACCACCTATGCCTCAGGAAGATTTGCTACCCAATCAGCTCTGCCACCTCTATTAGCTTTTAAGGGAAGTATGCCTTTAAGCCCAGGAGTTGGGAGTTAGCTGAGTTTGGGAGAACTAGCTATAAAATCATGGACACATCTCGCTGCTTCCAGAAAGTAAAGGGGAAGGGAATGGACACTTGAGTACAGCTGAGATAATGTGCATGCCAATAGGCCCTTAGTAAACTGCGGCAGGGAGCTCACTGGGAATCCCCACTTCTCCCTAGTCCTTAGGGTAGGAACAGGGTTAGATACTCACCTTGGGTGCTAAATTGAAGGGGGCACCAAAAAACTCAGTAATGAAGATAAATCATATTTCAATGCAACATTAAATAAAAATCGAAACTAATGCAAAATAGTCACAATGAACAAAATACCAAAATTTTAGACAAAGGCAGGACTAGTCTTACCGATTTTTCCTTTTGCCTCAGGCTCACATATGGTTCAACATGGCGGTGTTATGGATATTGCCTTTGTTTCAAATTTGGGTATTTTATTTATCATAGATATTTTGGACATTAAAGTTTTAAAAATACTGTATTAAGAATTTTTTTTTGTCTCAATTGCTGCGTTTTTTTGGTTCACTCTTCCCCTTAAATTTTGCATGCAGGGCAAGTGCCTCACTCACCTTACCATAGCCCCCACCTGGTGTCCTTCACTAAGAACTTCTGGGAACACTAGGCCCCCCATCTACTGCTACTACTAAGAAAAAATTCCCTAAGCCTAGCTGAATATTTGCAGTGAAAACTTATGGCTTCCCTTCACTATTCCTTTGTCTTTCCTGCTCTTTCTGGGGTACAGAAGTAAAGGGGAGTTGGTCCCCAAGTTTCCACTCTGTTATTATGTCTTACTATTATGTCCTCAATCTAAAGGCTAATAAATTCTGCTTGGATATTTAAGTTAATTTTTGATGTTCAAATGGAATGATAACTATTACCACCTCTACCCTAAAATTGGTTATGAAATTTAAACAAGGTCTTACAATGCAAAAGCTGAGGAACATGAGCTAGCTCTCAACTGCCCTGTCTGCCAGTGCAGACCAGAAGATCAAGCCCTGCATGAATGACCTTTTGGACCTTGGGAAGCCCTAAATCATAACACTGCTGGCTTGCCTGGCCTTTCTCTATCTGCATTCAGTAGTCCTGTCCCCTCTCTGTGATGGGTACAACCTTTACTGACACTCCCAGCCTCAACAGAAACTCCTCACTAAGCCAGCTCATTGTATTCGCAGCAGCTAGAGTGTGAGATGCTTCCTTGGCCTAGTTTCCATTATAAATGTGCTCTGTTGATCACTCTCCCAGGTGAATAGGCTTCTGAGAGCTGGCCTGGGAACCAAACCACCATGTATCTGATGGTTCCTGTGGGAAAGAAGCTTCTAAGAACCAGACATCCAAATGAGAAGAGAGTTTGAACCACAGCCCACTTGTAAGTCAGTATCTGTAACGTGAGTGTGAGAAAACGAAATAGGCAGAAAGAGCCTCCCTGGTTGTGAAGTGAGGGTGGACTTTGTAGCAAAAATGTTAACCTGGGGAAGAAGGGAGCTCCTGGCAGGGGTGTCTTCTTTTGGGGGGTAGCTATTTGCACCTCAGTGACATTGTGGATAATTTAGAGACCTAAGGATTAAAGAGATAAATGGAGTCAATTTGAAGGCAAGATTAATTTCTCAGTCTCTTAAATTCATTATATTTTCTCTTTTTTATTTAAAACAGCCATAGAGACTTTATCCTGAAGCTTCCCAAATGGCTACATTGCTGAGCGCTCAGACCCAAGCACAAGGCCGAAGCTCTGGGGGAGAGATTCTGGGAGCTGCGGTCCTCAGCACTGCCAAGGTGCACCAGTTGGCGATTTCCTTTTAGAGTCTGGGTGGGAGGCGCTTCGAGGCATGTGCAGGAGAGGAAGGAAGATAGCTCCCTAGGGGGCGCCTTTCCCTGCCAATGGGTCCTCAACTGTCACCCGCCTTCTGTGCGAGGAGTGGCTCTGGGTCTCCCACAGCTGCGTCTGGCCCTTTGGCCCTGGTCAGCTTACCTTCCAGGGAGATTCATTAGTTCTGGGACCCAGAAGAGCACAATGAATCCCTGCCCAGTTCCAAGAACCTGAAGAGTCTGGTCACTAACAGACAACTGTTCCTTTGCTCGGCACAATTTTGCTCGACATTTATTTGCCATCTCTAGAAGCCTTCAGCACTAAATATTCTGGTATTTGTGCCTAAGAAGGAATTTAACTGAAAAAATGAACAGAGTAGTGAGCGACAATAAAAATACTACAAGAAAGAAAATGCCCACAGCTGTAATCCCACAGGATAGTTTGACATCAGACAATTTAACTCCCCTTAAAGATGAAGGGTTTGCACACAGAGTCTCCTCCGAGCCCTCCAGTTTTTGCAGATTCTCTTTGTACCATGTTATGAAATGAATATTTGAGCAAGTACAGTCCAGGGGATTGTGACTTAA
The DNA here is from genome assembly GCF_040802235.1 of Manis javanica. NCBI lineage: Eukaryota > Metazoa > Chordata > Mammalia > Pholidota > Manidae > Manis > Manis javanica. The sequence goes on along the minus strand of NC_133156.1, from coordinate 98,980,443 downwards.
ATTAATGGTGCTCTGCTGGGACAAGATGGGGAGGAGATGGGGTGGGATGGTGCAGATGCTATTGGCGGCGAGATTGAGGTAGATCCCCTTAAGATGGCTAAAAGCATCGATGCTAGTGCCTGTCAGGCTGTTGTGGCTTAAGTCTACATGACTCATTTTCCCAAGGCTGTGGAATGCTTGCTGGTCTATGGAGACAAGCTCACAGGAGGATAAAATCAGAATCTCCAAGCTGCCCAATGTCTGAAGTAGGTTGGTCTTTGAGATACTCCCATCTTGAAAGAGATTCCCCTGTAGATTCAAATGGCGGAGATCCAGCAGGCCTGCTAGAAGGTGCTGATTGCTGGTGTCAAGGAGGCAGTGAGAGAGATTCAGAACCTGCAGGAGATGGAGGTTTTGGAAAGGACTCTGTGGAGTGTTAATGTGCAAGTGGGTGAATGAGAAATCCAGGAGTTCTAGTTGAGGGCATTCTTTGAATGCCTGGTTCTGGAGAGTAAGGGGCTCGTTGAAGCTCAGGTTTAGGTACTGCAAGTGGAGTAGTTTTCTGAGCTGCAGATTGCAGCAGTCAGAAGCCTCTATATCATTGTGGCTTAAATCAAGTTTCCGAAGATTTTCTAGTTTTTCCAAACACCCAGTGCCGAGGTCAAGTTTCCTCACATTGCCTTTGATATAGAGGTCTGTAAGGGACGGGAAACTGGCAGCATTGATTTCACACAATTGGCCAAAATTATTTACATTGAGAACTAATTTCTTGAGAGAGTTCATACCCTTGATGCCAGAGGGTAACCCTTGCAAGTGAGTTGCTGTCAGATCCAGTTCCTGGAGTTGAGTGAAGCACTGAAACATGGTAGATGAGATGTCAGAGAAATGGCGCTTCTGTAGGTTGATGCTCTCAACCGTCATTTCACAAAGTCCCTCAAGCATGGCTAGAGTAAGGTCTTGGTCATCAATGTCCTCATATGTCCCCAGCCAGAGAGAATGAGCAGTGGAGTTTTGCAGACCTTTTAATATAACAGACAGATTAGGAGACCCTCCAAATTTCAAACTCTGGAACATTTTTGAATGGAATGTCCCAGGCTCAATGCCTTTAATATCATTTCCATTGAGGTTAAGGCTTAGGTTGGTGGCCTTCTCCAGAGTGTTCATATCTTCACGAGAGAGGTAGTGTACTGCATTATTCTGAAAATCCAGGACTTTCAGATTCTGTGTTGGGAAGTTTTCTGGGAGCTTAATGGAAGAAATATGATTGCTTCCAAGATGCAAACTTTCTAAGTTTTCCATATTGTGCACTGGGATAAACTCAAGATTGGATATTCCTGTTTGGACTAAGAAAAGATGCTTCAGTGACCTGGGTCCATTAAGTGATGTTTCTGCCATGAATATCAGGGGATTTCCAGTCAATACAATTGTGTTCAATTGATGATGGCTTTGGAAAGTGCCTTCATGTACCCAGTTAATCTGGCACCTTAAAAGTTAATATTCAACAATAATTAATTAGAAAAAAGAAAAAAAGAAACTGTCACAGTGACCTGTATTAACAAAGACATCTTTTGTATATAGCAAAAGCAGCTTCCATTATTAAAGTAAAACTTAACTCTCTTTAGTACCCACAGATTGCCTGTTGAATTAATGACTAACCTTAGTTCTAAACATTCTGATTTAGAATTTTTTCCAGATATCTTGCCCCTTTAGAATTTTCAGAAGTTTGTGTTTATAATCTAGGTAACAATTAATAGTGTGATTATAGGCAAAATTAAACTCTTACTTACTATTTTAAGTAATATACAATATGTCATCTATAATACATAATATATAATATATGATATGTAATATAAGAATCTGTGCCATCCTGGCAGTCACAATTTTTCTCAACTTCTGTTTTTTTCATCTACAAAGTATAGAAATAATGGTTACTTTGTAGAATAGTTGTGGTCAAGAACAGTTGCAATGTATACGAAAATGATCCACAGAAATATGAACACTAAAATTTCAAAGAAACCCATTCTGGCATTGTACCTAAAATTACTGGATCACACACACACACACACACACACACACACACACACACACACACATACCTCCCCTAAAGGTCGATAAGGGAATTCCTTAGAAATGCACTGAGAAAAGGAAGGTTGAATCCTTAGGTACAAGGGAGCCTTGGAGTGAGCCTTGTCATGTCTGCTAATATCTGCCAGTCCCTGGTGGCCCAGAGCCTGGTTTTTAGTGAGCCACCTGTGCCAGCGGCAAAAGACAAAGCTTGGGGTCCAAGTGGGATAGGAAGTCGTATCAAAAACCTGTGAACTTCCAAGACCCTCCCTCAGAAGGGATCCTTTTAGAGGGTGACCTTAAAAAAACAAAGCTCACAGAGGGAGCCCTGGGGATATGCTCATCTTGGCCTTGGTTGGGGAAGAAACCAGAACAACAACAAGGAAAGTCTCCTCTGAGATCCCCTAACTGTAAACTTCCACTTGTGAGGATGGTGGCCTGAATTCATGCTATACCTCTGTGGGCCTCCCAAAAGAAACCCAAATGGAAAATTTAGTTTAAGGTAATCCTGTGGTTGTAGTGACTTCAGGTAACTGGCAGAAGTAAACAAAAGCCTTTTCTGGAGTAATGTATATGATTTTAATAAGGAAAACTTTCAATTTTACATAAAAGTAAAAAGAATAGTACAAGGAGCCTTCATATATCATATGTCTAACACACAAACACAACAGTTCTTAAGATTTTGCCATATATGCTGCTTTGCTTCATCTATTTCCACCTCTCTCCCCTGAACTGTTTTAAATCAAATTCTAGACATCCCGTACATATTTCAGTATGTATTTCCAAAAAAATATAGGCTTATTTTCTATAACTATAATGTTATTGTTTGCATGTATCAATATTAATAATTCTTTGGTATTATCTAATTCCAGAAAAGTATTTTAAAAAGATTTTCTCAAAAGATAAATGAGCTCAAAATAAAAATTCACTGATCACATAAGGGAAAGGCATTAGTCAAGGTCAGTTAAAAAAGTGCAAAAAAAACAGAAAAAAATGTTTATCAGAATCAGGTTAAAAAAACAGTAGATACAATAATTACCATACATATATATGGTATATGTGATACATAAAGAATATACAATATACCTGATAGGTATTATCAGAATATATGATAAATATATTTACAGTAACCATATGTTTGATATATTTAAAGGAAACAGCTCCAACAATATGTTGAAGGAGCAAAATATTAAAACTGATACATTTGTACAATGAAAACTCAATGGATCTTATTGAAATGGAGAAGTTAATTGAAATCAGAAAACCAATGGGTAGTTTATATAGGAGATTAGACATAGCTGAGGAGGATATTAATGGACTAGAAGTAAATATGAGAAAGTTATCTACAACATAGTAAAAAAAAACCCAAAGAGATGGAAAACAAGAAAGAATATTTAGATGAGAAGATGCAATATAAGCCTAATTAGGCATCCAGAGGAGATAAAAGAGTGAGGGGAACAAGCCAAGGTTCAAACAGATAATGGCTGGCATATTTTAGAATTGATGAAAGACAGCAATCTCAGATACAAGAAGCCCAACAGTCTATATGATGTGTTACTGTGATATTCCAGAATGCCAAAGACAAAGAGAAGCTACTGAAAACCCTCAGAGAGAAAAAGATAGATCACCTCCATGTGAACAATGCCTAAATAGGTAACTACCCAATAGCAACAATGGAAGAGTGGGATGATAGCATCAAAGGGCTGTGGGAAAACCTGTAAGGCTTGAGTCGTATGTCAGAGAATGCTGTCTTTCAAGAATCAGAGGGAAATAAAGCCATTTGCCAAAAAACAAAAATGGAGGGAGGTTAGTATAAACAAATTCTCACTAAAGAAATTTCTAAGTAAATTTCTAAGTAAATCTTCAGAAAAAAGAAAAATTATTGTGGAGAGGAAGGTCTGAAAAGCAAGATAGAAAAGTGAGCAAATGAAATAGAAAACCAAGATAGAAAAGTGAGCAAATGAAATGAAAAGCAAGATAGAAAAGTAAGCAGATGAAGTCAGAAAGGCTAAAGAAACAAGAACTTTAAAATAATACAAATAATGCCTAATTTGTGACAAGATAAAAGGCAGGGGCTGGAGGGAGTGGAGGAGGAAGATTTTAGAAAGTATGAGATCATCTTTTTTATCACTTTTTGAAAATAATAAGAGGGTACTTAGAGTCCTTCAGCTAGAAAAGCTATCCTGGCCCATTAACTCCTTAAAAATGTGGTCAAACTCATTTCGTCTAAAAATGAGAAATGGTGATGGAGAGGGAAAGTAAATTTCCTTGGGGCATAATAGGTGCATAGCAGAATGACCTTTGTCTCTGCCTGAAAGGGCAAGGCTTTCTCTCAATTGTTTCTAAGCACCTGCACCTGAAGTCTTGGCTGAGGAGGTAATGTGGGAGTATCTGGGGGTCTCTGGACTGGGAGTCAGAAGAGCAGAGTCCCAGTTTCATTAATCCACGACCTTACGCAAGCCCACAGCATCTTCTTGAGCCTCCATTTCCTCATCTAACGTGAGCTGGATGGTAACGTTCACAATGTCTTCCTCCCAGTGGTACTTATACATGTGAAATAGTCCCATGGACGTGAATGCTTTCCCACTCTGAGGAAGATTAGATTGAACCACCGAAGAAACGGAGCAGCTGACAAGAGTGTAGGCTCTATCCTCACGAGGGCCCTCCCCTCTTGCACACATACATGCTGCATTTATTTCTCTTTTATTTTCTTCCCTTATTGTCTTGTGATACTTCTGCCCACTGGTTCAGCCTTTGGAGTCCTGCTTCTGTCTCTAAAACCAAATAATGGGACTCTTTCTCCCAATTCGTAGGAAAAAAAAAAGTAGATTTGTGCTTCTCCTGTAAATTTTTCCTAAAATATCATCACCAAACTATGCTAAAATGTAATTTAATATAGCATCTGATTTAGTACAAAATTTGTTTTCAGTTTTGTTATCAATATTAGAACTTCCTAAACAGCACTGCTGACACAATCTAGTTTGAGGACAATCCACTTTCTTCACCATTGATTGGGGTTTTTTTAAATTACATTTCACCTTCACAGAAATATTTCACAGGAAAGAATAAGCATGCAGGATAAGCAGATCATCCCTGTGCCCCAAAAGAAGTTCCTGGAAACAATTTAAATACAATTTGTGTTATGACTTTAGTAAAACATCAACTGCATACAAGGAACTCAAGCACATACCTGGTTAAATCCAAAAAGATAAGATCTGTGAGTCTGCTGAAAGTTGTATTTTCAATTGTAGGCAAGAAGTTAAAGCCAAATTCCAAAAATTCTGTCATGTTTGGTAGAGTGTCAGGAATTTCTCTGAGACCTAAATTTTCACAGTTATAAGTTTTGTTGGCTTCTTTCTGATGAGATAAACAATGTGAATTAATATCAGACCTTTTAATTTGATTGGCAAGCAGAATTACATATATTTTATCCTCAAGCAACAATCTCATTTCTAGGAACCTTTACCAAATATGTACTTGCTAAAATAAAATGATTTTATGCGTAAGATTTTTTATTTTAGTATTCTTTCTTGTAATAGCAAGAGGTGGGCAATAACCAGACTATCCATCATATAGGATTAGTTGCACAAAATATGGTACATTCACAAAGTGGAACCTTCTGCAGATGAAAATGGAATGAGTAAGATCTCTATACATGGATATGGTATGATATCTAGGTATACTGTAAGGTGAAAAAAGCAAGGTGCAGAGTATACACATAGTGTATATAGTATGTGGTATGTAGTATATACTATATTATATGGCACCTTTTCTGTAAGAAAGGTGTGTGTATATTTTCTTATATTTGTAACACAAAGTCATGGCAAAATAACCCAAAATGTGGTTGTCTTGAAGGGGAGGGAAGGCACCAGATAGAGGAGGAAGGATGGAAACAAGACTTCTCTGAATATACTTGGTTTTATAGTAGTGATTTTGAGTGCATGGAAATTTTCTGTTTGAGGATAAACAAATCAACTGTAGATTAGTATCAACAGAAGAGGACAGTGAGACATTCCATATGTTCTGATGTGACACAATATGGAGAACACAGAACCACTGGTGCAACTGAAAAAGCAAAACTTGAATCCAATCAAGGCTTAAGGCCTAAAGTCCAGTCTCCAGGTGATATGGGGGACTTAGGTTAAACCCCACCGCCAGGTAGTAGTCAGCCAAGCACAGTAGGTGGGACATTGTATAGAACAACTAACTTTGTTTTATCACCACGTGAATGATATTGGCAGAAGTGGAGAAGAAGGAAGAAAGGAGGACAAATTGCTCTTGTCAAAAGACACAAAGGGATATAAAGCCACTTAAGAGACAACCTGCAGGTAATAGAATAGCCCTTGTTTAGCTTCTACTTCAAGTAAAGCATTTAGGAAAAGACATTTTATAGACTATCAGGGAACTTTGAGAATAGCATATTAGAGGATCTTAAGGACTTGTTATTGATACACTTAGTAATGTTCTTATACTTTTGAGATACATTTTGAAGTATTTAGGGGTAAAGTGACATGATGTTTCAGATTTGCTTTAACATACTCTCGCAAAAAAGAAGGGAAAAAGTGGAAAAATGAAATTAGTGGTCAAAATGTTGATGGCTGTTGAATGTTGAATGATACATACATATAGGTTCCTAGTAAGTAACTACTTTTGTATATGTTTTAGAAATTTTCTTCCTACAACATTCAGACAAACCAGCAATGTGGCATAGACCTTAGGTCACAAGGCCTCACGATCAATTTTCAAGTACGATTCCAGTTGCATACAGATCTCTGGGGCTGCAGGTTGCTGACACCAGGCTTTGTCTTTAGAGTACAGGCCTCCACAGAGGTGCGGAGGACTTTGTCATCCTGGCCCCCGCAAGACTCAGTTATTCAGAAGTCTGCCAATCACTGCTTGTTAGATGCCCTGACTCAGGTTATCAGCTGTGGACTACCTAAGTAAGGGTTTGTTAGAAGTCTGTAGAATTGTCGGGTCATAGTTTATCTTCATGCTGCCTTAGGATGAAGGGAAGTGGGGCAGGTGTGAAGGTCTGATGGGGTAATTTTGCATAATGAGGCTCCTAGCATAGAAAGAAATGATCTCTAAGGAACAGTGCAGTGGGGACCCATCTTTCAGATATCTCAGATTCCTTGTGATTTTGTCTCATTTTTCAGATCCTGCCTTTCCCTTGACCACTCATTTGTCTCACCTGAGACGCAATTGAGACTGCCTTGGTCTGGAAAAGCCCTGCCCCCTCAAGCTCTACATCAGCCCATTTCCTCAAACTGGGTTGCAAACAGGCCTGCTTAGTGGGAAACAGCAGGCTGCACACATCCTCCTTTGCTCAGAGGGGCGATGTTGTAGAGATGTTGCCATTTTAATTGCCTTTTACTTTCCTCACTCCAACTGCAGCTTATGATACACTTCTTTAGTTACAGTGAGTGTTGGGAGCCACACAAAGACAACAAGATGGCCACAGTTCATGAGGTTCCTGCTTCACTTCTTGGAGATTAGCTACGAGCCCGCGCGCGCCAACAAAGAAGCCCGCGCGCGCCAAGAGATACTCTTCTCCCCCTCCTTCCCCATTATCATATACCAATCAGAATGTAACTCGCTGCGCCACCCCTGCTATGCAGCCAATCCCCTGCCTACAAGTATCCTATGGCCCACTCTGCCCCTGAACACTGGTGTATATCTACCCCCGTCTTACAATAAAATTTGAAGGCTTGATCAGAATACTGTCTTGCCTTCGCTCTTCTCTCGCCCCCATTTTCTTTCAGGTCGGATCCCCCTCGTCCCCACAAATAACTAAGTCCCGCTGGACGGGACAAGTGGCGCCCAACGTGGGGCCAGAGGCGCGGATCCTTCGCAGGCGGACCCCCGAGTAAGATATCGTCTGGCCAGACCCCTTCTTGATGAAACAATAGGAGACGCCTTTCGCCGCTCACGGAAGTCGTCATCCCTGGTGAGTACCGGCCGCCTTATAAGAAAATGGGAACTAGATTAAGTAAAGAAGCGGTCTTCATAAGAGACCTAAAAAGTTCGCTTAGGGAGAGAGGAGTTCGAGTTAAAAAGAAAGACTTGGTAAAGTTTTTTATTTTTGTTGATGAAGTCTGTCCGTGGTTTATTGTTAATGGCCCCGAAATTCATCCTAAAAAATGGCAGAAAGTAGGTAGAGATTTAAATGATTATCTTATCAAAAACGGCCCTGACTCTGTTCCTGTTTCAGTATTTTCCTATTGGAGTCTTATCAGAGATATTGTTGAAAATACTGACCCTGATAAACGTCAACTCTTGTCAGTGGCAGAATATTGCCTCCGCCCCCTATCTCGAGCGGCCTCAAAATCGTCTCTTTCGAGTGATCCCCCTGCTCCAAAATCAGCTAAATCCCCCTCCCCTAGCCTAACACCATCTTTGCTCGGTGCCCTCCATGATACCCCTCCCAAATGTTGCATTTATCCGCCTCTCCCTCGAGATTCGGACTTTGTCGATACACAAAAGGTTTTTCCGGTCGTGACTAAGAGCCAAAATAGCGAACCTTTAGATCCGGGAGACGCGGCCGAACTAGAAGACGAGGTGGCCAGGTATCACAACCCAGATTGGCCCCTTGCCGCCCCGTCGCTTAACCCCCCTTCTTACACTCCCCCTATTCGGCCTCCCAATGTTTGCGCCTCGGCCTTTTTGCCCCCGTCGGCCCCTCCGCTACCCCCTCCGGCTCCCGGTCCTGTTAGCCCCCCTACCAGCACTGAAGACCTAATAGCACAGATAGTAGAACAAAGAATAACTTGCCATCTCCAAAAATTGGTTGTCTCCCAACCAGTTCGTCCCTCATTACCTTCGCAAAGGAGCCTCTCTAAGAAACCGCTTACAGCCACAAAACCCAAAAAACTGCTCTTTCCTGTTCTTACCCGGGCCTCCGCCCGCTCTGGCCCCACCTCCACAACACGTAGTCCGGAAGAAGGCGATCTTGAAAGCGATGGTGAGGACGCCCCTGCTGCTCAGGAATTAGAAAGTGAGGGGGAAGAGCAGGCTGAGCCAGAGCCGGCCGAGCCTGCCGATGGCCCTAGAGAATTTCACAAAATCCATTTCAAAAGCTTAAAAGAGCTGAACGCGGCCGTTAAAGCTTATGGCCCCAATGCCCCTTTTACCCTTTCTGTTCTTGATTCGCTGTCTCGAGGAGGACATTTACTCCCAGGTGAATGGCTGCGTATAGTCCAGGCTGTGCTTACCCGTGGTCAGTTTCTAACTTGGAAAGCAGATTTTGCTGACCGCTGTCAGACCATCGCTGCTGCCAATGTAAAAGACCCTCATTCCCCAACAGCGTCCTGGACGTTTGATAAGCTTACGGGACAGGGCAGATATATCTCTGAAACCAGACAGCAGCGCCTTCCCCTTGGTCTTTTATCTCAAGTGAAAGATGCCGCTTTGGGCGCTTGGATATCACTCCCTGCTTCCGGGACTGCTAACACTCCTCTAACTAAGATCACTCAAAGCTCGCAAGAAGACTATAGCGAATTTGTTAGCAGACTGTTAGAGGCCGCCGAAAGGACCCTTGGTTCCGCGGCTGCCAATGATAAGATTGTAAAACAGCTAGCCTATGAAAACGCCAATTCGGCATGTCGAGCCGTCCTCCGCGGTAAGACTCGAGACAAAACTCTTGATGAAATGCTGAGAATGTGTAGAGATGTCGATCCTTTTACATCCAAAGTCCAAGCCCTTTTAGCTGTAGGTGCCGCTGTTCAGACTCCCCCGGCTTCTTATCCTCCTTCCTTCCCCAGGGGCGCACCGCCTATGCGTAACTGCTTTAAATGTGGACAGCCAGGCCATTTCGCTCGCCAATGCCCTACCCCAGCTCCTCCTCCTAGAGTTGGGTCAGTCCCCGGTATTTGCCCTCGCTGCCATAAGGGGCGGCACTGGGCCAAAGAGTGCCGTAACAATCCAACAAATCCTTTTTACAGTACCACAAATCCTTTCACCCCCCCTTTTCAGGGAAACGGGCTGAGGGGCCAGCCCCGGGCCCCCCAGCCAATTCCATTTCAGCCGGCCTCGGGGAACAGCCTAGCTGTAGCACTCCCGCCCTCTATCGGGCCACACCCGGGAGTGCAGGACTTGACCTCTGTGCCTCCTCCTCAACAATATTAACGCCTGAAGAGGGAGTTACAATTATTTCCACAGGAATTTATGGCCCACCTCCCAAAGATACTTATTTTCTAATTTTAGGGCGAGCTTCCACCACAATAAACGGCCTTATTGTCCACCCTTCCTTAGTTGACAATGACTATACTGGAGAAATAAAAATTCTTGCTAGTGCTCCCCGGTGCCCTGTCAGCATTATGAAAGGTCAGCGCCTTGCGCAGGCACTCCCCCTCCCTTTAAGTACATCTCACCCTGCTATTCATAAGAAGCGAGGCTCCTCTACCCCAGGTTCTTCAGACTTATATTGGATCCAAGCCATTACTAAAGAACGCCCCACTCTTAAGCTTAAGATCCAAGGAAAAGTATTTGAAGGAATTTTAGATTCGGGGGCCGACTCTACGGTCATATCTCAGGCTTCATGGCCCTCCAGCTGGCCCTTACACGCTTCCTTGACCCATCTACAAGGAATTGGACAGTCAAGAAACACCTTACAGAGCTCACAGTTACTAAACTGGGAAGACGAAGAAGGAAATACCGGATTCATTCAACCCTTCGTAGTTCCTGGGTTGCCAGTAAATCTTTGGGGAAGAGATATCCTTTCTCAAATGAAAGTCATCATGTGTAGCCCTAATGAAGTTGTAACACAGCAGATGCTTTCACAGGGTTACCTCCCTGGTCAGGGGTTGGGCAAACTAAAACAGGGAGACCCCAACCCGATACTGGCCACGCCTAAGATAGACCGCTCAGGTTTAGGGTTTGAAAAACATTTTTCGTAAGGGCCGTTGCTCCTCCTGCACTCCAGGCAGACAAGATTACTTGGAAAAGTGATGTTCCTGTCTGGATCGATCAATGGCCCCTTACCACTACAAAATTAAATGCAGCCATAGAGTTAGTGCAGGAACAGCTGGCTGCTGGACATATTGAACCTTCTACATCCCCTTGGAACACCCCAATCTTTGTGATCCAAAAGAAATCAGGCAAGTGGAGGCTCCTACAAGACCTCAGGGCGGTTAATAAGACCATGGTCCCTATGGGTGCATTACAACCGGGAATTCCCTCTCCAATAGCCATTCCTAGAGGGTATGTCAAATTAGTAATTGATCTAAAAGACTGCTTTTTCTCCATACCTTTGCATCCTGATGATTGCAAACGTTTTGCCTTTAGTATACCCATTACCAATTGTGTAGGGCCTTCTCCCCGGTTTCAGTGGAGAGTTCTCCCACAAGGAATGGCCAACAGCCCTACTCTTTGCCAAAAGTTTGTAGCCCAGACTATAGACCCCTTTAGGTTGCTCTTCCCCACTTTGTATATTATCCATTATATGGACGATATTCTTCTTGCCGGTCCTGACCAGCAACAGCTCTATGCGGCCAGTCAACAGCTAGTCACTGCCCTCCGAGATCGAGGACTACAAATTTCCCCAGAAAAGGTCCAGGTCCACCCCCCCCAACTATTTTTAGGCTTTGAATTATTTTCTAATAAAATCCTCACTCAAAAAATTCAGTTAAAGAGAAGCTCCTTAAACACTCTTAATGATTTTCAGCGTCTGCTAGGAGACATCAACTGGCTCAGGCCTTATTTAAAGCTGACCACCGGAGAGTTAAAGCCTTTGTTTGATGTCCTACGTGGAGACCCTGATCCTTCCTCCCCCCGCTCGCTTTCATCAGAAGCACAAAGGGCACTAACCATTGTAGAGCGGGCTATTTCTGAACAGACCATTAGCTACTTCTCTCCACATCTAAGTTTGTGGCTGCTCATTTTCCCTACCCCCTTCTCTCCTACAGGAGTCCTTTGGCAGAACCATCCACTATTTTGGGTTCATTTGCCAGCCTCCCCCCCTAGAGTCTTAGCTACCTATCCTCAATTAGTTGCTGCCCTCTTACGTTTAGGCCGAGAGGCAGCTCTCAAGTTGTTTGGGAGAGACCCTGAAGTTATAACCCTCCCATACAATACATCTCAATTACAATGGCTTATTCAACATGATGATGATTGGGCAATTAGCTGCACCTCCTTCCAGGGGACAATAGACAATCATTACCCTGCAGACAGATTAGTCCAGTTCCTTCAAAAGACCCCGGTTGTCTTTCCCAAAAGGACTAAAACCACGCCAATTGCTGGGGCTGTAATGGTGTTCTCTGATGGGTCCTCCTCCGGTATAGCCGCTTTCAGTATTAATGGGCAAGTTACTCGAATACAGACAGACCTCTCTTCTGCACAACTTGTTGAACTAACTGCAATAATCAAAGTTTTTGAGCTTTTAATAGATGCCCCCTTTAACCTTTACACTGATAGTGCCTATGTAGCAACCTCTGTTCCCCTATTAGAGACAGTGCCTTACATACGTCCCTCTACAAATGCTTCCCCCCTATTCGCAAAATTGCAAAAATTAATTTTAAGCCGCGATGCCCCTTTTTTCATTGGGCACATACGCGCTCACACTGGCCTTCCAGGGCCGCTTGCCAAAGGCAATGACAGGGTTGATCTGGCGACTCAATTAGTAGCCTCTGTCACGCCAGACTCACCCTTGGCTGCAGCCCAACGGGCTCATGAACTACATCATCTCAATGCTCACACTCTTAGGCTCAAATTTTCAATCACCCGAGAACAGGCCCGCCAAATAGTTCGACAATGTCAAGGATGTCTAACTCTCCTCCCAGAGCCTCATAACGGAATCAACCCCCGGGGGTTAGTTCCAGGAGAGATATGGCAAATGGATGTCACTCATTACCCTCCCTTTGGTAAATTAAAATATATCCATGTGTCTATTGACACATGTAGTGGTTTCCTATGTGCATCCTTGCAAACGGGAGAGGCAACTAAAAATGTTATTACCCATGTTCTCTCATGCCTGGCATATCTACCACCACCTAAAATCTTAAAAACTGACAATGGGCCTGGATACGCCAGCTCTAGCTTTAAACAGTTCTGTGCGCAGTTAGATATTAAGCACGTAACAGGAATTCCCTATAATCCCCAAGGCCAAGGCATTGTTGAAAGAGCCCACTTAACCCTTAAAAACATGTTATTCAAACTTCAGTCGGGGGGAGAAGTACTCTATCCGAGAACAGGTAATGCAAAGACACTCCTAAATCATGCACTGTTTGTTCTCAATTTCCTTACTTATGACTCCGCGGGTAAAACCGCTGCTGATCGCCTTTGGCATCCCTCCACGGCAGATAATTATGCACAAGCTATGTGGAGAGATCCGATGACCAATACATGGCACGGGCCTGACCCTGTGCTCATATGGGGGAAAGGACATGCTTGTATATATGATGCTAAGGCACAAAATGCCCGATGGCTCCCAGATAGGCTCATTAAACTCCTAGACACAAATAGAGGCAGAAACAATAATAATTCCAGTCCAGGGCATATTAACCCCTGAGAAGCCTTCCCTTTCTGTTTATTTTCAGGAGGCAAAAATGAAGATATGTACACTATTGACCCTCGTCATGACCTTTCGCCCCGTTTGGACCCATCAGATTTCCAATTTCACCTGGACAGTCACCAATGAAGCAGGAGACGTCGTTTTCAGTTCTTCCACCTTAGCAAGTACCCCCCCATGGCCTGTTCTTGCCCCTGATCTCTGTGACTTGGCCGCTGGAGCTTCTGCGGCCTGGGGGACCCCAGACATTTACTTTCCTTTTTCCACCTCCCCTGAGACCTACCCTGAGGGACAATCTACCACCTCTCCTGGGTGTAACAACACCCCTAGGAGAACCTACCTCAGAGAAACAGAATTTTATGTCTGCCCGGGAGCTCATAGAGATCGAGCCCTTAACTATAAATGTGGATATAGAGACTCCTATTTCTGTGACTCCTGGGGGTGTGAGACTACGGGAGATGCTAGTTGGAAGCCTAGCTCCACCTGGGATTATATAACTGTAAGTAGGGCTTGGAATCCCAAGCCTAACTCAACTGTTACCCCAGAATGTCAAAGCACCCAATCCACAAGGGGGCGATGTACACCGCTCTCCATTACCTTTACTGACAAGGGAAAAAGGGCCCCTATTGATGGATGGCTCAGGGGACATGAATGGGGGCTAAGGCTTTATGTTTCAGGAAAGGACCCTGGGCTCACTTTTAAAATCAAATTAATTCGATCCATTCCAAACGCCAACAAGCACGTTGTCCTTGGCCCTATTGCCCCTAAGGCAAGAGACCCAAGACCTTCTAACCCTTCTCCCCTGTCTACTAGTACTATTTTCCAGGCCTTGCTCCCCCCGGTTTTACCCTCCACAGGCGAAATCCTTAAAGGCCTGGCTAATGTGACTGCAAAATCCCTTAACTCCACTGGATATAGCGAGTGCTGGTTATGTTTCTCCCCCGTTCCCCCGTTTTACGAAGGGATAGCAGTTTTAGTAAACACCTCAGCAGACCTCATACTTACCAATGACTCCAGCAAGACTCGCTGGTCAGACCCCTCCCGTTTTTCAGAAACCTCTCCGGGTCTCACATTGACGCAGCTTTCGGGAATAGGCCTCTGTATACATAGCCCCCTCTTGCGTCTACCCCCTCAGCTAGTACCCATTTGTAACAGCTCCTTCTCACCCCCGCTGTCCTATGAATTCCTTGTCGCGCCCAACGGTACTTATTTTGCTTGCTCCTTTGGCATAACGCCCTCCGTTAACCCGCGCTTATTAATATCTAACAATGAATATTGTGTTTTAGTCATGCTCATGCCCAAGATTTCCATACATCCCACCGAAGACCTCCTTCCATATTACTCGGGCTCTACTCGCACTAAGCGTGAGCCAGTAACCGCCATTACCTTATCTGTATTATTAGGATTAGGAGCAGCTGGGGCTGGAACAGGCATTGCCTCCATAATTACTTCTAAACAACAATATTATGCTCTTAGTCAGGCTATTGATAAAGACATACAAAATCTGCAAGAGGGTTTAGACAGCCTGAAAGAATCTGTTGTCTCTCTCTCTGAAGTAGTGCTCCAAAATCGCCGAGGGTTAGACCTCCTTTTCCTGAAAGAAGGAGGTCTCTGCGCTGCTCTTAAAGAAGAATGTTGCTTCTATAAAGACAAAACAGGGTTAGTGCAGGATAGCATTGATAAAGTTAAGAAAAACCTAGAAGCCAGGCAAAAACAAAGAGAAAAGGATGAGGCCTGGTATAAAAACTGGACCTCTGCCACCCCTTGGTTAACTACTCTGATCCCCACCATCCTTGGACCCTTGGCAGGATTCTTCCTTTTAGTGTCTCTTGGCCCTTGGGCCTTAAGAAAACTGACAGTTTTTATTCGAGAGCAAGTTGACCAGCTCGTCAAGCCAGCGGTTGCTGTTCATTATCACAGACTTACAGCCTGTGATGAAGAGTCTTACACCGAGCCAACCAATGCTCCCGGTCTCCGGTTTTCAACTTTACAGGCGCCTCAACCATGGTACCATCGATTCTGGCACCGTACTTAATGTGGCCTATATGCTGGTCAGCCAGAGCCAGACATACCCCTAACTATGAGGGTATGGGCATCGAGATGAGTGCGAGACAAAGTACCGCAAGGGAGGGTTCTTCCTAGAACCTCTCTGGTCCTCCCTGAGAATACGCCTGGCTTGCATAGAGGTTGGTATCCATATGTACCTAAAGCCTTGATATATTAAGGTCAATTTGGCTTTCAGCTCTGCCTCTCCTCCTTAAAAGATACCGAGAGCATTTGCAGGATGTTACCCTGCTGGAGGAGCCAGGCCTCTATTCCCTCACTCGATTAAGGCCCACCTTTCTAAAATAAATAGAAAGAGAGGAGATGTTGGGAGCCACACAAAGACAACAAGATGGCCACAGTTCATGAGGTTCCTGCTTCACTTCTTGGAGATTAGCTACGAGCCCGCGCGCGCCAACAAAGAAGCCCGCGCGCGCCAAGAGATACTCTTCTCCCCCTCCTTCCCCATTATCATATACCAATCAGAATGTAACTCGCTGCGCCACCCCTGCTATGCAGCCAATCCCCTGCCTACAAGTATCCTATGGCCCACTCTGCCCCTGAACACTGGTGTATATCTACCCCCGTCTTACAATAAAATTTGAAGGCTTGATCAGAATACTGTCTTGCCTTCGCTCTTCTCTCGCCCCCATTTTCTTTCAGGTCGGATCCCCCTCGTCCCCACAAATAACTAAGTCCCGCTGGACGGGACAAGTGAGCACTGCAAATTTTCTTTATTGTGACAATAATATTATGAATGTCACTGATGAAAATGCCATATTTCTATTTCCTTGTAATCCATTCTTCATTTTATAGACCAAGTAGTGCTCCAAGCACTGCCAGAAATCCATCTAATATTCTGGAGAGCATACTTTGCACTTAAAACTTACATTTAGCTGACTGGCAGGAAAAACATATGTTGCCAGATCCCTCTTGGGTGCCCCTCAACATGGACACAACCCAGAGGGAAAATGCATGTGCAGCCGCTGTTCCAATAGCTCTGAGGGTTCAGACCAGCTTCAAGGGGACATTTTTCTTTTCTTATAGGCATAGCTGATGTCACACACACTTGGAGAAAGGGGCTTTTCCTAAATTTGTCTTGCTCTGTTCTGGCCCTACAGCAGAAGGCTCAACGCTGGTGATTTCCTCTTCCTGAGTGTGTAAGTGCCCATGACACCTGAATCACTCCTCTTTCAGGCTTTACTAAGCACTTTACTGCATTAATGTGATCAGAAGGTTGGGAATTGAGCAGGGAATTGGCCTGAAGGAGTTCCTAGCAAATGGAAAGGCAGGGAAATGAAGTACCCATGTCAACCCCGTGAAAAACTGAGAACCTGTGGACAGCACTGCCAATGAGTACTGAGAAGCCCACCCCAAGCCTGTATCATCATGTTAATCTCTATTCAGGGAGAAACTCCAAGGAGCTCTGGGCCCTTGATCCCTGGGAGAAAGAGGCAAACAACAAGAATGATAGCTTATAAGTGATTTCAGAAAGCAAACACATAGCAGAGAACACGCATGACCCCTCCCCTCTGCACTGCAGAAAGGACCATTATGGGTGGGACACCAAGCTTCCTGTGCTCTGGGATCATTTAAGCAGCATTGAATTGTTTTTAGTTTGTTGCATTTTTTCAGGCAGGAAGTATTCATACACACATACACACACATGCACAATTATTCTTACTCTTTTTCAGTAAATAGCAGACATCATGACCCTTTGCCCTAAATGACCAAAGAAGAAGGGTATTCCCCCTACAACCACAGTGTGGTTACCAAATCCAGAATAGTTATTTGTTTAATTGAAGTATAGCTGAAAAATTCAGAATATTTAACATTGACACATAATTATCCAACTTACAGTCCATATTCAAATTTTGCCAATTGTCCCAATATTTCCTCTATAGTAATTTTGGTTTCTCCAATCTGGGATTGTACATTGCATTGAGTTTTTCATGTCTCTTTAGTTTTCCTTTGATCTGAGATAGTTTCTCAGCCTTTCTTTGTCTCTTATAGTACTGATTTTTTTAATGAATACAGGCTCATATTTTATAGACTGTCCCTCATTTAGGGCTTGTACCTTTCCTCAGTATTTGACTCAGTTGTACATTTTTTGGTAGAAATGCCACATCAGTGAGGTTGTGTGTGCCTCGCTGTCAGGGTCCGTACTGCAGCGTCCTGAGAGTGACTGATGCGCAGCACTGGGTTCTGGGGTAGCACAACAACCACACACAGTACAGGAAAGGACAAAATGCAGAAATGTGATACAGTGTGGCCTTGGCCACTTTGCCCAGGGCTGGACTGGCTGCCAGGCCATGTATTTAGTTGCTTTTCCAGGCAGACACCCACCATTGCTTTTGCAGCCCTTGTAGTTTTTCCGAGCTCCACATGACCACTTCCTATGAACTCAGCCTCCATTCTTTAGACCTCAGTAAAGGGTCAACTTCCAAAGTCATTTTCTCACTTATCTTGTTTTGCCGGTTCCATCACAGGCAGGACCCTTCTTGATCTGAACTCATGCAGCCAGCAGGGCTGTGCAGGGCTGCCTGGCCCATGGCCACCCATATTCCAAGGCATGGGGCATTTCCTCAGGGGCCCACTGTGCTCTGGGACTTGTACTAACCACTTTGTCTCTAGCTTAATGTCAGAGCCTAGCCTTTTTGCAGAGCTGGACTCCCCAGTGTTATGTCTGTTGTTTGCAAATCCTTTTCCCGCCAGGTATTCGTTTGCATTTTTCAGTCAGGACCTCATTTCGCTTCTTTCTGTTGTAGCTAACTCTGTGCCCTCTCACTGTATTTTCTCTCCTCACAGGTGTTGAAGTCACTTTCTAATTTAGAGCTCTTTGAGTTGTACACAACTGCTGATTTCCACCTTTTTGCATCTGCACTAGGCACGTGTAGCACCGAGGCCCCCCCATGCACATGGAGTCTGGGTGCTGAACCCCAACCCTCCATCAGTATCAGTCCTCTATCTAGAGGTAGTGATTTGACTGAGCCAAACCCCAGAGTAACAATTTCTCTCTGAAAATAAAACAGTCCTAAGAGGGCACAGTCCAAAAACTTTGCTGTTAATCTGATTCTTCCAGGCAAGGGGTATTCCAGTTACATGCAGTTCATTTTCTGTCTTGAATCAGACTGCTTGGGTTCAAAGCCCAGCTCTCAATCATAATGCGTGAAGTACTCACAAGAGGAGTAAGCATTTCACTGGATCATCACAGCATCATGTCATTGTCTAGAGCTATTGGGAAGCCTTTGTATCCATGAACTTGGAGTTCTTCTAAAAGAGATTTCTACCAAGCACCCCCCACTCCAATACCTAGGCCTGAGGATGTCTCCCACCATAGTTTTGAGGGGACAGGAGAGCCATGAGAAGCCCATGTGCAATGAGAAGACACACACTCTCAAATAATTATTCAAGAGCACAACTAAAATGTTACCAGAATACATTTAATAGAACACTGTATTCCAGCTACGCTTTACATATTTGTCAGCCTCCAAAGACCTTGTCATGCATCTAATTTTGTTATTTATGATACACATACACACACAGGAAGAGAAAACATGTAGCATTTAACACTGGAAAATTCTACATGGGGTATTTAGGGGTGTTCATTATATTTTTAGAACTTGTCTAGGTTTGAAACTTTTTTCAAACAAAATGTTTTGTTAAAAAATTCATGTAAAGAAAGTACCTTTGGGCAAGACAGTTGGGGGCAGTTGAGAAAAGGAAACTTCTGCTGACAGTTTTTTTAAATGTCATACATGAAACATGTATAAAATGGAAAATTTAACAAGTAAAAGACACAAAAAAGGAAAAGTTAGTTTGTCTTGATTCCTACCTCACATCCTATGCAAAAAGCAATTTTACCTATTTAGGTTATATATCTAATGTGAAACCTATATAAAAACAAAACAATAAAATTTCCAGAAGAAAACATAGGAAAATATTTTCATGGCCTTGGGGTAGGCAACATTTTCTTAAACAGGGCATAAAGGTATTGAAAATAAAAGAGCAATGATAAATCAAGCCACATAAAACTAAGGACTTCTGTTAATCAAAAGATATCATTAGGAGAATAGAAATGCAAGCCACAGAGTGGGAAAAGATATTTGCAATCTGCTATGGGACTTGCATCCACAACACATACAGAACCCCTACAAAAAGAAAGACAACACAAGAGAAAATTAGCAAAGACTTGAAAAGTCACTTCATACACGCACACACACACATGCACACACAGCCAACCAAAGTCTGAAAATGTACTCAATTTAATTATTCATTAGGCATATAAAAATTAAATCCCATTAAAATGCCACTACCCATCCATTAGAATGGTTATGTTTTTTAACTATGCAATAGCAAATATTAGAGTGTGGAGCAATCAGAACTCATACCTTGCCAGTAAGTATAAATGGGTACCAACACTTTGGAAAATTATTTGGCAATACCTACTAAAGTTAAACATATGTATTTTTAACCCTGTGCCCAAATGCATCCATTCCCTGGTATACAACTAATAGATATTTGTACATTTGTTTACCAAATACATAGATAAGAAGCAGCAGCATTCATAAGAACCAAAAAATTGGGAACAATGCAAATGCCCATTAATATAGTATAGATAAATAAATGGTGCTCACTAATACAACAGAAGAGCATTCAGTGATGAAAATGAACAAGTGATCACTCCACACATCAGTATCAGTAAGTCTCATTTATTTAATGTTGAGTGAAAGAAGCCAGACACGAAAGAGACACTGTATAGTCTCACATATAGAAAATTCAAGAGGCAAAATCAATCACGGTGACAGAAGTTAGAGCGCTGGCTGCCCTTGGGGGCTAGAGAGGAGGCATTGGGGGCTTCTGTGTGCCGAGGAAGTTCTATTTCTTGATCTGTGTGCAGGTCACATGGATGTGTTCACTTGGTGAAAACTCAGTGAACTATACACGTAGTTAGGATTGGTGAACTTGTATGTATGTAAATTTTACCTCAATAAAAGGTTTACTAAACTCCAAACAAAGCAAAACAAATTAAAAACCTTGTTTTCAGGATAGGGCTGGTAAGCACATGGTGCTCCTGTAAACAATATGTGGTTAATTATGCTTAAAGTGGAGGGAAGAGGAGAAGAGGAAAGGAAAGCAAGCAGGAGGGGTGGGCAAACTGGGGTGATTTGCACTTGAAAAAAGTACCAATCCTTAAAAGCTGCTTCTCCTACTTTTATCCCGCTTGCTGGCAGCCTAGAAGTCCCTTATCTTCAGGAACAAGGTCTCATTCATGTCTGTTCCTCCCAGTATTCACATAGAGTGGGGGCTCAATGAGCAGCCCCAGGACCCTGCTGCCAAGAACTCCTACGTGATAGAGGAGGTTAAGGAAAGTGTAGATCCGGTGCTGAACAGCCCCCAAGGCGCTTGAAAGCAGAGTCCCTTCAGAGAGCTGCTGCAGGGGGGCTGCACTGAAGGTTTCAGCCTCACCAGACTTAAGCAAAAAAGAAATCTCTTGCTGAGGCAGGCCTCGAGATCCTGCATTGTCAGGACCGCTCCTGGCCCCTGAATACCACCAAAGGCCCTGAAATGGCAGCAAAAGGACTAGGGTGCTCTCCCTGCCTCTTCCCCCTTTTTGCTGCCAAAGCAGGAACCATTTGCAAAAAGAGCTGGCAACTCTGGGGCCCTAGTATCAACAGGAAGCTAGACTAAATAGGCCCAATATTTCCTTGGGTTTCCAGAATCTCCCAGGACACTCTTGTGGGCATCAGCAGGGCTGCACGGGCTTTGCAGTGATGTAGGGATTTAACAGTTGTGCTGACCGGCTTAAGAGTGGGACGCGTAAAGTAACCTGTTTCCCGATGAACTGGGATTTTATGGTGATAATGTCCCATCTGAGGATGTTGTCAGAGGCGGATGGCAAACCAACCTGACCGGTGAGAAGGTGGTGTCCCCACTCCCTCCTTCCTGTCCTGCCGCCTACCAACCTGAATGATGAGGGATGGCCTTCTGGGACTGGTAAAAATCTCTTACTCATCCCCTTCAGGTATGGGCTGAATTGAGTCTCCCCAGATTCATATGTTGAAGTCTTAAACTGAGTAGCTCAGAATGTGACTTTATTTGGAAACAGGGGCTTTAAAATGGTAATTAAATTAAAATGAGATCATTAGAGTGGGCCCTAATCCAATGTAATTGGTATCTTTATCAGAAGAATAAATTTGGATGCAGACTCGTACAAAAAGAAGATGCTGTGAAGACGGGGAGAAGACGGCTGTCAGCGTTACGGTGGCCTGAGCAGTCACATACCTTCCCAGTTGTACTCTGCGCAGGGCTTTGCCCGCTCAGCCTTCCCATTCTCCGGAGTGTGGCTGCCAAGGCCCTCCTTTCTGCACTGTGCTACTCCTGCCTCTTCCTCATCTTTCAGCCCCAACCTGGGGAGGCAGCCCACCCAACTGCCAGGACGGATGGTCCTTCCCGTCTGCAGCCTTGTCTGCCAGACCACGTGGTGCTAGAAGTTTGCTGGGCTCAGAGACAGTGGGAGGAAGGTTGGAGCGTTTTAGAAGATGGCAAGAGACTGAGGCCCTTCTTCTCCTCTCTCTCGCCTGCTCTCCAAGAACTTCCCACACACTGATAAACATTGTTGCCGTTGAAAACAGTGGATGCAGTCTGGCTCTGTTCTAAGGTGGTACTGCTGTGGGTCAGTGAAACAGATGGAGGGCCGCCCAGCTCACAGAGAAAGCCAGACTCACTCACCTTTACCTGCTCAGAAAGGTGGCACAGCTCATCTTTACTCATCCCCACCCGTGACTCAGGAAACCAAAGGACCGTTTTGGGTAGTGGCCACGTGCTGGAATGTTGGACAAACAGCACCTCCATGCAGGAAGAGGATTGGGGGGCTGCTCTTTGCACTGAGACCTTGTTGATATCTTATGCCTCAATTAGGATTGTTTTGAGGGAATTGTTTACAGAGGAGGAAAACTATCACTTCTTTCTACTAAGAATCTATAATCATCCTCTGGCTGATTTTCCACAATAAAGAAAAGGTTCCCACACCCTGTTGCCCTTTTAGACATGGTGGATATTGGGATGCCAGGGCTCACATGGGACTGCATGCTGACTCTCAGCATTTCCGGGCAGTTTAGCCTGGGTAAGGACAGACAGTTTGCACTCACCTCAGTGCACATCTGGTCAGAGGAGGCGATGGCCTTGCAGCCGGCAGAAAGCAACACTGCCAACAGGAAGCAGCTGCCGTGGGGAGCCATCACTGGGATGCGGCAACCCCAGCTTGAGGGGCTTACCTAATGCTCAGAAACTGAACCAAACGCTGATGGCCTCGGCAATTCGGCAGCCAGCTAGGTGCTTAGAAGGGTGATCTTAGAACAAGAAATTCTGTTGATGGCTCACTGAGTGCTGGCTCTGTGCTGCAAAAAAGGAGAAGTTCCTTTTGCATATCACACATCCTTGCCAAAAATAGCTGAAGACCCAGCCTGAGAATGGCTGAATGTATTTCCTGGCAAACGTGAAGCCGTTACGCAGTCCTCTTGGGCTGGTCACACAGACTTTCAGTGTGATGGTCCCTACTGGCTTTAGGCCAGCTTCCGGGTTTGGCCAACTCCAGTAGCTTCTGGTCCCCCTCCACAAGAGGGGCTGTGGAAAGCAGGGGGCTTTCCTTACAAAGGAGGCCACTTTATTAGTTGTCCTAGATGCCTGGCAGGGGTGCCAGGGCATGCAGAGGGCAGAGCACTTGGTGGGGACAGATGGAAAGGCTGGGTCCTGTGGTGGCACTCACTGGAGCTGGAAACCGGAGCAGGAGAGTAGGAGTGTCCCTAGAAAGGGAGTGTAGCTGCTTTAGCCCCTGTGCTGCTGCCTTGGCCAGCTGGTCTGCACCCACCTCTGGTCTTGATATAGGAGGATGACAAAGCCCTCTCTCAATCTGGTGATTCAGGCCTGCTAAAGCAGCTGGGGTGGAATCCCTTCTTTCTCCATCCGAACCTGACCTAGTAAGGGACACATTTATATACAGAGCACTCTGGCTAAGAGAGAGCAGAGTTAAGAATGTCAGCTTTAGCTCTACCTCTTAGAAATGGCTTTGAAACAGGATTGAATTTAGCTCATTATGGTGCAAGATGTGGTAGGAATTAAAGAAAGTTAAGGTTCAAGCATTCCTCACTAGGCTGGATGTTGCTACTCAGACATTGTTCTCCAACCCTCTGGCACATAAGAGGTTCTCAGCATTACCATTCCTCCATTCTGTTTCCAAGAGCCCAGTTCTTAGCATCAAAGTTCAAAATGACTAGAGATAGTACCACGACCACCACTGCTGTATCACTCCCACTCCTATACTACTTCTATCATTATAGTAGCGACTGTTTATTGAGTATTTACTGTGTCAGACACTGGGAAGTTTGTTTTTTTGTGTATCTCCTTATCACATATTCTATCAAAGAGGTGCCTTTATTTCCTCCATTTTTAAGAAATCAAGATGGATGCTTTGGGAAATTAAATGACCTCTCCAAAGCCATACAGCTAGAAAGTGATAGGTTAGGGCCTCAGATCCACACAGCCTCACTGCAGAGATGGTGCTATTACTCTCCATTGTTTTAAGAAAGAATTTTGCCTCCTGCTGAAAAATAGTGGGGTGAAGAAAGTTCTTCGTCTGGTGACTTCTGAGCAGATGATGAAAAGCAAAGGGGTTTGCAGAAACTAGGCGCTTGGCACTGTGCTAAGGCTATGAAAACAATTCAGACTTTTCTGGTCGCCCTTAAAATGCTGTCCTCATCACCTCCGAAGGTGCTTCTGGCAAAATAGAGTCTAAGCAAACCAGACAACCAATAACCTTTCTTTAAAAAAGGCATGCATCTTGGTGTAACGGGAAGAGCTCTGGACTGGAAGGGGTCTAGTTCTAAGACTCTGATCAATTGTTCACCAACTGAGAGGACTCGGGCAAGTCATTGCGCTTCTCTGAGTCTATTCACCGCCTGAAAAATACAGCAGGAATCCCAATTCCTGTCTTGCTGACATCACAGAATACTTAGGAGGATCAATGTAATCATATACATGAAAATGCTTTCTTAACCTTAAAGGTCTACATAAATAAGAAGAAGGTGGGACAAAGACTCCTCTGCGTAACCAGTTCCGATGTCATGTAAATATCACTCTCAGGAAATTGTCTCCTGCCATAGGGACAATGAAAAGGCATATTACTTTCCTTCTTGAAGAAAGTTTTGATGGCTCAGTTAAGGCCATAAGATTTTGTCATTTTCTGAGGCCACACAATTTGCATATGATTTGCATGTGTTTGCATAATGAATTCAAAAGACTCACTGCAAGTGTATAAGAGTAAAAGAAAATAAATGAATGTGAGTGACCTTCTGCCACAGCATTCAGATCAAATATTCAGGGCATAATACCTTGAAACATGAAATAGATTAAAATTTAAACTATTGCAAACAGATGGGAAGACAGGTTTTAGAGTTCAGAGACAAGAATGAAACCTTTATTTGGTCCCAGGTTGTAAAGAATCACATACTCTTAAAGGTCACCCCATCCTAATGATTTTCATGCCTGAATTTTTTTCCTACACACCCCTTTCTCTACCTCTTTCCAGAGACAAAAACATATACATTACATTTTCATCCAGTCTTTTCTGAAATGCTTCAGGTGACAGAAAATTTACTATGCCCCAACAAATTGTTTTGGTGAATTTTGACTGTTTAAAAGGTTTGATCTTGTACTAAACTTCCCAAGTCTTTCCTCTGACTTGTCTACAACTGTCCTGTTTCCTCAGGCTAACAGACAAGCTTAAGCCCTCTCCTGCTTGCCAGTCCTTCATTGTATTTGAAAACAGTTACGCCCTTGAACCACCTCCTTTCTAGGTTAAAAATTTCTATTTCCTTCAACTGTGTCACAAGTTCATGCATTATAACTCCTAACAGTTTGCTTATCTGAATTTTTTCTGGATCTCCCAAGACAAGCACTGACTTGAATTCCAGTCCTTGAATTCCAGTTAATTACCATTAACTAGTTGTGCGTCATTGGAAAAATCTTTCTGTGCCTTGATTTCCTCACTTGTAAAATGATGGAGTTGGCCTGGCTTACGTATATGGCACTTTTTCACCTAAAAATCCCATTACTCTATTTTAAAACAATGAATTCCATTTTATTTATGTCACAGTCATCTGCTTGTGCCAATGAAATCGAGTTACACTTGCTTTTCGATTGACAGTTGCTCTTTCTTTCATACTCCAGGTGGTCTTACCCCTTCTCGGCAAACATTTAAAAAATGGAGAGAGCAACTTGGCAGGAGCAATGCGCGTGCTGACCGCTGCAGTCGCAGTTCACTCACAGTGCCATCAAGGGATAGAAGTGCTGCCACCCATTCTAAGAACCAGCTCTTGCAGAGATGGGGAGAGGGAAAGGAGATGGTGAGAAAAGGAACGGGAAACTCATTTTTTTCTACTGACCAGTAGCCATGTTGGTGGACAAACAACATATTTGTGGACACCAGAAGTTTTCACAAAGTTCAGGTACCCTTATGTTACATGTTTACATACAAATACCAAACCATCCTTTGTTTTTGTTGCTGTTATTCTGTCCTTTATTCCACCTGTTTTCTATGCTGTTCACCCAGCAGGTCCATCAGCTGCCACCCCATGGGTGACTCCATAGAACTGCCTACTGTCATGTCTGAAAGGCCTGTGCCCTTACTTCCTTGTGTTTCCATGTGATTATAGTCAGGACAGTGACTTGGCATTTTAGGGCACCTTGTTTCACTCTTCAAGTCCTTTCTTAACAATAACCCAAAGGCTAATATACTTTCTTTCAAGGGTGTGCAAGCCAAGATATGCCTTTTTGATCCAACTTAAGCAAACTAATCATATGTTTAATTTCCATTATGGCTTATAGGGACCAGCTGGTGTTCAGCTGTCTTTTCTTTTAACTCCTGTACATTTAGTTTTTGTTCTGCTTTTGGGTCATGCCTCCTTTCCCCATCGCATGCCCAACCCCAATCTACTTTCATGTAAACGTCTACTTAGACTTGAATATTCTAATGCATTTTGTGGTCCCTTTTACTTCCTATCTTATTTCTCTGTATTTGTTTATCTTACCAAATTCTGACACAAGGTACAGAGTCACACAGGTCAGAGGTAGGCTCCTCCCACCCCCCTGAGGACTTGCTGGTGTCCTGCCATGTGTGCACATCTGATGGGAGCCCTCAAGGCTTCTTGTCCTGCTGCTTTACTGTTGCGTTTGCAGCTGATGGCTCCTGTGAGGTCACTAGGCTACTCAGAGCAACCTCTTCTCACATCTTCTGGAGTTCAGGCTTGCTTGCTTAGGTTTTTGGCCTCACAATGCTTCCCCTGATACTCCTGCTCCTGAACTAGCAATTTCTCTGCTCTGGTGTTAATGGCACTGTTGACAACACCACCCCCGATAACAAAGCAGGTGCAGTAACTTCACGGGACATGCAAACCTAGCACCTGGGACACCCCCTCCCATTTGTCACAAAAATTCCCCCAGGCCTTTTCGTATCTCAGAGCCCAAAGTGAAAGAGGAAAGAGGGAGTCCTTCCTAGCCTGATGGCAGACAGTGGGCATATCCTGCCCCAGCATTCATCTCCTCCCAAGATTACTGATACTGGAAATAACCACTCTCTAGGGCCTGCATTATAATTATTGAAAAACTAATATTGAAACATTTCCCCAAATCTAGGTTTCCCTGTTATCTGTGGTCATCCAGTTACACATATATAGTTCTGGAAATAGGTGTGACATATTAGAATATTTGTCAAGCTTCAACTTCTAATTAACCATAATGTAGGTGCCATTCACTAACTCTCTTTCATCTGGTGTATTTTATGAAGGCAGAAATGTTAAGGCATCCTTAGGGTTTTTCTCTCAAGCTTTAAATGAGTATGTTAACAGGCAGTAGGATACAGAGACTAGAGAATAGTACTGGGAGTTGGGATTCTGAGCTAAACCCTCAACTCTGAAATAAAGTGGTCCTAATAATGGTACATTAACATCAGAAATTTTAAAGCTAAAAATAAGCTTTAAAATAAACTAATGGAACCCTGCCATTTTTTCCTTTAAGAATGTAAAAGAACAACATGAACCTGACATTCCCAAGAGTTGCGATTATTCATATTATTATTAAACTATTTACTTTTAGCCCTTCTGGAACATTTTTCACATCCTGCTCTCGTCAGGCTTTTTACTGCGAGCATTATATTAGATTAAATTCCCATGGCCCTTTTCAGTGAAACATGGAAGGAAAGGATTTTCTGAACTAGCAAAGACGTCAGTGGCAATTTCTGTAAATGGCAATATGGCATCTTCTCATTCTAGTGAATCTCAGAAAAGACCATCAGCATGAGTGGAAGCATTTTGTTGGGGGAATGGTGGTAGTTTGAGGGGAGTTCTGCTCATTCCTCTGCTCCGTGTGGGGTGCTGACTTCCTCCTGTGAGTAGGATCAGCAGCAGACAGGAGTTCAGTAGCCTTCATGGGTTTCCATCATCGCACTCAGCTACCTATGTGGCCCTGATCAAGTCATTACTCTCAGTGTCTCAACTTCTATAAATGAGAAACACCATCTGCCTTACTTACCTCTCAAGAGCACTTGTGAAAGGTTAATCCACAAAGGACTAGGAAGAATTATTTATTATTTCTAAAATAAAGCATGTGTGAGTGCCCAGGCTGGTTCCTTGTCTCCATTTAGGTTTGTATCTCTAAGGAGCAGCTCCTCAAAAGCCAAAGCAAACCTAGGGACACAGATAAACCAGAAAACTAATAAAATGTATGCAAGGAGCTTTACTAGGTGTTAGGTACTCTTATAAGCACTTGACATGCATTATTTCATATAATCTTCAGAACAACTCGTTTCATTAGGTCCTATTGTTATCTCAGATTTATAGGTGAGTAAACTGAGCCAGAATGGTTCAGGACTATGGACAAGACCATAGGTCAGAAAGTGGAGGATCCAGGACTCCCAACTGGCTCCATCTGATCCTTATGTCATGATCTTGCTCCTCACCACACTGCTTCTCCAGAAATTCCCTTGCTTGTAGCAGAAAGGATTCCAGAACCCCAACCATATGGCAGGAGATTTGCATGGCACTGATGTTCCAGGCACTCAGGTTCAAATTTGGGACTTCTCAGTTTGCCCTCATTTGCCCAGACACTTCCTGGCACTTATATGACAACTACATTTTCATAGGATAGAAAGAGTATTTGGAAGAGATATCAGCCTTAGAAATTTAATCATGTGGGCTGAAAGCAATCAGGATGCCATCTGGACAGACTCTGACTTCCTGCCCAGAAGATAAAGATATCTGGACTTAGTAAATGCCAAGGACATGCTGACTTAGTCCCCGGGTCTGTAGGCTGCTCCTCGCTTCAAGCGGATGCATTTTCTCAATTGTGCAGAATCTACAGCTCTGAGCTGCTGCTGGGGCTGCTGCATGCCTGATGCTGTTGACCACTGGGGGCTTCCCTGCTCACAACCAATCATCACTGTGAGCATGGTGACTTTCCAGGGCAAAGGAGATGGATTGACTGAACAGCAACTATAAATTGTCCTCTTTAATGATGGAGCAGGAGGTGGCTGCCCCAAGCCCAATTTATTGTTGTAATTAGGGCACATCAAGACAGCTGATTGGTAAATAGGGCTGAGAGAAAGTATTTGTACATACAAAGAAGCTATTTAAGGTGGCTCACCAGGTTTGTGTATCCACTGTATGCATACTGCTGCTGCTCCTGTGAGGGGGGCTTCCTCCAGCCACATGAATTCTCGAGCAGTCATCCAGCATGTGGGTACCCTGTGCAGAGGCTGAAGGAATGTGGAGAACAACTGAGGATCTAGAAGGTTAAGATTCTGCACAGCGAGCTTCCATGGTGACATCTGAATACTTGCACATGTTTTCTAAACATATTTCTATAGATGGCATGAATCTCACACACCAGCTTCTGTCGATGTTAAAGCAGAGCTTGGTCTCTTCAGTAAATGCCCAAAGTCACTAAATTTAGCAGGACTAAAGCCAAACCCTCCCCCTTTCAGTCCCCTAGAGTAAGTCACTGCTTGCCCCTACTAGACTTGTGAAATCGTAATTCCCATAAATGGCATTAATAAGACCTATTCCAAACAGTTCTCTCTCAGCTCCTGCATAGTTAGAACATATTGAAGGTTTTTGGGTTTTGGGGTAAGATTTCCTAGTCTGGGGCAATTTATGCTGGGAGTTTTTTATTTCAAAATCATGAAAAATATTGTGTCTGTATACCAAGTTACTATTGTTTCTGACTTAAAAACCAAATGAAACCAACCCCAGTAGTAGGAATTTATCAGTTCAGATGGAGAGAGAGAGAGAGGTGGTCAAATTCTGGCAACCCTCCATTCAGGAAAAGGGCCCTATGTTCCTTCCCCTTGTCTGTCTCACAGGCTGTATTTATTTCCTTGCCCATCTCCCCTTTTCGTTTCTGTTACATTGCCTTTCTGACAATCTTTCTCTTGAGAGGTCTGTCTGTTTCATTGGCATTTGGTTCTTGCCTCAATGGTGTCTGCCTTTAGTTGTCTTCCACTCAGATTGTCACATTCCTTTTTATTTTTGAGCCTCACTTTCTGTTATGGCTTTTAGTTGTCCTGCCATCCCATTTGTCCCATACTTTTCATAACTTTCTCTCTGTGAAATCATCATGTTTCTTGGTCTCTGGTAGCCCCAGGCAGCACCCATTTGCCTTTCTCTTCTTGTTTCAAAGACATCATTTTTCTAAGTGTTTGTGGGCTTGCCCAGAGGCCTAATCAGGGAAGCAGGTGGCACAGTTGGAAAGGGAGGCTGCCTCTGACCTCAACCCTGAACTCTGTGTGCTTCCTGGCCCCAGTGGTCCACTGAGCTTGGCCGAAGGGATGTTCCTGGTTGGAGGTAAGTCAGGGAGTGGTTGGCCCTGGGTATCTGGGACTCACCGTGCCCCACAGCCCTGACACTGACTAGTGTGGTAGGCAGTTTACCGCTAAGATGGTACAAATCTAGCTTTTGGCCTTTTCTTTTTCAAATGAGATGTAAGTATGTGGAACTTGTGGGGAAGAAAATAGGTACTCAAGAACTGGTCTTGGGATTTTCAGTAAGGGAGAGAAAAATTCATTTTCATTTTGTATTGCTGAATAAACATATACTGTGACAAGATGAGCCATAAACAGATATCAAGGTAAGAGAAAAAGTCTTCACATAGAGATACAACCAACAGTGGCTGAGTATGGGAAAATTGCAAAATTATAGCTTCATTTTTGGCTTAGTCTTCCTCTTTGGAACATAATTTGTTCCTGTTGCAGTCTGTTATGAACAAAAAAGAGAAGAAGAAGAAAGAGGAAATTCCAAAACTCCCCTTTCATTTTCTAAATAGAGTTTAATTGGCTTTAAACAAATCTACCATAAAAATTTAAATTTGTAGAGCTGATAAAATACAATGATTAATTCATCAAAGGAATGAGTTTTTCTATTGCCACACTGCATTATAGAAGTTGTTAAAGCTGCTTAATGTCCTGATTTTTCAAAATTTAACTACATATATCTGCTGCAAAAAGTGAGGCTGACTTGTAGCTTTGAAACACGTGCACATTAAATTTTCAAGAGCCAGTAAGAACCCAAACAAATGACAAAAATACATTTTCTTCATGTGAGTCAATAATGTCGGAAGCACTGTTGGAACTGACTTTGAGCCGTCCCGGGCTATGGTCTTCTGAGATGAAGGCACAGCCTGGGTGGGGCAGGGCAGGTTTGTCGTGTCTGGAGAGGTCAGCGTGATGTCAGATGGTGTGTGGATGGGGGAATGGCCAAGCAATCACCACAACCAAGACCCATGACAGGTTGTTACTCACAGGTTGGCCGCCCCGCCTCAGCCCCTGTTTCTCTGCAGGGCATGGAGGGTGGGATGGTTCTGGGGCTGTAGGTGGCCCATTCCCAATCCAGAATTCCACCAGGATAATAGCCTGACTGTGTTTCACAGTTTCAGAATAGGTAGCCCTTTTGTTGCGTTGTCACTTTTTAAAAAATACTTTCACCTGCAAAATTGGGATTGGAAGTTGTTTGTTTTTCTAAATTATGACTAAGGATGCCAACTGTTACCATCTTCACAATGAAGTATAGAAAATAATAATACCTAGGACATAGGGCATAGTGCTTATTATTGTCAGGTACTGTCCTGAGCACTTTCCAGATATTATCTCATTTAACTTTTGTAACTACCCTCTGAATAGTCATTTCAAGGAAGCCAAATTAATTGTTGTTTGGCTATGTGACTGAAATAGAGCTTGAACCTAGAGAATCTGACACCAGATATAGCACAGGAGAAGGAAGGTGGCAGGGAAGTGTTCAGAAGGGAAAAATCTGTCAGAACAACTAGTTTTGCCCAGTGCTTTGAAGAAACCTTTGAACTCTGTTTTTAACCCTCCACTCCCCTTCTGAAACTGCTCAGGACAGAACTAAGGCAATGTGCCTGAGAGCAGAGAAGGATCCAGCTTCATTTTCTAATATAATTTAATTTAAGTTTTTATATCATTTTTATTGAAGTATAGTTGATAAACAAAATTATATTGGTTTCAAGTATATAACATAGTGATTCAACACTTAAATACATTATTCAGTGCTCACCCCAACTAGTATAGTTACTGTCAACAAAGAAAGATATTATAGAACTATTGTCTATATTCTCTATGCTATACTTTCATCCCCATGACTAATTTATATTATGAGTGAGATTTTGTGCCTCTTTATCCCCTTCACCTATTTCATCCACTCATCTCAACCCCTTCCTCATCGTAACCATTAGCCACTTCTCAGGGTCTATGAGTCTACTGCTGTTCGGTTCCTTTTGTTTTGTTTTGTTTTTAGATTGCACATATGAGTGAAATCATGGTATTTACTGTTTTCTGCCTGGCTTATTTCGCTTAGCATAATATCCTCTAAGTCCATCCATGTTGTCCCAAATGGCAGGATTTCTTTCTTTTTTATGGTTGAATAATATTCCATCGTGTATATGTACCACATCTTCTACTGATAGAAACTTTGGTTGCTTCCATATCTTGGCTATTGTAAATAATGCAGTAATAAACATAGGTGTGCATGTATCTTTTCAAATAAAAGATTTTATTTTCTTTGGGTAAATCCCTGGAAGTGGAATACTGGATCATATGGTATTTCTAATTTTAGTTTTTTGAAGAATCTCCATACTGCTTTCCATAGTGGCTGTACCAATTTATATTCCCACCAACAGCATAGAAGGGTCCCTTGTTTCCACAGAGAAGGATCCAGCTTTAAAGTGAGCAAATGTATGTGGTGGGGGCTCTGGGTGAAATTTGAGAGACCCTGCCCAGCCACCCTATGGCCCCAGGACTTGGATCTACTTTCCCTTTGGGCTAGAATGGCAAATGACCATTTGACCAGGTACTCGTGATCAAAAGCTGAACAAGGTGAGAGAATGATAGATCATTGCTCTGTGACTTCCAGCTGAACCTCATTCTCCTGGCTGCTTTCTTGTCTTACACTCCTCATCCAATGTCTGGTTGTCTCATTAAATGAAAGTCACACTGCCTAGGCTAACTCTATACTCCTGAGAAACACTGTTTAATAGAAACATAATAGGAGCCACATACATAATTTAAAATTTTTTGGTATCCTGCTCTATAGACTGAATTTGTGTCCCATTGCAATTCCTATGTTGAAGCTTCAGTCCCCAATTTGATAGTGTTTGGAGGTGGAATCTTTGAGAAGTAATTATGTCATGAGGGTGGATCCATTCTGAGGCAATCTGTGCTTTTATAAGAGATATAGAGAGATGATCTCTCCACCACCAAGTGAGGGAGGACACAGTAAGAAGGTAGACGGTGGCCATCTCCAAACCAGGAAGAGGGCCTGCACCAGACACCAAATCTGCAGCACTTTGAGTCTAGACTTCCGAGCCTCCAAAACCGGGAAATAAATATTTCTTGTTGAGGTCACCCAGTTGGTGGTATTCTGTGGTATCAGCTTCAGCAGACTAAGATGCCCACATTGAAAATATAAAGAAGCAGGTAAAATAAATTTTAATAAAATATTTTATTTAGCCCAATATATCAAAATACAATTTCAAGCTATATAAATCAATGGAATCAATGTAAAATATTTGTGAGATATTTACCTTTTAGTTTCCATACTGATTTTCACACTTACATTGCATCTTAATTTTGACACTACATTTTCACTGGGAATTCTTAGCCTGTATTTAGATTTCACAAAATTTGCAGTTGAAAATGGAGTGTCACATACCCAAGTTGTTCCAAGCATATTTAAATGTTTTTCAGTAGAGTACCAGTTTTTATATTTAAATGAATTAATTGAAATAAAATTAAATACTCAGTTTCTTAGTTGCACTTGCCACACTTCAAGTGCTTAAGAGGCCCATGTGACTGGTGGCTCCTGTGGACAGCATAGGTCTAGAGGCTAGGGATACATGAACATAAACAACCATGCATTAGTCAGTTCACATCAAACAGTGACCTGAAACCATCATTTATTTACTATTCTTTTCCTCGCTGGTCACACTGGCACAGGAAACGTAGGTAGGCCAGAAAGTTTGGGTTTTGGGCGCTAATACCAGATTAGTTCCTATATAGTATCCAGTTACTGGCAGTTACTTTGCAAATGTTAACCCTGCCACCTAGTGACCATTTTCCAAATGTCACTTGGAGATTACCATGTAGAAATCCTGCGTTGACCTGTGCACTGCCGCCTTTCCTGACAGCTCTGGGAATTTCCCCGCCTGGGGGACCTCATGTGACACCGTGTTTCTGGCATGTTATTACTGTTTGAGGGGTGCTTTAGTCATGCCAGGAGAATAAGAGCTAAATCATCATTTCCTCCTGTACTTCCCCACAACAATGATGGTCTTGGAGTACAATGAACATGTCTCAAGAGCATTCTACCAGCCAAGTACTGTGATAGGAGGAGATGACTTCTGTCCTCATAGAGTTAAGGTCCCTACTATCCCTTGTATACTGGCTTCTATTACAGCACCTGAATCTTCTGTTTACTTATATGTCTTCCTCCTCCACTGTGAAATCTGTGAGGACAATGCTTTGCTTATGTTTAGCCCCACAGCCTAATTTGGTGTCTGTCTGACAAATGTTAGTTGAAGGGAGTAATGGATGATATAGCTATACATTCATGGTCCTTTCCAGCTCTCAGTTACCACAATCCTCCACTTCAGGCATTTTCGCTTTTTCACTCTCAGTAATGCACTGTTATCTTTTCTTCCTTTTCTCCAGCTCTCTGTGCCCCCTCACCCTTATTCTATTCTATGATCAGCACATGCTCAGCCCATGGCTTCGTCTAGAATGTTGGAAGTACAAAGGTGAAGCTGGAAACTTCCTGATTTACACCCACCAAACTTCCAACCCACCTGAACCTATGCCTGATCCTCCTTGAACCCATTCCCATGCCCTCCAGATGTGCTTTGAATCCCATGGACCAACTTGCTCTAATCACCTGGGAAGTGATTTAAAAATAACTAATATCTGGATCCCAACTCAGGATATCTGATGTCATTGCCCTTGGGTGCAGGTTGGTCACTAAGATTTTAAAATTGACCCCAGGGAATCCTAAACCACAGCTGAGATTAAAATCTGCTGTCTGCATGCTCCCCTTTTCTGCCTTCTTAGGCTTCAGCAGGTAACCTCACCCTTGCTTGCATTTCCAATTGTTTCCACTTTGTTGGGTCCTTTCTAAGTCATACACAGTGCCCTAAACTATCCTATCTAAAAATAAAAATAAAAACTGCTCCCTGGATTTAGTATCCCCAGCAACTATCTGCTCTCTTTATTCACTTTCTAAGCCAAACAAAATTCAATAATAAGCTGTCCATAGAGACTGTTTCTGCTTCCTCATCAACCATTCACTCAGAAATCTACTCCAGATTGGATTCTGCTCCAGAGTTGATCACCCTGTCATTCAAAAACACTCAACATCCTTTGGCCTCTAAGATCTTGTGCTCTCCTATTTCTTTCTCAGGCTACCGTTCTACCTGACTTCTTAATGTTGGCAGTTCCTCAGGATGCAGGGCTTGGCCACTGTGGAGAAAATGGAAGTTCCTATGGCCAGGATCCTCACCTGACCTTAAACTACTTGATGCTGTAATTGGCCTACTGCTAGGCTAATGCTTCCACGCCCATAGGCAATAAGCTGTTATCGACTAAGTCATGGTATAAAGAGCTCTGCCCAGTGCTCTGGGTGGAGGCAGAGGTGGAGATGGATTATGGACCTGCAGACTGTTGGATGCAGACATGATTCTAGTGCTCTACCTATCCCCGGGGAGAATAAAGCTGGGTATAAACCCTTTTACCCCAAGAGCATCCACTGTCATTCCTCTGTCTCACTGAATCCATAGAGAACTTGCCTGGGGCTGAAACCCTCAGGCAACACAGTCATCTTTTGTACTGACCACTTTTCATGCTTTCCAGTCCCTGGAACCTCAGGGTTATTACACCTGCGCAGACCATTCCATCAGTCTCATACCTGTGTAGCCAAATCCTGATTTGGCCTGTCTCTCCATTGGCTGTGAAAAAAGCATCTCAGATTTCAGGATCCAAATTGAATCTTGATGCCCTCTCTGCCTTATGCTTAGCATGCTCCTGTTACAGTGGTTCCCATTTTGTAGTTCCTGAAGCTTCAGTAACAAATAACTATTAATGGGTTGGCTTGAAACAGTATACATTTATACTCTTACAATCCTGGTGGCCAGAAATCTATAATCATTTCCTCTGACCTGAAATTAAACTGTCAGCAAGACCACACTCCCTCTGTAGACTTTAGGGGTACCTCTGTTCCTTGATTCTTCCAGTTTCTGGTGGTTTCCAGCATTTCTTGGTGTATTAG
Organism: Manis javanica; assembly: GCF_040802235.1. NCBI lineage: Eukaryota > Metazoa > Chordata > Mammalia > Pholidota > Manidae > Manis > Manis javanica. The sequence goes on along the minus strand of NC_133156.1, from coordinate 98,943,978 downwards.
AGTTTTCCAGAGAATCAGAACCAATTGTGTGTGTGTATGTATGGGTGTAGGGACAATAGAAATTACCATGGCCAGGATCCTTGCCCGACCCTAATCTGTTCACCTACTGAGCACATGCAATGCTTGCAGGGGCATGCTTGCACATGTCTGGGCAATGAACTATTATTGACTCTGTATAAAGAACTCTGCCCAGTGCTCTGGGGATGTGGCAGTGGAGAGGCCCAGAGGCAGAGATGACCTTCTGCATGCAGACTTGCCTGAGATGAACTTGATTCTAGAACTAGACCTGCCACCACCAGAATAAAGCTTGGTGTAAGACTTTTTAACCCCCACCCCCTCCCCAGTGTTCTGTTGTCATTTTTCAGTCTCACTGAATCCAGGGTGAACTTGCTGGGGGCCGAAACCCTCAGGTGAGACAATGGGAGTGTATAGTTTTATTATATGGAATTTGCTCATGCAGCTATGGAGGGAAAGAAGTTGCAAGACCTGTGGTTGGCAAGCTGGAGACTCAGGAAGGCCAGTGGTGCAATTCCAGTCTAAGGGCAGGAGGAGATGACTCTTTACATTCAAGCAGTCAGGCAGGAGAAATTCCCTTTTACTCAGCTTTTTTATTCTATTGAGATCTTCACAGATTGGATGAGGCCCACCTATTTTAGGATAATCTGCTTTACTCAGTGTGAATAAAATGAAAGTTCCTGTGGCCAGGATTCTCACCTGACCTTGGTTGGCTAGCTCATTACACAGTATGTGGGCAATATGTTGCTATTGACTCTATATAAAAAGCTCCACCCAGTGGTGTGGGGGTGACACGGTGGCACGGCTGCAAGGCTGCAGAAGAGTAGAGCAGAGGATTTTTGTGATTGACCTGCTACCGTAGAAATAAAGTTGGGTATAACCCTTTCACCCCAAGAACGTTTGACTGTCATTTTCTTTGGTCACTTTGAATCCATAGTGAGAATCCATAGTGAACTTGCCTGGGGCTGAAACCCATTGGCAAGACACTCAGTTAATATATTCAAATGCTAATCTCATCCAGAAACACCCTCACAGACACAGACAGAATGTGTCTGGACAGCCCTTGGCCCAGTCAAATTGATGCTCAAAATTAACACTCACACTTGGTTTGTGGCTCCACCACTCTACTCTTTAAGGCTCACCAATATAATACAGAAAAACCTCCTGATTTCAAGATTCTTAGGTGAATCACACCTGCAAATATCCTTTTTGCAGATAAGGTAGCATTTACAGGTTCCAGAGAGTGAGGCATGAGTATCTTTTAGGGGACCATTATTCAGCCTACTACCCTAATTTATGCAAAGGGCACTTTAATCTACCCAATTTCATAAGCCAGAATTTTGGGACTCACCTTTTTTATGAAATCTCCTCAGTCTCATCTAATCCATTGACAACCCCTATATTTTCTATCTTCTAAATGATCTTGAATCTGGTTACCTCTTTCCATCTCCTCTGCCACCAACCTAACCCAAAACATACCTTTCCTGGGTATTTTAATGGTACACTTATGTCAGCAATAATTCTCTCTTTATCATTATAGTTATTATCTGTCTCCTGTCACTAAATTGTAAACTTCATGAAGGCAGGACTATAAATGTTTTGTACATCCTTGTATTTTAGAACCTAGCACAGTGCTTGGTATAGGGTAGGTGTTCAGTAACTACTTATCACATGTATGAATGGATGGATGATACATTTCTTACCATGGAGGAGCTCCTAGTCTGGAATAAAGGGGCCATTCAATGGCTTTTGACCCTAAATTACTTCATTTGTTCATTTAAACTCTTTGTATTGAGAGCCATCTATATGCCAGACATTATAGTAGGCTCAAAGGAGTCAACAATTTAACAAATTGTGTAAAACTCCTTGTTCTAGTAGAGCTCTGCATTTTAGTGTGGGAAAAGACAGAAAGCATAATAAATACATAATAAATGCATTCTGTGTATATATATGTGCTGATATGTGACATTAGGAAGTGACAAATGATATGAAAAAGAACAATTCAAAGAGGATTTGTATACACTTGTAAATTTAGATAGGGTAGAGCTTTCTGAGAAGTTGACATGTGAGAGAAGGCCTGAGGAGCTGAGGGGGAGTTGTGACTGTAGCTGGGGGAGGAGCTTCCCAGGCTGAGGCAACTGCATTTGAGGAGGCAGGAGTGGTCCTGGTCAGCTCAACCCGGAAGAGGAGGCCAGTGTGGCACCGGTGGGTGAGTGAGGCTCAGAGGAGGAGATGAGGCCCAAACAGGTGTGGGGCCAGACTATCGGATCTTGTAAAGCAGCAGCAGGACTTTAGCTTTTCCTCTGTGTAAGACAGGGAGTCATATTGGGTTTCCAGCAGACAAGGGACACTATCTGACTTGTATTTTAAAAGTATCCCTCTGGCTGATGTGTGGACTGTAGAGGAGCAAGGGTGGAAACAAGAGCCCTGGGGAAGTTATTTCAGTAATCAAGGCAAGAGCAGATGGTGGCTTGGTCAGGGTGATAGCAACAGAGGTGGTGAAAAATGGGCAGAACTTGGATATATTTTGAAAATAGAGCCAATAGGATTACCTGATAGATTTGATGTGCAGAGAAACAGAAAGATGGAGGGGGAGAGAGAGAGACAGAGAGAGACAGAGACAGAGATAGAGAGACAGAGAGAGAGAGAGAGGTGTCAAGAATGATACCAAGGTTTTTGGCCTAAGCAACTGGAAGCTAGACTAAATTCAGAGTTTTGTCTGGAACTCCTTCCCCAAACATTTAATTCACTAAAGTCACTGGAACAACTCAAAAGCCCTGAACTTTCCAGACAGCTGCATGGAGTTGTCATCCATCCTTCCCTGGAGAGTGTCTGATCCTTTCCCGAAACGTATGCCCCACTCCTCTCTCACATCTGCAAGGGGGCCTTGGACAGTTCGCCTCAGCACACTGCTCAGCCCACAGCCCACAGCCCATCTGTGAACAGGCTCAAATGCAGCCTGGGCCCTCCTCTAGAGGTTGGTCTGAGCCCTGACACCCTGTTTGGGGTGCCCTGCTGACCCTCAGCTTCGTGTTCACACCCAGGGCTTTAGGAGGTTGGCCTGATTATTATTTTACTCACAAAAGTTTCTCCTTGTTCTAGTCCAGAACACTTGAGGTCATTCAGTAGTTGCTGGGTCTCTTTTGGTCCAGGCAGCCTGGCCAAGTGCCACTTTAGGTAATTATGCCGTTAACTCAAATTATTCCTGTATTTTTAATATTCTCATTGACAGGGGCTTTGGGTTAGTCTATATGACAGGCTCAGCAAAAATACCATTTCGTTAAAAATCTGCAGCTGTTATTTATGAAAGAAGCTCATTTTCCCTGTGTGTGTGCAGTTATGCGGGCATGTGTATCCGGTGCTACAGGGCTTTGGGAAGTGTTTTGGCGGGTCAGTGGCAAGAACAGTTGTCATAGTTGGCTATGACAGCCCCCGTTTGGACCCAGTGCCTCCGCCACAACCATAAGCCTTTCAACAAGTAACATGAAGGGGTCAAGCATCTCATGTTTCTTCCTCGATTGAGCCTCAGAAGTGCCTCTGTTTCTCCCAATTTTCAGTTGCTGGGTGGACCCTGTCTGTGTCTGGGAGCCCACACCGGTTCGCGTGCTTGAAGTCTCTGGGGAGAGTGAATTTAAACGGACGGCTATCTGCTGAGGAGAGGTCAGCGTTTGTTTAAGCCACCAGCTTCCCTCGGGGCCGCAGCCTCGTACAAGCTCTCGCACGTTCCACAGACGACGCAGGCGCTCGGTATTCCAGGCGCTCTCGCGCAGCCCGACCGGCGCGGCCGCCCCACCCAGCCCCCACCCGGTGGCGCGACTGCCGAGGTGCATTCTGGGTACGAGGGTCGGAAGCACGGCAGGCGGACGGCTGGTCAGGTGGGCAGACGGGGCGGCGGGAAGGGCCGCGGGCCCCGCTGGGGAGCTGAAGACGGACGGAACCCAGGATGAGTTCCTCAGCTTTCCGACGCAGGCGCCCAAACTAAAAACTGCGTATCAGGGGAACAGAGCCTTCCCAGGTCGGCTCCCAAAGCCGCTCGACCACGCAGCCTTGCCCTCGCCGGATGAGCCCCGTAATTTGCACCACCTGTGAATTATTCTAGTAGAGGAGTCGGAGAAGTTTGGGACAGGAGCTCAATGCAAGGGACTCCACGTTATCCTCTAGAAACACCCCATGACCTGGAACACAACTGAGCCAACTTGGGCAAAACTGATAGGGGTGCAAATTCAACACTGCTTATTATATCTGAGTGAACTTATTTTTTGTTACCATGCAATCAAAGTGCAAGATGGTGTTTTTCTCAGTTTTCTGAAAGGAGTTGCAGCAAAGCCCTTATGAAGCCTTTACTCCTCCATGTATTTAGAGTTGGCAGGATCAGAGGGAGGTAGGTGTGATTTTACTGAGGAGAGAACGAGCTCTGGTGTCAACGTTTCCAGCAAATGCCACGCAAGGGGAAGAGGTGGCAGCCAAGTCTGCAGGAGGGCTGTCTCTGGAGTTGTGAGTGGGAAGAAGCACCTCTGATTTCTTGTCCAGCAGAACCACAGTGTTCTCCTGTGTGCTTCTGAGGTCTAAGTGGTATAAACTCTTGAGTCTGGGGAAGCTGCATGTGAAGAGTTGTTTATTTAGTATTTACTATGGCCCCGGACACCATTTTAAGGGCTCTGCATGTATTTATTTAGATTTACAAGTTACTGAATATTGTCAGGAACAAAAACCAGGTAGCACAAGAGTGTACATTGTATTCTTTTTTTCTCTAAAAAAAAGTAATTATATTTTATATACATTTGCAAGGAAAGGGAAACTTCTGGAAGTGTACCCCCAAAACTGGTCCAGTGTTTGTCTTTGAGGAGACTGAGAGACTTCCTCAACTGAGGAATATGGTGTCAGAAGGAAAATTTCATTCAGTATATTTTGTTCTTTTTGAATTATTTTTAACCATGTGGGATGTATTCCTGTTTCAATAAAAAATACTACATTTACCTTTAAGGAGAATGGAATGAAAACTTCATAGTCCAAAGCCAACTTTGTGGATCAGATGCTGTGGGCTGAATCTTGGAGGAGGACAAGTCTAAGGTAATACAAGGGATGGAGAGGCAGGGGCAGGGTGAGAGAACTATTTTGACACAAAGGAGCTTGCTATCCTGTTGACCAAGCAATAGCTCTCATCTCCAGTTGAGAGGAAACTAAAAATAGCAGTTAAAGTTCACTTGACATGAGCCAGTGTCAAGCTAAAATGAGAAATGTGAAATTGTACCCACAGCATATGTATCATCCTCATTCCAAGACAAGCAGGCCTCACTTTCTTATACTACTAGACTCAACTCCAGGTGGAGAAAACCTGTGATGTGATTATTATTATGATTACAGGCAGTCTTGAGATAGGCCCAGTCATCTGGTCCTTAAATATACAGATGGAAGTCACTGTGCCAGCATTGTGAGGGGTCTGAGACAAATGAGACCCAAAGCCTGCCACCCCAAGGAACCCACCATTTTACTGAGATAGCGCATGCAACATGAATCCTGATGGAGGCTCAGCTGTGCTAAGTCCTGCCAGGGGAATGCATATGGGGTTATGGGATCTCAGAAAAGAGAAAGATTACATTAGTCAGGACACATTTGGGACATTAAAAAAAAGACTCTGCTTGCCATTTCAGATTTCGGTAGAGGGAAGGGAGGATATTTCATGCAGGAGAGGGGTTTGAGAGATTGAGCTTTGTTTAGGGAACACATTGTAAATTCGGTTGAAATGCACAGTGTTAGAAAGGGAGTGGAGAGTGACCAGGCTGAAAGGGTCGGGAAGGGTCAGCTGGTGAGGGCTTTGAGTTACATTTTGTGTAAGCAATATGGAGCCATTTAATTGTTTTGAGCACAGGAGTGCCAGGACTAGAGTCCTTCAGGAAGATAAATCTGGCAGCAGCGTGGAGGTAAAGAGATGAAGGACCTGGGCCTGGAGATGGGTTTGCAGGTGCTGGGCTGAATTGCCCAGCTGAGAGCTGGTGAGACTCAAGGAGGAAGAAAGAAGAGGTGAAGACATTCATGATAGATTTTGCAGAGGTCCCAGAAGAGAACTGGGGACTGATTTGGTGTCAGAATAGAGGGAGCAATTGGTGAAGTTTTCAGGCTGGTTGGCTAAGGGAAAGAGATGGAATAAGTGGATTTGGTGGCAACAGTGCTGAGGAAGAGGATGAGTCAGCACAGGGCATTTGGGGTTTCTTGCAACCAATTCGCAGAAGTTTGAGAATGCAGTTGAGGAGAGAAGCTGGGGATATTTTTGGGAATTGAGCTCTGTAGTGGGAATAGTTGAAGCCCCAATATTAGGTGATCTTTGCAATTAGATGTTTTTGAAAGAGAAAAAAGAAAATAATCAAGCAAGATAAGTCTAAGGGGAGACATCCTAAGAGGAGACATGACAGACAGTGAAGAGACATAGAGTCACAGAATCTTCTTTATGGAAGTTTAACACAGGAGTTTGTGCTAAAATGTGCCCATCTCCCAACACTGAAGAAAGTGAGATGAGAAAGACCACTGTTTATGGCAGCTGTATTGTGACCAATAACTTTTAAGAGAACTGATTTTGGAGAGTGTTGGGTTTGCACAGTTTGCAAATTGTAGGGCCATAGGCTGAATCCAACCAGAAGAGGTATATTATTTGGTCCTCAATAGTTAAAAAATTAATTGCTAATATTTAAAAATGGTTAGATTTCACATAAAAATCCCAAATCCCAAACATAAGCTACCTAGGGCCTCCATTCCTCCTGGGCTGGATGCTGGCTGGAACCCCTGTTTGGGGGTGTGGTGGGAGGGCATTTGGGAGGTGGGCGGTGGGGGTTTGCCCCCTCCAGTTTGCCCCATTTGCCTCAGTTGTACCCAATCTCCTTCTCACATTTCTGCTGCCTGTCTGTGCCTTTGGTCAAGGAAAATGGAAGTGGTGAGGAAATATAGGTCATTTACTCTATCAAGTAGACTATTCCTTCAAAAGTTTGGAGAATGACATGCAGAAGAGAAAGACAGTCAATCAGGGTGCCGAAGAGGAGACAATGGGTGTGTCAAGGTAAGGAGACTCAGGCTCCATGAGGTGTTACCCAAAAGGAAGGATTTAACTGAAGAACAGGAAACTGAAGAGGGAAGGGAGGAAATGATGGATAAAACCAAAATTGTTTGTGGGAGCTGAGGAAGAAACAGGGACGGAAAGGTACCTCTGCTTCTGAAACAGGAGAAGTGACAGAAATGGCAAGAGGGGGCAACTTTGTGATGGAGAAGAGGGAACGGCACGAGAAGAGCTGCGTTAATTTTACGTGTGTCTGTGCTAATGGGGCTGAGGCCAGGGCGGGGCCAGCACAGGTAGGTAGGATTCTGGGAACAAGGCAGTAATTTAGCAGCCTTCAAGTGGATATTTTTAAACTATTTGCCGAATAGTCATTTAGTGTGAGGAGAAGCTGATTTTCTCTTTAAAAAATTGTGTACATGGGTTGATATTTAAAAATTAAGGTTTATTACATATCTGGAATATAGCATAATATTTAGACTTAGTTGAAATTGTCTTTCACAAACTTTCTGATTATAGGAAAAATTACATGAACAGTAGTAATTTGTTTAAATTACATTTAAAAATATATTTTTTTACTTCCATGATAGCAAAACAGTCCCTATTTTTCTTTAGCATGTTCTCTCTCTCTTTTTGGAAGTTTTTTTTTCCAAACCAGACAATTTCATAGACATCATAGGTGAATGCTTCAAATTGAAACACTAATGTGACCTGTTTGCTCCAACTAATAATAATTAATAATAATAATAATAATAATAACTAATAATACTCCCACTTCCTCCTATAGTTCTGTGTTTTGTTGACCCCTCGGTGACTACCATGGCTGTTGTGTCAGTTCATCTCAAGAGCTGACACTCAGTCTGTGAGAAAACCATTGAACTCAATGGTGCGCACCACAGGGAAGGGCGATACCTTGTGGGATACTTTTAAATATGCACATTGGTGGGAGACAGGAGTGGGCTGACATCTGAGGTCACTGGCAGTGTACTGCAGGTTTATTCCCATGTTGGTTTAGTGTACTGTCCTGATAAATTGGTACCTGTAGTAGGTGCTGGAATGTCCCACTCCTTCATGTGGATTTGGGTGGGGTTTCAGCTGTAATGTGGAATCACTTTGCTGTTGGTATTAGAGCAGACGTGAAAGTAAGTCCGTTCAAGGCAAACAGAAGGACCACTAAGCCTCCGAGAGGGACTTGCAGGTTTGTGGCAGAGAGGCACAGGGAGAGACCAAAACAATTTTCTCAAGAGGCCAGCAGGGTGAGCAGTGAAATGATGGGTCCTGCCCGTTCGTGCTCGGCCAGAATCCAGTGTGGTCTGCTGGTGGCTTGGAGAGCAAGGGACAGGTGAGGATGTATAGGAACCCGAAATCAGGTATCAGACTTCTAGTCTTTTGGTGAAATATTCATTTTAGTGAAATATTTTTAATGTTGCTTTTTAAAAATACAGCCCTATAAAATGATAATTTTAAAAATGCTTCTCTGTGGTATGTGAAGTGCTTGGAGCACTGTCACTAAAGCTTGATGTAACTAAAAATACTCCTGTTTCCAAACTGTTGTTGGTCTGATATGAACATCCAAATTGTAGCCATTTGTGGCAGTCCTCGAACGAATAGATTTCTCATGTGAATGAACATGACACATTATTTTAACTTTCATTGTAACTTTTCCATCAATCATAACTGAGTAGCATTGGTCATTCACACCTGCTGAGGACTGGCAACCTGCATGGATATAGTTAGAACTTGTTAAAAGTTATTTGGTCAGCTTCCCAGAGGGATTAACATTAGCAACATTATGATCATGGCTGTCCCTCAACCTCTCTAAGTCTTAGTTCCCTTATTTTACAAGGTGCCAGGGTAGGGGGCGTGGGGCGGGCTAGATGGGTCTCTGAAACACTTTCCTCTTTTGAATGTGAGAGAACATGACAATAAACTAGAATGGTGTTTAGGACTGAGTTTGGAGATGCTGAAAGATAAGCTGAGGCATAGGAAAATGCTGGAGTTTACCTGAGCAAATGTGGGTTCTAGTTGGGCAGAGATAAACCAGAGGGAGTTAGGAGCTCTGGGGAAAGATTTGTAGAGACATTTCAGGAGCAAGCACCTAAACGATCCCATGGGCCACTGCTGAGGTGGTTGTTTCCCTGGGAAGAGCCTAGGGGCTCTTTGTGTTTGGCTTAACCTTGAGGCATTTACAGGCTTAGGCTTGGATTTGCTTATGAGGCCACTAAGACATTAAAACCACTGCAGTCTAATGGTCTCCTTGCTTAATTAATTCAACAAATATGCCGAGAATAGGAAGGTAGCAGCCCAGATCTCTTAGGTTATAGTTGATGTTTGTTTGGTTTGTGTGAGCAGAGCTCAGCCATTTGTAGCGCCATGTCAAAAATGTTCTAAGAAGACGTATTTAAAGTTCCTTCTATTGGAATACACAATTTGAGGCTAGGTATAGTACAGCTGCTGAGAGAACACAGGGAGGTCCTGTATAATAGTGTGTATGGTATATTCTTATTTTGTAGGACTTAGGACATGATATCACTACTTGAAGTGATTCTGGAGCTTGTTTTTGTTTCCTTGTTTTCCAACATGTTGTGAGAGCCTCCACTGTCCAGGACCTGGTATCAGGACCCGTGAATGGGATATGTCTTTTCTGAAATGACCCCAACTCCTCAGTCCCTGCAGGAATGGAAACTGCTGTGGGAAAATTCTTAAGGAAAATGTGTGTATAATGCAGTTGCGGTTTTACATCTTTTCTCTGCCTGTTGGTGCGGTCAGCCTGTAGGCACTGTCCTGCTGGTGACCACTGTTGTACTGTGGATCATCATGGGGGAATCCTGGGGAAAGAACACATCACTGATTCTACCTGCATACCCCCTTCCGAGGGTTGGGATCCCACTAGCCATGTCAGCACATTACTCTTCTCCACAGAAAGGCTCTCATCCAGCGCTATACTACATTTTTTGACTGGATGTGTACAGTCTTAGTTTGGCAGTCCAGCTTTTTTCTGTCTGCTTCCATCTGGCCAATTCTGCATTGGAATTTGGCTGCACTTAGTGAAGGCTGTAAAATGTAGCTGTGAACTCTGTTTTTTTGATGTTTAGTTACCAGGTCCCTTAAAACTTCACTCCTTTTGGGCCCAGCAAAACAAGTTTCCCTAATATTCCAATATCATCCTTTCTGTTTTGATGATTTTTTTTGCTCATTCATTGTCTGTTGTTTGTTTTCTATTTCATCAGTACTGCTCCTGTTTTGGCTGGGTAGTTGGCTAGTTTTCATTTGTTACATTGGGGAGCTGCTTTCACACTGGTGTTAGGGGATTACAATAGCTAATGATAACTAAAAAATAAAATAAGCTACTTACTAGACAGATGTCCCTGTTTATAGGGAATTGTGTCATGCATTTCACACAGATTTCCTGTGCTAGGTAGGTGTTTTACCGATTTTCTCTGATGGGGCAGACCTTTGGAGACTTCTCATGCTTTGCCTTGTGTCGCACAAACACCAGTGGGCATTTGTGACTAGCTGGGTGTCGAGCTTGTGAGCGTTCCACTGTGCCATGCCATCTCTCCACAGGGACCTCAGGGTTTCTCCTTGAGTTGGTGGCTGTGTTTTCTCTGTGTGTAGCTTTTTCTTATCTTTCCAGTCACACTTATGTGCTCTTCATGCAGAACTCCATTCCCTCTGTCAGAACATACCCCTTCTGATTTAAACCTCCATTAAACAGACAACAACTCTTCAAGCCACTGTTTCTAACTAAACTTTACCTGGTTTTGATTAACCTCTTCCACCGCAGGTGTTCTGGTCATCACATGTCCAGATGAGGCCTGAGCGCATGATTTCATCCTTAAAGGTAGTACAGTTAGTTACTAAACACTAACTTTTAAACACAGAATTATAGTTTTTAATAATTCATACCTAACCTCCGAAAGTCTCCCAGGCAGCTTAAAACAGCATATGCTTTATATACATTAATTCTTTTCCTCATAAAACACCCATAAGATAAGGATGATTATTCTTTCCCAAGTTTACATAATGAGACAGGAGCAGGTTCAGATTCATGCCTCCTTTCTCCATTGCCCAAGCTCTTTCATCCACTCCTACCTGTCTTTTACTAAGTTGTTTATAATATTAATTACCAGATACCTCTGTTATATTAGTACTTTGAGATTAGCATTAGCATTACAGTTTGCTCTGAGTTTCCTGGTATAAAAGAAACTCACACATATATACACACACACATACAGTAAATTTGATGAGGAACTTTACACTAAATTAAAAAGTCAGACTGTAATTAAATGAAAAATATTTGTAACCACTATAATTCAATTCTAAAATGTTTTACATGTTTTAAAAGAGAATTATTTAAAGCAGGGAGTCTATCCCATGCCACTTTTGCCCCCTCCATGGACAGATCTTAAATACCAGTCTGAAAATGATCTCACCTATTTGCAGAAAAACCTATTGACCAAAAGGTTCCTAATATGTGTGTATAATGCAGTAATCCCTTATCTCTATTTATTTTTAATGTTACTAAATTTTTTTTTTTTAGTCTCCATCTCTGGATTATGAATTCCTTGTAATGGAGATATGTCTTCTCATGTTCCCTGTCTTTTCAGGGAACTGATCAGGCCCATTTTATGCTCACAAACTAGTGGCAGACCATTAAGGGTGCTCTGAGTCCATGAGAAGAGACATCCCTGAGTAAATAGGGGGAAAAATAAGACCATCTTAATACTTGGCAGGAGAAACTTGTCGTGCAACAGGGAAGCCAGCTGCAACCTCACTGTCTGCTCACAGGGCCTCTTATTTAGGCTTCAGTAACCTCAGATGTAGAGATTACAGCACTTCATCTCACTACCCTTCCTCCACTGTGGAGGGGGACACTTGGTAGGGTCACAAGGCATCAGTGAGCAGCCATGACTCCAGGTTGTGGTGGATATGCAGGCAGATATTTGTTTTTTGAACAACGAGACAGGCTGTCTCCTGAGATCTGACCAAAAGTGGAACTTGGAGGAGATTCAGCTGGCTTTGGTTCAAACTAGACAAACTGAAACAATGCTGACAGCCAGAGGAAGAAGTCTCACGACTGTGCTAGAAATGCTTACTCACCTTCAACCTGAAGTCTGTCAACGCTCAGCATGAGTACGCTGGCAGCCCGAGAGCCCTTCTGTGCTCTCTCATTGCATGGCACTCTGAATGCAGGTTCTTTTATGAGGACGAATAATGATTGAAAATTTATAAATAATAACATTAAGTGGTATTATAGCCATGTGAACATGTCCTAGGTAGAAAAGACAGAAGCATATTCACAATGTAGAAGAAATGAGGTTGTAGAAAATTAGCCTAAACTCCTTAGAGAAATCCTAATGCTGCGATTTATTGGAGTGTTGACCAGGACCCCCACGTTAGGATCTAACTGTCTGGTTTCAGATGGGTGGAAAAAGTAATGCCTGTAAGAGGGAAATAAAATGGAGCAGAGAATTGGCAAGGATGCTGTCCATGCTTGTTAATACTTTGGAAATAGGTGGTCTGCTAAGGCTACTGGCAACCCAGCATGGCCCTCTGGACCTGTTGTCTAGTACTTGTGTGTTATATAGTCCTTGTCCTGGGTCAGGGCATGAGGGTTAGCTTGCAGCACAGCAGCCAGGTTAATTCCAAGGCTTCTCTGTCTGTCTCTGTCTGTCTCTCTCTCACACACATTTGTACGAAGAAGGGCAAGATGAGGCATAGAATGTGTTTTAAGTTTGAGATCTTTAAATGAGAGCCTCTTTGTTAGTGAAAAGCAAACAAAACAAACTGGCCAGGGTCAGCATGCTCTGGAATGTCGAATTGTTTGTCACCAGTCAAACAGCTGCCTAGTGTTGGGTTTACATAATGTTTTAGCAAACCTAAACAGTGAGGACATTTACCATTAACACTAGGGCTGAGCCATAAAATCGGAATGGGGAAGATCAGGGTCACTAACTCTGATCCTTAAGGCTCTCAATAAACAGCTGTGCCCAGGGCAATAGAGCTATTTAGACCAAGTCATACACACTTATTGAGCACCTAGTATTTTGCCAAATATTCTGTGGATAGGGAGAAGTAAAGGTCCAAGCCACTTCACAGTGCGCGCCTTCCAGGACTGCACTGAGATCTAGCTGGTAGAGAAACAAATAATGGTGAGGAATCATTGTTAAAGTGATTTTCACTGTAAACAAATACCCTGTGTGAAGATACCAGAAAGGAGTTCCAAGTTCACCTATGGCATAAGAAAATGTTCCCAGAGAAGTTGAAACTTGAAGGAAGAATAGAAGTTTCCCAGGACCACAGTCTGGAGATAATGGGGTAGGAGCAGAGGTGCATGCTGGACAGAAGGAAAAGAAAGTCAAGGTGTGAGGAGCATGGTTATTTCAGAAACTACTGACCATAATTCGTGTTGTCAAATGTGAGGTGGGGAGTAGCAGTCAATGGGGTGGTGGAGGGAGCAGCCAGATCAAGGGTCTTGTATATACGTCAGACTAGGTGCTTATGTCATATCCTGTGCGAGGAGGGGTGCCAGTGAATACTTGGAGCTGAGGTGATGGCTTGGTCATACTTGCTCCTTAGATCAGTGCAGTGGCCTCAAGGAGGACAGGTGGGTGCATAGGTGACTGGAAGTGGTGAATCAGTCATTTGCTGGGGGAGGCAAGTTTGCAGTGGACACTCTGACTGTGACACACTGAGGAGTCGTTAGGCCCAGGTGAATGGTCACCTGCACAGACAGCCATGGGATTCATGCTGGTGGTCCGGGGATGGGGGGTAGCGATGGGAGAGCAGAAGTGGGATGTGTGTTTAGCCCTAGCTCCAAGCAAATGCCAGGGCTCAGGAGTAGCTCTGGGCAGTCCTGCAGCCTCACCTGCCTTCTGAGAGCCGTTGTCAATGCTGAGCAGTGGCTTCACCACTGGTCTGGGGCATCAGGGACTGGATAGCCAGAATGTATCAGCTTTTTAAAATAATTTAAGTATAGTTGACATAATACTATATAGTTTCAGGTATATAACATAGTGATTCAACATTTACATACATTACAAAATGCTTACCATGACAAGCGCAGTTACCATCTGTTACCATACCAGCTTATTACAACATTATCTACTATATTCCCTATGCTGTATCTTTTATCCTTGTGACTGTGTCAGCTTTGTGGGGTGCATCTTATGTCTTGCTGCTCTGCTAGTGTCTGGAGCACAGCAGTGGGTCTTAATAAATATTTGTTGGTTGATGAGAGCCTAGTTCGAATATAGGAGCTAGATGCAGCAATGAGAACATCACGCAAACGCCCTGTCCTGGAAGAGCACATATTTCAGGTGGTGTGACAAGCAATTAGCAAAAGAAGTAAAACATATAGAAAGCTAGATGGCAAAATATGCTGTAAAGAAAAAATAATGTGGGGATGGTGGCTTGCAAGTTTAAATAAAATGTTTAAGGAAGGTTTCCCTGAGCAAAGGCCTGCAGGAGATGGGGGCCACCCATCTGGATGTGAGGGAGGAAGGCATTCAGAGAGGAGGGAAGAGCCAGGGCCAAGATGTCCCGCCAGATGTGTCGTCAGCATGTTGGGCAGCAGCAAGGAGGCCTGCGGGGCTCCAAAGTGCTCAAGGGTGGGGAAAGTGGATGAGAGGAGGAGTAGGGCTGGGGCCTGGCTTTTTCCTTCTGTCTGAGTGAGATGGGGTGGCCACTTGACTCTCAGCTACCCTGTGCTCTGCACCTTTCTCCTCTCTTGCCCCTTCCAGTCACAACTCTCAGATGCTGACTGTGGGGCAGTAATAGACAGCTGGGCCGATGCATGCAAAAGCCAGTGTCACTGGAGAGAGAGGTAGGAAGCTTGCTCTATAGTAAAAGGGCCTATAGCAATCAAACACAATGCTTCCATTTTTAGGATAAGGAGGAAAATTGGAATGTGGACTAAAATTAGAATAAGAATTACTCTTATTCTTCCTGGGTCTGCTCACCCTGTTAAAGTTATATAGGAGAATGTCCTCATACTGAAATATGTAGGGGTGCAGTGTCATAGTTATTGACAACTTTGAAATGGTTCAGCATGTGCACACACACACACACGACCAAACGGATACATACATATATAGACAATGCCAAAATATGAACAGTTATTGTATCTAAGTGGTCAGTGTACAGATACTGGTTATACAGTTGACCAATTTTTTTTATCATTAATCTACAATTATATGAGGAACATTATGTTTACTAGACTCCCCCCATCACCAAGTCCCCCCCACATACCTCATTACAGTCCCTGTCCATCAGCATAGTAAGATGCTATAGAATCACTACTTGTCTTCTCTGTGGAACAACATAAATTTGAGCAGCATGACTCTAACAAGTTTTTGGGGAGTCAAAGGTTATATGCAGTTTTTCAATTGTGGTGGGGAATTAGTGCCCCTAACCCCCACATTGTTCAAGGGTCAGCTGTACAAGTCCCTCAAATTTCATTTTAGAAAATTTTCATATTAAAAAGTTGGGAAAAACACTCTCTGCTCTGGTCCATTTCTTGTGGCTCTACTTTTGGTTGCTGTTATTCATTCTCATGAGATTCTGCCTGGCCCCTTAGGCAATTTATTTATTTTGGATCTGAAATGTTTGTATCTAGAGACTTAAAGTAGACATAAGACATAGGACTTCGGTTGGGATGTTGGGTGGCATTCCAAACCCTTTTTGGATGGCAGGTCCTAACAGGGCAGGACCATAAGTCAAAGGATGGGGGACAGCTTACAATTTGAAGTGGCACTTCTGGGGCAAAGGGAGGACATAGAATAAATACAGCCTTGGAGAGGCTAATTCCTCTCTGGAGTATATTCTTTCCCCTGATGTTAAGGATCTAAATTATTCCACTGTTTATCTGCGTGACTTGACAAAAGTGTAATGTGATTTAGAAACTCAGCAGCTATCCAGGAAATCTATTTCCAGTCTGGCAGTTACCAAGCACTGTCAGGGGTTTGGGCTCTGGTGTATTATGTACCCGGTTTGATCCAGGGGCCAATCTGTCTGAATATTAGAAAAGCTCAACTGTCCTTTGCATGGGTCACATCGATTCCATGTGGTCTTTTCCACATGGAAGCAAGAAACAGTGCATCCAGAAAGCTTGGCTTAGCCCCTTTGGGTCTCCTGATGAAACTTCAGTGTATGGTTTATTTATAAACATACACCCTCAACCAGCTATGCAAGGCAGAAAAATAAAAAAATAACCCTGGAAAATAGCTCAGATTTCAGAGAAAAGAAGAATATAGATGGTAGTATACAAAGAACTTTCTAAAGAAGTTTGTTTTAAAAAGTATTTTGCTGTAGAATAACAATGAAAGATAAAAGTCATTTGAAACTAAGGGAGGAGGTAGGAAGATGCTCATGATTTGTATATTTTTGTGTTCTCAGTATAATAATAATAATAATAATAATAATAATAATAGCAACTACAACATCATCCAATGTTTACTGAGTGCTTACTATGCACCGCCCATAGTAGGCACTTTTCATGCTTAATTAATTTAACCATCATGACAACTCTGAGGTAACTACTATTATTATTTTCATTTTTCAGGAGCTGAGGTCCAGGGAGGTTAAATAACTTGCATGAGGTCACGTGGCCAGTAGTTAACAGAGTGGGTATTCAAACTGTCTCTTGAGGAAAGCTAAATAAAACTCTACCCTGTTTTCCTAGAGTCATACTTTCATTTTCTCATCTTTCCATGGTAAGGCTTGTTCTGGTCTCTCTGCCAGATTAGAGTGTTGAAAATGCTGGTTCCGCAGATTCCTAGCAGGCCAGGCCACTAGGTAGCTTCTTTAGAGGACTTGTTCTCAGGCTGTAATTCTGGACCTTCGGGCACCAGAGGTTTACTGTTATCATTAACAGTAATGTGCTATGTGCCATGCCTTATGCTATGCACTTCACGTTTTATTTCAGTATTAAAAAAAACTTTAATGACTCACAGTTAAAAAATAATGCACAGCAGGACTGTTGTAAATATATATTTGGAACAAAAGTTTCACAAAACACTGTATAATATACTTTTCTATATTCCATTTTATTCTTTTCATTAAAAAAAATGCTGATTGGGACATGTTAATAGATTCTGTGTCCTACTAAATCATTTATAGGTCATTGTTTAGCAAAAACACTTCTTATTTCAGTTTTCACAGTGTCTTGCCTATGGCTTTCAGTCCTGAGCAAGTTCGCTATGGATTCAATGTGACCAAAGAAATGACAATAGAACATTCTTGGGGTGAAACGGTTATACCCAACTTTATTTCCACCGTGGCAGGTCAGTCACTAAAATCCTGTTCACACAAGCAAGTCTGCATGGAGCAAGCCGGTTTCTGCCTCTGGGCTTCTCTGCCTACTCAGTTGTCTTCCGGGCCTCTGTCCTCGGCTCTGCCCCACTCCAGCCTCTGCTCTGCTCTCCTGCAGCCTTGCAGCCATGCCACCATGTTGCCCAGAGCACTGGACTCTTTATATAGAGTCAATAGCAACGTATTGCCCACACGTGTGTAGTGAGCTAGCCAACAAGGGCCAGGTGAGAATCCTGGCCACAGGAACTTTCATTTTATCCACACACAGTAATCTTAAGAACTCAATATAATTTTAATACCCATTTTACAGATGAGTAATCAGAGTTAATTTGTTCAAGGTCACCCAAAGAAACTAAAGTCAGACTTGGGATTATATTCCTTTTCAAAATAGATGTCAGTTATATTTAAAAAACAGCTTTCCAAATTCTTACCTGCTTAGTGCACTGTCTGTGGCCTGCATAATACCAAGTCATGCACACATGGGTATATGAGCATTGTTCTAGGTCTAATACATGCAGAGGGGGTTGTGATTTATAAATCTCACGTACTTCTAAGTAACTTGAAAGTCATGGTAGCTTTTAGTTATTATACATGTTTTCAATTAACTGTTAAAAACTTGCAACTTCTATCATATGGATATCTGAGGAATTCTTTGAAATTGGAGCTGCTTTTTTTCCAGGAAATTGATTGAAACATGGAGGTCACACCTTAATAAGTGTGGCTAGTAGCCTCACCTGGGGATTTGTGAATTACATCTCTAGTTTCGCCAGCCTGTGATTGAGCTTCAGCATATGTGTTAGCTGTTAATAGGCAATAAACTATAACAGTATTACCAGTGCGTATGAATTGTCACAAATAGAAACTACCGATATTTTCGTATTACCTCACAATGCTGCAGATATTTCAAAATACCGTTCATGCTCATCACTGCATCAGAATTACGCCAGTTATCAGAGTCACTGCTAGGTCTTGATATTTAGTGCACAGATAAAGAAGCACATGTGTTAGTATATCACAAAAGTTCTGCAGTGTTTTGGTTGTTTCATTTCAATATAATTTTATTTTATATATTTAAATACATTAATATTTAGGAAATAGAAATAATGAATGGGTCCCCAGGTCTCACCAGACTGCCAAAGTGGGCCACGGCTCCAAAATGAGTGAGGCCTTGGCTGAAGGAAGGTGCAGGGTTTGAACATAGGCTGATAGTCTCTGGGTGCCTCTTTAGAAATGGGTCATACTTCTAGCTACCCACCATCCACATCACTTATTATGAACATCCTGGCAAAAGGAAAAATGGGATACTTGCTCATTGTTGGTGACGTGGAAACGGAGGCACAGCAAGTTCTTTGGTCCTTTGTTCTTCTCTTGTCTTTGTGTCTGTCCTTTCATGTTCACTTTCATATCTTGCCTTCTTCATTGATTTGACTCTAGATCTTATATTTGCTACACAGATTCATGTAGGGAGTTTTAGAATTACAGTTTTTCAAGTTGGGAAAATCAGTTTTGTTTTATGGATGCCTATTGTTCTTGGTCTCAACAAAAAACCTAGGTGACTGATTCTCTCTTTGACAGGGTGGGGAAAACCTACATTTCTGGACAGAGTCCTGGCCTTAGTCTTCCTGAATTATCATACTGCTTTGAAGAAGTTAAGAGCCGAGGAAATGACCAGTGGTTTAAATTATTTCTAGGCCTGCATTGTAAAGTGCTGTGAATACTAGATAATAAATAACAGGCCTATACCCTCACAAAAGTCTCTTCTTTGATGAAGGCTCTTAATGGTTTTCATTAAGTGTTATGTTAAATTTAGCCATAATATTCTGTGCATTTACAGAAAAACTGGTTATTGTATGTTCTATGAATTGAAATGTTTGACAGAGCTGACTTATTTTAATCTTGGGATCATCAAGATATACAAAGTTTAATTTACCTCTGAAATTCTTTTGAGATGATATAAATGCCCTCCCTCAATATTATCAGAATTATCTTTCTTAACAGCAAATTGAATAACCCCCTTCCTTTTTTATAGTCTTTCCATATTCTGTTGCCAGTAGAATGGAGTGGAAGGTGCTTAGGAAGGGATCCAGGGCTTCATGGTCTGAGCCCTGCTGCCTCTTCATGGCTGACCATTGCCCCACAGGTTCTCTTTCAACCTTTCTAAATTCCTTGTATTTTCCTGCACACATTCTGTTTCTCCAATTTCCATAATTCCTTATAGGCAATTCATTGTCCCGTCCTGCTTTTTTTACTTTCTGCAAAACTCCTGTTGGTGTTTGGAAACCTGTCAAGCACCAACCTCTTTCTGAAGACTTCCCTTATATTGACCTCCATTCATTACTACCCATTCAACAGAGGTAGGAGAATCTGTGTTCACAGATTAAATGGTAGTGTTGATCTGAATGCATTAAAATGGTTAATTCAGAGTTGCATCCTTCTTTAGAGTGGGATTCTCCTTGAGCCCCAAGACAGTGTCTTTGTCTCTTTGCTCCAGGTGACTAGTGTGAGGCTGGTGCCCATCTGTTGTTAGGTGAAGGAGTATCATTATCATGTCAATGTAGTGGTGGTGTGTTGGGAGGATGGAGTAGTCAAATGTAAGCATAACACACTGTTGGGGCAGTTTGTGGGCCCTTCCGTATATCCTCTTTGCCTACCTTATGACTCTAGCCATTGTTGTGAGAACTGTATGCAGCAGTGACCTCAGCTCCTTGCCTTACTGGCACCACGTAACTCTGTGAGCCTCCCTGGGGCAGCTCGGAGGGTATTGCTTGCAGAGGCCAGGCCAGCCATTCTGCCCCATGCACACCCTAGGAGTGGGAGTGAGCAAAACCCCACGGGGCCATGATGGAAGCTGGCGAATAAATACTCCCTCACACCCTGCCATACTCCTCCGGAAGGTACGGGAGCTCATTCCACAAGGCAGCTCAAAGCAAAACAGGGATGGAGGCAAGATTGCCCATATGAGTGACTAGCTCAGTGAGGGGACTTGGATTGGTTTCCCCTCCTTCCTGGTGTCAGTCTGCCTTGCCTTCTACTCCTGTCCCTTGGACTCATTTCCTAAAGTAAATTATCTTGTCTTAAGCTCTACTTTTGGGGGGGATCCAGACTATGACAGAAGCTCTGATTTAAAGCTAGCTCAACTACATTTTATTTTTCTTAGATTGAGAGAAGTTTGGAAATTATTTGCAAGTCTCTTATAATAGCCACTAAATAAAGATGTTATGGAACACAAGTAAATAGGATATATGAAATTTATATTGTATATAAATGTGCTATAAAGTATGAAATATTTTGTGAACTAGGCATTCTTATTGCTTCAACTAGGAGACAGACTCAGACAATTAATCAGTTTTGTAAAAAT
Organism: Manis javanica; assembly: GCF_040802235.1. Lineage (NCBI taxonomy): Eukaryota > Metazoa > Chordata > Mammalia > Pholidota > Manidae > Manis > Manis javanica. The sequence goes on along the minus strand of NC_133156.1, from coordinate 98,923,249 downwards.
ACTTCTCCATAATTCTACAGCTGTGTCTTAGGTGGTAACTGAATAGTGATGTTTTTATCACAGCTGTACAGTTGATGAGGCCCTAGACACAGCAGCTTTCTCAGAGCAAGTGGTGAGGCCCTAGAAGATACACGTCTTTCCCATAGAAGATCAGTGCAAAGGAGCTTGGGTGTGAAACCGTATGCTTATACCAGTGTACTGGGTGGTTTACTGTGGTGTAGGCATGTGTGTATGTTAATGATTTTAAATATCACAGTCCCTGGATTATAAACATAAAAATGACATTTTTTGAAAACTGAAAGTTTTGGGCAGTAAAATTGGCATCTGAAACCCTGTATATTACCAGATGCTTAAATCACAGAATTTCAGTATCTTTTGCAGCAAGAAGAGACATTCAAGGTCCTTCAGAGCTGGGACCCAGATGATGGTTTCTAATAAAATCAGGACTAGAATGCAGGCCTTTGGAGTCCCCCTCTCCTGGTTCTTCTTGTACACCATACTGCCTTCTCTTGAGGATCCTTCTTTTAAACCAGAGGTTGGCAAAATTTTTCTGAAAAGGGCCAAATAGTATAAGTCAGGCTTTGCATGCCAATGATTGCTATTGATTGCCAGTGTCACATGAAAGTATCCCCAGAGAATACTTAAATAAATGAGTCTGGCTCTGTTCCAGTAACGTGTCATTTACAAACCCAGTGGTAGGCCTGATTTGGCCTGGGGGACTATGATTTGCTGACCCTTGTATTTTTATCATTGGGGTCCTGGTGATTTCTGCTTGGTGGTCACCAAAAGACTACTGGGTCCTGAACAGTTAAAGCTGCCACGCAGCCTGGTGGTGAGCTGGGCTGTTGCATCATGGCCCACATATGACTGGGCTTCCTTCCAGGTCTGTGTATGGTTCGTCTCTGAGCCAGCAGCCAGGAAAGTGGGCCTGGCATCCACAGCACTCGGGTTTCCAGAAGAAATCATGAATTCCCTTCCCATGCAGATAAAGGAAGAATTGTACCATGGGAGAACTTACTGGAAAGCCTTGCAGGGTCACCGGGAAGGAAAAGGAATTCACTCCTTGGCCACATCCTCAGTCTGGTTGGGAGTCACTCAGACCTGGGAGGGTCAGCTAGGATAGTTTTCTGATTTTGGCAGACCTCCAGGGCTCTACACTCATGGGGGGTAATACACTGGGTTTTGGTGGCTTCTGTGGCCCACTCAGAGCATCCAATGGTCGCTCCTGTCACCCCTTCTTCCTCACATAGGGATGTGAGTCAGGTATCTAATTCCCTCCTCTCTCTCACCCACATTTCTCTTCTGCCAATGCTAAGCTTTTATTCCTGTTAATCAATAGACAAAGATTGTCTTCTCTTAATTTTATCTTCCACAAAATTTGACAACTTGACTCTTGAGTTCCCTACCCTATACCCCATCTCTGGGACCTGGTTACCAGGTCTGGGGCTCTAGAAGACAAACATCTTTCCACAGAAGGTCAATGCAAGGAGCTTGGATTAAGTCCTATTCTCATGCCAATAGACTGAATGGTTGTTCCTGTGTGTATTTATATGTGTGCATGCATACACATGTGTCTGTGTATCTGAGCATGACCTTTAAATCAGGAGGTCACCTTCCCCTTGGTCTCTCTGCTCAGGGAAGGTCCTTCATCAGCCTGGGTGCCTGGATATTCTCTTTCTATTCTTCTCAAATTTTCTCTCCATTCTTTCCCTCTCATTTTTAACCATGTATCACCGTCTGTTTCAAAGTTGAAAGAGTAAAGGACTTTCAAAGGCTGAATTAAGTTTTCAGTGAGTTTAATGTTCTAATCCTTGGTTGATGACCAACTGGCCAGACCTGACTGGTATAAGCCCCTAACGAATGCCTAAATCCTTGGAATTGAAGTGATTTAGGGGAAAAAAACCAAAAATCATTATTATTATTCTTTTCCCTAGGTAGCCCTGGGGAAAGGGATGCTGATAGTTAAGTGAGGGGAAGCAGAAAGGAGGAGGAAGGAAGGAAGGAATATTTGATTATTTCTTCATAAACAGCCAATCCCTTTAGCACCTGGCTGTGGTTCCTGCTGCTGTGAGAAGAATATCAATGCCTTTAATATTCTATTATTGGTGGCTGGGAAGCATTTGCTTGCTGTTCTGAGCTGCCTGGCTCTCAGACTGGCAACAAGGCAGAAAATGTGGATATAAGAGGAAAAGTCTAGCCAAAATAATTTATATCAGGTTAGCTTTCCCTTTAAAACCCACTTTGAAATTCTTGCCTTTCTTCCTTTGGCTTCTTAATAAATCTCTGGTTGATTTTTAGCTCCATTCTTGCTCCTGAGGAGTGGCATGTTCTTAAGTGTGCAGGTTCTACTGTTCTGCTCACATTATTGCTTTTTTGTTAGTTTTTAAATGGCCTACTTTGTTTTTGATGAAATCAGTATCTTCTTCAGTAACACTAATACTGAGGAATGATTAATGAATGCGAAATGAAAAAGCAGCTCAAGAAACAGAATCAAGAAAAGGTGGGGGAAGAGAAATGAGGGCAGGTAGATGAATTTGCAATAGGTCGTTACCACAAGGTGGCGCTGTTAAAACACTTCATTTTAAAGTCCTGAAAAAGGTTGCAAATTAAGAAGGAAAACACAAAATTAAAGAACCTTTCACATAGAAAATACTTTATAGCAAAAGAGTGGAATTTATGTGTCTGATGCTTATTTGTGTGTGTGTGTGTGTGTGTGTGTATTGAAGATGTATTTATTTTAAGAAAGGTAAATGGTTTGGGGAACCCTGATGGAATTGTTTTGTGTTTGTTTTTTGAGGAAAGTGTTTCTTGATTGATACTCTTGTAATTCAAATATTAAATATTTGTATTGACCAGATCTTTCCTGGAATCTTCTGAAACGTGACATTGTAGATATCAGAATGATGGGTTAAGTTTACCATTCCTTAATCTCCTTTCATTCTACACAGAGAGCTTGCACACTAGGGACATTTATTTGAAAACAGTTAGTGTCCCATTAGGGGAAACATGAATCCTGCAGGGTCTCAGATGTTCTTGACTGTTTTGGGAATATGGCATTTGGAAAGTTGGTAAATTAATTCTTGAAAAATGATTCCTTACTTTAAAACATGTTGTCTATGATATGACTCCCTTGATGCCAGTACCATTTTTATTAAAAGTGAACGTTTTCATGTTTGTGCATTCTGTGTGGGCATAGGACATCCATTTACTGACAGAGAGATGAAAAGCTGATATTTTGCAAGTTTGCACTTTGAAAGTGGGGTGTTGATATAATGGTCCAGATAATTTAATTCTTAAAGGCAGCAGTGGAAAGCTCTCTAAGGCAAGTGAGTAGAAGCAGGCAGAACTTTACCTGATGCTCCCTTATTTCATCCCCATGGCAACTCTTTGAATCAGATGATGTTAATATCTCCATTCTCAAGGAGAGGCTCTGAGAAGTTAAGTAGCCTGTCAATTGTCACAAAGCTACTGTGAGGCAAAATCAGGAATTGAGCCTAGAAATTATTCAAGGGAGAAAAATGCAAGAAAGTGAAAAAGAAAAAGTCTAGGTTGTCATGTAATTTGTATTTAGGTAAAACTGGTAAAATAATGTGGATCTTTGTGAAGGAAAAAGAGACCTGCTCTGTTCTAGTGGTGGCTTCCCTGACAAGCAGATGAGGGCTGCTGTATTTATAGTAACACACACATAGTCTTCTACTTCTTTTATATAATTTTCATCAACTTCTCTCTCAGCATAACTGTGACATCTTCCACCATCCACAGAGCAGGAGGCCTAGGGGAGACAGTACAAGCTGTTCATGACAACTGTAGCATGTGGTACCCTACAGAGAATTCATAGCACAGAGACACTGACCCACCTAGAAATACTGTTCATGTTGTAGAAGTGAGCTGGTTCCTGCTTAGGGAAAAACGATGTTAATGAGAATATGTAACTCCAAGACAGTGATACATTCTAGATACTCAACATGTTGGCAGAATCTGAGCCTATAGCAATACAAAAAAATGAATTTTGTTTTGAAGTATCTGACTGTATATTTATCACTAGACTTTATAATGAATTATACTTAGGGTAGTAATTTTTAGCCTATATTTTGCAAAGGTGCTTCTGTGTCCATCTGGGAAGTTAAAAGGAGGGAAGTGCTGTGTATGGGGAGGGTGATGGTATGTGTGGAGGGAGCATAAAGGGGGGAAGGGGGGATGGCTTTGGCCGTCCTCAACTTATTCTGGAGCAGGCAGGCTCTTTCTGATACATACAATTCTTTTGTATATGTGGAATATTTACTTTTGGTGGTCAAGTCTCATAGTGCATTGGGGATTAAGTGACTTACTTAGGACAATTCACCACAGTCATACTTAATATAGTTAAATATTTTGATGATTTGAAAAAATTAGAAAGGATTCCTGTGTTCTGTGACTGTCAGAATTGAATGTGGTACAATAGTTGAGAAAGAGAAAAATCATTATAGATCTCAGAGAGATGCATCACAAAGGAATTGCATTTCTAATTTGATATAAAAAAGGAACAAAACTCATTCTATGATGACAAATCTTGAACCAGCAGGAGGGAGATTAAGATAGAAGTAAGAGCAATTAAAAAGCATTCTGACAGAAACAGAAGACCTGGGGTTTATGCTGAAGTTTCTAACTGTTCTCTGGTGGTTCTGACACACTGACAGGAGTGCCATTTATTTTGCTGTTCCTTTGCTGACTTATGCTTTTGTATATATTATGAAAGGGTCTCAAATGCTTACTATAGAGAAGTAAGTCAAAAAAGTTGGATCAACCAACAGCTGCAAGACCTCTTGGCATATGAGGAAGGTGTGTTGTTTATTTCTAGCCTGTTAGCTGTGTTTTCAGGACAACATCTTTGGGGTGGAAAAACTGCTACCTGCTTGCTGCAATCTCACTATTGCCATTTGCCTGTTGCACTAAAGATCTGCTGCAGTTGAAATGTGGTGCCCCTTGGTCTAGCTCCCAGCTCCTGGAGACACAGGAAACACAGACAGGTACTTGCAACCCCAAGGCTGCAGGCATTCCTGGGTGCATGTCATGCAGTACACACCGCTGTTACTGTGTCATGCCCACATCCAGCTGTTGGGCCCTAACCCAGAGGGCTTGGGGGATATTTGGGAGAATTTTTTGGTTTGGGCTCGAGGTCAAGCAATCTGTTTTAGACCTTGGGAAGCTTAGTTGAAGGAACATTAAAAGATCTCATAAAAGAAGTTTGGAGTGTTGGCTAGCAGTTGTTTTGTTCATGTGACTTAAGATCATACCTTATCTTGTTATTTAATCAGTAAATAAATTAGTTCAATGTGATATCTCCTTTTTTTCTTAAAAAAAAAGTTTTTCTCTGACAGTAAATTGTTGCCAAGAATATAGCAGAGTCTTTGGTGATTTCCTGTGGAATATGCCTTTTGCATTTCTTTTTTAATGACACCCTATCCCTCCCCAGGAAAAGGGACATTTTAGGGAAAATAACTAAATGCAAGGTCAGGAGTCAAACTGAGATTTTGGGGTTCCAAGTTTAGTACACTGTTTTGGCATTATTAATAGCCAACCAAGTATTTAATAGCTAATCAACGAGAACTTGGCACTGTGACTCCATTTTTGAGATTCACAAAACACCAAATACTATTAGGAAGTAACACCTGAAGCATATATTTATTACTAGTCATTTGTTTATACAAAACCTCATCCCATAAAGGAAGTGAGTGGTCTACAACATACACATACAATAAATAATGGTGAAGTATATAATGGAGGAGCTGGTAGAGGTCAGGACTAAAAGCTGATGTGAATTTAACTGAAGGACTTCAAGTATGCTCCATGAGGGCTCATCAGCTGTTAGGAGCAGCTTCCTATGTGGCAGGAAGCCGAGCTGGAGCCGAGTGTGTAAGGACTGCAGACTGAAAGCAAGGAACACGGAAGCCCTCCCGAACAGAAATATCCTCCCAAAGTGCTCAGAATTTTCACCACTCCTTATGACTTCATTTCTCTGCACACTAGACAGACTAACAGGGTTGATTTATCTGTACATCAAGTCACCATTTGTTGTTAGAGAATGGGGAGTGAAGCACGTACATTTTGACCGGCAAAAGCGGGTCAGTTTGAGAGCATAACACCCTGAGGCTGGGACTCAGGTGGGCTATCCAGGGACCTTGTACCTGGGGTGGGAGACAGCAGTGAGCAGGCGAGGAGCTCTGACAACAAACACGTCTATTCCATAGTTTTGTTTTTTCCTTGAATTGGTCCTCATGTAACGAGATTACAAAATAAAAGGAAGTAAAGGATTTGTAATTGCTCTGTGGAGAGATATGTATGCTTATTTCTAGGAAAAGAAAAAAAACCTTACAAGAAGATACAGAATGTTTTATTTGGTGTTCTAATGTAATAATCCTATATAATCACAGGATTACTGTAGTAAGGCCAAACCAAAACACAGGGAAGCAAAGAAGTCAGATTAGCACGATTTTCAGTCTTGTGTAAACTTTCATGGGTCATATTGTGATAGAGGGAACAGGTGTCTGCGTGGCCTCGACAGTGATTCAGCCAGTCCTGGGGGCTTCCTGTTGCCGGTGGGGAGATGCTGTGCCCAAACTCAGCTTCTCACAGGATGGGTGGCTTTTCTGCCAGCAGGGAGGACTGCAATTCCACATGGCCTCAAGACAATCCCTGGCATCTAGCAGCTGGAGTGTGTCTGTACTTCCTGCAACAAAGTCACTTTCTTCTGAGTGCAAAGGTATAGTGAAGAGGGACTTGGGTTCCTTCACTGGAATTAAGCCACACTGCTTGTCCAACAGGGTGCCCTGGCCACCTCTCCATGGGGACAGTGGGTGACTTCCTCCTTTGCTCTAGCTGAACCAGATGTACAAGCCTCCACTGTTCTCAGCAGAGCCCTTTCCTTAACTCATAGTCCGTGATGTTGCAGTTTCCTCTAAGCTCTGTATGTGACAGTTTACAATCCATGGGACCCCCGTTCAGAGCGATTGTCGTAAAGTCAACAGGAGTAGTAGTTTTTTATAGCCCAGGTTTAAATTGTGGCCCAGAGTTCACCCAAGTAACATAGAGCAAAATGGCATCTTCTTCAGGATTAAAAATCCTCTTGTGTTTGGGGTTAGCTGTCAACCTGGAGCTAATTGACTTTTCTTAGGCACCTTTATAGCCTCGCAGGGTAAAATGCTCTCTCTGCTTAAATTCTAATCTCATTTCTGATAATTGTGTTGCTCTCTGTAGGTAAATACTAATGAGACCGTAAGATGAAGTGTCCATGGTCATGTTTCATCCTGACTCCTGAATGATACAGAGCACTGCAGGTGCTGATGTAAGCATGATCTTTGTCACTAATGATTCTTTATCTGGCACAGGCTGGGTGCTCTGCTCTGCTGGCTGCGTGCTGAGTGAGCCGGGCATTGGTAATGAAATGGGTTTGAATGTCATGGAAACAGTAAAGCCTTATACAAATGTAAAGCCATCTCTTATTTATTATTCCTTTTATTGTTATTATTGTTGTTGGAACATTGGTTAATTCAATTCTGTCCTCTGAATTGAACTTTAACCAGGATCAGTTTTTATGACAGCTAAGGACACTGCTCATGAATGAGGGAAAATGAAGGATTGAATTCATTTTCACAAGTCTTTCTTTTAACTTTTATGTCTGAGTATAGTAGGACCTTGTTGTTTTTCTTTATTTTTTAACATAGTTTATTGTGTAAATTCAAAAAGGTCATGAGTCCACAATGTCCCCTAAAATGAAACATCTGCTTCTAATCAAAGCCTTGTATGTATTCAGTTCACTTAGGCTGTCTGTCACTTTCAAATTAACAAAATATTTTATTAAACTTTGGAGAAAAATCTAAATCATTAAGTGAAATAAAACACTACTATTTAAGTTGAAGTGCTATACGAAGATAAATAATGATAATAGATTGAGAATTATACATTGTAGGAAGACTTGATCTTTTTAGTTGTCTTTTTTTTTTAGTTTATTTTAGCGCAGAACTTTATTGATCATTGATCATAATCTTTGGTTCAAGACATGTGGTTTCAATATTTTTAATAGAATAATGAACACCCATTAGCCCACTGCCAACCCCAGCATGAGGACATCACCAAAAATAAAATCCACTGTTCCTGTTGCTCTTCCTGGTAAATTTCCCTGTGTCGTCCCTCACTGCTTGGGTCATCATCATCATCATCATTATCATTTCCTTGAGCTGAGCAAAAGTTGCAGATAGATTTTTAAAATACACTGCTATTGTATTCCCACAGGCTATGTAAACTGCATGCCATAGAAGATTAGCTAATACAGCCACTACTGAATACTTCTGGTCAAGCACACACCAGCGTGCTCCTCTGGGAGTCCCCCTGTTTGTGATCACAGCTTCGGCCGCATAAGTAATGAGAGAACTGTCATCCTCACATGCATCAGCATCCTATGGTCCTCAGTTTTCCTGGCCGTTTAGTTGCAGTCCTTGGTTGATGAATTTGTTCATCCATTCAGTTATTTAGAGAATATTTATTGGGAGCCCAGCACTGAGCATGGTGCTGGGGTTACAGATGCCAAGTGGGGGTGGCAGAGTTACAAAGATCATTATAACTGAGAGTGTTGAGTCTGAGAAAGCTCTGTGCAAGGAGGTTGTTTGGGCAAGAGAAGGCAAGGGCTGTTCTCTGTTCTGGGGTGCTGGGAGAAGGCCACCAGTGGAGGTGATGTCTGAACTGGGGATTTGCTGATGAAGAAGGTTTAAGGCAACACTGCATGAAGTTACCCTAATGGAGAACAGGGAAGGACATTTCAGACCATGCCTTTGCTGCTGCTTTCTCCTCTGAAAGCCTGCTGGTTTTGTCAAGTTGTTTATACCTGCCATGAGCCAGAGAATGACAAGGTATAAAACTGCACAGAGACCCAACCCTCAGCTGGGGTTTATTTTGTATATAATACTATTAGAGCTGAACTCTGTGAATAAATGGAAAGATACACTTGTATTGTCTCAGAATGTGCAACAGGCAGATATAATGAGCAGCAAGCACATAATTCCAAGAAGCCATTGTGGTTTCAACATCTTTACTGGCCCCGAATATAAAAAAGGTCATTGTATACCAGGAACATTGCAATGCCATTCTAAAGTAATTGTCCTTTTGCCTGTGTACAGGCACTCAATTCTGTGTTTTTTACTACAATGGAAATACAAAATGCACTTGGAAAAACCCTCAGAACCAAACAGAATACAGCGTCCCCTGAGGTTTATCCTTCATCTGTTTGCTAGAGATTATGGGGGACAAAACTAGTAAACAAAGATTAGAAAAGCATCATTTGGGTGTACAGTCTATGTAATGATGCTATAGCAACAATTCTTTGTTTCTTACAGTAATCAAGTCAAAGACTATAATAATGTGATTCTGTAAGCCAGAGCAGACGGCAGATTTCTGTGGACCTGAGTTTCAATTAAATTTCTGTGGCTTAGCCACAGGAAGCCATCAGAGGTTAAAGACTTAATTTTTCTCAATGTTGTGTCCTGAAGAAAAATGATCAGTATGCAGTTCTCCTAACTGCCTCTATGTCTTGTAACATTTTATTTTCTCTGCTTTCTCCTGCCATTGTCATTATGGCTATTCATTATCAGTTGTGATGAATGGGCTGATGCTGTTTTTGTTTTCACTTTCTGGAATTATTCTGTAGCTAAGGAGGGTCTTCCTTGGTGCTAGGGGATCCATGGCTCATCTGGACTGGCCCGATTCTGTGAAAAGCCCTCATTGGTAGGCATCCAGATTAGGTTCACAAACTGTACTTTACTTTCTCTTACTCTTTATGAACCTTAGTTTTAAAATAACCCCCATCTCATGGTAGAAAAAGGCCATTCAGAAGTTTCATTTAAATTTTTTCTCTGCAGAGAGAGGCTGTTTTTAGGGACTGTACTGAAATTTATTTTCAAATTTCAAAGACCCCACCCAGGACTCAGCAGGCAAAGGTAAGACATAGCAGCAGCCAGAATGGTATTGTCTTATTTCACTCCTTCTGCTTCTGTAGGAGCCCTCTGAAGGTGGAGATTCTGATATTCTGCATTTTGCCAAATAATAGACACTTATCTTCAGGATCTGTAGCCTGAGAACTAGTCACAATTTGTAATTATACCTGCAGAACGTGGCATCTGGAAACCCAAGAACCAGGGTTCAGTTTCTGTATCTTCCTTTGACTTTTAGCAAGTGGGATTAGATTTTTTATTTAGTCACTTTTTCACTGATAAAAATAATGGATGACTCTTGTTGACCTCGTCCACTTTGTGGAACAAAGTGAGGACATGGTGGGTCAAGGTGAAGGGAGTCCTTGTCCATCACCCCACTAAAGGTGGGGGAGGGATTTATCCCTTCCCTTCCCACTGAGGACACAAGTTCACAGAACAAAAATACTGAAAATCTCCTTTGAGTGACAGTTTTACATAAAGTCTTTAAGTTTTACTGAGTTCCTTACAAATCATAAATCATTACAACCCTATGTTGTAGACACTATTATCATTCCCATTTTACAGACAGGAATACTAAGGCACAGAAGAAGGGCAGAGGAAATTGCCAGAGGTCATTCAACTGGTAAGATGTGTAACAGGGATTCAGACACAGCAGTATGTTCCGGAGTCTGCACTCTGAAACTCCACACGGGGCTGGCACCCCTCCTGCCTGGTGCTGCTTCTCTAGTATCTCTTGGGAAAACATATGCTGCATATTTTTCTTTCTTTTTTTTTGAACAATCTCATGTAACCTCTTGTAATAGAGGGTAATCTATAATTTTATGTCTACTGCTTTTCAGGTAGAATTCAAATAGAGTGAGCCTTGATCCTAAGTAGGATGGCTCATGACTGGGAAGTTGCCACAGATGAGGACTGTTAGCCTTTTCAGTGACCAGCCTACACTTCCTAAGATTTAGGAATTTATGTCTATGTATTTAAATCCCCAAAATATAAATAAAAGAGGAAACAAAGTAAACTGGAACCCCAAAGGAAAGTGTACAAAATCAATGGTGGTATTTTGATAGTCAAGGTAGAGAATCCATTTCCGTTTTCAGAATGAACCACTTTTACTATGTCAGACTTTATAATTTATGTACTTCCCTGATGTTGGAGCTCATGGAAACTCAGTGAAATTGCTCTCGGAAACCACAATCATTGATTTATTTGAATTTTGGGTCCTTCTCTGGGGAATATGTTTAATGCTCCCTTTTATAATTCCAATGTGCTGTGTGGCATCTGAGCAGTGAGTATTTTCCCTTCATTTAATGTAATATGGAGACTCTCTGGGCACTAAATTCCATAGCTCCCCAGGTAAAACCCAGGTAAAAAGGCTAGTTGGTAAGTGAAAATAGCTCAGGAATGGGCAAAGAACAAACAAATTTTGAGTACCTACTATGTTCTGGAATTATGCTAGTGTTTGTATATTGCTTCTGATTAAACTCCCAAACCAATCCTATGATCCAGTTACTAATCATTCCATCTTATAACTAAAAAACAACAACAACAACAAAACCCCCAAGACTTTGAGTGTATTTCCCAAGGACTGAAATAAAGAATGGAATTGAGATGCAAACACAGTTCTGTCTGGTTGTAAAATATGTGCTGCTTCCACCAAACAATGCTCACCATGACTCAGAAAGTGTGAGTTTGTTTATTTATTCAACAGCTTTTTACTGAGCACCTGCTATGTGACAGATACTCATCTAGTACCTGGTGATCCAATAGTGTTCAAGAGAGAAATTATGACTATTCTGAGACCTTGGCTTCAAGATGGAGTTGGGAGAGACAGGTTGAGGGGAGATGACACACAAACACAAATTTAAATTTTGTGGTAAATGTTTTTATGAAAATAGGAGGATGTGATAAGATAGTGATAGGAATACTTTAAATTGGATGGTAAAAGAGGATCTTGTTGAGCAGGTGACACTTAAGGTGAGCTTTGAATGGGCAGAAGGAGCAGCATTCTGGAAGAAGAGCTCCTAGGCAAAGAATGGTTTGCAGAAAGGCCCTGAGGTAGAAATGATATGTGTGATGCTGAAAGAAGGCGAGGGTCGTGGAGCACATGGAGAAGGGAGAACAGGTAGGAGGTGTGGTTAGAAAGGTATGTGGGGCCCAGATCATGTAGCACCTTTTTGACCCTAGTAAGACATTTGGATTCAAGAGGCCCCTGGAGGGTGTTAAAGAAGGGATGTGCTAATATTTGTTCATTTTTGAAATTCAAAGAATAAAGGGGGAAGTGTGGAGTCAGGAGGATCAGTTAGGAAATTACAATAATAGTAGCCCAGGCAAAAGTTGCTGATGGTTGACCAGAGTGGTGGTGGAGATGGGGAGAAGTGGACTGTTTAGGGATGTGTCCTGGAGACTAACTGTGCCTCTTTATACTAATTTGTGTCACAAATGAAGTGCGTGACTTTTGTATGACTTTAATATCTTTGGACCTCAACTTTACCCTTGTTAAAATGAGGGCAACTTGAATTCCACTTGTATCAGTCTAAGTTTTACAACAGCCAGTTGTAAAATATAACAAGGAGAAGAGGATTTTACTCATATAATAGCGTACATTATAGTATATATGAAAAAAAGTGAATGTGTTATTGAGAGAAAGCAATGTAACTTGAATAAATAGACATGCCTTGCTTATTCCTGGAAGGAACAATTCATTCAAATTGTATAGCTATTAATTCTTTCAAATTATTCTAATGATGTAACAATTTTAACTGTAAATCCTTTTTTTTGCAAACTGACAGAATAATTCTTAAATGCATTTAAATGAATAAACAGTTGGTAATAATGGAAGGAAAATTGCCCTCTGAGACATAAATATGACTTATGAAGCTATAATACCTAAAATAGATAATAGTGGCATAAGAATCAGGAGAAAAGTCTATGGAATAGAGTAATAATTCCAGAAATGAATGTTAAGTATATATAAAGTTTTAGTATTTTTTAGTATAAAATATTTTAGTATAAATACTTTATAAGTATAATATATTTTAGTATAAAATAGTAATTACAAATGAGTAATGGATTTATAGATCATTTAGTAATTGGTGTTTGGAAGTTTGGTTTAATAAATTGTAAGAAAGTACATCTTATACCAAGAAATGCTAAGTAAACTAAACATTTAAATGTAAAAAATACTTTGAGGTGCAAGAAGAAAATTTAGGTATTTTTACAACCTTCAAATGGAGATTCTTTTTAAGGATGATGCCAACAACAGAAACCAAAAACGAAAAGAAAAATTTTAAGTTCTTTGCAATGAAGAAAACCTAAAAATTAAAAATAAGTGAAGAAATTGGGAGAAATATGTTTGACACCTTTTTTTTGCAAATGATTACTATATAATGAGCCCTGAAAGAAAAATGAGTTATGGACATCAGTAGATATTTCACAAAAGAATTAACACTAATAACAAAAAAGATGAAAATGTTCCACTCCAGTACTATTAAGGAAGAACAAATAAAAGATCAATGAGATCTTATTATTTCCCTTTTCATGTTGGTAACGTCCTGAGGAAGAGGATGTTCTTTAATACATTGCTAATGGGAATGAAAACTCACAGTTCCCAAGGCAATTTTGCAATATATGAAACAATGTATATCATATTTCTAGGAATTTATTTTAAAGATACAAGGATGTGTGTAAAAAGTCAGCTATTAGAATATTCATCAGAGTATTCTGTAAGAAAATCAAAATGTCCACAGAGGATTGATTATATGCATTATGCAGTAGGGATACCAGTGGAAAATAATCATTAAATAGGATATGGTAGAAATATATTTATTGATGTAAAAGACCTCCACAATGTATATCAAATGAAAATACAAACTTCATACCATGGTATGTTCAACACGAGCTCCACCCATTTTTGTTAAATTGTGGGTGTACATACAATGTATCTTTGTAGAAGAGACTTTGTTGTCTCTGAGCAAGTGTGATAATAATTGGTGTTCTTCTCCTTTTTACATTCTAATTAAAAAGTTTCTATCATGGCCATATTTTAAAGCACTATAGCTAAGGGCATGGGCTCTGGGTGCAGATGGACCTGTGCGCATTTACCAAATGTCCTTTGACACTGGTTAACTAACTAAACCTCAGGTTTCCACCTATAAAATATACATCATAATAATACCTACCCAATAGATGGCTGTGATATATAATGCATAAAAAGTGCATAGCATGTTTTTGTCACAGCTATTTCTGTCATTTACTTATATTTATTTTTTACTGTTGATATTTTATCTATAATAAAAAATACCCTTTTAAATAGAAGGATTGATTACACAATTCAGTGAAGACTGGATAAACATCAGCTCCTCTTGGAGGTTCGAAACCTATAGATTAATTTTTTTAATTCTCATCTCTCCCAGACGTTATCTCTGGATTGCATAATGCAAGCTGCCACCAGCCAAAGCAAGATACTTACCACTCCTTGATGGACTTATAAAACCACCTTGACATTACTGTTTCTTGATATAATCTCTGAGAGTCCCACATGCTTTACAGCTTCAGTTGGTCAACTGTGAAACTACTTGATTTTAGAGGGGAAAAATAGACTAAGATTAGTACTTGAAAACACCCCTAAGTAGTCCTGATGTTTCCCTAAGTCATGGAAAAGCAAAATAGAGCATATTAAAGCAATAGTGAGAGCCCTTTACAGGTTCGATTTGGTGTAAAGGTTTGTGCTACATACACATGTGCATGTGATACCCTCTGAAATTTGCCCAGAAAGAGGTGGGGGGCCAGTCTGTGTAGTATTAATCACTAAAGGTGTCTTTGTTCAGACCTATGGTCATGCCATGCATGTTTCAAGAAGTATTTTCCAAAGCATATTATCTCTTAGACTTCTCTTCAGTTACAATACAGTTGTCTGTGACTTTAGATAAGCAAGGATTAATTACACCTTAGATGAGTGTTTAATTATTGTTAAACTCTTGATTCCTTTTTTTTCTTTCTCTCTTGCTCAATTACTTCTTCCTCTTTATCTGTGAAGCACATTCATCAAAACTGTTATGAATTTTGCATCCAGGGATGAGTAGACTTAACAATTGTAAGGAGTGCTTTATCCAGCCTTTTTTCATATTTTTGATATATAAATACATTTGTCCATAGGAAGACTGGAGGGAGTGGTAGGATGCTGTGAGTTCCAGCATCACTTTGTAATGTTAGGGAATATCCCCAGAATTTTTTTAAGTGGCTTTCCATCTAGTCCTTTATGCTATGAGTTCAGAAAGCAGATAAATCCCTGGAACTGGCTGATGGAATTTTTTTCCGTGAGGCATTCATTGGAGTTACAAAGGAAGAGCTGAATCTAATAAGATATATGCAGTCTGACAAGTGGCTCATTTAACTTAATGTGGAAAAATATAAAATAATGGGAACTAGGTCAAAAATGGCAAAAAGGATTAGAGCTTAAATAGAGACAGGCTTCCAGACAATGAAGGGAAGAGGATCTGGCAATAATAGTGTCTGTATAACCTGGCCCATCAGCTTCATGTCTGGTAGTAATTAGGAGGCCAAAGGAATACTTCAATGAATCAGTTGAGGACAAGAATGGAAAAGAAAAAGGGTTAATAGGCTCTGTGGAACTGCATGGCCTTACAGAGGAAGGGGAAGGCTTGCAGGAAGCAGTCCTCTGAGTTAGGAGGAAACAGCAGGGTAACCTCCTTTGTGGGTGGCTGGGTGATTGACACATAGGAGAAGAGCAGAAAGAGTAGTAGATGACAATAGTGGTGAGAGGTGCACCAGGTTTCTTATTACAATGATCTGTTGTGAATTCAGGTGCCACCACCCCATGACATCTTCAGGTTCTCCAGTTTGCCCCTCTGGGTTTTGTGGCCCATCTGTCACTGCTGATTTCCATCCTTCTCCTTGAAATTAGACTTCAAGAAGAAATCACTTATTTAGTAGGGTCCTTCTTTGTTAGGACCCCTCCATCTTACCAAACATCCTGCTACTGAGTCTTTTCTCTTCCAGCCTCCTGCCTCACAGAGAGGCCAAGCACATTCAGACATAACAGCCTTTTGGACTTTAGCACTGAGTTCTTCAAGATTTGCCAGTCTGTTCCATTATTTAGCCAGGACTCATACCAGCTGGGTTTAAGAGTGCAGCTGGATGTCTTTCAAGGCTCTTCTGAGCTTCAGCTGCAGTGTATTTTTTTTTGTGTTTGTCTGCATTAGGGATGCCAGTTCATGCTGGGAAACTGAGCAGGAATCCTTTCTCTTCTATTTGCTCCACAGAACACCATGCGCAAGGAGGTGTCCAGTCCACACTCTAGTCAGGACTGCTACAGAGGCAGGGGAATGAACTGTGCAAGAAGAACCATAGGCACAAATAGGCCTGCTGAGCTCTAGAATCTGAATTCAGACGGGCTCTTCTCTGGCATTTGAAACAAACACAATATCCCAGGAGGATAGGAAAAGCACAGTCCACATGATGCCTTTATTGAGGAAATCCTCAGCAGGGGTGGGGTGAGGCTCTGAGATATGAGAGGAAATATCAAAGAGCCGAGCTGTGCAAGGTCCATACTAAAGGAGGGGAATTAATTCTCATTGGTCACCTGAGATGCCTCTGGTGTCCTCTACCAAGAAGGACTTAGACATTGGTTTACAAATACTTATCTTTATTGTAAACAATCAAGTTGTTTACATGGACATTGTCTCCTAATAGTACTGCTCCACAGTTTGGTGCCTAGTTATGGGACAGCAAACAAGGTGATTTGGAGATTTGCTTCATATATGTCTTTCAGGACACTTCCTAGCTACCAAGATATATCTATGCAAGCTCTGCTATTCCTCTGAAAACTGAAGTTAATTCACTCAATCAGAAATAAGCATTGCTTGGCTTGTGGAGAAGTATAGCCTTGAATAAAACAGACATAATTTCTTGACATCAAGACTTATACATTCTTGTAAGTAGTTAGGGAATACACAAAATAAGGTATTAGTTATAGACTATGATACACAGTGATCAGTGTTATATAAAAAACAGGGGTGTGGGAGGTGGGGTGCATTTAATCGTCTTGAAATATCCAGATATCTGGTAATACGCAAACAATTTGGATGTCTGGGTGATTATTTCCAGTTATCTTGTAGGTATTCAGTTTCTCTGAATAATAATATTCTTTGATTTATGTGGTGCATTATAATTTTCAAAGTCCTTTCATGTCCATTATTTCCATAGACTGTGCCTCTGCCAGTTTCATGTAGATAAGCAATTTTCTCTGTTCAGGCATGGATTTGAAATGTGTTAAACTTGGACTTTACAATATATCTAGGTGACTTACTGAAAAAATGTTCCTTTCCATCTTGTGAATGTCCTACCGTGAATTTCCTCAGGAAGCCAAAGAGCGAGACATCTCCCCAGTGGCTGGGTGGACTCAGAGCAGCTCTGGAATGAGGAGAGGTCCTGGAACACATCAGCATGTCAGTGCTCTGCTACACTGCCTGGCATATTTATGGGAATTTTTCATTCCTTGCCCACGTATGTAAATCATATAAGTGACAGAGAACCCTGGTAACCATCACAGTCACTATGTAGGGACA
Organism: Manis javanica; assembly: GCF_040802235.1. Lineage (NCBI taxonomy): Eukaryota > Metazoa > Chordata > Mammalia > Pholidota > Manidae > Manis > Manis javanica. Next base: position 98,905,707 of record NC_133156.1, on the reverse strand, counting down.
CCCCACAGGTGGGGTCATGCCCAGACCCTAGCACCCCATCTCCAGCTCAGCTGCTCATTTCTCTTTGGTGGTCCTGCTTGCACATCAAGGTCATCTCGTCTAAATGAAGCTCATCTTCCTCTGTCTGCCCCTTCCAACCTGGCTTCTTCTCTTGAGTCTTAAATCTGAGGATTTCTTAGATGCCCTCTTTCACTTCCACACAGACTTAGAAACCTGCCCAGTCTTCCTGTCCTTTCCTCTACTCTCCTCCAGGCCAGTTCAGGACTTGTGAACTCTGAATGAATGACTGAGTAGTCACAATGCTCTCTTTCCTGGTCACTTCATTTTCATGTTCAGGTTCGACATTTTTTTCAGCCTCACATCCTTTGTGAGTGTAAACTTCAGGCTCTGAGCAGTCTGAAAATTCTTTGCGCTTTGTTCTGTGCATTTGTTTGTAGCCCCTTCCATGGGTCTCCAATGAGAAGAATCAGCCTCCTTCTCTTTGCCAGCTCTAAATCTCACTTATCCATCAAGTTTTTGCTCAAATGCAGCCTCCTCAAAGATAAGCTTGCCAGATGAAATACAGGATGCTGAGTTAAATATGCATTTCAGATAAACAAATACATTTTTACTGTAAGTCTTTCTTAAATATTGCATGGGACATACTTATACTAAAAAATTGTTCACTGTTTATCTGAAAATCAAATTTAACTGGGCATCCTGTATGTTAATTTGCAGAATCCGGCAACTCTACTCCAAAAAGTCTAATCTGGCTACTCTGACTTCTGTATTTCCCAGAGCTTGATGTCCAGGAAGACCTATTGCACTTCACTTACTATGTAAACTTTTTACAAGATTGTGGAGTGTAACTAGTAAATTAAAGACTAGCACTATTTGCATTCTTTAACTCAGCAATTACTGAAAACCTACTATATGCCAGGAAGCATGTAAGGCAATATGGATAAAAGGATAAAAATAGCCCCTGTTCTCATTAGTACGTGGCCAGAGCAGCAGGTCCTGCCTGCATACAAGTACAGCACAGCCTTTGGTGGCCAATATACTTGCTATAGGGTGACTTCTTGCAGGAACTGGGTCTTGAAGGGTAACTAGGTGTAGGGGAGGCAGCAAGAAGGTCTTTCTAGGTAGAGAGAGAAAGATGTGCAGAGGCCCAGGGGAGGGAGAGATTCGGCTGTGACAAGGACGTTGGACAAGATCATCATTGTCTGAGGGAGAATGTGTCATATAAGATTACATATGTTGTGTCTGGAGGTCTGGTTATTAAACATTAACCAGCACACCACTGAAGAGGTTCAGCGAGTAAACAAAACCCAGATCATGAAAATTTTGTATGTTTTGCTCAGGAGGCTGAGCTTTACCCTGGAAGCTGTGGAGAAACACTGAACCATTTAGGAAGTGGTACACTCAGATGTGTATTTCCAGAAGATAACTCAGAATGATTTCAGGGGTCAAGACTGGAAACAGACAAATTTGGAGGCAGCTACACTGTTTCAGCCTAGATTTGCAGAGTGGTGGGATTAGGGAATGGACACATGTGAGATAATGCTAAGAGCTTAAAATCAATAGGACCTGTGGCCAGATAGGATATGTAGGGTGATGGAGGAGGAGAAATGAACATTTCTGGCTTGGGCATCTGCAGGGGTGGCAGAGATATTCATTAAGGTAGAGGGTACAGGAAGCAAACCTTTGGGGTGGGGATTAGGAGGAGATCCTTCTGAAGGTGTTTTGTCTCACACTTGGCATTTATTATATTTGGCTGCCTTTCGTTGCTTATCTTTGCATGAGGTGTCTCCTCTCCCCAGGTGGGCTCTGATCCTTTGAGGTCCTGGACCATGGTAACCAACCTGGCTATGCTTGTTATGACTCCCTGCAAGTTCACCTCACCAAACACGGAGCTCCATGAGCCCTGAGCTAAGTATGTCAGCAGCTGCGACCAATATGGTCTGCACAGTCAAGCATGGCAGGAGCTTTGAGCCAGGACACAATTCATTCTGAAGATGTGTTTCCTCTGTGAGGGCAGCTGAACACCCGGGGTGACCTTGCCCCCTTCGGGAGGGAAGACCCTGTCTTACAGTGGCAGCAAGAGGCTGCAGGTCAGTGGGTGATGACCGGCCCTCAGAGACCCTGCTCGCTCTCTGCAGAACTCGATAAATCCTTCTACAGGGAGTAATTCCCTCAGGATCAAGAGAGCCCTCTGCATTCCTGAAATGAGGGAAGGCAGAATGTACAGGGATTTCTGAGAAAAGTGTGGAGAGAGCATGATCCCTGGGTGTTACTATGCAGCAGAGAAGGACGTTTTTTTTCTCCTCTGAATGGTGTTCTTTGCTCTCGAGTTAACTCATGCACTGGATTTGATCCAAGTACATTTTGTTTCTTGATTTTCAGCCAGGCTTCTCTCAGTTGTGGTGCATTCTCTTCTTTGCTCTCCTCCTTTCCGCATCCCCTTCTCTCTTTTTATAATTATTTCAACTTCATGTGACTGAACTGATGCAGAGGAAAACCTCCCGGCTTAGGTAGGGCTTCCACTGGAGTGAGGGCAGAGGGGCTCTGAATGGCCAGCCCCTCACCCAGCGATGGCTGCACAGGAAGATCTGTCTGAGAGCAGCTGAAGCAGAACGCGTTTGAACTCTGCCCCTGCCGAATGATTCCCAGATGTGTCAACTCCAGCCTCCCTCTGTTCTCTGACTGTAGCCCTGCCAACATACATCTGCAGATTTCTAGTGCACAGGAAACATGAAAGAGTATCTTTTACAACATCTGCTCTCTTTCCCCAGCTCTCTCCGTCTTCTCTGACTTTGCCCTATATTTCATCTCCCGCCTTAAACAAAGTCATTAAGGAATCACTGCACCACTCTCCTTGGCCGCAGAGGCAGCTCGTCTGTCTTCCCCCAGTTCTTGGCTCTCTGGACAGTTGACCAGCGCACCACTAGAATCACTAAAGTTGTATACTGGGCATGCTGCAGGAGAAAAGAACTGAGTTTTCTCCACTGGGCTTGTGCCAGTCTGCAAGCTGCAGAGGTTTCAGCCATGCGGAGGACAGAGCCCTGAAAGGTGAAAACCCAGGTCTCCATGAAATGTTTCCCTGCTGCACATCCTTGGAGAAGGTGAGGTCCGCTTTCAGAGTGACCTTTTTTCAGTGGATGTTCAGTTTCCTGGCACAAACAAGGCATGCTTCTGTACAGTTGGAAGTATTTATGTGCAGAATGAGTTCCTTGCCTCTTCCTATCTTCTGGGTTTTTTTTGCGTATCAGGAGGACAGAAGAGAACTTGATCTTCATGTAACTCAAAGAGAAAAAAGAGTGAGAGATCCTGTTAACAAAATAGAGCAGGAGATTTTTACCAAGATGCTCACTTTCACTAGGAAACAATTTGATTTCTGTATAAATAAATGCTTGACCTTTATTCTGCCCTTCATTCATAGGTATACCAAACTCTCTCCAGCTCCATCCCATGGGGCATGAAATGGAGCCAAGTGACAAAATATGGGAGAGGAACACAGGGTACATGATGAAAAGGGCCTTTGGGTTCAGGGGCCAGAGAGAGGAACAGTTACAGGTGGGAGGTCCCTGCCAACTGAGGCTTGTGCTGTAGGCATATAGGCCCACCTGGAAGGCAGTGCAGATCCCCAAGGTTAAAGAGAACTGCTCTTGATTATCTACCTGGAGCGAGCCTAGAAGGTGGCTTAATAGGCAACTCCCTGGACTCTGGGTAAGACTGCCCTGCCCTCCCATCTGAAGGGCTCAGTGGAGAGTGGGCAACATTACATTCTGCTTTAATAGTCCCAAGTACCTTAATCTCTGGCTGTCAGTTCAAGCCCTAAGATTTACTGGGTTATTGCCCTAGTAGCCTTCTTATTTGAAACAAGCAATTAAAAAACGAAACAAAAAACATGTCAGCCTCATACTTCAAGTGGAGCTTGTTTCAGAAAACAAGGGGAGGAGATAAAGCTGTCCATGGAAATCCTCTTCTTGCACCCATATCTTTCCATGCAGCTCCTCCAAAGACATTGGAACAATCCTGCAGCTACAGCAGCAACTTCCTAAAGAAGAGCAGACTCTGTAAACTCTTTCACATTTTCAAATAAGGGTGGGTGGGTAAAGAGTAAATAAGCCTTTGCTTCTGCATGAGAACTTGACCTTTGGTTAACTGGATAGCTCTGTTACTCTGGCAACTGCTTAAGGGTAGAATGCACGTCTATTTCCAGGCAACATTGCTGATGATAAAAATGATCCTTGACTGGTAAATTGTGTCTGAACTAGGAAGAACTATAAAGAACCATAAATTCCTGCTAAGGATATCATGCTTTAAGCTTCCCTAAGTGTGGTGACGTTTGTAACAGGTGTCCTGTGGGGGTGATGAAAGCTATGTCTAGGGAGTTGTTACAGGAGATACTGGCTACTCTGGGAGTGAGGATTTTAAGTCGAGTTAGCTTCCACACCCGTCCAGGGTAGATCTTATGCCTTGCGCCTGAGCTATTCCTGAGGAACAGTTAGTGCTGAATGGCTGTGCGGGCTGATGTATGGACTTTCACTGAGGGACTCCCCTGGTGCTGCCCTGATGAGGACCTGTGGTCCTGCCCTACATCCTTCTGATAGACCAGTGTGGCCTAGGATTATCTGATTATCTTGTGAGCATGTCTAGTTGAGGCTAAGAAGATTCTCTGTATAGAGAGTTTAAGTGATGTGTTCCTGTGGTATAGAGAGTTCCTGTTAATGTGTTACTCCTTTGTGGGGTAATCACCCTTACAAAAATGGAGTAGTGGATGGAGGACAAGCTTCAGGTGGCAGAAACCTGCTCAGTGTGCCTCAGATCACACCACTGGGCATATTCTGGCTTTAGAACTTTCACTCCCACCTCAAATGATGCCCAGGGAGAAAATAAGTAGTATCTGATTATCTTGCCAATGGGTTTCAGCCCTGGGCAAGTTCACTATGGATTCAATGTGACCAAAGAAATTGACAGCAAAACGTTCTTGGGGTGAAAGGGTTATACTCAACTTTATTTCCAGGTGGCAGGTCAGTCCCTAGAATCCCATTCACTCAGAGCAAGTCTGCATGCAGCAAGCTGGTCTCTGCCTCTGGGCCTCTCTGTCCACACAGCTATCCTGCACAGCCATTCTCTGGGCCTTTCTGCACACTCGTCCCACACAGCCATCCTCTGGGCCTCTGTCCTCGGCACTGCCACCCCTCCAGCCTCTGCTCTGCTCCCTTGCAGCCTTGCAGCCTTGCAGCCCTGCCACTGTGTTGTGCCCAGAGTACTAGGCAGAGCTCTTTATATATAGTCAAGAGCCATGTATTGCCCACAGGTGTGCAGTGAGCTAGTCAACCAGGGCCAGGTGAGAATCCTGGCCACAGGAACTCTCATTTTATCCACACTGATTTTGCTTTGCATGGATCTATTACACAAAACTGTTAGTACTATAAAGATTGCAAAGGCTTTCCACTTGGCCCTTCTTACCATAAAGGCTCTAAATTAAAAGTTGAAGGATCCAGTGTAAGGGGTTTCCATCTTCTAAGTTTATCTATCCCAATTATAAACACCATTACTGCAGAAACAACTCCTGGTTCCACCGTGAGGTAGACCTGGACCAGAATTTCATTTATCACCTGTCCTCCATACTTTCTTTTCTAACCAGAGAACAATAGTAGATGACACGTTTGATTTCTTGGTAGCAGTTTAAGGTTGAAACATCTTTGTATTTCCTTCCCCCCAGTGCACAGGTAGTCTGGTGAATGTCCATAGGTCCCTTTGGGAAAGGACTGGGAGAATGTTTGTTGTATATACCTATAATGGACTTGCAGGGATCTTTCTCAAGGAGACCCAGCCTCCCATTCAATCAGTGGGCTCTGGGTCTATGAATTAATTGAACTGGGAACCGGTGGAGGGCCAAGGATTTCCACTGTAGCATCTGACTTCAGCTTTCTGCCTTCTAGATTTTAAGTTCATTAAAAAAAAAGTCAGGAGATACTATACTGCTGTCTATTTATGTTTCTCCTCAGAATACTATGAGTTATATCAGACATCATCACAGGCTTGAAGCAAAGCAATGCCAGGTTGCACCTTTGAAAAGCTAATTATGATACAGTGCTTTTGCTGCAGCAATAGCTAGAGTTTGAGGTGGGAGTTGAGAAGATTTGAAAGAGAACACAGGTGTGTCTGATATACCTAGACTGGGGTCAGAGTCAGTGATGGTCTCAGGTGATTTCTACCTCTCAGCACTGTGTAGGCCCCTCGTCTTGAATCACTTGCTTCTAGCCAGTAGGATATGGCAGTGTTCAAGGGCTGTCTCTTCTGTGACTAGGTTACAAAAAAATGTGACTTCTGTCTTGCTATGTGTGGATAAAGTGAAGGTTCCTATGGCCAGGATTCTCACCTGGCCCTGGTTGGCTAGCTCATTACACACGTGCAGGCAATACTTCATTATTGACTCTATATAAGGAGCTCCACCCAGTGCTCTGGGCAACATGGTGGTACAGCTGTAAGGCTGCGGGAGAGCAGAGATGAGACTGGAATGGTGGCAGTGCCAAGGATGGAGACTGAGACAGCTGTGCGGGCAGAGAAGCCCAGAGGCAGAGACCGGCTTGCTGCATGCAGACTCACTCTGAGTGGATGAGATTCTAGTGACTGACCTGCCACTGTAGGAATAAAGTTGGGTATAAACCCTTTCACCTGAAGAACATTCTACTGTTGTTTCTTTTTTGGTCTCATTGAATCCACAGTGAACTTGCCTGGGGTTGAAACCCATTGGCAGGACACTAGGAAATCCTCTGTTTTGTTGACTTTCTTGAAGCAAGTTGCCGTGTTTGAGAGGTCCACATGGCAAGGAACTGAGAACAGCCTCCAACCCACAGCCAGCAAATAACTGAAGCCTTCAGTCCAGTAGCCCCAAGGAAGCCCTTGCCAACAGCCATGGAAGGGAGCTTAGAAGCAGAGCCTTCTGTAGTTAAACAAGACCCAGCCCTGACACTTTGATCGAAGCCTTGTGAGACAAGTCCATCTGAGACATGCCTTCATTCTTCACTCACAGAAACTGTAAGATTAAAAAAAAAAGTGTATTAAGGTGATAAGTTTTAGGGCAATTTGTTACTAGGATGACCAACAGCACCAGTTTACCTGGGACTATTCTAATGTTTTAGCACTGAAGTTCCTTTTTTTTGTGAGGTATAATTGACATATAACATTATATTAGTTTGAGGTTGACAGCAGAATGTGATATTTTTATACATTGCCAAATGATGGTCACAATAAGTCTAGTTAACATTTATCACCTTATGTAGTTACAAAGTTTTTATCTTGTGTTGAGCACTTTTAAGATTTACACTCTCAGCAACTTTCAAACATGCAGTACAGTATTATAAACTATACTCATCATGCTGTACATTACATCCCAAGACTTCCTTATGTTATAGCTGGAAGTTTATATCTTTTGATCCCCTTCACTCCCCTTCCCTACAACCAACAATCTAATTTTTTTATTTTGTTTTTTTTTTAGATTCCACATATAAGTGAGATCATATGGTGTTTGTCTTTCTTTGTCTGATATTTCACTTTGCATAATACCCTTGTGGTCCATCTATGTTATTGTAAATGGCAAGATTTTGTTCTTTTTATGGCTGACTAATATTGTATACATATACCACATTTTTTATACATTTATCCATTGATGGACATATCTTGGTCATTGTAAATAATGCTGAAATGAACATGGGGTGCAAAAATCTTTTTGAGTTTGTTTTTTTGTTTTCTTTGAGTAAATACCTAGAAGTGGAGTTGCTGGGTTATATGGTAGTTCTATTTTTAATTATTTGAGGAAACTCCATACTGTTTTCCATAGTGACTGCCCCAGTTTACATTCCCACCAGCAGCGCATGAGGGTTCCCTTCTCTCTACTTTGTCAATGCTTGCTTATTCTCATCTTTCTGATAATAAATATTCTGACTGACGTGAGGTTGCATCTCATCATGGTTTTGAGTTGCATTCCCTTGATGATTAGTGGGCTGTGCATCTTTTCATGTGTCTGTTGGCCATTTGTTGTATCTCCTTTGAAAAATGTTCAGATCCTCTGCCTATTTTTAATAGGATTTTTTTTTTTGCTATTGAGTTGTATGAGTTATTTATATATTCTGGGTATTAACTGCTTACCAGATACAGGATTCACAGATATTTTCTCCCATTTGGCAGGTTCCTCTTCACTTTGTTGATGGTGTCCTGGGTCGTGCTGAATGTTTAGGTCAGTCCTACTTGTTTATTTTTGCTGTTGTTGCTTTTGCTTTTTTGTGTCAGCCTCAAAAATCATTGTCAAGACCTATGTTGAGGAGCTTACTACCTTTATAAATTCTAGGGTAATTTGTTACTAGAATGCCCAACCACCCCGGCTCGCCTGGGACTGCTCTAGTTTTAGCAGTCAAAGTTCTGAGGTTCAGGGAACCTCGTAGTCCTGGACAAACTGGTGTGGTTGGCCAGTGTGTGTGTGACACAGCAATGGACAACTCATACACTGATGCATTTATTACTTCTCACTTAAGTGGGCTTTTTGGGATCTAAACAGTAAATTTCATCCAGAATTTTATTAGATATTACCAGATTTCCCTTTACAGAGGTTGTGTCCTTTTGTACTCCCATCTGCAATATGGGATTACCTGTTTCTCTGTGCTTTCCCAGCAGCTTGTTCCCATTATACATATATTTGGTTATTAATTTAATATTTGTGTAAGTAGAAGCTGACTTAAATTATCTTAAAGAAATGCACTTAAACATTAATACTTGTAGAATGAAAGTACATGATTTGTACTTCGTTGCACAAACTCATTTCACTGAATTCACAAAGAGAAATAGGTGAATCTGAGTCCTGTCATCCATCATGGGTGTGCGTGTGTGTCTTCCCTGACCTCCCTCCCCCCATAAGTTGGTTTCATGGGACTGACTGAACTTTCAATTTCGCATTCAGTCTAGCGCTCCATCCTGAGTGGAATTAGCCCAAATTACATGTTTAACTTCACTGCTGGACTAGGGTACCAAAGGAACCTGTGATGTGGTAGAGGAAAGAGAAGATGGAGGGTAGAATGGACCCCTTTGTGACTGCTAGAAGATTTGGCAGATCAAATGTCTATATTCTCAGGCAGTTAACTCAAAGGAATGAACATGGCTGGGTTAGGAATCGATGAACTGGTGAGTGTGTACTTTGCCTAAACAATCAACTTTAGCAGCCCTGTGGCCATGGAGGAATACAGGCCCAGTGTGACCATTACAGTTTCTCAAGGTAAACTGAAATTGCAGTTGAGAAAAGTATTTAATTGTGGCTCCTTAAAATAAAAAACACAGAATGCAGCAAAAACATATCTTTAAGCCAGCTGTAACCTGCAGGGTGTCAGTTTGGGGCTATGGGAATGTGCAGAAAGGGGAAATAATCATTTACTGAACACCTATGGGTCATTTTTTTTTTCAGTAATCCTAATGTGAATGTATTATTGAACTAATTTTCCTGATGAGGACACTGGAACTCAGGGAGGGTTAAGTAACTAGTCTAAGGTCATATAACAAAACTGTGGTAGTTCCATGCCCAAGTCTTTAGATGCCTGTATCTCTATTCTTTCCATCCTACCAAGCCAAGGTCATGTTCTCCATGGTGTGAATGATCTTTGTTTTCCCCAGAGAATGTTCCCAAGCTGAAATTAAAGGCAACTGAAGTGACTCCTTGTTCCCCTAAACTTTGTTCTCCAATAGCATAAAGTGAATGGATACCTTGTGTTTATATTGCTTGTGAAGTATCCTTGGGGTGGCTCTGTGAGGAGCATTCCGTGGAGCGTATGTACAGTGGCTGCCTTCCAACTGGAAGTGCATCCAGCAAAACTGTGATTTGATTTCCCTTGAACTGGCTTAAGCCCCTCTTTTAAGAAACATTTTGGGGGTGAGAGAAACTCAAATGAGAGTAAAATTAGATTAGGGTCCCAGTATGGACAAACGGCTCTGACTTATGTCCCATACCTGGAAGTGCTGTGGTCTTGGTTATTATGCCTTCTGCTCATAGTCTTTGCATATCCCCAGGTTACTCCTCCAGGACAGTCTGTGGGCTGGTGTGAGTGGAGGATCTGTGAAGTGGTGTGAATGGGGCTCTTGTAACAGAAACTAGGCTGTGAAGGTTCAGGGGCAATCAGTTACACCAGCTGCTGGCCACCTGAAGAGGCTCTTTTGTTACATCATTCTTATTTTTATCATTTGTTCTAGCTTTTCTTTTATAAATTCTGCTTTAACCACTTCAATCAGAAATACTCCCTATTTTTCTCCCCCTGCATTTTAGTTTTTCTTTTTCAAGGTTATGTAATTTGCATCTCTATACCTGTTTTGTAGATTTAATTTTGTTTTTGGTGATTGAGAGAAAAGTGTCTGAATTCTTTACAGTGCAAAAAAGTCAGGCTCTACAAAATATAAAATTAACATAGCTTAGGTAGGAAGTGTTCTGCTGCTCTTTGAGCACATCGAGTATCAATATAAGAGGGTGAGGGAAGTTAATTTGGCTGCGGAGGTAACTTGTTGCTGATTTGGAACAAGTAACAGCTGGATACGTTTTTCATTCAGTTCTATGGACACAGAGGGTGTGATTTACAACTTGTACACTTCTACTTGTTTTCAGTTTAACTGAAAAAGAAAAGAGCAAAGATTAGTGTACTAAAGTAATAGAAATCTCCTATGAGATCAGCGAATTTATTCTCAAAAAGCTAACCTGGGAGAGAAATCAAGCTATCAACTTTTCATTTTTAACTTTCTCTGTCTAGTTTTCAGTATCATTTTAAAAATTGATTAGCTCCTTGGATCAGTTAGGAATTGTCTTTGAACAATTAAGAATTCTGCTACTAATAGAAACTCAGAATAGTAGTGGCTTTAACAAAATAAGGCCCTTTATTTTCCTTTGATGTAGAAGAGAAAAGCAAGCAATTTAGAACTCAGAGGCTCCATGGTCATTAGGAACCCAGGATCCTTCTCTCTTTTTTTTCCCCTTCATCCTTAGTGTGTGGCTTCTATGTTCAAGGTTACCTTACTGTCAAGAGATGGTTGCTGGAGCTCCCTCTACCACTTCTGCCTTATAGACATGAGGAAGAAGGAAAAGAGGTGAGTAGAGATGCCTGCATCCCAGTTGAGTGAACTCTTTTGAAGACGTTTCCTTAAAATGTTCTCCAGTGACTTATGCTTAAATCTTGTTGGTTGCCTGTATCTATAAATGAGGTTTGGAAATGTGTTGGGAACACTGCAGTGTCTGACTGTGGAAGAAGGGAGAATGGTGTTGGGTGGACACGTAGCAGCCTCTGCTGCAGTTTCTGTGCTTCTGTTTCTCCCTCTGGGCAGGGCCAGCATGCAGATGTTACTGTGAGGGGTTGGGGAATGGTCTTAGCCATAGGTACCTGGATGGGACCCGCGGTTGAGAGACAACTCACTTTTCCAGGCCACATGGAGAGGGTAAGGTAAGGAGTCTAGTGCCAGGTCTTTCTGGCCTTAAGGGGTCTGAACTTTGAATTTGGATATTATGCTGCTACCTGGTTGGCAATAAAGTGGGAATGTAGAGAAGAGAAAAGAGATGATAGAATTTTTTCAAAGGTTAGGTCAGAATAATGTCATAAAAATAGGAGCCTTTTGTGTATTGCTTCTTTCACTTAAAGTCATATTTTGAGATTCTTCCATTTTGTTACATGTATCAGTAGTTCCTTTTTCATGGCTGAACAATATTCCTACACATGATGTACCATAATTGATCCATCTCCCAGTTGATATTCACTTGGGTTGTTTACAGTTTTTGACAATTATGAAAAAAGATACTATAAACATTTGTTTATAGTTTTCTGTGTGAACATGTACTTTGATTTCCTTTGAATAAATACCTAGGAATGGGTGTTGCTGGGTTGTATGGGAAATGTTGGCATAACTTTGTAAGAAACTGCCAGTTTTCCAAAGTGACTATGCCAGTTTTTAATGCCCGCTGGCAATGTGTGAGTGTTCCAGGGCTCTGCATCCATGTCAGCCCCTGGTAATGCCAGTATTTTGTTTGTTTACATTCTAATAGGTGTGTTGTGACATCTCAATATTTCCTTAAGGCCTATTTCCCTAATGACTAATGGTTGTAAGAGTCATTTTATGTGCTTATTTGCCATATGCATCCTTTTGATGACGTGTCTCTTCAAATCTTTTGCCCATTTTAAATAAAGATTGATATCTTGTTAAGTTATGAGTTCTGGTATTCAGAATACCAGTCCATTAACAGATATGCATTTTTTGCATACTTTCTTACAGTATGTGGCTTCTCTTCTCATTTTCACAACTGTGTTTTATGCAGCAGAAACTTTTAATTTTGGTGAAGCCCAATTTATCAATTTTTTTCTTTTATAGTTCATTTTTTTTGTGTCCTATCAAAGGAATCATTGTCCAACCCAATGGTTCAAATAAATTGTGTTTTTATCTAGAAATGTTATAGAATTGGGATTTTATACTTAGATTTTTGTATGATGGCTTAAGGTATGGATTGAGGTTCATTTTTTGCATATGTATGCAAAATTTTCCAGCATCACTTGTTGAAAATCCTTTCTTCTTGACACCTTTGTGAAAATCAATTGACCATGTGTGTCCATCTATTTATGGACTCTCTTATTCTTGTATGTGTTTTTAATCCTTTCACCTGTATCATACTATCTTGATCATTGTAGCTTCATAAAGAGTCTTGGAATTAGATGTTAAGAGCTCTCTCTTGTGAAATAATAGAACTACCCACACACCCACTCTTACACACACACACATGTATATATACATATATTGGTTTCTAGCACAGAGCTCCTAATACCCTTGTAATTCTCTAAGTGAGTAGAGCACTGGGAATGTTTTGTTCTAATATTTTGTCAGTGACCCTGGTTCCTGATCTGAGCCCCTAAATCCCTTGGAATTTCCTGGGTGATATGAGTGTCTTTTGTTCCAGTGAGGCAACTCTGGGTAGATTCCCAGATGACTTCTGGATGGGGTCTGGTCACCAGAAAGACTGAGCCATGATTAGAAGCTTGGAATTTTCAGTCCTTCTCCATTCTCCAGAGAAGGGTTAGAAATGGAGTTAATGATCAATTATGCATGCATGATGGAGCCTCCATAAAATCTCCAACACATGGGGTTCTGAGGGATTCCAAGTTGGTGAACATACGCTGGTGCTGGGATTGTGGTGTGCCGGGGAGGGTGTGGGAGTTCTGCTCCCTGCCCAAATACCTTGTCCTATGTATCTCTTCCATCCGGATGTTCTTCTGTATAGTTCATCATACCATTTTATAATAAATTGATAAACATAAGTATTTCTATGAGTTTCGTGAGCCATTTTAGCAAATCATCAAACCCAAGGAGGGAGTTGTGGAAACTGCTAACATATAGCTGGTTGGTCAGAAGTGCAGGTGGTAGCCTGGGACATGCCATTGGCATCTGATATGGGGGTGAGGATGGGACTCAAGTCTTGTGGGGCTGAACCCTTAATCTAAGGAATCTAGTGCTGTCTTTAGGTGGATCAATAGTATCAGAATTGAGTTAAATTGTAAGACACTCAGCTAGTGTTGCACATCTGGTGCCAGACGTAGTGTGAGTAAAGGAGAAATGCAGAAGAAATGAGGTTTTCAAAACACCCATCTTTTATTTTTCAAAAGTGTTTTAGCTTTTTAAGATTGGTTGTTTTCCATGTAACTTTTAGAATCAGCTTGTCAATTTCTTCAAATAAGCTTCTGGGGTTTTCACTTGGGTGTGCAATGAATTTACACCTTAATTTGGAGAGAACTGCCATCTTAACATTATTGAGTCTTCCAATTTCTGAACACATTTAAGCTGTTAATTATTGAGGTCTTATAAGTCTACTTAACAAATTCGATTTATAATTCGTTTTTTATTTATAGAAATTGTAATTTTTAAAGATGTTAGCCTTGTATTTTGAAACCTTGCTAAATTTACTTACTAGTTCTAGCAGCCTGTTTTTTTTTCAAAATCTTTTAAGATTTTCTATGTAGATAATCATACCTGGATGTAGAGGCAGGTTTATTTCTTCTATTACAGTCTAGATGCCTTTTATTTCTTTTGCAGTGTTATTGCACTGGCTAGTACCTCTAGTAAGATATTGAGTAGAAGTGGAAAGAATGGACATTCTTGCTTTATTCACAATTTTAGTCAAAAAGCATTCATTCCTTCAACATTAAGTATGCTATTAGGTGTAGGATTTTCTATAGATAGTCTTTATCAGTATGAGGAAGTTTCCTTTCAATTCTTAATTTGCTGAGAGTTTTTATCATGAATGGGCATTGAATTTTATCAGTTCCATTCCTGTCTGTTGAGATGATAAGGTTTTTGTTCCTTAATCTGCCAATATGATGTATTGTATTGATAAATTTTTTAATGTTGAGCCATCTTTTCCTTCCTGGGATAACTTCCACATGGTGATGGTCATTATTCTATCCATATATTGTTCAATTTGTTCATATTAAGGATATTTACATCTCTGTTCATACATCTCTGTTCTTGAAATATATTAGTCTGTAGTTTTCTGATAATATCTATTTTTGGTTCTGGTATCAGAGTAATGTTGTTCTTAACTCACCATTACTGATTCTACTTATTAAGTATTCTCAAAGTGACTTTTGTATTTTATTTTATTCCCCATCCCCATTAATTTAAGTATATTTAAATATATCATTAGGACCATCCTCACTAAGTGACTAAGCTTTCTTCTCTGAATGACTATTAAACATTTACCACAAGCATGCTGAAAATATGAAGTGTCATCTATCTGCCTATCAATCAGCCCTAACTTCCTAAAAATGTTGATAGCAGGACAGAATGGTGTAGTGGGAAGAGCAGTGTTTGCGTGAGAATTTGGAATGGCCGTCCTTGTTTTACTTCTGCCTTCCTATCTGCCAGTATTTACTGGATGAATTCTGTATTCTAGCAACAGTGTTCAGGTAACTTTGTACACTTTGTCTCAGTGTTTCTTGTACCATCTATATAAGGAGTTCATATTTTTCCACTCAAAGATGAGGAAATTGAGGCTTAGTGGAATTAACTAGCTTTTCCCAAATAATACAGCAGGGATTTGAAGCAAGTTTGCTCCATCCATTATATTGATCTTCCTCCACAGCAGCGTCAAGCCCTTTAAGACACAGAGGGCCCCTTCACCTGACCCCAGTGACTTCTGACCACATTGTTTTCTCAGTGCTGCAATCCTCAGGAGTCCTGGCCTAACTTTCCCTACAGCACCTTCTTGCTGGTGCTCAGTGACATGGAAAAAGGTCCTGGTATGGGCAAAGTTGTATAGCAGATGGCAGCATCCTCACCTTTTTGTACCAGTTTCCTCTTTTAGACCCAGAAGGTGTAGCTCCCTTCTAGTGAGGCGGGGGTGGGAAATGCCTGTGGGCTGGTAGAGCTTATGAGCATGTAAAGTACTTAGCGAAGACCCCTGTCCCCACACACTTTAGGTCACATTAGGGACAGAGAACCAGGGGCAGGAAGTGGCAGAGATGGAAGAATGAAGTAGCTAAAAGGTATGCAGCAGCTCAGTGGGTGGAAAAGGGCGAGTGAGGGGGTGTGTCTGAGTGACAGGAGCATTCAGTGGGTCTCCTTCCCCTAGGTCTCTTTTATGCAGAGTGTGTAGCTCAGAGGGTGTGGAGCATCTTTCCTGGCACTCTGAGATGTGCCTGTTATGATTTCCTTCCACAAGGTAAGTTAATGGAGCCCTAATAGGTAGAAGGCATTTGTGGGAAAAGGCCACGATTTAGGAAACAGTGGCTGTGGAGCAGGGTATCCGTGGGGGTTTGGAAAGCTGAGGAGGCAGAACTGCTCATGGAGGCTCCCTCGTTTCTGCATTCTGCAGTTCCTGTGCTTCTTTCTGAAGAGCTGCCTTGATCATATTCATGGGGCCTGTTCATCTCAGACCCAGGAAAGCCTAGAGGTAACAGAGCTTCCTCTTCCTAAGGCTCACCCCTTCCTACTCCCAAAAGCCTAGGTGGTTACCTAATCAGAGTAATTATAGGAAGGAGCTTTAACTAACATTCTACTTTGGAAAGACTTTGGAGTCTATGTATATGGCTGAATTTTGACTTCTGAAGATGTAGTTCAAATGCCCTTTCTGCTGTTTGCCCCCTGCCCCTTTGGCAAGGTCTTTGCTGTTCCCATGGTCCTTTCTACATGCTCCTGTCATTGCACTTACCATGCTGTATTATAATCCTGGGCTTAGGATGTAGGCTCCTCTCCAGCTATGCTATCAACTCCTCAAAGGCACATCTTAGTCATTTTTCCCCCAACCACACTCAGACTTATATGCTCCACCGCATATTCTTCACACCTCACCCTGATAGTTGCTCTACAGTAACATTTAAATGTCATTTACTCAGGAGAGTAAATGAAAGAAAAAAATGTACTTGGGCTGGATATAAAACTTACACCTAATTAGAGAATTTACAGGAAGAAACAACACCTACAGGACACTGATTGTTTTCTTCTCCTGCCCTCAGCCTGGCAGCAGCCATCCTGTGGCGTCTCCTATTGCCCACTGCTTTGGAGGTGCTTGGGCTCCAAGGCCCCAGGATTGGCTCTCTGTGATGCCTCATGGCATTCCTTCTCACCAGTTCATCTCTGCCATTTTTCATCCCAGAACATCCTAAATGCCAAGATTTTAGTTGCTGAAAATTGTTGGTACTCAAGATCTTTTGAGTGGTTGGACCCAGCCACCCTCCTTGTTTCTTCAGTAGGAGAAAAGGACCATTCTCTAATCACCTGAATATTTGAAACTAAAGAAAAGCAGAAAGAGAGATGAAAGTCACCCATAACATACCATCTAAAGATAACTACCACTAATAATTTATTACATTTTCTTGTTCCTTGTTTTTAAAAATGCATTCCACAGTCAAGGTTTGTATCTTGTTTTGTCACTCTTCATATTTTATCAAGACTATTTTCTTCTATCTTTAAATATCATTTGAAGATAAATTATTAATGGCTGTTGAACATTCTGTTGTATGGATTCAGAATAATTTAGCCCACCATTGTTGGACATTAAATTACATATAGGATAGATTCCTAGAGTTGGGATTTGGGGAAAATTGAGGTATTTTAAAGACTTCTCATATACATTGCCAAATTCTTTTACAGAGAATTTGCCCCAATGCACACTCACACAAAAGGTGTCCGACTACCTCAGCAAAGTATTTTTTCTGTTCCTATCTTTGGCAATTATATAGGCAATAAAAAGCAGTTCCATGAATCAATCAATTCATTAACTAATTGATGAAGTTTGAGTCTTAGCTCTGCCACTTAACTATTTATATGACCTTTGGCATCTAGCCCTTTTTTCTATTAACAGCAAAGTGGGGAATTTAATAGTACGTCCAGTAAAATGGGTATAGCCAAAATGGCTTCTTTGTTTTTATATCAAGGTATTTTGATGGTTAAATAAAGTAAGAAATGTAAAACTATTCTGTGAACCATAAAGCACCATCTAAGCATATTAAGCCCTGTTGCGTGACAAGTAATTTTCTAGGCTCTTGTGGGAGGAGGGATGTAAAGAATATATGGAACATAATTCTTACAGCTGGAGAACTTTAAAAATTGATGCTATTCAACATGGGGCATCATTACATCAAACATGTATCCAGGATTTTCTGGAACTATCCTCCCTCTCCCTGTGAATTCCATGCATCAGACAATGTGTATCAACTTTTGATTCAGAAGTATATTAATCACAGACGTAACATCTATTTTATAGGAAAGTTCATAAACTTCATTAAGGCTAATAGGCTTAGGGATTATTTCTGTAATGTTAAATTTTAGTTTTGAAAGACGCAGAAGTCTAGTTGTGTGAATATATTACTTTTGATTTTGGTGAGCCTGAAATATAGGGGTGTGTGTGTGTAAATGGATGTTTACATATATAATTTTTTAATTGGAAAAAAATGCTCTTTCCGTTTAGGAATAATATTCACATGATCAGTTTCATTTTTCCCTCCTTTGATATAAAGTTGATTTTGAATCAACTAAACACAAAGGAGTACCTTGTTTCAAATGTTTACTTTCTTTTTTTTTTTTTTACTTTCCAGAAACTTGATCTATTCAAGCGAGAATATTCCATCTTAGCCAAAAGTTTGTTCTGAATTATAAGTAGATATTATCCATAGTCTAATCCTAGAGGTAATTGTTGTTTTTGGAGATAGATTCTATATAAAATAGCATTTTCATAAAGAAAATAAGAGAATATGGTTTCTGCAGTATTACTGAATGGGGCGACAACTTTAGCCTATTGATGTCCACATAAACAGAAATACTGAAAGGGGAACAAACATTATTCTTAATGATTACTACATCAGCTGCAATCAACAACAGGGTTAATTGATTTTGATAGGGAGTGTGCACACCGTGTCTTCTCATACAAAAGATTTTTAAATGGGTGCATCATTGAAAATATAATACTGTGTCAAATTCTTCATGTTTTTTTTCTCAAGTAAACAGTAAACAGAAATCTCTTTAAGTTGTGTTTCTAAGGGCCTGCTGATCTGACTGTGCTCAATGTGAACATCAAGTCTAGCAGGACTTTCTAGCCTCTCAGGCTCCCACCTGGATTCTGAGACCTTGGATGGGCTGGAAATTAGATGGGGAGGCTGAAAGAAATCGGGCTTTTCCCCATTCCTGCCCACCCCTCTCTCTCCTTTTATCTCACTCCTCTCCTACCACCTAGGGGCTCTCTGCATCCTACCCTGGGGAAACTGAAGGTCCCAGGATGTGCTGGAGTTGAAGGCCAAACACTTCCCTTTCCCTCCATGCAAACCTGCCCTCTTCTGGCTCTGCCCCAAGGCCAAGTGGGAGTTGTGAGACACAGATTATGTAAAAACAGAAAAAAGTTTTCAATGGCTGATTTACTGAGTAAGTAACTCAAAGAGTATGTAGACTAATAAGCAATGCCCTGGTTAGTCTTAATCATTCCTGCAGGTGCTGGAAATGGGGAGAGCAGAAAAAATCTGAGTCAAGATTTGGAGGTAAGGTTCACCTCCATCATTGCCAGGATCTGGTATTCTCCTACCTGGATATACCCTTGGGTGAACACGACATCAAGGAAAGAAATGGGACCAAAGTGTCCCCACCCTCCTGTACCTGTCTGCCAAACAGATATCCTTTGTTGCAGGGATTCTCAGATGAGGTTTGAATGGGGATAGCAGAACCTCCAGAGACTCTGAGAACTATGTACTAGGAATTTCTGCTGCAGTGTGCTATGAACCCCGTTACTGAAAATCATGGCCCATGTGAGTGATGGTTTTGATAGAAAAGTTTCACATCCTTTAGGTGGATAGGGTTGGAAAGAAGGTGAGAACAGTTTTCCTGGTGGAGTTTATAATTCTGGGGTCTTTGATCTTGTGCTGATTTGCACAGCCAGACTAGCTCACTCTCTATGAGAGTCAGGTTTCACCAGAGAAGCAGTACCAGTAGGAAGCAATAATATGAGGAATTTGCATAAAGGATTGTGGAAGGTGAAGTCCATGGGCAAGCAGTGTTGGAGAGAAGATCAAGAGCAGGTTAGAACCTCACAGATGTGGGCTTAAACTGCTACTCAAAGGTAGGCAGTAAAAGCAGAACCTCCCATCATAGACCCCGGTGCTACTTGGAATATGGCTCAGGGAATGCCCAAGCCGTTAACAGGCTCCAAACTGATTAAGTCAGGCCTACCAAGTTGGCCTACCAAGTTTACTTAAAGTCAGCTGGTTAAGGACTTAAGACCCACAAAATCCCTTCATGGCAGTGCCTCAATGTGTGTTTGAATAACTGGGAGAAGGTGAGTGTGTGTATACTACAAAACGGCTGCTGCCTTCCCTCTGGCCTTGTAGTTTGGCTTAGCCAGTTTGACATCTCAGAAAACCACCATAGTCCTCCCTCTCTTCCTCCTTCCCTTCCTTATTTCTTAAAGAGATTCAAAACTTTTAAAATTTGAGACTTCACATCCAGGCATTTCCAAGGTACAGACTGGACTTTTAGAATGCTTTTTTTTTTTGGGAAAATCCGTGCTGTAAGCTAGGACTATGTCAGCAGGTATCCTCCGTGTTGGGGTGCTCTTTTGGCCTTTTCCCTCTATCTCAAGATGCCTGTTCATCCTTAGACTTAAGGCACTGGCTGCTCTGTGTGCTGTCCCCACCCCCAGATCATTCCAGGCTGGGCTGTGAAGTCCAGGAGCAAAGATTTATGTCACTGGGAAACCAATCACTAAGCACTCAGAAGAATGACTTAAATATGGAAATCTCTCCCCCTTCACATCTGTGCACATGGAGCAGCCACAACAAGCAAGGCTGTAAACAATGGCAATTGTGCTGACTTCACAGCGCACACAGATGCAGGCAGCTTTTCAGATTCATTTTAACAAAGGGATGAATCTAACTGGTTGTTGGCCAACAATCCCACATTGTCTTCCCTCTGTCCTCCCAAATGGGGCAACATTCTCCCAGCTCTGTGAGCACTGAATGCTTGGGCGTGAGGCCCTGTGGGACAGTCAGTGGACCAATGCCAACTCCCCAAGACCCAGACTTGCTTCACACTTGATCTGAACATTATAAAAGCAGGGCAGCATTAAAAGCTTCAATCCAAGTAATTTTCATCTTGGGGGAAAGGTGCTTTTATCAATAAGGCAAGTCTGGAGGTCTGCCTGGGGTATGTGCAGAATGTGTGACAGATTACTCAGCCCAAGACTGCAGACTGGGAGACCATTTGCCTCTTTTTCCCTCCTCAATGTTTAGTGGATGTAATTGCACGTTTGTGTGATTTGTCTGTTATTTACCATTAGATAATAGTGGGGCCCAAGCAACTTGAGAGAAGGAACTAAAAATGCACAGATCATTTACTTTAATGGCTGCACAACCTTGAAAATGATAGGAGGGTCAGAATCCCATGACAGAGTAGTTTATCTTGGGTGTCAGCATTCAAGGGCGGCATGGTCTCTGGGTTCTCTGCCTTGGTAAAGGAATCTCTAATGCGGGAAAACTCTCCTCTTTCCTTGTGGTCCTGGGGTACTCAGATGCTCCCTGTTATTCACTCTTTCCCTCTTGTGATCTTAGAGACAGATGGTAAATATCTCAGGCTTTGTGGGCAGTAAGATCTCTGTGGCAACTATTCAACGCTGCCATTGTTTCCTAAACCTCAGCCACAAGCAACATGCAAATGAACAAGTGGGGCTCTGTTCCAATAAAACTTAATTTATGGACATTGAAACATTTGAATTCCACGTAGTTTTACGTGTCATAAAATACTCTTCTTTGGATTTAAAAAATGTAAAAACATTTTTAGCTGGTAGGCCACATTGGTAGCAGGCTAGATCTGGCCTATGGGCTGTAGGTTTCAAACTTTGCCTCAGAGAATATCTGGATGCCACTTGTGATTTGCAAGGAGGCACCTTCCAGACATAAGGCTCTGATATTTGGCCAGAAGCCCTAGACCTGGCCTGTGCCACCCCGGCCTTAGTACTGTCTGTTTTCTAGAGTCACACTTACTTCCTTGGTATCTAGTGTAGGAATGAACTGATGATAGAAAAGTTCTCAAAGAACCACAAATTCAAGGGCAAATATCTTTTTTATTTCGACTTTCATTTTTCTCATGTTCATTGTGGTTTAAAAACATTTTCTTCTTAACCACCTGTACTGACAGTCTTGTTGGTTTTGAGGATTGTAGTAGTTTCAGTGAGATAAGCTTGCCACTTAGATTTTGAAGTGTGCAAAGTCACTGGATGCCAACATACCGATGGGGCTGCTGTTCTGCTGGTGCAGTTCAGCCAGGCTGGTGCCCAGTGGAGCCCACTTAGAAGCTTCATCTTGTCAGTTTCTCTCCTCTTGTCTCTGCAAAGAACACCTTTCTCTGATGTCTTTTCATTTTCACTATGATTTCCTGCTTTTGTGAAACTTTAAATGAAAGAAATACTTTAGAATTTTTGTGTCAGACATGATTCTATACTGGAAAATGTAATAAGCTTTTTGAATAGCATTCCTTGTATGAATTTAACCACAGCTTATAATTTTTGTTTGCTTTAGGTTTAGACAACATTTAACATGTTTTTAATTTTGGTACCTCTGCCCAGAGGAGTTCAGTCCCCGTAGCCTCAAATAAAAGACCAGTATAGGGGTAAAAGAAAAATTGAGAGTGGGTCACAAAGGCCCCCTGTTGCCTTTGTCTGCATTGATTCTGACCTTACAAAGGAGCTCAGAGATAAGCTTACAACACTTTGTCAACCTTTTGGCAGAGAATAGGACTGCTCCAATAATGGCCTCTCCCTAATTTTCTTTGGCAAAGGAAGACAGAAGGAAATAGTCTTGTCCTTTTTAATGCACTGAAGTTTGGAAAAGATTTTGAAATACAGTTTATAGTAAATTAGATCGAAAATCATAGTGTCATTTTTCACTCCAATAACACATGGCCTCTGAAAGTGCTCAAAAGCTTTATCAGTTGCATGCAAAACTTCAGCAGAAAGGCATTGTCCCTCAGCCTGCTCAGATGCACAGCAGAGCCAGAGCTAAGCTGAGTTGCCAAGTGGGCCAGAAAGCAATCAGTGGCTCCAAAAAACATCCAGCTCTGAGCTATTAATACTTGTTACCTGTTCAAGGTCATTCTTACCACAAGGGAAGCAGCTTCTCTGTGTTCCACCCACTCACAGGAGGTGGAGACAACCTTGGGTGCAGCACAGTGTTTCCTAGCCCACAGGGAGGGAGTACCAGTGGGGATCAGGATTTAATAACAGCGACTAAGAATTTATACTTCTTCAATTTCATGCTCACCTGCAAATGTGTCATGGTGGCTTCTGCGAGTAGAGGGACTTGGTGGTATAGGAGCCACAGTCCTAGGCACACACCCATCTTTCTCACCTTATGCTTTCCCAGCCTGCATGAGTTAGTCATGGTTTTGCTTCTGCCTCGTCTCTCCACTCCCCACCCCCAACACACATATGCAGGGGTGTATGTGCACATGTGTACACAGGTATAGTGCTCATTCATGAACTACACAAAGAGTGACTACACCTAGACCTGCAGGGGACAGGAAAAGCCCCCTTCCATATTAAGTGTATCCCCAGAACCTTTGTCCCAGGTACCTGTCCCTCTCATTTGCTGGCCAAGCGAATAGTAGGAAAGGTGGTTTGCATTTCTGTTCCCTAGCATCTTCCATCAAGAAACAGAATGATTTGTTTTGTGTAAGATACAAAAAACATTAATTTACTGTATCAGATATTGATTGAGTGATTAAGACATGCCTGGCACTGAGGTAGAGATAAGGGATAGAGTGATGAGGATAAAATGATATGTTACTAATTAGTTGTGTGACCTTGGGCAAGTCACTGAATTTCTCTGGGATTGGATTGAATCTCTAGTATTGGGTCTTTCTTTACCAATCTGAAGATTGAACAGAAATGGAGGAGGAGAGGGAAGTATAGCTTTGGTGTCTATGGTAGAAGTGACTCTTGAAAGGATCTGTTCCGTGGCAATACTATGAAGAGGACCGAGTAAGAATACAGCAAATGGGAAACATCCACCTGGACACGAGAAGAAAGGTGAATGTTAACGAGAAGTGGAAGTCCTGGACCTTCAAAAAGGGATCATTTACTTCTTTTAAAATAAGCTCTTCTGCTGTGTAGGTGAAACTGGGGACAGGCCATGGTGGGGAGGAAGGAATTCCCCTCTTTGGCTGGTCCTTGCCTAGGTCTTGTGTCCCTTCATTGAATAGACCAAGAGATCTCAGTACCTTTCAGCAAATGGGTGCTCCTTGAGTGTTGAGAATTTAGAATGGAAGTGGAGTGTAGGAGGAAAATTGAAGGTCTTGGAGCCAATTAGAGCAGCGTTGTGTCATACTTCTTAATGTTTTGTTGTATCTGTATTTTCCTTGTTTTTACAAAGGGGCTGATAGATTGTGCATGTGTAGGTAATGATTTGTACTTTTCCAGGGGCCTCATTTGCATGCTTATTTCATTCTACCAGGGAGGTAGGTGGATAGGAAGGTAGGTGCCAATTTGCACCAATCCTTTGATAATGGGCTATCCTGTGAACAGCCCATCATTGAGAAGATTTTGGATTAGGGTCCTAGTATATCTAGGGTGACTTTTGAATTGATGTTTTAGGAGTCCTTCAACTTTGAGCCCATCCATACTTCAGACTTATAGCAGTTATGTGTGTTATACACAACACAATATTCTAATTCTACATATAATGTGAGCTGGACCTGTCTCTAAGGAACGTGTCATTATATTTCTCATTACCAGCATAACAAGATCTTGGAAGCTTTAAGCATTACTGAGGCAGACATGGGGGGGGTTCTAGAAGCATTGAGTTAGTACTTCTCAGGTGTTTGGCTTTGTAGATAAACTACCTAGTGCATAAGTGGTTGATTCTTCCATCTTGTTGTTTCTAACCCTTCAGGATGAACTTAAGAATGAAACAGCAATTTCTTTATTCTCCAGCCCGGTAGAATTTTGAAGGAGTGTTGCTGTATTGCACACTGAAAGCCCTCATTAGCTGTGCAAGTGCTTTAGAAGGCAGGGAGTGACTCATACAAGGTTCAGAAATAGTACTGAGGAAAATTGCTTTTATGTAATTTTTTTTCTCAGAGTGTCATGCTGTGAATACTTATCATCTCAGCAGAAACACATGGGAAGGATGGCATCTTCCTGTGCCTGTAGGGATGCTCTGTCTTCCAGAGCCATGTTGCTGCCTTCCAGGCCTCCCAGGGCCACCGACAAGTGGAGGGCAGCTGTTGAGGCACTACAGGGGAGTGGACAAGTGACAGGAAGCCTAAGAAGTCACTTCCATCTCGATTTCAGCAGTATCACATCCAGCACACATGCTCAGAGAGGTGACACTTCAGTTTACTTTGTTAGTTTTGTTTTGCTCCCCAAAATAAACTCTTTAAATCTTTTTAAGTTGAGGTAATATATATGTAACATAAAATTTACCATTTTAACTATTTTAAGCATATAGTTCAGTGACATTAAGTACATTGACAATATTGTGCAACCATCACCATCATCCATCTCTAGACCTTTCATCTTTCCAAACTGACCCTCTGAAGACCTTACACAGCAATTCCCCATTCTCCTCTCCCCAGCCCCTGGCAGACACCATTCTACCTTCTTTCTCTATGAATTTGACTACCATAGGTAACTCACATAAGTGAAATCATATACCATTTGTCTTTTTGTGACTGGCTTATTTCATTTAGCATGATGTCTTCAAGGTTCATTGGTATTGTAGCATGTGTCAGAACTTCATTCCTTTTTATGACTAATATCTCATTGTATATGTCACATTTTGTTTATTCATTCATCTGACGGTGGACACTAGATTGCTTCTATCCTTTAGCTATTGTGAATAGTGCTGCTATGAATATGGGTGTACAAATATCTGTTTGAGTCCCTGCTTCCATTTCTTTTGGGTTTATATCCAGAAGTCGAATTGCCAAAAATGGACTCTTAACAATGAAAAGAATAGGTCCTGAGGGAAGTAGATCAATTACAGTTATATTGACACACACTGGAAGAGAAAGGGGGTGGTGGTGGATGATCTAGGATTCTCAACCCGGTAGGACTAGTGGAGCCACTAGCATAGGAGGGGTGGGGAAGGTGAGAGGGGCAGGCGTGATGTTGAAAGAGGTCAGGCTATCTATGAGTTGAGGATTAGGCCTTGAAATACCCCTTGATGAAGTTGTGGCCAGCTTCAAGAGAGCTCTGGAAAGTTGAGCCAGGGTCCACATCTCCAGGAGCCCTTCGAATGCACACCACCAGGTGACCTCGCAGAGGAACTACACAGGTTCTTCTTCCCTGTGCCGCTGGAAGTTCTGCCACAGACAGCCATGCCCCTTGTCCAGAGATGGTCCAGGATGTCTGCTGGTTCTCCCATGTGAGAAATGGGGATGTTCTCAGAGGTTCTGGGCTTATCGCTATTCCGGGATGGTAAGGATAGGCATTTTTCCTGCAGCTTCCTGGATTCAGTTGGGAGCCAAATCTGACTCTGGTGTTTAGCACATGGCTCCTAAGGGGTCTCCAGAAGGTGGATCTGCTGTGTGCACCCTCTCAGCTGTGAAATGCCTCTGGGTGAAGGGCAGATGAAATGCGTGCGACCTTGGAGGTCATGGCGAAGGTTTAGAATAGTCACTTTTGGTGGCCTGGAGTGATCTGCCTTGGCACGGGGACCTCCCTCATTGGGACAGGCCCAGCCAGTGCCTCAAGGACCTGCATTCTTGTTGCGTGCTGACTTCTCCATTAAGCAACAACTGCAGCATCCCAGATAGTGAACAATCTTGGAAAGATTAGCATTCTACATACTTGGTTAGAAAAAAAATTATGCAACTGGTGTTCTACTTTTTCCTAGAATCTTTGCCTCTCTAAGGGACTATTCCTTGCTCTTGCAAAGTGAGGGAAGCAATGATCCAAAAAATATATTGGTCCATAATAACTTTCAATTATCACCCCTAGCCAAATGATAGATGCATTACATGCTCTGGAATTGGAGAGCCCACCCAAATCCTTTTTTTTATGGCTTAAAAGGACCCCTAAAGGGGTCCTTCACAATACAATACCATAAACTTCAGGCCTATATTTCAAGAGGATTCATTAGTCAGTGGCAAGTGGGGGATTTGGCTTCATGACAACTTGGAAGGTTTGCCCTTGATTGGGAAAGAACAGCAGCCCATGTTCTGAACAGAGAGAGGGAAAAGGGGACCGAGTTCTCATCTGAACACTAATGAGAATAAGATGAAACTGCTTCACACAGATGCCCAGCCAGCACTGGAGAGGATGCTGTGCATGGGGCAGCCGGTTTGAGCATGGTCACGTCAGGAGCATACTGACAGGGATAAATGAAATGCTCACTTTAAGAATATCCAGGCAGCTCTCATCAGAACATTCTTTTCCCAGAATTTAAAGAACAACCCCCTCACCAAAACCACCTTGATCTGTATATAAAAACAGGGGTACTCTTGTTTAATTATCTAGGTCTTTCACATTTTGCCTTCTGGCCCTTTAGCAGCTGAAGATACCAATTTTTATGTAAACTATCTTGGGGATGAGATTTAAACAGAAAGGGTAGAAATTTCTTTTCATGATTCACAAAGCAGTAGAAAGAATTCTGCTTTAGGAATCGAGGGAAATGGAGCTACCTTTGGCTCTGCTGCAACTTTGGCTGTTGAAGACTAGAGATATTTTGTCCCATTGAGTCCTCTGCTTTTTCATTTTATAATGGGGCAGGAGTGGGTGGGAAATGGATGGTTACATATCTTTTGCTCATGATCCAGAGGCCTTAAGAGATCTTGTGAAGCCTCCAAAATAGTTCACAATGTGTTATGTCTTTGTGCATATGGGTAGTTTGCTGAAGAAGGCTCATCACTTTGTCATAGCCCCTAAAGTGGTCTATGGCTCCCCAAATGTTAAGATCTCCTGAATTGGATCCCTAAATATTTTAACAGTCTTTGAACATGCTGCTGCACATCTGCGATTTGAAGATAATTGTGGTTTATTCTGAGAGGAGCTGCGATAGTGTTATCCCTAAGTCTGTTAAGTTTTCTTTGTAAGGTGAGAAGAGTTACAGGTATGTGCTCTGATCCACTCTTGTTTCCTGGTCTTTCTCGGGGGTGGGGGGGGGGGAATGAGAAGTAGGAAATGTGAGTCTTTAGCCCCTTTAATCTCCCCAGCTCCTGACTGTGCCTGTGCATCTCAGCGCTGCAGGGGGCTGGGACAGCCCCGCTGTGCAGACCAGGAAGGTTTCTGCTCTAGCCTGCCCTTTGCTGCAGAATCGCCTTCATCCTAGCTCCACTTCTGCCCCCGCTGATGCACATTCCACATCCTTGTCATCAAATAATTGACTGTAATTGAAAAGCTAAATGGGGGGTGATCTTCAGGAGGTGAACATTTTAATGCCCCTAGGATACTCTCTGCTTCTGACAAAGGAACATCTGCTGAATTATTAACCTCTGGAGAAGGAGGTGGAGGTGGAGGTGGAGAGGTGCATTCTTTCTGAAGAGGAGAGTTCCTGGGGTAGATTACCATACTGGGTGGACTTGCTCAAGTGGCACATCAGACCATTCTGCCCACGAGCATTTCAAAAACAAAATGCAATCAAATGATCCTCTGTTTGACATACACAGAATTCACTGTTTCAAAACACTTTCAACGTGATTTTTGTTCCTTTAGATATCTTGTTCCAAGGATTTTGTCCTGCCCAGCAGGGGATTACTGAATATTCTGGGAACTGCGTCTTCTGCCCTGAGTGTGACCTTCTCAGTGCAGTGCCATGACCCAGGACAGTCACAGACAGAGTGTGGGCTCTGGGGTGGGAGATGGGTCTTGCTCTATTATTAACTGCTATTTATGAGACATCATTAACAGTTTTGCTTTCCTTCAGTTGTGGGAAAACTCATTTCCCTGAAGGTGGCACCTGGGATTGTCCATTTCTTAGGTACAGGGCTATCTATGTGAGCTGACCAGTTGCTACGACACTGCTGTTAAAGAGTCACTTGTATCTGATCTGGACTAGTTGCTAAAGCACAAATGTGGGGGCAGGGGTTGCAGTTAGTGAGACCATCCTTTGTTTCTTACAAGCGTTCTAATTTTGTTTTCAGAGGATAAAAAATTCTATTTAAGTCATTTGGAATTCTGAAAACCTTGGAATTGCTTGTCCTTCCTTTCTCTCTCTTCCTCCCTCCCTTCCTTTCCTCCTTTTCTTTTTCTTTCTAATGAAAGTTCTTTTCCATCTAATATCGAATACACAAGTTTAAAAGAATGATTTTGTGGCTACAAACTCATGGCTTCCATTTTATATCTCATATCCATAGTGTTTCAGGCACATATCAGCAAGAAGTCATGTGACCCCACAATTCAATTCATTCCTTGGCAGGATCTATTTCAATGAAGTTTGAAAGCTGGGACAGTTCATCATTTCTGTTTCACTTAGTGACTCTCTTTTACCAGCTCTAGTGTTTTCTCTAGGATATGCTAAAGAAAATGTATAGAAACATTTCTATTCACAACACATGTTATCAAGGACCTCTTGTGGGATGAGGTTTAACTCTTGAACAGGGGCTCTTTGATAGCTAAAAATTTGGTGTTCAGCAGTTACTGCTTTTTGAGAACTCCAAGTACACCCAGCATTGCAGTTTTTGAAACAATCGTCTCTTTTCTCTGGTTTCTCATCTCACTTGGCTCCCAAAGAGACATGAGACAGGCCCTCTGTTTCTGTTTAAGTAGAACAACTGACATTTATGGCCCAGCTGAAGTAGAGAGGTGGATTGACTGATTCAGGCTTTTTTTTTTTTTTAGCTGAAAATGTGATAAGAGTCTCTTAATGTTTGTTTAATCTTAATTCAGTCTCCTCTATAAAGATCCTGGTTTATAGAGAGAAAGAAAACAAAGCTTCAACATATCTGTTGTACTTGGAATAAGAAAATTTAATCCTTGAAAAAATGGTATTATTTCAGATTGCAGTTAATTACAGTATGTTCAGACTGTGGTAGGAACATTTTATTTTCCATTTAATATTCAGTTCACACAATCATGTATTAAAGTGACCCTTTGAATGCATATTTTCCTAATTTTCTTTAGGCTATATTTATTTTATTTGTCTGAAACCCTAGTGGCCTATATAAAGTAAACCAGATGTTTTCCATTTACAGAGTTGCACCTGACAGAGCCTGAGCAGGTTTTCTGGTGGCCAGCTGTTTGCTCGAGCTCTCAGTGTCAGTATGTACTTTCACTTCAGAGAACAAATAAAAGGCTCCACTTATTGGGTACTTACATGCTGGGCCCTGTGCTTTAACTGATTTAACACTTATGTGATCTTATGGGGTGGGTCTTCTTACTAGCCTGCTACTTTATTGAAGAGAAAACTGAGGGTCAGAGAAGATAAATAAATTTTCCAAGGTCACAGAGATAGAAATTAGAGAGCAAAACTGGGGTGTCTGACTAAAAAACATACTATGTTATATAACTTTGTCCCAAATATCTGTTGAGCCCCTCCTGCCGCTTACCATATGAATAAGTAAGATTGTCTTGAAACTCACCCCATCCAAAAGTCTAAGGAAATGTCCAAGAGCATTTGTGAGTTCTTGGGGAGGTATCTGCTTTCCAGAAGTGGCAGTTTATCTTAGTGAATAAGAGCATGGGCTCTGGAGCATGTGATTAACCTATCTGCGCCTCATTTATGACATGGAGATAAAGAATGGCTCCTACTTCAGAAGGTTGTCATGAGGATTATACTAGTTCATCTGTATGGCAACTCTCGTCAGTCAGTCCTTACGATTACTATGCAAGTTACTTCTGGACGTAGGGTCCTGCTTCTGCTAAATAACTTCAGGATACGAAGGGTCTAATCCTTGGGGAACTGGGTCCCTCAGCCAGACCAACCCTGACACAGAGCTCTGTCTTTTTGAATTCCATAAAAACAAGGAAGAGATGTTTGTTTTTGCTGTTGGTCCTCATTTTCCCTCCCTCTCTCCCATGTTCCAAAACGTAAGAAAAGTGCTGAATTAACTGGTTGGGTGTTTTCTAATATCAAGATTAACAAATGTCTTAAAATGTTATTTTTTTCTTTTGCAGTGCTAGTGAATTTTCAGAGAATCCTTTCCTTTTCTCTCACTTACCTTTTGGAATAGTACATTGATCGCATTGGCCTCTTAGCTGTCAAACAGACTGAACGTGAAGCCCATGGGGAACCTTTATCTGAGAGCGAGCCACTTCCCTTGGCAGGACAAACTTAGAATGCCGCTCGTCCGGGGTCCATCTCTCTTCCTTGGTCTGTGGCCACTAGAGCAGGACACATGCATAGGGTCAGGATGTATCTCGAGACGGCTCCCCTCCCTGCCACGTGGGAGCTCACTGCCTCAGGGAAGAGAAGCAGGGAACAGACAAAGACGTGGCCATTGGCTAGAGGAGAGGACAACCTGGGCAAACGAGAGGAGCTGATTGAAGCTGGACTGACCCGATAGAAATACAGTTCACATAAAACTTACCTGTGTGTATGTGCATGTGAGTGTGTGCACACTCACATACTTATTTACACAATTATTTTTATAATTATATAATTAATACTTATAATTTTGTTTAGGACATTTGGAAAATATGGAAAAACTCAAAGGGGATAAATAAGAATAGCCACAGTTTCACCATCCAGAGAAATCTTTGCTAAAATATTGCTAAGTTTCTTTCCCGTTGTCTTTCTATAAATACATACATGCATATATAACATAGATTTTAAACCAGAAATGACCCCATATGCCTGCCCGTTAATAACTCTACTTAGGCCAGAGTAAACTAAATTTTTTTTTTTGTTGTTGTTGTTGGACATGGGGAACTTACTCACTGCCCTTCTCTGATCTTTAAGATGTTCTCAGAGCCTATGTTCCTTTCCCATGAGCTCAGCATTTAGTTTAACCTGCTCAGCTGGGTCATGTGGATCTCAACATTTGTATTCCTGCTTACCTTCCGTAAGGATGCTTTCTTTCCCCTCTAGTTAAGTCTAAACAGCCTCAATAATTTGTGTCTCACAGACAAGAGTGCCCATTTGAAAAAGTTTTTACACATGGCTGAGCTGAAGGAGACACCTACCTGAGGCACCAATAGGTTGATAGCATGCTCCAGAGTCCATGCTTTTATTCACTAAGATAAACTACCTCTCCTAAAAAGAATATACTTTCCCAGAAACTTACAAAATGCTCTTGGACACCTGTTCTTCCTTCACAGGTGCCTATGAAATGGGTTGTTTCAGCATTCAAAAACAAAACAGTATAATAATACACATGGAGGTAGAAGCCTAGGTTCAGGTTCATTTCTATAGCCACAGATTTATCATCTTTAAAATAGGATATTAAAGGTGAGTACTTGACTCAGGATTATTGCAAGGCTTCAGTGAGTAACTTGAGAAGTATGGTCAACACAGTGCACATGAATGTAATGGTTCACCAACAGAAAGACTATAGAACACAGTGATATGCAATATTCAAGGATTATTTTCCCAGGGTGAACCATACAAGATGGAACTTTCCTGCAAAGAATAACTGACATGAGGGTGAATTAAAATGGAAGTAATATACCATGAAAAAATAGCAATAGTTACTTGAGTCCTTTTGACATTCCAAGCACTTCACAGGATTTCATTTAATTTTTGCTGCAGTCCTATGAAGTGATACTACTACTTTGTCAGAATATTTGAAATCCCAAAAGCTGGCTTAAATGATAAGAAGATCCTTTCTCTTTCATAACAGGAAGTTCAGAATTATAGCAGTCTTCATAGTTGGTTGATTCAGTGATCCACAATGTGAGGCGCACCCCTGACTCTTTCTCTGTCCTTTGCCACCTCCTGCATGGGCTTCACTCTCAGGCTAGAAGCAAGATGGTGGCAGCAGTTCCAGAAATCATAGCCAAATAGAGCAAAGCCCAGAGATCATCTCTTTGTGTGGCACTCTTAGAAGTGAGAGAAATTTCCCCCAATGTCTGCAGTAGATTTTCCTTCACGTTTTATTGTTCAGAATCTTGCCCCTTTCCAAATCAGTCATTAGAAAAGCAAATAGTTAAGTTAAATCCTAGAGTTAAGGGATGGGATTAGGTGCTCTGAGGCTCATACCTGCACGAGAGGCGGTAGGTATCTGGCAAAACTGGCGTGTTGTTAAAGAGAATGGATGCAGGGTTGGCACCCTAAAGCATCCAATTAAAGGACCATCCCTATTTTTCAGATAAGGAAACTGATACTCAAAAGCTGAGGTAAAGCATCTAATATCCTGGTGCTAAAAGGGTCAAATTATAATTCATGATTCATCTGACTTCAATAATTACACATTTCTGAAACAGGTAAATATATTGCTGCCTTGGTCTTTTGCAAATACTCAGACCATCAGAGTGCATTTGAAGCAAGATTCCTTTAGGAGATTGTAAAAGCTTATGGACCAACTGAAGCCTAACACTGAGCAGTGTGGAATGCTGAGAACACTGTGTGTAGCCAGCATGATCTGGCACAGAGCCAGAAGTGGGACAGCACCTTTGGAAAAACAGTGGAGGCAAAAAAGCTAATCCTTCAACAATGACAGGTTGTGCAAAGAACATGTGTCAGAGTCTAAGCTGTTGAAAGGATAGACAGTAATGTCCCTGTCATACATCAATGATGTGCCAATGTCAGTGTCTGGGCTCTATATTCTTCACAGATGTTTACTTTAGTGTTCATCATGAAGTCAAATAGAGGTAAACAATCTTCTCATCAAGATACCTGGTGGAAAGGAAAATCTTGAGGAATCAGTTTAGCCAAAGGCTTCCAAGTTAGAACCAGTTCTTCCACAACCAGGATCTCTAGCCATATTCCTATCCCTCTGATGGCTCTGTTCGCTTCTTTCCCTTTGTGAGCCCCTCGATTCCATCCTTGCCCTTTGTGGGTAAAATTGCAATATTTCCAGAATCTCTTGCCTGGCTTTAGTGCATCTCCATGCAATAGGTGTTTCCAGGGGGTGAAGAGGAGTAGTCCATCTCCATATCAATAGGTAATTACAAGGGTGAGCTAGGGATCATCAGGACCAGAGAGGTTGGGTGGGGGCCTCTTCTTCTGCAGCCTGGTCGTGAGAGACTTGGGGGAGCAGAAGTGGGTGACTGCTTGTAAGAAACTTTATTTCTCCCTTTGACCGATTTTGCTTTCAAAGGTATTTGCCTGGGATTTTCCCCCCTGAGAATACCTTCTCTTCACTTTATATCCTGTCCTTGACTCTGTCTTCAAAGATAGTCCAAATGCCAGTGATCTTTAGGACCATTTCTGACTCCTGCCTTTTGCCTAATCTCTAGGATCTCGTCTTAACTACCTATAGACACCTCCATCTGATCACCTCATGGTCTCCTCAATATGTCCTAATAAATTCATATCTGTTCTCATCTCTACCAAAACCAAAATCAGGACATTTGCTTCTATTCCAAAGTCTTTTGAATTAGGTAGTGTAGGAGGGAGTGTTTGGTGGCATTTTCACTACTGATTCCTAACTGACATCCAATAAGTCATCATGTCCTGATACTTCTACTTCTCCCATTGAGCCATCTCCATTTGTCCATCCTATAGACTCTGTCCTAGTCCAGGTTTTCATCCTTTCCTGCTTGAGATGTCTTAGTAGTTTATGCCAGTCTTCCCTCCCTGTCTCTCCATCCAGCAAGCCCATCCTCCACACTTCCACTGAAGGTATGTTTCTGAAACACAGTCATAATACTTCACTGAGTCAACTCTGGATGGATTCCCCAGTGTTTACAAGACAAAGTTTATCCTCTTCAGAATATTATATTGTGGGTGAATTGCAATATTTCCAGAATCACTTGCCTGGCTTTAGTGCATCTCCAATCAACAGGCGTTTCCAAGGGGTGAAGAGAGGTAGTTCATCTCCATATCAATGCATAATTACCTGGGCGAGCCAGGGCTTATCTGGACCTGAGAGGTTGGGGGAAGTATTACTTGCTTCTGCTGTAGTAGGAGAGAGAGAGAGAGACATACTGGATGACTCCTTGTACGCAATAAATGGGTTTTAAACTTTATTTCTCCCTTTGACTGATATCGGTTTCAAAGGCATTTTGCTGGGGGATTTTCCCCTTCCCGGATTTACATATATAAAGCCTTTTACAGTCTTGTCCCAATTTGCCACTACAGGACTTTCTTTTCTTATTCCTTAGAGAACTAATACCAATTTTTCGGGATGCAGCACATGTATTTATCCAAAATTCCCCAGATACAATCCATTGATTTCCTCATCTGTGCTCCTCTAGCACTTTGCTTATACCCTGACACAGTGCTTGTCGCATAATCTATGTCTTGCCAATGGGTTTCAGCCCTGGGCAAGTTCATTATGGATTCAGTCTGACCAAAAAATGACAATGAAATGTTCTTGGGGTGAAAGGGTTATACTCAACTTTATTTCCACTGTGGCAGGTCAGTCACTAAAATGCCATTCACTCAGTGTGAGTCTGCATGCAGCAAGCCAGTCTCTGCCTCTTGGCCTCTCTGCCACACAGCTGTCCTCTGGGCCTCTGTCCTTAGCGCTGCCACCACTGCAGCCTCTGCTCTACTTTCCTGTAGCCTTGCAGTTGTGCCATCGCGTTGCCCAGAGTACCGGGTGGAGGTCTTTATATAGAGTCAATAACAGCATATTTGCCCACACATGTGTAGTCGGCTATCCCACCAGGGCCAAGAGAGAAGACTGGCCACAGGAACCTTCATTTTATCCACAGTGTGTCTTTTCTTTTTAAGCTGTGATCCTCTGAACTGGGACGATTATGATTTTCTTTATATTTGCATCTCCCATTCAGTTATTAGGGCCTGAAAGATGTGTTGTTGGAAATGAAATAACTTATTTTCAGCTATGTATCTATTTAAGGTGAACATTCCAGGTTAATTATGAAGCCAGTGCTTATATTTCAGTTCTTAACTCTTTTTGAAACCTTGGCTTTGCTCACAGAGGCACACATACCATTTGCAGCAGCTCCTATTTTGGGTGTGATCCTCACTGTAGATAACAAGGTGGGTGGCCGTGCCCTGGGCCTGTCCTGCTCCTTGGAAGTCCCTGCTCCATATGATTACAGTCATGAGAACTGTCAGTTTCAACTTTGTGCTATGTGTCAGGCCTTGTTCCTCATTGCTGCACGTGTATTGAGTCATTTATTTTAATTATTTCAGCAACTCGATGATCTGGGTACCATTGCTCCCCCAATTACAAAAGAGGAAACTGAAGCCCAGAGAGGTTAAGAACTTGGCTCAGATCATCCCAGTAGATAAGTGATAGAGCAGGAGAGAAACTGTCCTGTTCCAGAGCCAAGGATCTTGACCACTGATGGGCTCTGCAACACTAATGGCCTCATTTTCATCTTATAGTCACGGCTAATCATTTATTTTTACCCAAGATGTTGCACCTCAGTTAAAATCATGAGTGGTCAGGAGCAAATATGAGTATGTTTGAATTTCTTGCTTCTGGCACCTCCTAGCTGGGACTCAGTTCAAATTAACAGATTCTTCTACTGGTACTTGGAATCAAGACTTTTCATTTCATACTCATCTAAGTTAACAAATGACTACTTCTCATGAAGATGGGAAATGACATCTGATCATTAATTTGCTAAAATGTTTTCCCCATTGTGCACTTTAGATCTCTTTCTCTCTTACTCTCTTAGTAACACACTATCGTTATCCTACCTATCCTGATAAACAACAGGGAGCCTTGCTATAGACTAGAAATTTGTCCACTTAGACCCTGAAGAAAAAAGTGAACTGAATGCACCCCCAATCAACAGCCATTAAAGGAGGAGGCATATAATTTTTCTGCTAGGATCTGAACCCAGTCTGAACATTTCAAACCCTCAGACTGAAAATTACTAGACTTGTATGTGAATTAGGGAGTTGGTGGGGGGAGGGTAGTATAGAAGGAAAAGCATAAAATCAAATCTACTTTTCAGCATCAGTGTTAACCATCATTCTGCTTAGACTCTGGAGAGAGGAAAAAAGACACTGTGGCTTCCAATAGAGCATAAACTGCCCTGTGGCTGCAGGTCTCCCTCACTCCCCTCTTCCTTGCCTGTCTGTCCCTCTTTCTCTTCCCTACCCCTTTCCCTACCTGAAGGGCTCCCACCAGTAAGATGGCGAACTTGCGGCTTCTCTTCCGGGTCCTCGGTTCCCGACGGTGCCACCTGAAGACCAATCACCTCTCTCCCCCCTCCCACTCCCAGCACCTAGCCAATAGCCACCAGCCCCGTAGAAGTGACACCTCAATCAGCTCATGCCCCTTCCTATATAACCCAGGACCTTTCCCTAATAAAGCGGAATTCTCCGGTGAATTGCTGCTTTGTGTCGCTCCTTTCCTTTCACTCCCTCCTTCCCTTTTTTAAAATATGTAATTAGTCCACAGTTCTTTCCTTGTCAGTGCTATTGTACAATCATTTTGCTGTTCCTTTGCACTTATTCTGAGATCATTTCTCACATTTTTGCGTTCTCTGTTTATCTAGAATGCACGTCTCTCATCTCAGTATCTGCTTGTTTTTTCTCCACACTACCCAGTTAGGGTACAGTGTCCCATATAAAATATATACTAAACAGTGGCTGCCTCTGTGGATGGGGAAGCCCTGTTTTCCTGGGCCAGCCTTCCATGGCTTCCTGTCTGTGCAGGGGTGACCACACCCTTCTTTGTTTGGTGGGTCTGTATTTTTGCCTCTAATCATGTGTACCTGCTTAAAATCAGTGACATTACTGTGAGGGCTGCTCCTGAGAAGTAGGAGAAGACACTGGCTTGGAAAAGTCATTAATTTGTAGGACTGGAATAATTTAGGCTAGATTTGTTCAGATTACATGAGATAAGCCTCAAGGAGCCCTTAGAAGAGAATTTGGTGTATTTGGATGCTAACCAATGATCTTCCCCTTCTTTTAAGTGCTCCCTAACATATTTTCCTCCACAACACTCAAGACCTGTTCAGGCTTCCCTGGTGAAAGTAATGCCTTCAGGTGGCATAGGGAGGGAGCTAGATTACAGAATGTGTCAAGTCAAACCCATTAGAATCCATTTGGCAATTTAATGATGTTTGTTAGAGTCTATGCTGGCAAGTTCTCATTTTATTATGCATCATGATGGATATTAGAATATTGAAATCTCATTCTCTTTCTGGGAGGCAGAGAGGGACAGGGAACAAACAGAACACACATACATGCATCTTTGATGTTTTACTCTTCCCTGGAGAGTGAAGGGGAAGGGACGCCACATTTTTGAATTCCCAGTCTGTTGGACATGTGTTCCTCACGTGCTGAGTTGCACCAACCTTCCCTATCAGGTCCAGGCCTTTTGTAAAATTCTGAGTGTTGGGAGGCTTTTCCAGTGTCACCCTAGGTGGTTGGTTACAGGCTAACTCCTTAAAATGAGAAAAATGGAACTTCCATGCTGGCCAACTGAAGCACAGAATGATTCATTTCCTGTCATTAACAGAGTGAAAAAGATGTGGTTCACAAAGTTCTTTAAGCTGGAAAAGAGCATTATGCTAAATACTCAGTTTCCTGATGGATGGCATCAGCCTTCCTAATTTACTCTGAGCAGCAGCCCTGCCTTTGGGTATTTCCAGATTCTGGAGGCTGTTGGAACTCATGCTAAGGGGCCCAGGTGCTCCCTGTGCAGTAGAGGGGGGTGGGGAAGAAGGGGACATGACACTAACTCAGCCCCAGATTAAAATAGTGATGCCTGTTTTCTCCTGAATGATGTATTGATGTTTAATCCCCAAGTTGCTGTAGAATCTTTCTAAATATTTAAGGTCTCAGGTTAAAACTTTGTTCAGGCACATCTGGTCACAAATCAACTAACACAAAATAACCAAAACAAAGCAAACAAAAACCAAAACCCAACCTCCCACTGAAAATTGCAGTGGTGAATATTATTTATAGATAAACCCTTCTTAGGAGATCTTTCATCTAGAAAAACAAGTTTGCATCAAATAGTCTGTTTAATTCACTTTTTGGTACAGTAAGATTATGTAATTACAGTTTTGAATGTATAGAAGGAATACTTTTCAAGGAGCTTGAATAATTTAATCTTTCTTATTTATTTACAGATACTCTCATAAGAAATAAGATGGTAACTAAATTTCCCTTATATGTCACAGAGAAGTGAGTGATTTGTCTAGGGTCACACAGCTAGAGATGGAATCTTGTACAAAAGCATTTAAAAACATATATGCTCAGTAACTGTTGAATACTGCCAGCACTTGACATTAATAATGCGTCTCAAGTAACTAGTAATTTCTGTGTATAGGGCATCTGAAAAAAACACCTCAGGCTGCAGATTGGGGTTCAGACTTGCCTATCCCCAGGGCTTTCACCTGATGCATCTAATTTCACCAGCCCAAGAGCTTTATGAGGCTGTATTGCTATTCCCATTTCAGAACTGAAAAAATTGAGACTCAGGGTCATATAGGTTCCAGAGATAGTGATGAGGTTTGGATTCAGACTCCACTAAACCAGCAGCATGCAGAGCATATGAAAGCTGAGATATTTGGGCATGAAGCAGATCAGCAGGCAGTGGGTTCACCGACATCTGAGGGGTCAGTGTTCTAAGAGAGACAGAAGAGTAAACACTTGAGATACAATTTGATTTGCTCGTTCTCAGTTATGAGAGAGAGAATTGCTAGTATGTGTTTCCTTCTGGCCAGAGTTACATTCTAGGAGAGCTAGGTTATGCTAAATACTCAATTTCCTGATGGATGGTTGAAAACAGGGTTTTGTTACGAGTGGGGAAAGGAAAGCAGGAAAGGAGATCAGGGTGGTTGAAGAGAAGCCCCCCAGTGTGGCCTCTGTGGCCCTGTTTGAGGAGATATCTGAATTTGGTCGAGAACGCTCGGCAGAGAGAGAAGAGCACTAAAGGCAGCTGTTAACAGGATGTAACGAGCTTTGAAGGGGCCCAGGAACCTTCTCACTTTAAATCAGACAGATAGCAATACTACCTACATGCCAAAATCCCAGAGAAGGAAATGAAAACCTGAGAGAGAGAAGGGAAGGGCTTCAGAAATGCCAGTTATGGTGGAGTTCCAGTCCCAGGCACTTTTTGCTGAGCCAGGAAATCTCTGGCTTAGGAATCAAAGTGCTCCCACCAGTATCAGCATCACTTGGGGTATTTTTACAGATCAAGTCTCAGGCCTTCCTGCAGACCTGTTGGATAGGGAATGCAGGGGTGGTGTCCAGCATTCAGGCTTTAGCAAACTGTCCAGCTTTTGGATGCACCTAGGCTTTCAGAAGCACCACACTTAGATGTACAGAGCCAGAGCCAGAGCCTTCAGGTAACAGGCTGAAGAGAAGCTTGTCATTACATCTATTTATTTATTTATTTTTTGAGAGGGCATCTCTCATATTTATTGATCAAATGGTTGCTAACAGTTAACAACAATAAAATTCTGTACAGGGGACTCAATGCACAATCATTAATCCACCCTAAGCCTAATTCTCATCAGTCTCCAATCTTCTGAAGCACAACGAACAAGTTCTTACATGGTGAACAAGATCTTACATGGTGAACAGTACAAGGGCAGTCATCACAGAAACTTTTGGTTTTGATCATGCATTATGAACTATAAACAATCAGGTCAAATATGAATATTTGTTTAATTTTTTATACTTGATTTATATGTGAATCTCACATTTCTCCATTATTATTATTATTATTAGTATGTTTTATTTTTTTAATAAAATGCTGAAGTGGTAGGTAGATGCAAGATAAAGGTAGAAAACATAGTTTAGTGCTGTAAGAGGGCAAATGTAGATGATTAGGTGTGTGCCTATAGGCTAAGTATTAATCCAAGCTAGACAAGGGCAACAAAACATCCACAGATGCAGAAGATTTCTCCCAAAACAGGGGGGGTGAGGTTCTAAGCCTCACCTCTGTTGATCCCCAATTTCTCACCTGATGGCCCCCCTGCGACCGTGCCTGTCTTAGGTTGTTCCTCCCTTGAGGAATCTTACCTGTCTCTGGCTAATCAGTCATCTTTCGGGGCCATACAGGGAAATGTAAAGTTGGTAAGTGAGAGAGAAGCAATATTGTTTGAAAAGGTTGGCTTTTTACTTCTTTGCAGATTTATGCCCTGTGGGTTTTATGCCCAGCATTTGTCTTGAGGTATCTTTACCACTTGGAAGAATTATGATACTCGGTAAATTCGATATGAGGCACGAATTCTATTTAAGGGTGTAATTAGGAAGGAAGAAGAAAAGCTATAGAAGTAGCAGATGGAAGAAAACATGGGAAGATTGGTTATTTCTTTGACATATCTTCTTGTAGAGTAACTTAAGCATGTGTAGGTTTTAAACTACTAATTAAATTGTGCACACACATTAACATAATAGGAATACAGTTACATAACCAAAGCAGACCTACAATTACCAGCCATCTCCAGTGAAACCAAGAAAACCAGTTAGGCACCCTAAGCATTTGTGAAAACTTACCTATGATATGATGGATATTGTCTAACTGAATTTGAATAGTTTGAGAAAAATCAGACAATTTAAAACAACACATTCCTGGGAACTGTTCACATCCCATATGTTCTTTTAACAGTAGATAGTCTGTAGTCTCAAGATTTTGGAATGCTGCAACTTGCACTTCTCCTAATTCTTGGTTGAATTCCAACAGTATAGATCCAGTCAAATTGTTATTTTACTGTATGCGCAGGCCAGCTTAGATATCTCCTCCTTCATTCCAATGGCAATTCCAGGAACCAGTGGGATGAATGCAACTGCAACTGCAACAGTGCCAGGATCTTTGTTGACGTTTTTTGATGATCATCTTCTGGAATGACTCTTCCAGAGTATGTTGATGTTGGAACTTCTTCTTCATATCGTATCTTAGTTCATTTTCTGGGTAGCCAAATTAGGCTATGATCCTCTGTATAAACACAAACAGACCCTTTGCCCACACTTGATATGCCCTTTATACCATTGTGAAGAACTTATTGGAGATCACCACACAGGAACTG
Source organism: Manis javanica (assembly GCF_040802235.1). Classification (NCBI taxonomy): domain Eukaryota; kingdom Metazoa; phylum Chordata; class Mammalia; order Pholidota; family Manidae; genus Manis; species Manis javanica. The sequence continues at coordinate 98,864,231 of NC_133156.1, read as the reverse complement.
CTTTTTTAAAATTAATTAATTAATTTTTTTGTTATCATTAATTTACAATTATATGAAGAATATTATGTTTATTAGGCTCTCCCCTATACCAGGTCCCCCCTATAAACCCCTTTACAGTCACTGTCCATCAGCATAGCAAAATGCTGTAGAATCACTACTTGTCTTCTCTGTGTTGTACAGCCTTTCCCTTTCTCCCACCCCCCATTATGCATGCTAATCTTAATACCCCCCTTCATCTTCCACCCCCTTATCCCACCCTACCCACCCATCCTCCTCAGTCCCTTTCCCTTTGGTACCTGTTAGTCCATTCTTGGGTTCTGTGATTCTGCTGCTGTTTTGTTCCTTCAGTTTTTCCTTTGTTCTTATACTCCACAGATGAGTGAAATCATTTGGTATTTCTCTTTCTCCGCTTGGCTTATTTCACTGAGCATAATACCCTCTAGCTCCATCCATGTGTTTGCAAATGGTAGGATTTGTTTTCTTTTTATGGCTGAGTAATATTCCATTGTGTATATTTACCACATCTTCTTTATCCATTCATCTACTGATGGACACTTAGGTTGCTTCCAATTCTTGGCTATTGTAAATAGTGCTGCGATAAACATAGGGGTGCATCTGTCTTTTTCAAAATGGAGTGCTGCATCCTTAGGGTAAATTCCTAGAAGTGGAATTCCTGGGTCAAATGGTAAGTTTATTTTGAGCATTTTGAGGAACCTCCATACTGCTTTCCACAATGGTTGAACTAATTTACATTCCCACCAGCAGTGTAGGAGGGTTCCCCTTTCTCCACAGCCTCACCAACATTTGTTGTTGTTTGTCTTTTGGATGGCAGCCACCCTTACTGGTGTGAGGTGATACCTCATTGTAGTTTTAATTTGCATTTCTCTGATAATTAGCGATGTGGAGCATCTGTTCATGTGTCTGTTGGCCATCTGTATTTCTTTCTTGGAGAACTGTCTGTTCAGTTCCTCTGCCCATTTTTTAAGTGGATTGTTTGTGTTTTTGTTTGTTGAGGTGGGTGAGCTCTTTATATATTTTGGATGTCAAGCCTTTATCGGATCTGTCATTTTCAAATATATTCTCCCATACTGAAGAGTTCCTTTTTGTTCTACTGATGGTGTCTTTTGCTGTACAGAAGCTTTTCAGCTTAATATAGTCCCACTTGTTCATTTTTGCTGTTGTTTTCCTTGCCTGGGGAGATATGTTCAAGAAGAGGTCACTCATGTTTATGTCTAAAAGGTTTTTGTCTATGTTTTTTTCTAAGAGTTTTATGGTTTCATGATTTACATTCAGGTCTTTGATCCATTTTGAATTTACTTTTGTGTATGGGGTTAGACAGTAATCCAGTTTCATTCTCTTACATGTAGCTGTCCAGCTTTGCTGGCACCATCTGTTGAAGAGACTGTCATTTTGCCATTGTATGTCCATGGCTCCTTTATCAAATATTAATTGACCATATATGTTTGGGTTAATGTCTGGAGTCTCTAATCTGTTCCACTGGTCTGTGGCTCTGTTCTTGTGCCAGTACCAAATTATCTTGATTACTATGGCTTTGTAGTAGAGCTTGAAGTTGGGGAGTGAGATCCCCCCTACTTTATTCTTCTTTCTCAGGATCGCTTTGGCTATTCAGGGTCTATGGTGTTTCCATATGAACTTCTGAATTATTTGTTCCAGTTCTTTGAAGAATGTTGCTGGTAATTTGATAGGGATTGCATCAAATCTGTATATTGCTTTGGGCAGGATGGCCATTTTGGCGATATTAATTCTTCCTAGCCAAGAGCATGGGATGAGTTTCCATTTGTTAGTGTCCCCTTTAATTTCTCTTAAGAGTGACTTGTAGTTTTCAGGGTATAGGTCCTTCACTTCTTTGGTTAGGTTTATTCCTAGGTATTTTATTCTTTTTGATGCAATTGTGAATGGAATTGTTTTCCTGATTTCTCTTTCTATTGGTTCATTGTTAGTGTATAGGAAAGCTACAGATTTCTGTGTGTTAATTTTGTATCCTGCAACTTTGCTGTATTCTGATATCAGTTCTAGTAGTTTTGGAGTGGAGTCTTTAGGGTTTTTTATGTACAATATCATGTCATCTGCAAATAGTGACAGTTTGACTTCTTCTTTACCAATCTGGATTCCTTGTATTTCTTTGTTTTGTCTAATTGCCATGGCTATGACCTCCAGTACTATGTTAAATAACAGTGGGGAGAGTGGGCATCCCTGTCTCATTCCTGATCTCAGAGGAAAAGCTTTCATCTTCTCGCTGTTCAGTATAATGTTGGCTGTGGGTTTATCATATATGGCCTTTATTATGTTGAGGTACTTGCCCTCTATTCCCATTTTGCTGAGAGTTTTTATCATGAATGGATGTTGAATTTTGTCAAATGCTTTTTCAGCATCTATGGAGATGAACATGTGGTTTTTGTCTTTCTTTTTGTTGATGTGGTGGATGATGTTGATGGATTTTCGAATGTTGTACCATCCTTGCATACCTGGGATGAATCCCACTTGATCATGGTGTATGATCCTTTTGATATACTGTTGAATTCTGTTTGCTAATATTTTATTGAGTATTTTTGCATCTACATTCATCAGGGATATTGGTCTGTAATTTTCTTTTTTGTTGGGGTCTTTGCCTGGTTTTGGTATTAGGGTGATGTTGGCCTCATAGAATGAGTTTGGGAGTATTCCCTCCTCTTCTATTTTTTGGAAAACTTTAAGGAGAATGGGTATTACGTCTTCTTTGTGTGTCTGATAAAATTCCAAGGTAAATCCGTCTGGCCCGGAGGTTTTGTTCTTGGGTAGTTTTTTGATTACTGTTTCAATTTCTTTGGTCGTAATTGGTTTGTTTAACTTTTGTGTTTCTTCCTTGGTCAGTCTTGGGAGGTTGTATTTTTCTAGGAAGTTGTCCATTTCTTCTAGGTTTTCCAGTTTGTTGGCATATAGGTTTTCATAGTAGTCTTTAATAATTCTTTGTATTTCTGTGGAGTCTGTCGTGATTTTTCCATTCTCATTTCTGATTCTGTTGATTTGTGTTGATTCTCTTTTTGTCTTAATAAGTTGGGCTAGAGGCTTATCTATTTTGTTTATTTTCTCAAAGAACCAGCTCTTGGTTTTCTTGATTTTTGCTATTGTTTTATTCTTCTCAATTTTGTTTATTTCTTCTCTGATCTTTATTATGTCCCTCCTTCTGCTGACTTTAGGCCTCATTTGTTCTTCTTTTTCCAGTTTCGATAATTGTGATGTTAGACTATTCATTTGGGATTGTTCTTCCTTCTTCAAGTGTGCCTGGATTGCTATATACTTTCCTCTTAAGACTGCTTTCGCTGTGTCCCACAGAAGTTGGGGCTTTGTGTTGTTGTTGTCATTTGTCTCTATATATTCCTTGATCTCTATTTTGATTTGTTCGTTGATCCATTGATTATTTAGAAGCATGTTGTTAAGCCTCCATGTGTTTGTGAGCCTTTTTGTTTTCTTTGTGGAATTTATTTCTAGTTTTATACCTTTGTGGTCTGAAAAATTGGTTTGTAGAATTTGAATATTTTGGAATTTACTGAGGCTCTTTTTGTGAGCTAGTATGTGGTCTATTCTGGAGAATGTTCCATGTGCACTTGAGAAGAATGTATATCCTGTTGCTTTTGGATGTAGAGTTCTATAGATGTCTATTAGGTCCATCTGTTCTAGTGTGTTGTTCAGTGCCTCTGTGTCCTTACGTATTTTCTGCCCAGTGGATCTATCCTTTGGGGTGAGTGGTGTGTTGAAGTCTCCTAAAATGAATGCATTGCAGTCTATTTCCCCCTTTAGTTCTGTTAGTATTTGTTTCACATATGCTGGTGCTCCTGTGTTGGGTGTATATATATTTAGAATGGTTTTATCCTCTTGTTTCACTGAGCCCTTTATCATTATGTAGTGTCCTTCTTTACCTTTTGTTACTTTCTTTGTTTTGAAGTCTATTTTGTCTGATATTAGTACCGCAACCCCTGCTTTCTTCTCGCTGTTGTTTGCCTGAAATATGTTTCTCCATCCCTTGACTTTTAGTCTGTGCCTGTCTTTGGGTTTGAGGTGAGTTTCTTGTAAGCAGCATATAGATGGGTCTTGCTTTTTTATCCATTCTATTACTCTGTGTCTTTTGATTGGTGCATTAAGTCCATTTACATTTAGGGTGACTATTGAGAGATATGTACGTATTGCCATTGCAGGCTTTAAATTTGTGGTTACCAAAGGTTCAAGGTTAGCCTCTTTAGTATCTTACCACCTAACTTAGCTCGCTTATTGAGCTGTTATATATACTGTCTGGAGATTCTTTCCTTCTCTCCCTTCTTATTCCTCCTCCTCCATTCTTCATATGTTGGGTGTTTTGTTCTGTGCTCTTTTTAGGAGTGCTCCCATCTAGAGCAGTCCCTGTAAGATGCCCTGTAGAGGTGGTCTGTGGGAAGCAAATTCCCTCAGCTTTTGCTTGTCTGGGAATTGTTTAATCCTGCCATCATATTTAAATGATAGTCGTGCCGTATACTGTATCCTTGGTTCAAGGCCCTTCTGTTTCATTGCATTAAATATATCATGCCATTCTCTTCTGGCCTGTAGGGTTTCTGTTGAGAAGTCTGATGATAGCCTGATGGGTTTTCCTTTATAGGTGACCTTTTTCTCTCTAGCTGCCTTTAAAACTCTTTCCTTGTCCTTGATCTTTGCCATTTTAATTATTATGTGTCTTGGTGTTTTCCTCCTTGGATCCTTTCTGTTGGGGGTTCTGTGTATTTCCGTGGTCTGTTAGATTATTTCCTCCCCCAGTTTGAGGAAGTTTTCAGCAATTATTTCTTCAAAGACACTTTCTATCCCATTTCCTCTCTCTTCTTCTTCTGGTACCCCTATAATATGGATATTGTTCCTTTTGGATTGGTCACACAGTTCTCTTAATATTGTTTCATTCCTGGAGATCCTTTTATCTCTCTCTATGTCAGATTCTATGCGTTCCTGTTCTCTGGTTTCTGTTCCTTCAATGGCCTCTTACATCTTATCCACTCTGCTTATAAATCCTTTCAGAGTTTGTTTCACTTTTGTAATCTCCTTCCTGGCATCTGTGATCTCCCTCCAGACTTCATCCCATTGCTCTTGCATTTTTCTCTGTATCTTCCTCAGCATGTTTATGATTTTTATTTTGAATTATTTTTCAGGAAGACTGGTTATGTCTGCTCCTTCTGTGGTGTTGCCTCTGTGATCTTGGTTTGCCTGTAATTTTGCCTTTTCATTGTGATAGAAATAGTTTCTGCTTCCTGCCAGGCTGCTATGGAATTTATCTCTGCTGTTGCCATGGGCGTGACCTGGCTCGGGCAGCTGCTCCAAAATGGTGGAGCCCCATTGGAGGGGGAGTGGCCGGGAGGCTATTTATCTCTGTAAGGGGCCTCCGTGCTCCCTGCTGCCCAGGGGGTTAGAGTGCCCAGAGATCCCCAGATTCCCTACCTCTGGACAAAGTGTCCCGCCCTGTCCCTTTAAGACTTCCAAAAAGCACTCACCAAAACAAAACAACAAGAACAACAACAAGAAAAAATAAAAAATATATAAATAAATAAATTAAAAATAATTAAATAATTTAAAAAAAACGCTCGCTTTTCTTTGTCCTCAGGCGCCGGTCTCAGGCACCCACTCACCAGTTTTTCTGCCCTATTTCCCTAGTATTTGGGTCCCTGTCCCTTTAAGACTTCCTAAACGCACTCACCAAAAAAAGAAAAAAAAAATGGCCGCTCGTGTTTCCTTGTTCTCCGGCTCCGGCCCCAGGCAGCCGCTCACCGGTCTTGCTGCCCTGTTTCCCTCGTATTGGGGTCCCTGTCCCTTTAAGACTTCCAAAAAGCACTTGCCAAAAAAAAAAAAATTGGCCACTCACTTTTGTTTGTTCTCCAGCACCGGCCTTCGGTACCCGCTCACCGGTCTTGCTGCCCTGTTTCCCTAGTATCCAGGACCCCACGCACACACTGTGTCCGCGCTCTGGTCCGATGTCTGGGGCTGGGTGTTCAGCAGTCCTGGGCCCCCTCTCCCTCCCTGCTGACTCCTCTCCTCCCACCAGGAGCTGGGGGGAGGGGTGCTCAGGTCCTGCTGGGCCGGGGCTTGTATCTTACCCCCTTCGTGAGGCGCTGGGTTCTCACAGGTGTGGATATCATCTGGATGTTGTCCTGTCCTCTGGTCTCTATTCTAGGAAGAGTTGTCTTTGTTATATTTTCATAGATATATGTCGTTTTGGGAGATTTCTGCTGCTCTACTTACGCCACCATCTTGGCCTCCCTCATTACATTTATTAATGTGATTGTTTGATTAATAGTTATGAGTCCTACTAGGCTGTATGTTCAGACTGTGTGTCAGAGCTGGCTGGATAATTACAGTCTAGTCTACTCCTCTGGGTACATAGGAATACTACATTGCCCAGCCTCCCTTGCAGTTAGATTGGCTATGTGATTGGGTTTTGGCCAGTGGAATACCATGGAAGTAAAGTAATCCACATTAAAACCTGGGTCCTCATAGGTATACTGACAGCCTGTATGGGACTATGAGAAATAGATTTTTACTGTAGTAAGTAACTAAGATTTAGGGGCTGTTTCTTGCAGCATCTTCTATTAACAGCTTTGGTGAATATAACACTGTATGTAAGTAAAGAGAAGGCAAGGACCAGTTGAGTTTTGCTCATGATTATGTCCAGGGATGATATTCAAAATGTTAATAGATGCCATCACACTGGGACCAGTCAGTCCACACAGACACTTACTGTAGTGCTGGGTAAGGTCCTGGAGACCCTCTGTATTTCCAGGTGTTAACCCTTTGGTTGAGGGCTTGGGGGAACTCCAGGGGTTCCAGAGGTCAAGGATGCTGGCTCGGGCAGTGGAAGAACATCAGTAGTGTTAACAGCCCACACAGCTGTGGTGATACACACCAATTACATCAGTAATGCTCAGCACAATCGTGGTGTAAGTATGTGTCCAAAACATACCTTTCTTTGGAGTTGAAAACATAATTTGAATATAATGTAGTTAGGGTCCTGATTGAGCACTGGGGATACAAATAGCAGACATATGTCTGTAGTCCCTCCTGGTATAGTTAGTCCACAGAATCAAGACATATCCATGTGGTCTCCATTTGATCTATTTCTTTGCTCTGAAAGATGGAGGAGGACCTCCTGTTAGAATTATGAGTCCTTTGTTGGGTTTCTGAATCCTTTTGGAGGTTAATGAAATTTATGAGTTCCCTTACTAAAGGAATGCACATCTACACATAAATGCAAGGATGTGGATACTGTTCTAGGGAGTTCATGTGTCCTTTGAGCTCCATCTCCAGGAATGAAGAGTAAAACATGGGAAAGAGAAATTCCTGGTAGGGGCCAAATGTGGGCCAACACAGATTTATTTGCCTTTGAGTAGAGAATATATGTAACTTGTAAAAACAGGACTTTTGAGGTTTCTGCAGCATCTGTAACTTCATGACATCTTATTTTTCTCAGTTCCTGTCTTCTTGCCTCTTGTAAATAGCAACATAAATTTTTAAAACACAAAAGAGGAGTTTGTGGCTTTGTATAGAAATGGATATTAGCATTATGTCATAATTTGCAAATTGAGTTTGACTTATACACCAGAGCAGTGTATGAAAACCTGCATATTATATCCATGTACTTCCTTCTCTGTCTCAAATTCTTCTGAGAGAAGCAAGTGGTTCTGCACACTGCCAGACCTTGTTTATTTTAACTTGCCACCATAGGGGGACCCGCCTTCCTGTTCCCTAACTGGATATAAAAAATGTTGGATGGCGAATCCTGCAGATCTAAAGGGAGGAATTTCTGGCCAGTGGGAAGTTGAATGATTCACTTCCTGATGTTAGTTCAGTGAGAAAACTCTCATTCATAAATGTCCTCTCACTTTTAGTAACTTTAGCTTTAGTAGGTTTTTATTACTGGATCATTCTAGCACCTGACAAGTCTTTGGCATGGTCTGGAGGGATATGAGGACACTTGTTATTCCAAAGCGCAGAAGCCACTTCAGGGACCAGAGATAGACAGTCATCCTGAGGCAGAGGTCAAGGTGATGCTAGACAAAATGAAGTGGCAATTTTTTAAGGTAATATGAACTCAAAGATAACTCCTACCCAAGTTAAAAGAATGTTGTGTTTGCCTAGCCCTGTTGCTGTCAAATGAGCCCCCACTTCTTCATGTCTGAGAATTGAGTATTTTAGGTAAAGCCATTTAGGGAGCCTCTGCAATTTGCAGATGAACCTGAAGTCCTGAAAGATGAAAGGACTTGCTGGAGGCCAGTGGCTGTACAGGGGTTGGCAGTGCTCCTGCTTGACTGGGGCAGGGTTTCAGTGGAGAGGTGTAATGCGAGTAAAACCAGAGGGCTGCCCAAGGGAAGGGTGGGGTGGATTTGGAATGCCTCAGCAAGAATTTGTGCACAATTCTATGAGCCATAAAACATTACTCCAAATCTCTGAGCAGGAGAGTGAAGGAACTGGTGCCAGGATTGTCCAGGAGATAAGCCAGGAGTGTGACAGACTGGGCACATTTGATGGGCATGCTGAAACAAATCACCTACGTAGTAATTTCACCTTTGACCTTCCATAAGTTTGCTCTTCAAATGCATGGTGGTCCTGGCACCCTGGAGGAGCCCCATGCACATGTGGTGGGCTGGCAAGGCTGAGTCATGGGTGGGGGTTGGCCAGTGGAGGACATGATGCCAGGAATGAGAGAGGTAAAGTAAAGGTCAGGAGTGAGTTAAACTAAACCGGGACCAGAGAGAATGTCAGAGGTCACAGAATCTGGATCAGTTAAAAGCTGAGATGTTTGTGGGATTTGGAGACCCTTGCAGTGCTGCTTACTAGAGCCAGGATGGGAGGGCAGACTACTAATCTCCAGAGAAGGAACTGACATGCACTGGGCCTGGGGGGACAGGCTCTGTGCTTTACACCCACTGGCTCACTGCAGGTCTGTAGCAGCCCAGGCTCTGTGTAACTGAGTTTCAGATACTTATTCTGAATCACACATCTTGACTCTGCCAGTGTTGGAGTGAGGACTTCTGGGAACTGAGTGGAGCTGGCCTTGGAGAGGGAGCTTTGGTTTTCACCCTGGCATTACAGGAACTGGTGGCTGGTCTTTCCTTCAGGAGCAAGCCTGCTTTGCTCAGTAGAGACTCCAGCAGGTTCCAGAGGAACCCAAGACAGTGAACGCTGGGGTTGTGTCTGCCTTCTTTCGACACAGCATGGTGGTTAGAAATCTGATAACTGAATGTGTGTGAAGTCAGGCATGCGCTCAAGCCTGGGCCCCCTTTTCTCTCACTAGGATCCCTGTCACTCTGTGAGGTGGAAGGGTTCTTTTGTTCCTTAGGAAGAGAGAAGGAGAGGGCGGAAAGTGGTTGGTCGCTGGTCATGAGAGAATGCTTTCCTGGGGAAACTCCTATGTTTCTCTATGGACCTCTTACAAAGACTGCTGAGGGGAAAATGAGCTCAGGAGTCAGAATGGGGGGCTGCCTGGAGGAGTGCACCACTCCTAGAAAGTACTTCTTAGCTGGTGAGACCAGTGCTCTGGGATGACTCAGTGGAGGAAGTGAGAGCTGCACAGTAGATGCTGGGGAGAATTTCCTCTCCAGCCTATGAAACTGGTGAAACTGTGGATCAAGTGCCCAGGGTGGCAGTGGTGAAGGGATGAGGTGGAGGGTGAAAGGCGAGAGTGGCGGGAGACAGCACCACCGTCTAAAAACCGAACCAGTACCCCAACTCAGACAGGAGACAGCTCATGAATCTGCATGAAGAGCCCCTTGTAAAGGCCATATGTGCAGCCCTATGAAAAAGTTTATTCCCCAGATGTGACTTTTTCATACAGCTAAAACAGCCTTGACAAAGTTGAGCCAGATGGTGGGCAGGTAGGGGCAGTCTGTGAACTCCTGTGGAGTGTTTGTAAGGTGAAGAAAATGTATAAGAAGTCTCTCAAAAGCCTCAACAGAGCAGTAATTGCAGATTTTGTGTAGTTCTAATGAGAAAGCATTTTAGTTTGGCACAACCTGTCAGTGCTGTGTGCCCCAAAAACTCGGTAGTATTTGTCTGCTTGGCTTTTGAACTCTGTGAAGTGGCACAGCAATCCCAGTAATCACAGGAGATTTCATATTGCCAGTGGGTTTATACCAGAAACATCTTAGCACAAGACTTAAGAAAACCTCATACTCTAATTATGTGCTGGAAAAGGTCACTAGGTGGAATTTCCTTAAGAAGGATTCCAGTGTTTCATATGGAGAGGCCAGCAGGCTGAGGCCATTTTGACATCCTGTTGTAAAGCCAGCTTTTTTTTTGCACAATTTCCATGAAAAAGTGGTGAAGAATTCTGTAGCCATTAAGCCTATGTGATTTTGGAATACTTCTCCTTCTAGCAGCGGGGCTTTGGTAAAGAGGATTCTGAGAGAGTGATGTATGTGGAAAAAGACAGGTTTTGAAGATTTAAAAATGACAAGCATCTTGGGGATCATGTGACTAAAACTCTATTGTGTGATTTCTTTGAACTTCTGGGTCCTTGGACTGAAGTTTTAAACTTACCACATTGCAACCTTTGGGAACAGAGTACTGCACCTCTCTCACCACGTCATGGTTTATGCTGGGGCAGAAGAGAACAGAAGACAGACCTATTCCTCAATATTCACACTATTTTGGTTCAGAGAGAGTGAGTTCTCACTTGAAAGGATGTGTGCATGTGCGTATGTTTGTGGCATTTTTCTGTGTCTTATACCAGATGTAGCAATAGTACAATAATTACCAGTTTGTATGAAATCACTAAGGCCAGGAGAAGCAGTAGATGAAAACTTTAGCCAGACTGCCAGTACCTGAGGTGTAGGCAGGCAGCAAATCTATATATGCCTATTTTTAAGGTAAGGTCCAGTTGGTATGAACATGTGGGTGGGTCTAATTTCAGTATTGATTGTCCTAGAGGATGTGTAGGACTGAGTTTACCTGGTTAGACAGCCTTACCTGGCAGGGGAACAGCTCTAGGAGGTTTGAGGGCAGATTCTATGTCAGAATCAAGGCTCTTTCTAGAGCCAGTTCACCATTGAAGCTGGCTTCTAAAATAATAATACTTCCTACTAACTATGTGTATTGAGATCCATTTTAGGGTTTCTCTTCTTTCTATTCCTAATAGGATAGGACTTCTTAGTTCCAGGGTCCAAGGCCCTGAGTGCCCTGGGATCTGACTTCCATCTTTTAGCAGGGCTTCTTCCTCCTCAGCCAGCCACCGTTTTTCCCTCCCTCTGACTGTTGACAGTGTTAGTTAGTGATTGCTTGTTGGATATTTCTCTCTTCATCACATTCTCTGGTTACTTTATTCCTGGTAGTATTTTGCCTTTTCTAGGATGGAATATGAAAGGCCTGTTATTTGGTCCTTTGGAGGGTTTTGCTATTTGCTGGTGCAGCCTGTACTGTACAGAAAAACACAATGTGCACTCTTACGTTCATTTTGCCAAATAGTTCAAGTTCTTCCCTCTCCTGGGTGCATGTGTAGGCTGCATTATCCTAGGGACCTGGTTGGAAGGGCGCTTTGAGTAGGCCTGGCCAATGAGTCATGAACAAAGTAATGAATCACCTCTGGGGTAACTGGAAGGTTTCACCCAGGATTTCCACTATCTCCTTCCAGGCCTTAGTCCATTTACATACCAATGGATGTTTACCACATTCTCTGATGTGTAGCTTCTGATCCATGGGGGTAGGGGGGCAAGGGGTGGAGAAAAAATGGCCATTCTCTCCTCCCCTCCGTTCCTGGTACCTAATTGGTCTGGTTTTTGCCAGTCACTAAGGACCTGCCCATAGAGTTCATGCCGGAAGTGACAGGCAGCGGGAGCAGAGAGTGAGGGCTGCAGCTGGAGGGGACTGACAGTGCTTAGCCTGGCTACTGAACCCAAGCAAGCTGTGAGAAATAAAACCCCTTCACCCAACCTGTCCTTCCACTGTCTTACTTTGGTTTCACCGGATTCATAGGGAACTTGTCCAGGGAGGAGAGTCCCTGTACTCCCAGAGCTGCAACCTCAGAGTCTGACTATCTCACTGCCGATGTGGGACCCTCTGGGGCACTCTCTCTCTGGAGAGAACTCAAGATGGTGATTTGACTATGATGAAGAGACCTTTTTTGCTGACCTATGAGAAGCACCCTGCATTGCTGTTAAGTCCCTAAGAGTTTGGAGTTATTTGTTATGGCAGTATAACCAGGCCTACCCTGACCAATTTAGGCAGTTACCTTTTATGGGAATTCAGGGTCGTCTTTCCCTGTTGTGGAGTAGGCTGCTATGATTTTAAAGGTTCCAGAAGGGCTATTCTTCCTTTCAATAGTGCCATATCATAGCCCCTCCCTGCCCCTGAGCTTGCCACACTTGGCTGAAGTCATGTGACTAGGTAGAATAAGTCTTTCTGAACTTTTGCTCCCTAACTTTAAAGTAGGGGGTTGGATGAGATGACTTCCAGGGCTACAGTTGGTTCTTGCTGTGTGTTTCAATAGTAAATTGGTCTCCTAGGTGCCTATTCTGGCAAGGCTATCAGCCTGAGATGGGAGTAGCAGAATCTGGGGATCTTTCTTTAAGCTTAGCCACAAAGGCTTCTGCCCTCTGCCCATTGTATCTCCAAGGTCTCTACATGTTTTATTCCTTCTGACATCATCATTTAGCCACAAGGAGCTCAATTATCATCTCATCAGGGAGGGCTTCCTTGAAACCCAGTGCAGCACAAGTCACTTTCATGTCACCCAATTTCATTCTTACCAAGGCCCTAACAGTGCTTGCAGTAGTCATATCTATTTATGATTTATCATCTGTTTCCTCCTCCAGAAAATAAACTACATTGGAGCAAGGACCTTGTCTTATTTGTTCATTGCCATATGCCCCATACTTAAAACTGAGCCTGGCACATAGAAGCCCTGAGTAATAGTGGTTGAATTATTGCCTGTGCTAGGGACTGTGGAGGCTAAAGGGAACAACATATGGGAGCAGCCCCAGATGTCACAGAAAGCAAGCTCCTGCCTTTGTGCTTCCCCTTCTTCATAGAGTATGCATACAAGAGCTGGTGTGTTGGCAACATAATCAAAATTAAGGCGTTTTCTCTGGTGGCTCCTACAATTGGAGAATGAAACTCATAGAATGCATTCCTATCAAGGAATAGTCTAGGGGTTTCCCAGCACAGTCTGTGTGCCTTTGGGAGGCAGGGCAGCAAATGGAAGACAGAAAGCAATGGCCTAGGACCCCAGGAGCACCAGCAGCCTGTGTGGCTCTGTGCCTGTGGCCACAGACGAGGCCTTGAGTGAATACTGCTTTATTTATTTGCTTAGAATGATTAAAACCCTTTGAAGGAAGGGCTTTTAAAAAGATGTCTCCATTCCCAAGATGCCCACTGTATACACCTGGCAGTAAATTTCCAAGGAGGTGTGTAGACATTGGTTTCATAAAATCCTGGTTTTCTTTTCTTGATCCATTATTTATTTGCAAAATATATGGCTACTGAGTAATAGCTAGAAGTGAAATAAAACCCTGACAACAGAATCCCTCTTGGTTTTGTATGGGAGACTAGACTAGCTCTTTAAATAGCAATCCAAATTGCCTTGCAAAGAGTTGGAAAGGGTCAGTTTAGAAGCAGAGAGGTCTTCTTTTTCTCACTTCCGGGTGATACGAAAAATAAAAATCAGAACATTGAAGAAATGGTTTTTAGAGTCCTTGATCTTTCTTTAGAAAATGCTCACTTATTGCTAAACATCTGGTCTGGGGATCAATAGTGTAGTCCTACAACCTACATGGATAGTGGGCAAAAAACTGGCGAAGCAACTTGAAGGAAGGAGTCAATTAAATTGGCCATGTTTTGTTATTTAAGCCTTTGGAGTCAGTGAATATGAATGTCTAATTCAGAAATTTGGATTAATTTACCTTTAAAAAAATTTGGCTCTTATGCATTATGCATTTTTTATTTTCTTCTTCCAGAATATGGAGGGCATGGCCAAGTTACTGACTCCACCTTTCAAAGCTAAGTCATCTCTAGCTGCATGAGAGGACTTCCCACCACCCAGGGGATTTGGCCTGCATATGATATGGCTGGCAAGCATGCTGGACTTACTCTGGGCTCTGTGCAGAGAATTGGGCTCAGCATACTTTCAGTACAAAGGCCAGTTTATTCAGGTCCCACTGTTGGCAAAGCAGCAAATTGCTCTTTTGTGAGAGTTGGGGTAATTACAATTGGTTTTCTGTTCCTTAATGGACACAACAAAGAATAAAGAAGCAGGGTGGCCTCTTTTCTCTGAGCCCAGGACAAGAATTTAGGAGATTGCCTTCTACCTCCAGCTCTCCCACTAAAGGCCCTGGCCTTCCTAGTCAGTCAGCCAAACCCTCTGTGACTCAGCTTCTTTCTTTGAAAATTGGGGGTGGTCAGATTAATTTGGGAGCTGTGAGGCATGTTTGAAAAGGCCTTTGAAAATGTCGGCTCATGTAGAATAAGTGGCTATCATCTGTGGTTTGGGAACTGGCACATAGGTTGGGGAATTTTCCTTTCTTGGGTGGAGGTCTGTGACTTTCTGTACAGAAAGTAGGGCTGGTCTGGTGTAGAATTCCTCTGATCCCATCCCCTTCCTCTTGGGGAAACTGGGTCCCAAGAATGGGACTCTACTCCCTGCAGTCAAAGTCCATAAGCCGTACCATACCATAAATCTCTTCTTACCTCCTTCTATTTCACATAAAAACACACTTTTTTTAAGTGTCAGAGAATTTGTACAGATGGTTCACAAAAAAGGAAATATAATAAGTAAAGCATTATGTATAATTGAATAGCTTTGAAAATAACTGAGGAAATGAAAATGAAAACAACTTGAATAAGCAGAAATAACTGAAGCTGATCAAACCTAGTAGGCTAAGACAAATGCACATTAATTGCTTTGTTAGTGGCTCTCTATTGTTCTAGTCTTTCTGGGCAGTGATCTGGCATACCATAATAAATGTTATACTTTACTTCAAGCTAAAAAGCTTTTGCACAGTGAAGGAAGCCATCAACAAAATGAAAAGGCAACCTAGTGAGTGGGAGAATATATTTGCAAATGATTATATCTGATAAGGAGCTAATAGGCAAAAAATATCAATAACTCATATAGCTTAACATCCAAAAAACACTTAATCAATCCAATTTAAAAAATGGGAAGAAGACCTGAACAGATATTTGGAACACATGAAAAGATGTTCCGTATCACTATGTCAGGGAAATACAAGTCAAAACCACAATGAGGTATCACTTCACACCAGTAAGAATGTCTAGTGTTTGTGAGACTGTAGAAAAAGGAAACCCTTATGCACTGATGGTGGGAATGTAAAATGGTGTAACTTAACCACTATAGAAAAAAGTATGGTGGTTCCTCAAAAAAATTAAAAATAAAACTGCCATAAAGTCCAGTAATTCCACTTCTGAGTATTAACCCAAAGAAAACAAAAAACTAATTTGATAAGATATATGCACCCCTGTGTTTATTGCAGCAGTTAATATTAAATATTATGATTGAAATAAAAATATTAAATATTAATAGCCAGGATATGGAGATAACCTAAGTGTCCATTGATAGATGAATGGATAAAGAAGTAGTATACATATACAATGGAATATTGCGCAGCCATAAAGAATTCAATCTTGCCATTTGTGACAATGTGGATGGACCTGGAGCTTGTGATAATAAGTGAAATAAGTCAGAGAAAGACAAGTACCATATGATTTCATTTATATGTGGAGCCTTAAAAAACAAAGAAACAAACAGAATAATAAACACAGAGAACAAACTGCTGGTTGCTGGGGTTGGTGGGAAATGAGGGGATAAGTGAAATAGGTGAAGGGGAGCAAGACTATGAAATGTACTGCATAGGGAATATAGTCCATAATATTATGATAACTTTGGTGACAGATGATAACTATACTTATAGGGGTGAATATTTCATAGTATATATAAATGTTGAATCACTATGTTTTATATACCTGAAACTAATATTAAATGTCAAGTACACTTCAACTAAAAATACAAGAGTTACATGCTTTGAGGAATATACCCTCAAAAGAAAGAAATTATGATTTATTTAAAAAATGTCCATAACAGTGAGGTGTGCATATTAACACATATAAAAGGGGTCAGTTGCCAAATGATGATCAGCACAGTAATAGTTAACTGAACTCTGGTTCTTTATTACTATGAAATGTTATGTTTTGGTGAGGCTCCAGAACAGGGGACAGGAGTAAGGGGGCTACTTGACCACCACTACAAGCCGTTGTCACTGGTAGGAGCTTATCACTTTCATAAGGCCTATTGGAACAGAAAGAACCATAATGATTGCTGTTATATACAGTTAATGAAAAATTAGCACTTAGGTTCATGCAAGGACATGATATATGTGACATTTATTGAACAATACTTTGTAAACAATGATTATAACTTTGAAGGCATTTATGGGTCCATATGACTCTGCAAAATGTACTCAGACTGATGAGAAATGTGTATCAATCTGTTTCAATATTTATTATAAAATATGAAGTTTTATAATAAAATTGATAATAACAAAGTAAACAAAGCAAGCCTCGCCATTTTCCAGGATGTCTCTCCAGAACAGAGATGGGGACTTTTGCCCTTTCGTTCCTTAGTACCTGGCACAGTGCCTGGCATATAAGTGCTTGTTGTACATTGGCTGAAAGTTGTTAAATGATATCCAGTTACATTAGGACCAGTTACATTAGTTACATTACTTTCTGCCAATGAATCTGTGCAAATACATCGACTAGCTAATATATAACCCTTCTCCTCCTTACCTTCCTCACTCCTATCCAGGTTAGATTCACATGTAACTGAAGGGTTCTTAAGAAAAGAATTTAATACCAGGAATTAAAAACAGCATGTCAGGAAGGGAAAAGGACTGGACGGTTTTGATGATGATTTCCTTTATTTGCTGTTCCAACTATACAATGAAGATCCTTGAATAAAGGTCTCCCAGTAGGCGTGTGTCCTGGCTAAACAATAATGAGAGTCTGATATCTTTTTATCATGATGTACCTGTGATGTCCTATTGTGACCCACAGAGGAATAGAAAGCCATGCAGGAGTCTAACTGAAGTAGACTTCTGAATGGTCAGGATTTTCTCAGAACCTCATGTAATAAGCCGAGTTTTTCCTTGAAAAAACTCAGTCCTTTTAAGGCAGGAAACAAGGTGGCCTTTGAGACCATAAGAGGGGGATACTTTCTCTTCTACTCTGGAGGGTGACAGCAATATCACGGTGTCGGAGGGGAACGGGTGTCTGCATACAGGATGGTTGAGAAAGAAGCTCCTTCTGTGATAGTCCATCTGACACTGGTGTGGAGGTGTGATATTTTCTTGGAGATGATGTGAGTGTATATGAGAGTGTGATAGTGTGTATGTGAGAGTGAGTGTAAGTGAGAGTGTGTGAGAGTGAATGTGTGTGTGTACTGAAAGTGCACTGTAACTGATCAGCATCCTCCATGGAATGACTGCCTTTTCTGCTGCTGCTGTGATTAGAATGATTACTTGGTGGTGTTGAAAAGAGCAGGTCAGCACCATCCTTGTCAACTGCTGGGACAGTACAGTGAACTAGGCACATCCCTTCCCCCACTGAGACTGGGTGTCCCAACAGCTTGATGCAGAATAAAGGCCTCGGGGACCTGTGGAGATCTAAGCATGGGTAGCCTAGGTAACAGTGACAAAGAATAAATAGAGCTATGTGTGACATATATGGAGAGAGACTGTAAATCACCTACTGGGAACCTGACATGATTCAATTTAATCAGCAGAAGTGGAATCTTAGTCCAGATTTACTAGAAAATAGCCCAAGGGAGAAGCTTATGTACTTCCCTTTGCTTTATGGAAGGTATCATTGCAGGGAAGCTAGAGGGAGATGAACAAAAAGTACAGCAGGGAGGGAAGGTGAGAAGATACCAGGGGATGTGTTACACAGCAGAGCACAGCCTAACGTGTGAAGCACAGCGGCTGCTCAGTCACGTGGGATGTGTTCACAGAAGCCTATGAAGAGGTGCTCTAGAGCTGTGCACTGCCCCTGCACTTCTGGACTGTGTAAGTGACTGCTGTGGGAAGCAGCTGGAGCAGCCAGGTCTTCTGTGGTCCAGCTAATTGGTGCACCAGCTTCTCCTCCTCCACTGTGGCCTAGGGACCTGCTGGCCATGGCTGTGGCAATAGCAATGGCAGCTTCAGATGTTCCAACTACAGGGACATCTGGCTAAGAAAGTGTGTCTAAGACCGAAGGCCAGAGCAGCACAGACTTAGTCCGCTGCAGGTGGGCACATGCTTAGAGCTCCACAGGTCCTTTGTTCTGCATCAAGCTGTTGGGATACCCAGTCTCAGTCAGGGGGAGAGATATGCCTAGTTCACTGCACTGTCCTAGCAGTTGACAAGGATTGTGCTGATCTGCTATTTTCAACAATACCAAGTTAAGTTCCTGACAATGACAGCAACAGAAAAGGTGGTCATTCCATGGAGGATGCTAAGTTTGATTTTGTGTTTTTCTTTCTATGAGATAATCACCAGGACTGATGCCCTGCTGAGTCAGCTTTCTTGAGAAGGGAAGACAGTCACTTATTCTTGATAAGGGAGCTTGAAGGTATTTAGGATATTTATAAATAAGAGACCTACATAAAAAGATGCTCAGCATCACTAATTATTAGGGAAATGCAACTAAAAACCACAATGAGGTATCTCCTAATATCTGTTGAGGTGCCAATTATCCAAAATACAAGAAATAACAAGTGTTGGAGAGACTGTGGAGAAAATGGAACCCTCATACTCTGTTGGGGAATGTAAATTGGTACAGCCACTATGGGAAACAGTATGAAGCTTCCTCAAAATTAAGAGAAGAACTACCATATGACCCAGCTCTTCCACTTCTGGATATTTAACTGAAGAATACAAAAACACTAATTCAAAAAAAAATATATGCAGCCCTATGTTCATTGAGGCATTGTTTAGAATAGTCAAGATATAGAAACAAATGTCCACTGATATATAAATGGAGAAAAGATGCACTATATGTATACAATGGACTACTATTCAGCCATGAAAAAAGGAATCTTGCTACTTGCAACAACACAGATGGACCTTGAGGGCATTATGCTAAGTGAAATAAGTCAGAGAAAGACAAATACCATATGATTTCAGTCATATGTGGAATCTAAACAAGACCAATGAACAAACAAAATAAAACAAAAACAAACTTATAAAAACAGAACAGACTATAGTGGTTACCAGAGTGGAAGGGGGTTGGGAGTGGGTGCAATAGGTGAAGGGGGCCAACTGTATGGTGAGGGACAATAACTAGACTTGTAGTGGTCACTTTGTAGTGTATACAGATCTTGAATTATAAGTCTGTACACCCGAGACTTCTATATTAAAAAAAATAATAAATAATAAAATAGTGTTTATATCACAACTTAGTGAAAAGGGAGCTATCTAAGATCTGTAATTGCCTGCACAGCTTGATTTAATTCCTAGTTATGAATGAATTCCCTTTGTCAAGGTAAAATGAGCGAATGCAGAAAGTAGAAGAATAAAGGAAAGGGTTTTTAAAAAAAATGTTCCTTGGTAGTTATTTTGTTTGTTAGTAAAAATGTGATGGCACAAATGATATTATAGGTTGGGAGGACTCAGCACATGCACTGAGACATACGCATTCCAAGGACTCAGCTTTTGGCAGCATGTGGAATATAACTGAGTCAAGAGCACTGAGTTCCAGCCCCTCACCCTCTGTAATGTCTTAGGTCATATGTGTGTGCTGCTTGGAGAGTAAATAACTATTGGCTGTGGAAACTTGAATGAGAGTATGTCATAGGGTGTGAATGATGATTGTATTCTTTCAGTCAACCACCAATAAACATTTACTAAATACCAACTTGAGTCTTTGATCTAGATCTTTGGCTTTTGGTTTAGGCCCAAACTAAGGGTTTATCTTGATATTGTGTATTTTTAAACTGTGAGATTAGAGTCAGTCAGTAAACATTTAATTTAGAATGTCTGCCATTTCTCCCATGAGCACTGCCAGTTAAATATAAGATAGCAAGATTAAATTCTAATATGTCAAACACTTTCCTGAAGACTTGGTTTGTTTTCTGGGTTTATGATGCTACCAGAACTTCACATATGTAATCTGTTTAACTGTCCTAGTCATGTTGGTGAATTTATAGCAGTACCTACTTGAGATGGAAATAGCATTAGGTCTTAAAATGAATACTTGATTTGGAATGTGTATCAATTAGGACCTAATCAATAAAGAATAAGAAAATTTTTGTTTTCATGTTTGTAGAAGGAGTTTCATATTATTTGGAGATAGAATAAGAGGTCTCTGGGTTTTGTTTGATTTCCTGTTTTTCTGAGCTTGGACAAAATTAGCATCTATTTTCTGCAGTATCCTATGGCATTTATCGCATGCTGTTTCTCATTAAGGCTATTCATTTTACATCATTTACTTTTTCATGAAGGTTTTAAGTAACTGGAAGTCAGTGACTGTATCTTAGTCCCCATTGCATCCCTCATAGGATACTTAATTTAATAATTCATGCATCTTGACTGTGCAAGAACTAAAATTATCCAGAATGAGCAAACGATGTGTTTCAATTACCACAGAACTTTGCAGTGTTTTAGAAGTATTCTGACACCTTGCCTTGAATCACATCTCAACAAAGATTCTTATATATATTTCCAAGCAAGTTAACATTTTTGAATGTTCTGTATGCAGAACCACCTGGGAGTAGCATCGACTCACAACTTTGCAGTGACACTGAAGATATGTTCCAAGGGTGCTGATTCCAGAGCCCCTTGGTTGCACCTGCTGACATCCTAGATCCTTGAGGAAACTGTAACTGCCTGCAGGCCTGCTTCCTCTGAGCAGGTTCCTTTATTTATCTGAGAAACACTGGTTCATGTGTTACATGAAAACTAGGCTGAGCCTAGGAAACTGGTAGAGAGAATTCAGAAGTGCTTTTTGGGGGAAAACAGGGGACCCAAATTCCCATGGAGACAAGTTTTAGATAGAGAAGTACTATTACTCCTTTGGTCCTGTGTGTCCAGCACCTGAGTTTCTGCTGGAGGTCATGGTAAAGGTTACCATGTTCCCACTAAGAGCTATTAATGCCTGTGACCTTCCAAAGCGATGCCAACAGACAAGGCTTAGCATACAGACAGTACTCTGGAGCTCAGAGTTTTTAAGCCATTTTTACATATTCTGAGGAGTCATCTTTGTTTGGCTCTATTTTTTTGATTGATTTAAGCCATGAGCCCTCAGTTACTCAGCTGAGCCTTGTAGGCGGTGTTTGAATCGAGGTCAGCCTGGACACCAGTGATCACCTCTCAGCCCAGTGGAGTCTTGAATGTACAGGGGGTAGGAGGCTGTATCGTCCCTGACATAATCAACATTTAGGGGATGGGGGTGTATGGATATGTGCGACCATGTGGTACTGCTTTTCTTATTCTTTGACTTTTCAACCCCCTAAACCTTTTTGAAGGGTATCCCTGTAAGTCCAAGCTGCCTAATATCTCTTCCCTGGACACTTTCCAGGGTTTTGAGGAAAGTATCCCTGGGGAAACTGCATTTCCTCTATGCCCAAATGGAAGGAAGAAAAAATGTCCTCCAGCCATGCCAGCAGGTGTTGGTGAGTGCTCAGAATAGTGGCCTTTGCAGGGGTGTTATTTAGTCCTTCCCTTTAGGGGAACCTATCTATGCAGGTAGGTTCCTAAAGTGTGCAGGCTCCTTCTCCCCTTCCTGTCATGAGTATGCATGAATTTGACTATAATTAGGCCTTAGAATAGGTGCTATTAATCATATCATTGCCAGGGGACATGATATGTGGTACCACATAACCACAGGTACAAGGTTTTATCCACACTTGGAGCTACTTGTTTTCATTTACCAAGAGACTGTAAAGCAAGGCCTAACAAATACCTGCTTTCTGTTGAAAATAAGGCTCCCTCAGGAACAGACGTTATCTGGCATGGGAGGACTTGTTTCTTGTGCCAATGATGATTAAACAACAGCAACTAGAAAGTAGCCTTGGTACCCACTGCCTGTTGCCATTTCTCATTATTGTCAGAGTGTCTTCAATTGCTCAGGGATGTATTTTTTCCTTGTTGTTATTGGTTTAATTATGGCAATGCCATCCTATGGGAGAGAACTAATTAACCTACTGTCAAGAAATCAGCTCTGCTTTATTGCATATGACATGAATGGCTCTGTGTATTTCAGGGCAAATTTTTAGAGGTACTTTTCTGTTTTGTTGTAACTGTTGATACCTTGAGAGGAAATAGTTTCTAGAAAATACAGATGCATGTAACTCTCTGAGGTTGATAGAGGTGTTATATTACTATTAATAATCATTATAAATAAAATAATGAGAGAGGGTTATTTTAGTAAACTACAAAAAGCTTCTTATGGGAGTGTTTACTATCTGAGGTAAGTGGGAAGGAGCTCGTGACACGAGGAAGGGGAGCAAGGGGGAGGAAGGGGCAGAAAGCTGACATTCACTGGATGCCCACCACCCGCCAGGCACCTCATAGCTCCACAACCCTGCAAAGTAGGAATTTATTCTCATTATACAGATGAGAAGAGTCAGGGGTCTGAGAGGTTGTAAGAGCAAAACACAGCTAGTGGTCACTTTGAGACTGGCTTGATTTCAAAGCCTGGGCTTTTCCCACAAAACAGTGGCAGTCACGTAGTGCTTGATGCCTTCCTATGCGTACTTCTTTCCATTATGACATTTCACTGTTCACGGGTTTTCAACTTGTGGCTTACCTGTAGCAAATGTTTAGATCTTTATATGATGAACTATTTTAGCTTATTCCCAATTCCATTTTATATCCCAAGTCTTGTTTGTTTTTTTCTTAGTCCCATTTCTTAGGCCAACTTATATTCTTATGTATTTATGGCAACTGTCTTAACTCCTTTTGAAAAAGCATAAGGTATAAAGAAATAAAAATAATTTCCACAATAACCCTGTAAGGTAAATGTAATCATTCTCTTTATTTTATATTAGAGAAGTCACTTGCTTAGGTCCTACATCTATTAAGTAGGAGACTTGACCCTGAACCTAGTTCTTTTGATCTCATGCTTATTTTACCATACCACATAGCTTATTAAAAAAAAAAATACTAATGATGGGGGGAAAAAGCACCAGAATCAAGGACAAACTGAATACATAGCTTATGGTGAGGGACAAAAGAATAATATACTCTTTGAGAAAAGAAAATGAGTAAAAAGGAACATTTTTACTTACATGGTTAGGCAAAAGCTAAGCTGGACATAGAATATTATTAGGCTATTTCTATAGATCAAATATACATTAATTTTTGTAACCTATCTTTGTTGTTTGGGTCTATTAGTTCACACAATAGAGGGATGGTTTACATACCTGAGTTGGTGACCAAGATCTTAACTTACTTTGCTGGACTCTTGAGTGAAAGTGACTATCCCTGTTAGTACTGTTACTAAATATTTACCTAGGATCTTCTGTGCATAAAGCACTATATATCATTTTAAGGCACAGTGTCTTCTCTGTTGAGCTTAAAAAACAATAGTAACCTTACATCTATTGTAAAACAAGGTAGTGCACAAGTAAGTGTTACTTCTTAACAGATAATACTCAAATTCACATTTATATGTAAATAGCCTTCAGTTTCAATATTTGAGACCTCTTGATAAAACCCTTAGGTTTCAGACAACCTCACCTTCTCCCACTGTGTAAATGAGAAAACTAAAGCACAGAGAAGGAAAGTTACCCGTTAGGTGATAGCCTCTAAGCTCTGAGTGTGAAGGTAAGACTTACCTTGCAGACATTTTTTAACCAGTTTCTGTACTACAAATCCATGTGGAATTAGTTACTTCACTGTGGAATAACCAAGTAGAGGTGACCTGCTGCTTAGAGTTATGGTTCCCCATTCTAGTCTTTTCTCTATCATAAGAAACCTCAGTCATCCCACCTATGGAGCTAAAAGGCTTCTTCTAGGAATAAATAGCTTCCGAGCCTTGGAGGCAATGCATAAAAATAATGTATTTCCCTTTCTAAGTTGATATAATAACATTGAAATGTTTTGGTCAGATTTCAGGCACTGATGGAGCCACATTTTCTTGTGGGAGAAGTCCCATACACAGGCACTGCTGTCTGCTGCTGCTTCCACCTAAATTAGGTTTAGAACAAGAAGTTGGCACTGGATGTGTTTTCTTTTACTCTTCTTTCACCATGCTGCCAGCTAGGTAGGATTTTTCTCCTTTTCTTACAGAAACATTTAAGTATTGGAATTTTTCACTCTGTCTAATGTGGTGCTGGAAGGGAAAGACCTTAGGTCTGTAGCCTATATCAAGGACTCTTGAATTTACCCGGGCACTGTGCTTTGTGGGTAATGCACACCTGGTAAGTTGAAAGTGGAGTTTTAATTCCCAGTTCTCATTGTCCTATGTACATATGACCCATGGAAACCACAGAGCTGAAGGAGAAGAAGTGGGGGTGGTGGTGGTGAGGATGAGAACCTGGCAGTGCTTACTGGGCCAAGGCAGAATCTGGACCTCTCTGTATTAACTGTGGCCAAATTGCCCCGATACTATGTCATCTCGATTTCTATCTTGTTTCTCTTTGGATACAATTAGGAGGCATTTATCTCTGGGAGCTGCATTAGGAAAGGCCATTCTAAGAATGAAGACAATACTGAGAATGTAGAAAAAGGAAATGAGAGGCCAAATAGGTCCTAGCCCCATTGTTTGAACCCAAGCTAGAGGCTAGTTTGAAATCTGCCCTCTTTCTAAATTTTCTAGTAATTGATTTTAAAGAAATTTCCTCTATTTTCTAAGCCTTTTCGAGCTGGGATTTCTGTTAATTGTAGCTGAAGTGATCGTCAGCCTGCAGGGATGATTTCCTAGAAAGGTTGGATGAGGAGTGGACGGGTGGAAGGCAAAGCACAGTGCTATTCCAGAGCCTCACAGTCTCTTTGGTTGGTTTTAGATTTCTTCTTCAAGTTTATTACTAGAGTTTTATATATGTCATTTGTTTCCTATTTTATGCTGTTCCCAATTGCAAATATGTCACAAGTAATTTCCCTTTCTCTTCTTCTTGTAAACCTTATCGTTTTCTTTGGAATGCTCTCAGACACCTCTTGATGTTTTGAGGAGCTGTCACTTAAATGCCTCTCTGGGATCAGACTGATTTTGACCATGAGAATTGGCATCTTTGAGATCTCATGAAAAAGGGCTCCAGATCAGCATTCCAGAACTGGGACTTGCCATCCCCTTGTTTCTTCAAGTGAATGTGGGCTACAGGGAAACAGAATGATGGATATACTGTGGTTCTTTGATGTTGTGGATGATCATTTTTAAAAAATAACTTCTTATTTTGGAATAATGTTAGATATATAGAAAAGTTGCCAAGACAATGCAGAGAATTTCCTATGCACTCTTCATCCATATTTTCCCATTGCTAACATCTTGCATTACCAAAGTGCATTTGTCAAAAACTAACAAACCAACATTGTCATAGTACTATTAAGTAAACTCCAGATTGTATTTGTATTTCACAAGTTTCCACATGAATGGCTTTTTTCTGTGCCCAGATCCAATCCAGGGTATTACACTGCATTTAGTTTTCATGTCTCTTTAATATCTGTTCTGTGACAGTTTCTCAGTCTCTTTTTGGTTTTTAGCACCTTGACAGTCTTGAGGAGCTCTGGCCAGGTATTTTGTGCATGCTGCTCATTTTGGACATATCTGATGTTTTTATTATGCTTAGGGTGGGGCTACAGCTTTGGG
Organism: Manis javanica; assembly: GCF_040802235.1. Lineage (NCBI taxonomy): Eukaryota > Metazoa > Chordata > Mammalia > Pholidota > Manidae > Manis > Manis javanica. The sequence continues at coordinate 98,838,440 of NC_133156.1, read as the reverse complement.
GGAAGAAAACCACAGAAAAGGTCTTTCCTTATCAATATGACATTTTCTTGGGGGTACATGATATCAACCTGACTTTTCACTGATGAGGCTAACCTTTCTTATTTGGTTAAAGTAGTGTTTATCAGGTTTCTGCATGGTAAAGTTAGCACTTTTACTATAGTCTTTGGAAGCAAATCACTGAGTCCAGCCATGCTCAAGGGGGGAGGGGTTTAAGGTCTACTTTCTTAAGGGAGTATATCTTCTTAAAGCTGTTGGAGTTCTTGTGTAAGAAAGATTTGTCCCCTCTTTCCTGAATGATATTTTGAGATGTCAGTGTAATGGAAATCTTGAGTCAGTAAGGAGTCTAGTGCTGTTTGTTTGGGAGAAGTATAAACTTGAATTTTTCCACCTGTTTTCTTGGGAGCATTAGGAGACATGAGAAAATTTCTGGAGTAGTCATTTGTGGAACTCCCAGACAAAGGGACCACACCCTTTAAATCCTCTCTTCCCTTTGTCCAAGCATGTTTTCCCCCATATACCCACCTACAGCCTGTACCGCTTCTTCAAGATCATACCCCTGGTATCCAGGACACTGGAATTCTCTGCTCAAAAGGCTCTGAGCCCACTTTCAGGACCTCCATGGTCCCGTTTCTCCAGAAGGCAGACTGGGTTGCTGATGTGCAAGCTTCTAGTCTTGAGGGTTGGTGAAATGACTGCTGTGGACAGAGTCTGGATATGCAACCTAGGTGTCCATGTGTGTGTGGATAGAGGTGCAGGATAGGGCTGGGTTTGGGAAGACAAGGGTACAGTCCACAAGGCAGAAGTTGGATTGGTTATCCCCCGTATAACATCTTCTGATGTCATGTTCCAGTTTAAATGCTAAGGATTCCAGTTGAGAATTCTAATCTGGAATCTGGCCATCCAGGTTGTTGAAAAGGTTTATCTATTATGGTAAAAGAATTGAGCATATTTTATTTAATAGTTTGCTTGCCCAATTTATAATTCAGATGTATGTTATGTGGGCCTTCATTTATACTCTTTCCCTAGGCTCTGAAAATATTTGAGGCAGGCCTGTTTATGCCAAAGGTGAATGGAGAAAATGTTGGGGCTTTTGGCCATGATCTGCAACCCCCAACTGCAGCACTTTGGAATGCCATGCCCTCCAGACAACAGCTCTCATTGTGTCTCTGGGGACTTCATTGGCTGTCACAGTTTCCTTTAAATTCCTTGAGAGTCATGAGTTGAGGGGCTTCTCTGCTGTCATAGAGGGCTTGTTTTTGCTTTTGTTTATCTAGCATCCCCTTTATCCACCGAAGTCCCATTCTCACCTGTCTCCACCTATCTAACTTTCCATTATCTGAAATTCAACTTTTTCTGTGTAGTTTTTCTTAATTCTATAAATCCCTTCTTTAGAAATGTGATATTATTACTCGTTTGTAACTTTGGGTTTCCATAGGTCCCTGCTTTCTCCCTCTGGGTACTTTGAATGTAGTTCTGATGTGAGGTCACTAGGTAAATAGTGGCTCCTGGCCTAGGGGTCTGTGCTGTCCCAAACTCTAGGTTCTACCAAGGCACAATTAATTGAGAACCTAGCGTGATTTCACACTGAATGTGGCTAAGTATAACTATTCTATTTTAAAATCTATTTCAATAAGATATGTATTAGAACAAAGCTGAGAGAAATGCTTTACATATAAATAGATGGTTATTCAGTAATCATTATTGATTCCTTAATCAAGTCATGATTTTCTCCTAGGTTTATTAGAATTTTTCTTCATCTGAAAATCACTTATCTGATGTAAAAACTTTTTGGGGGAAAGATGAGCAACTCTAGGATTTTAGTAACCCTAGGAAGTACCAAAACCAAGCAGTCATGTCCTGATCAAAGAGACTGACTGGTTCTTTCATGCATGGTCATGAAGGCCATGCATGGGGCCTCAGTGCTGCTTTTTCTCATGATTGCTTCCTGTTTAATTAAAAAAAATATATGTATAAGGGTTAAAATATCAAGGTTTTAAAACAGATATGAAATGATTTCACTGTAACACATATCTATTTTCAATTTTATATAGTTTAAGATTTAGTTATAGTCTATCCTGCACTATTCTTTGTTTCATTCATTCATTCAACAAAATTATATTAAGCATGTACTATGTTAGTCTGTGTTCTAGGTGCTGAGGGACACAGAAATTATTGCTCTCATGAAACTTCCATTTTAGAGAACCCACACAGTAAAAGGAAATAAGTAAAATACATGTTCTAGCAGATGGTGTTAGGAGTCACAGAGAAAAATAAAACAGAGAACACTGCCAGCAAATGCTGAAGAATGGGGTAGGGGTCTGGAGTTTAAAGAGAATGACCAGGTAGGACTTACAGCAAATGTGATATTCCAGCAAAGATGGATGCAGGTAAAGGAGTAAGGCACTTGGCCCTGAGAGAAAAGACATAGGAGACAGTTCAGATTCCTTGAGGGAGCAGGTCTGGAATGTTTGAGAAGCAGGGAGGAAGCTGGTGGTTCTAACAGTGAGTCATGGGGAGTTAGAGAAGGTGAGGCTGGGGTGCCATGTGGGGACCAGTGTGTGTGGGCCCTGAGAGACCACTTTGGCTTTCACTCCAGTGAGATGGGAACCATCAAAAGGGTTTGAGAAGAGGAATGATGTGAACTGACTTTGTTTTCAAAGGGTCAGTGTGGTTACTCAAGGAGAAGGGTCCAAGCAGAGCAGGAAGAGAAGTCAGTGGCTGCTGCAATAATGCAGGTTGGGGGTGATGGCTTGGGCCAGTGTGGTCATGGTGCAGGTGGTGGGAAGAGGTGGATAGAGATGTATAAATATGTATGTGTCTGTGTATGTGTATATTTTTTTATAACAGGCATGTTGAGTACATCCTCCAGTTCACCCATTTAAAGTGTACAACTCAATAGCTTTTAGTATATTCACAGATTTGTGCATCTATCACCACAATCAATTTTAGAACATCATCACCCCAAAAGAAACCCAGTACCCCTTAACCATCACCCCTCAACCTCCCTATTCCTATCAGCCCTAGCAATCTGTGTTCTGTGACATAGTAATCTATATTCTGTCTCTATAGACTAGTCTATTCTGAACATTTCACATAAATGGAATCCTAAAACATGTAGATTTTTGTGACTGGCTTCTTTCACTTAACAGAATGCTTCCGACCTGGATGTATTGTAAAGATAACATTGAGAAAATTTATTGACTGATTGGATGGTTAGTGTCAGAAAAAAGAGAATAAAGAATGATTTCAGTGTTTTTATTTGAGCAACTGACATGGGGAGAATTGTAGGAGATATACATTTGCAGGGTTAATAAGAGTTTATTTTTAAACATGCTAATTTGAGATGCCTATTATATTCTGGTTGAGAAATGAGAAAGTATATTGATGTTTGCTATCTGATTTAGAAGTTTGGGGCAGGGAGGTTGGCTAAAGAAAACAATTTGGGAGTATAGCTCCAGGCTGCATGTGGTTCTCAGCTCTGGGCAAGTTCACTCTGGATTTGGTGAGACCAAACAATGACAATGGAAAGTTGGGGGGTAAAGAGTTTATACCAAGCTTTATTCTTATGATGGCAGGTCAAGTGCTAGAATCATGTCCGTCTCTGGCAAGTCTTCTTGCAGCAAGTCTGTCTCAGCTTTTGCCTCCATCCTCTCCACTGCTGGGCACTGGGCAGATGTCTTTTTATAGAAACACAGTCCATAAAAGCTCACTGCCAACACATATGCAAACCTGTGCCTGTGAGCATTGCATGTGTGTAGTGGGCAAATAAATTAGAGTCAGGTGAGGATCCTGGCCATGCACGGTAACTTCCATTTTCCCTATAGGGAGTCATCAGTATATATATGTGAAGTTTGTATTAATGGGACTGTTAGTTTCTGGAGGTCAGAGACCATTTTGTGTATACTGATGTCCTGCAAGTTACAAGGATCTTCCTTACAGACATCTCATGTTCATGTTAATGAATAATTGTGCAGAGGTTGGCTCAGTCTCCACTTCTGCCAACCTTGAAGCTCAACCCTGAAGCTCAATCCAGACGCCAGTTTCTACTTGAAGGAAGCTTTTGACCAGCCCGATGCAACTCTTTTAAGCTATCATGTCCACAGTATCAGAGGTGCTCAATCTGGAACTACTTTCCTTGGCCTGTTCTCTGCACCATCATTTTCCCTATGCAGAACTCTCCTAATTGGTCTTCTTCTTTGTTTTATTCTTAATATGATATTGTCTTTTCAATTACATTAAACCATGGGTTGCTGGGTTAGCCATTCCATTTCTCTACTTTATTATCTTGCTGTAGAACAACCTGAGGAATGCTTTTTTCTATACAGTCAGCCTGTGACCATCTCACCTCTTACTCTTTACGTCTAAGGCAGTTTCTCATTCTGTGCATAAAGACCATTTGGGCTGCCTGAGTCTTTGTTGTTGGGGGGCTGCCCTGTGTACTGTAGGGTGTTCAGCACCATACCTGGCCCCTATCCACCAGATGTCAGAGTACTCCTCCACCTGCTGTGGAAACCAAAAGTGTCTCCAGACATTGCCCATTGTCCCCTAGGGAGCAAAGTCACCCCCTCTACCCCTATTTGAAAAATGCTGCCCCAAGGGAAGTTGTGGTAATTGTGATGATAGTCTCTTCCAGGTCTAAAATGTGATTATTTTATATCTACTTTAAGCAGTTTTTCACTCATATGTACACCCAACCTTTAAATTCCTTCTACTATACTTGACTCACAGGACTATGATTACTTTCATGTTTTCCTATCTTCATTCTTTTTTTCTTCCTCTTCTTAGTTCATCTAAGAAGACATTTGTGAGCCACAGAATGGTGATACTAGTAGAAAATAAGTGTTAAATGTAAGGCACACCTACGTATTTTGCAAGAAAAAGGAAAATCAGGAGTATTAAAAGAAAAAGTGGCCCTAAAGAATTAATGCTACCCATCTTTTTTTTTTTTGATAATTATTTTTTATTGAAGGGTAGTTGACACACAATATTACATTAGTTTCAGGTGTACAACACAGTGATTCAACATTTATATACATGATAATTCTAGCTACCAGCTATCACCATACCAAGTTGTTACAATATTTTGACTATATTCCTTATGCTATACATTACATCCCGGTTACTTATTTATTTTACAATTGTAAGTGTGTACATTTTTTTTTTGTGAGGGCATCTCTCCTATTTATTGATCAAATGGTTGTTAACAACAATAAAATTCTGTATAAGGGACTCAATGTTCAATGTGTAATCATTAATCCACCCCAGACTTAATTTTCATCAGTCTCCAATCTTCTGAAGCATAACAAACAAGTTCTTACATGGAGAACAAATTCTTACATAGTGAATAAGTTACATGGTGAATAGTACAAGGGCAGTCATCACAGAAACTTTTGGTTTTGATCATGCATTATGAACTATAGTCAGTTCAAATATAAATATTCGTTTGATTTTTATACTTGATTTATATGTGGATACCACATTTCTCTTTATTATTATTATTTTTAATAAAATGCTGAAGTGGTAGGTAGATGCAAGATAAAGGTAGAAAACATAGTTTAGTGTTGTAAGAGAGCATATGTAGATGATCAGGTGTGTGCCTGTAGACTATGTGTTAATCCAAGCTAGACAAGGGCAGTGAGACATCCATGGATGCAGTAATGCTACCCATCTTTAAAGCTCTTAGAAGTATACAAAAGTCAGAATATGTAATATCATTCATTACTACCTCCTAACAGTTTTGTGATTTAAACTCTTTCTTAAGCACCAGCCTCAAGTTGAATAAAAATTTGGATTTAGTTTAACATCACTGTGGCTGCTTGGTAGTAGTATAAGAGTATGGCTTCCCACTCTGGAGTCCAGTCTGGCTACAGAGGAACTGAAGGGATTGTTTTGGGGATAATACACTTATAGCTCCAATAAATGAATTTGAAATGACCTATTGGGAAATAGATTCTAAGCTGGTGACAGCATCTGCTTTTTGTGATTGACTTATAGCACAGAGTTGGTGCACAGAGGCAGGTAGTGCTTTTTGTCAAACTGAGAGTGCTCCATAGTGGTTTTAAAACTATTTTGTTTCTAGCTCATGAATGGAGAACTGAACCCCTTCCTGGCATTATCCAGTGGCATCAATTACATTTTTTAGTAAGTGCTGCTTTGCTGGGTATTGTGAGGAATTAAAGTAATAGGTCCTTAACTAATGTTCTGCATACAGAGGCAGGCAAGAAAAATAGGAAAATGTATAGAAAATGCAGATATGTATAACTACATCTATACTTTCATCATCCCAAAAGCTAAATAATTGTTGCTGACGGGAAGAGAATGAATAACAAGAGCCAAGTGGGGTCAGTCAATAATCTCCTAGAATAAATTGCTAGAAGCAATTTGTAAATCAGAAGCAGAGCTAGCACAGGCTGATAAATAACGTTACTTGATCTGAAGAAAGAACCTGCTTCTCCTCATATGGGTAATTGTATCAATACAGAGAAAGATAACTTGGCTTTCCCTGAACTACAGCCAGATGATATAAATCAATTAAATGTTCACAGGCACCCTGTCTTACAGTCACCTGGCAGGAATATGAGGAGCAGCTGAATCCAGTTCGAAATTGCTCGGGCAGCTTAATGATTGTTTTTGTACTTAGCACGCGTCTGTGCGGGAAAGCTCAGGCTCAAAGCAATGCAGAACTGCTTTCGGATTTTTACCAGGCACACCGATTACCTTGGGATCTTGTTAAAATGCAAATTCTGATTCAGTACGTTTGGGTTGGGTTTGGATTGTTCCTAATAAGCTACAGGGAACACACTTTGATTAGAAGAATACTGGGGAGAAGGAGAGTCTACCTCCAGAAGAAAGAAGTGGAACTTGAAAGACATGGCACTAAAAGTAAGAAATACATGGATTTAATCTTTTTCTTCAGTTGCTCTTGTTTTGGATTTTTCCTTTCCTTCCTTCAGGGATTTCTACTTCTTCCCTTCCCCACTCCTGACCCTTGTATACCCACTAGGCCAAGAGATTCTGATTCAGTTGCTGTGGGTTGGGGCCCCAGCATTAGTGTCTAACTGTTCCCTGGATGATTGTTACATTCACACTGATTTGAGATACACTGTTGTATCTTATAAAAGAATTAGATTTATCTTTGAACCTGTCTCAATTCAACACATAGAATTGCTATGTGCAGTTGAATTCTTAGTAAATTATTTTGTTCATGATAAACTACGTCTACTAAGGAGCAGAGTTTATCAGTGCCCAGTTTGGCTATTCTACGAAAAGCAGCATGTGCCACCGTTACCTGGGTTTCTGGGCACTTGTGGTGGCCTCTTACACAGACACCTTCCCTGTCCATCCCCATACCCAACTGCTTCTCTAGGTCCTGGAGAGCCTGTTGGCGTCACTGGGAGCTTGTTCCAGGGGCAAAATTCAAGGCCCCTGTCCCAGACCTACTGAACCAGAACTGCATCGTATCAGGATGCCCGCTCTCATACTTGAGCACCTCACGTGGAAACACTGCCTTTGTCATCATCCTGGCTGTGTGCTGAGGCCCTCAGCTCAGGGCTCCAGTGCCCTATTGAGAGCAGAGGCACCTGCTGTCCTCCACCTGCTCTTCCTCTCGGTGCTCATGTTGCAGTCTTCAATCAGATGGCGGAGAAGCATTGTTCATCTGGTGAATCACTCACTTGGTGGGTGGAAATCTTTCCCTTATGAAGCCAACTGCTGGTTAAATGAATTTGCTTTTGGCTCTGCGCTGATTCCTGGGTGCCAGGGCATGTTGGGGGAGGGGAGGGCAGCACTGAAATCACACTTCGGTCGGTTGGTTTGCTGAGCCTGGCTGGTTCTGGTTCCTGTCGGGTGTCTTGCATTCTCCCTGTTGAGCTTCTGCTCAGGGATAGCCTCACAATTACAGTACTTTGGGTCACTGTCACTCCTTTCTGGAATATCATCTTGACAGCCCAGATTTCATAAACATCCCCATTGATGAATGGAAGTGTCTTTACTCAAAAGTGAACATGCCGAACACAGCTGAGACCATTTTTCCTCCTGTAGCTTCCTGTCATGTGTGGTGTTCTCTTCATAAACCACAGGGCTCGGCAGTAACGAGCAGCTGTTAACAGAGCTCCAGTGGTAACTGGGGCAAATTGGCTCTGTTCTCTTAGTATGGTGTGGGAATATACTGACATCTGTTATGTACAAGCAATTCTTGTCAATTTTGATACATGTTCAAGACAGGGGAGCATATGAAGGAAGAACACTTCTGTGGATGAGAACAGAGTGTTATGGCAAGAGCAGACCTGCCTCCTGGAAGTCCATGGCACTTGGGCTTGGAGAAGAGGGGGACAGGCCAGATCTCCGTGGTTGGGATGAGAGGAGCACACTCCCTGAAGAGTCTTGACTGGAGGGAGTGCGGGGGGCTAGTGTCAACTCAGAGTGCTCCACCTTCCACCCTGGTCATGATCTATCACATAACTCATTTTGGTTTCTCAAAAAAATTGATCACATTCTCAAGTAACCCTATTTACTTATGTGTTTACTTATTGTTTTTTTTCCACTAGAATTGCAGCTATGTGAGAATAAGGACCTTGCTTGTCTTGCTCATTGAAATACTTTTAGAGCTTGGTACTGTGACCAGAAAATGTTAGGAGCTCTATTAGTTTCCCGTGTCTGCCATAACAAGTTCCTGAAAACTGGGTGGCTTTACACAACAGAAATTTACTCTCTCCCGTTTCAGGAGGCCAGAAGTCAGAAATCAAGGTGTGCGAGCACTCGTTGCTTCTGGAGGCTCTAAGGCACAGTCTGCTCCATGCCTCTATTCTAGCCTCTCTGGTTGCTGGCAGGTCTTGAAGACAGTTCCTTGGCTGGTAGCTGCATCACTCAATCTCTGCCTCCATTCTCACCTGGGCTTCTTCCCCGTGTGCATCTCTGCATGTCCTCTCCTCTTGAAAGGACATCAATCATTGGATTTAGGATCTACCCTACTCCAGTATGACCTCATCTTAATTACATTTGCAGAGACCCTATTCTGAGGTTCTGGGTGAACGTGAATTTGGAGGGGACACTATTCAACCCACTATAGTGCTCAAAAACATTCTTGAGTAAATGAGTCATATGAGGTTTTCTTTGACCTTCAGGTTAAAGACAGGGAGGAAATAAAGAACGAAAAACAAGGGAGGGACTACCTTCAGTTCTAAATGATCTAGCAGGCAGCTCAACCCTGTCTGCTGATTACAAAAGGTCACTGTTGTCAGGAGTCCTCCAGGTGGAAGACTTTGGGGAGGAAACATTGTTTTTTACTATGGGAAGTTTGGTGGATTTCTAAGCAGAGGCAGCTATGGCATTAGCATGGCTCTGGGGCAGAGCCACATGTAACTGGGGGCTCTGACTCTGGACCCAGTGCCAGACTTGCCTGGAAGCTGAGTGAGCTGAGGTCACCAGCAAGGAAGAATGTCAGAGAAGATGAGAGTATCTTGAGAAATTCTTTGAATTAAAACTTTTGAGAAAGCACCCAAATCATCATCATGAAAGAAATAAGAATTTAGTTGGATTTCTTTATACTTTTGTTACGGTTTTTTGGATGGTTTTAATTTTGAATTTCACTGGGCTAGGGCACTGCAATTCTCAGTGCTCTCCAATGGTTCAATCCAGGCCATATTGAACCCCAATATTTCTGAAGCCTCAATCAGAATAAAGCAGGGTGCAAGAGAGAGAAGGGCTCTTTCTAAGCTGTTGGCAGTTTCTGTTTAGTTAGAGGTTTAAGTAGGCTCCTTCCGTTTGTAAACTGGCTTACAAATAATAAAGTCCAAATCAAGTTCAAGACACTTGAGGAGTCCAGAGACTCTGCTTTATGATATGAAGTCGCTTTTCTTGAAGCCAGAGTTGTATCTCTGAACCAGAAGGGCCAACCAATGGCCAAGGGAGGGAGCTGTGTTCTAGTGGAAATTGCCAGGGGCCCTGGATTACTTGAAGCCCAGTGAGAGTAGAGTACCATCTCCTTACCTTCTCCCATGATGTTTTGGCAGGTCTGGGTGGACTGAGGCAGAAGCTGTTCTTACCACCTGAGGAGTGGCCTGGTCTGTGGATCCTTGGGTAGGTGATGTCCAGTAGCCTGTTTTAGACTTTCTGCATTGTTATTCTCTTGAATATCTCCTAACCTGTCTGTTGATAGACATATCATCCTGATCTCAGCCATTCTTGATGCTGTTAATGCTCAAGGAGAAAGACAACAGCCCAGAAAACTAGTTGTGAGTTGGCAAATAATGACCCACAGAAGGGATGAGCCGTTGAGAACAAGATGGCTGATTAACGTGGTGGGTGACAGCCAGGATGGATTTGTGTGATGTGTAATTATCTCCAGAAAGATTCAGAAATAGTTGAGGGAGGAAAACTTCCCAAAGACTGGGCTTCTTGAAATTCTGTAGAGTGGGTTCTCAGGCTACTGGGTGCTAAAGACAAGAATGACTCCTTACAACTAAGGAGATGGGAGACATGAATTGCACACTCCAAGTCATATTCTTCCGGAGTTGCTTATTTTTAACTTTGATATATCCTGATTGAAATAGTCTATTGCACTTTTTTCCCTCACTTATCATTTCTCACTTGGTGTTTTTCAATGACCACAGTTAACTGGCTTCTCTAATTGATCTGCGTGTTGCTCATAAAGTGCGCCATCAACCACTGCACCAGCAAAGTGCGGCTGAGTTGCCAAGGTCTGGCAGCCAGCTTCAGCGATGCGGTGTGTGGGACTCTTGTGGGACTGGGGCTTTGCCAAGTCCTGAAAGGCAGTCAGTGATGTTTCCTCACAAAAATGCTAGCTGTGGTAAGGCATTGCATGGAAGAGTAATTAGCATGTGATTTGGAAAGTGTTCCTTAATTTAGAGTAGCTGTATTGGTTTTTACATAAAAGTGTCCTGTTGAGTGTGCTCTGGGAAGAACACTTCAAACCATATGTCCTCTTAGAAAATCACTGGTAATTTGCACACATTTGTATTGTATGGTTATTATACTGGTGAGTAAAGTGGAGATGTAGTGACTGACCTGTACCCTCACCTTAATGTGAGGAGGTTTGTTCTGTTTCAGGATGAGGGAGGCCCAGGACTGAGTGAGGTCCTTGCACGTACAAAAGCCTCTGTGGATACCTAGTTAATCCCAAGAACCCCCTCTGCTTCAGTCAATGACATCTTCTGCTTCCCAGCAGAGGTTCAGTTTGAACTTTTTATGGGCTCTGATAACAGCTGGGGATTCCTTTCCCCTTCTGTTTTCCTGCCACCCACAGCCTCCCAAGAGGCAGGATAAAAGAGAATGTCATCACCTTTCCTTTCTTCTCTGCCTTTGATTTCCTCCTCTTCCTTTGTGTTTCTGAAAAATTTTTAAAAAAGCAAACAAATAACATATAGCTCATCCCCTTCTGGGCCTCACGTGCCTTTCCCTCTTTATGGTCCTACACCATTTTCCTGCTGACTTCTCAGTTCTTCATTCTCTTCTCTCTCTCTGTATTAGTGAGGATTTGGGTTTGGCTGCTTCAAAGTAGAACAGATAACAGTGGCTCAAACTAAATAAATGTTTATTTATCTCACATGACAATAGATGCAGGTGGGTGACCAGAGGGGACTGGGCAGGTTGGCTCCAAGGGTGTCTAGGCACCCAGGTTTAGTTTGACTTGTCCCGCTACCCCTCAGGGTACTGCCCTCACGCTCCTGGTTAGTGTTGGGTCTCTGCGACCCTCATATCTGAATTCTCCCTAGAGGGAAGGGGAAGGAAGATGTGGAGCTAAAGAACAACCAGGTAGGCTCTGGAAATCATTCTCAGCACTTCCCCTCATCTTTTTGGCCACATCTAGCTGCATGTTGGGTTGGGAGGGGAAGTCTCTACCTGGTGGCCAGGTTTCAGTTAAAACCAAGGGGTCTTATTGTTCAAGGAAGGAAGTAGAGAATGATGTGAGGGGACAAATATCTGTCCCTGCCATACCGTTTATGCTATTGAACTATATACTGAAAATGGTTGAGGACTAGGGCAAAGCAGAGAAGACTGTACATTGCTAATGGGAAAGAAGGAGAGTGATAAAACTTTCGAAGTCCAAACATGTTAGTTGCCCAGTGCTTGCCACATAAATGCACAGACCCTAGAACTGCCACTCAGCAGCCTCTATGGGGAGCACAGGAATTAACCATCATGGGCACTGGTTCCAAACCAGCATGGTTTCTCCCTCTCACTTGCTGTTAGACTGAGCAAGTGACTTCCTTCCCTGAACTTGGATTTCCACATCTGTTAAGTGGTGGTAATCATACCTCCTTTTTGTGATGGTTAGGGATAATACATGAGAATTGATTCTTCTGGTGCCTGGTGCAAGGTGACCCCTCAAGAAATATCTGGTGTCATTTCCCACAGGGTAAAAGTTGTTTTGGAAGCTGTATGTGATGTCCCTACAGTAGAAATCCTCAAGTGGAAATGGCAGTTGCTGTAATGCTGTGATGGAATGTGGGGGCGGGGGGAGCTCTGTGGTGAGAAGCTGGGGGAGCTCCTCATGGAGCCTGAAGCAAGGAACTTTTTCAGGGTGTGTAGACAGGGTGTGATTTCCAAAAGGAGACTCTGAAGACAGAGATTCGACAGCAAGTAACCTGTTTGGGAAGTGGCTCCAGGAAACAGTGGTAGGAAAGTGGGAAGTGCGAGAAGAAAGGGAAGGAAGCCAGTGGGGGTCATTGAGCAGGTTACTGCTGTGCTCAGTCCAGTGGTGAGTGTGGGGCACAGTGTAGAAATGTCTCAGGCCAGCCCACCCAAGGAGCTAGTGATCCACCAGCTTCCACCAGTTATCGGTAGTCACTCACTCCAGGGGACTGGCATTTCTGCCTGCCTCGTCTTCCAGCTCAGTGCGCGAGTGAAAGCTGTCAGGCAAAGAGCTGTAGGTGCATGCATTGGAAGTCAGTGGGTGAGTTAGTGCTGAGGGGACATCAGTGAGGCACCCACAGGGTGGCCTTTATCACACTAGATGGCCTCGGCCAGGGCATACACCTCCTACCTGTGTTCTGGGCATGGTGTCTGTAAAGGTGCTGGAGGATAGACAGCTGTGCTGTGACTGTGTACTTGAGGATAATTTACTCATCTGCAGTTTTTAATAACCAGATCCCTTTGGTAACTGCCGAATCAATGTCCATGGCCTTTTATTTTTCCTTAAATGGAGGTTGATGTGATGAGTGGTCTTGTACCTATGGATCAAGGTAACTTGGCAGTTTATTTTGCAGTCTAAAGGTAAGATTCCTATTCTTCATAATCATAATTATGATCTTCATGGACTGAGTGCTTTCACAGTACTGGGAACTGTGCTAAACACATAACTATGTGATCTTATGGAATCCTCATGGCTTCCCCATGCAATATGCATTATTCCCATCTATAGATCAGGAAGTTGAGGCTTACAGGTTGGGGCAAAATATTGGATGATTATTTCTTTGCTTTTGTGAGGTAATAAATTCTCATGCCATGAATATACTCGGGAGTCTAGGCAAGTTTGTATAATCTCACCTTAAACTCCCCAGAAGGAAGATAACACACACCTGCTTAGAGACCTCCATCTTGTTCTGCTTTTCCTAAATTCTGCCTCATTGCCTCCCTCTTTTCTTTCTTACTCCCTCTATTTTTGCTTCTCAAATAGCTTTCAAACCTAGCAGAAGAAAGAAACTGGCCAGCGGTTAGGCTTGTCAAAGCACTAGTGTGTGCTGAGGATGAGGCAGAGAAACACAGGGTGTTTCAGAAGGGCTGCTGGACTCAGTGTGTGGAGGTCATAGGCAGTCTCTGGGATTCATGCAGAGTGTGCTCTGTGCAGAAGGCAAGCCTTTCAATCTACTCTAAAAAATAAATCTAGTGCTTCCAAAAGATCTTCTTCCTATTGAATAAAATCAGAGTGCAGATCCATCTGGCTTTCTGGCCGGTCTACCTTAACCCTCAGAGCTGGCCCACCTGGATTGCAGCTAAATAGATGTGATGTGTTTTACATTCATGGCCTGTTTTCTAGGCTGATGTTATGTGTGAAGAGCAAATGGGGTTACACAGACATATTTCCAATCTGTTAGCTCAATATTTCACTCCTTTTATATAGACTGGTAAATAGCCCTCAGATGGTAATGAATTCTAATTGCAGCCAAGGAGGAGAAAAAAAACAATGGAGCCAGTTATTTAGATGTGCAAAGCTCCACTCGCTGCTATCCCATGGAGCAATCTGGTTCTTCAGAAGAGTCTGCTACTGGGATACATAATTTCTAAATGGACTGATTGAATCAGCTTTGGGGGACTCTGCTGAGTGAATGTATTGGTGAAAATCCTTGGATGTTCTGTGAGATGCCTGTTACCAACTGGTCACTCCCTGTGGTTTCTCTCCTGTAATTGGGCACAGTAGGTTGGCATGAAGAGCATAACCTTCCTTTGAGGTGTGAAAATGCATTAATTTGTGCTATTACTTTGAAGTCATGACTAACTGGAGTGAGCAATGTGGAATGAATATACACAGATAAGTCTGCACTGCTAAGAGCTTTTGTAACCATTTCTTTCCTACCTTTTCCTGAAAGCATCCTTGCAACTGCTGCTTTTCACGCTTTGAAGAAGCAAATCTCTTTCGTAATTTATGTATATACAAATGGGCTTTAAAAACTTTTGGTGATATAGGTCAATAAAGCACCAGCCTTTTTTTTCAGAAGTTCGTTCATTTATATTAAATATTAATTGAACAATGACTGAGCTAGGCCCTGTGCTACATACCGCACATAAAGACAAAGATGATATAAGCCCTGCCCTCAAGATGATCATTGCATTATTCATAAAATGAGTTACCATATTGCATGAATTTTTGGGTGTAGATAAAGAAGAAACAATTTGTAACTCATACAGCTTATTTAGATATAAATGATAACCTCTTCAAAAGCACTAATTATACATAAGATCTTTTACTAGCATGTTTGTGCTTGCTTTGTACAATGAAGATATTAGAGAATACTTTTTATCATGTATTAATATTCAGACTCTAAATTACTCTGCTATAGGCCTGCAGCACAGAATTTAATTATATTTTTACTGTATTGAGGGAAATTACAAAGCCCAAGACACGGGTGTGTATTATTGCTGGCAACTCTACAGACTCACTTGCATTAGCTTTATCTTTCCTTGTCACATTCTTTTTGGAGTGAGGGGTGTCTCTTGCCCTAAGAGTAATTCCTGTGCTTTTCCTCCAAATTTAATGAGGTAAATTCCTTCAAGATATCAGTGTTCTAAACTTTCCACATTTAAAAAATCCCCTTCCTAAATGCCATGTCGTTTCCTGTAACTGCCTTACTTCTTTCCTCTTTATAACCAGTCTTCTAGAATGAAGTTATCTACCCAGATTTTCTCCTATTCTTCTCTGGTTTCAATGCAACCATCTACAAGTGTAGCCCCATCACTCCACTGAAAAGACCTCCATCAACTCACTAATGACCTCCTTGTTGCTAAGCTAATGAGTATTTTTCATTCTGATTTTATTTTATTTCTCTTTACTGTTGATACTGTTGATCACTCTCAGTCTTTTTAATTAAGAATATATACAAATGTAATACAACTCAAGGTAAAACATTCCATCAACAGTGGAGATATATTAAGTAGTAATTTATAGTTCCCTTCTCTTTCTGACTCTCCAGGCTCACTTCCTTAAGGGTCTCTTTCTGACAGTCTCTTGTGTCTTTCCAGAAATACTCAATTCAGATTTAATATGAAAAAAATAGGAGATTATGCCACATGTATTGTTCTTCATGTACTGTATTTTGAACATCTTCAGTATCGGCACATGTGAATTCCATTTGTGATAACGGCAGTGTATTGTGAACTCCCTCCTTCTGAGAAGATCCTGCAGTCCACAGCACAGCAGTGTTCCTTCGGCATCTGTAGGCATCCTCTCAGTCTCCTCTGCAAGGACCAGTCCCTGGGCTCTGTTCTAGAGGCTCAGTGTCTTAGCTCTCCCCTTTACCATGGGAGATGCCATCTATTCCCAATCACTATTACATACTGTTCTCTCTGATCTTTACCTCCTGTCCAGATCTTTTCTCTAACTTCCGTACTTATTTGCCTACTGCATACTTCCCATGAGGAACTCAGCTTATTGTCCTTCTCTGTTTGCATTCCCTGACCCTGCTTCTTCTCTCTCATTTCCTATCATAGTAAATGTTTTTCCCATCCAAAAGATTGCTAATGTCAGACATATGGAGTTATCCTTCATTACTCTTGATCCTCAACTTTCACATGTAATCATCAATTCTGTTGATTCTAACTCCTAAATATTTTTTAATACAACTACTTATATATAACTCTATTGTTATTCCCCATTATAAGCCACCATGATTTCTCATCTAAATTATTACAGAAAGCCCCCTAATAAATAACTCTTCTTTTCCCTCTATAGTACATTCTCCCCACTGAAGAGGCATATTTCTAATGCACAAAACATGACAAAGTCTAAATTTCTTAATGTAATGAATAAAAGACTTCAAAGTTCAAGCCTTGTTTGTCTTTCTGGGCTCCTATGCTACTACTTTATGTCTGATTTCTGCACAAGCCAGACCGAACTTCTTTTGGAGGCCTGAGTGGACCAGGCAGTCCATCATCTCTGAGCTTTTGCTCATGCTGTTCCCTTCTCCCAGAATCTTTCTCACCTATCCACATTCCTCTTGCTGCAACCTCTTCACTTTCTGGCCTCAATTTAGATATCACTTCTTCCTGGAAGATTTTCTTCATTCTCCCTGAAACCTGGTTCTCTACCCATTTCACATGTCTACATAGAGCCCTCTTGCCACTGTCCCCATCACACTTACTACACTTCTAATGATGTGGCTTTGTATATGTTTTCTTGTTTTCATTTCCCTTTTTGCCTTGAACTTGTTGAAGACAACAAAACAATCATGGTCATCTTATTTGCAGCTTTATTTCTCTGTCCCTACTGCCTAGCCAGAGTAGATTCTCATTAAATATCCATACAGTAATTCAATAACTTAAAATGTGGTCTTATTCACAAGATTTGACAATCTTTTCCTGATTTTCTTTCTGTTGATTGGGACAGAGATGTATTTATACAGTGCCCTTCCTTTCTCCCAACCCCTGTTTATCCCTAAATTACACATTTTTTTATTTCTTTAGGGAACTCAAATAAGAACTGGACTCCTAGGTCCTTAATAGATTTAGGAAATACTTTATAAGCTTTTCCAGCATTTGCCCTGTTTATATGCCCATCTCTCCTGTGATAGTGGCCTCTGAGGGCACAGATGGCCCAGGACTTCATCTGCCCTTGGTGTTGGGAACCTCTGTACATTTGACCTGTCATAGTCATGCGACTGCCTCTGAGGGCACAGATGGCCCAGGACTTCATCTGCCCTTGGTGTTGGGAACCTCTGTACATTTGACCTGTCATAGTCATGAGACTGCAGTATCATTCTGATTATCAATGGATTCCATAGCCAACAGATGATGATGATGGCATTAGCCTAGCAAAGACCTGAATCCTAGAATTCTCACAAGTTGATTACATGCCAAAAGAGAAACTGGGAGGATGAGAAGAATGTAATGTGTCAAAGAAAATTAAAAATGCCTGGCACTTTACTACAGGGTAAAAACTAATTACTGGCAGGAGAAAATGTGTGTGGCCAGAAGGGTGATGTGTCTCTTGGGCTCTCCTTTCAGGGTACCACCTGCAGGTACTGTATATCCTGGATTTAATCACTAAGGCTAGCCTGGGGCCAGATGAGAACAGCTTACTGAGCTGTGTGCTGCTTTGACTAGTGATGGAGAGGTGTGATGGATCCATAAAATATTCAGAGTGGAGAATTTGTAAGATTTCTGATGAACATGGGGAATGGGAATGAGAGATTGGGAATAGGTTTCTAGCTTGGGTAACTAGATAAATCGTGGTTCCCCAAAAGCATAGAAAGCAGCATAAGAAGTAGGTTTGAAGTTAGAAGATAAGTAATGTGATTTTAGACATTTTTTTGTTAGAGTTCCTTGTGGATATTCAGGTGGAGATATTAGGTTGTGAAGCTCATGAGAAGTATTGTGCTAGAGATACAGATTTTGGGATCCTTGGCATATAAATGGTAACTGAAATCAGAACACAGAAAAAAAATCAGTTTGTAATTTTCTCTACAACTGGTAGTTCAGGCAAAGGTCTCCCATTCAACTCTGTGAACCCTTTGCTCTAATTTCCAAACCAGGTTTTCCCTTTTCTGGGTCCAACACCATCTCCTGAAGCCCCAGCGCAGATAAGAAACCCTTTATGCCTGTCAGGGGTGATCTTAGAGTGAATATGTGTAGCATGACAAAAGCAGAGAAGCCCTTTGGCTTTAGAGGTAGCTGGAGGCAGAGGAACTCACTAGGAAAACAGAGAAGGACCTCTCAGAAAAATGGGAGGGACTCTAGGAGAACCTATGTCACAGAAGTTAAGGCAGGAGAGCTTCAAAGAAAAGGAAGTAGTGAAGAAACAACTCCTCTGAATATCTTTCAGACCTGGTAAAATCTGATTGTCTTGGATGCATTCTCCCAGAAGATAGTGACCATAATTGCTCTATGTCTTATTGTAGGCTAGGGTAATTTTTCATCTTTACAATGTTTCTAGAATGTACCAGAGTGAAGCAAGATGGAAGGTTTCCCTAGGGGAAATCTGACATATGGAGGAAATAACTACTTTGGGAAACTGCATTACAATAATTCACCTACCAAGTCCTATCTGTGGATGGGAGGCTCAGCCAGCTTTTACTCAGACCCTCATGCCCAATTTCTACCTTAAGATAGACGGCTTCTCTAAGCATGGCTCTGTATTTGAGAGCTCTTTCCTTGGTTATGAGTGAGCCTCCCTTTTGGCCATAAAGATGAGTACATGATAGTTCAGGATGACTATTGAAATTTTTTTTTTATCTTCATTAAATATAACTTAGTTTTTCTTTACATTTTTTAAATAGATTTTAATTTTTTAGAGCAGTTTGAGGTTCACAGAAAAATTACGGCAAATTAATAATAGAGATTTCCTGAGACAAAGGGTTAAAGATGGTGACGTGAGAGGTGAGACAGAGAACTCCCAAAACCACATATAACATGAAAATATAGTTAATACAACTAATCCTAAAATAACAACAGGGAGGAAGGCTGTGTCAGACTGCATACACCTGGAGAACAGAGTAGACCTCACAAAACAGGGTAACATACCAAAGCCTTGATCCGGTGGGACCCAAGCCCTTCCCCCACCCCAGCTCACCTGGTGGGAGGAAGAGAAACAGAGTAGGGAGGGGGTGGAAGCCTAGGACTACTGAACACCCAGCCTTGGAGTTCTGCTTTGAGAGTACAAACCTACATTGCATGGTGCTCTGTAGACTAGTGGGGTTGGAAAGCTAAGACAGGTGGAATACTTGGAGAGACTGAGATTCCAGCCATTTGTGGAGGATAGGGATCCACATCCAGCTGCTCTGGGACAAAGGAAAGGCAGGTGTTCTGAGACGCTTCCTAGCAGTGAGGGGGCTACTGAAGAGGCAAGGATTGCATAGAGTTTGCTGCTCAGGGGAAGGGATAGGTGGACAAGGTTGTCTGAGTGGGCTCTGCCCAGCAGGTTGGGAACCTTCAGGAGCTTCAGGTGCTCCATCCCCCTCGCTGGCTATTCAGCTCCAAGGCTCCCAACTGTGATACGCAGCCTGCTGTGCCTTCCTACTGGCCTGCCGGCACCAGCTCACAAACCAGCAGTCCCTGCCCTGGCATCAGGCCAGCCAGATGGAGGCCCTAACTATGGCAGCTACAAATGCAAAGCAGAGGCTTACACCTGTGTGCTCAGTGCGCTGGTTCTGACAGTGGAGACAGGCACTGCAGCCAGGAAGCAGGAAACACCTCTTTCCTCCCCCCAGGCACCAGTGCCACTCCTCTGCAACCCCTGACATTACTCCAGGGGCTGGGCAGCTCCAGAGACTAGAGCTTCTGGGCACCCTCTTCTGGGCACTAGAGGGTGCCACATACAAATATGAAACGTCAAAGGAACCTGGTTCAAACCAAAATCTCACAAACACCAGAAAAAGGGTCAAGTGGAACTGAATTCACCAGTCTTCCTGAAAGAGAGTTCAAATTAAAAATAATAAACATGCTCATGGAGGTACAGAAAAATATTCAAGAACTCAGGAATGAATTTAGGACAGAGATTCAATCATTAAGAAATTCCATATCTGAAAAGAAACATACAAGGGATGGATTTAAAGGCAGATTAGATATAGTAGAAGAGACAGCAAATGGATTAGAAATTAGAGAAGAGGAATACAAAGAAGCTGAGGCACAGAGAGACAAAAGGATCTCTAGAAATGAAAGAATATTCAGAGAACTGTGTGACCAATCCAAATGGAAAAATATTCACATTATAGAGGTACCAGAAGAAGAAGAGAGAGAAAAAGGGATAGAAAGTGTCTTTGGGGAGGCAATTGCTGAAAACTTCCCCAATGTGGGGAAGGAGATAGTCTCTCAGGCCACACAGGTACACTGATCTCCCAACACAACAGACCCAAGGAAGACAACACAAAGACATATAATAATTAAAATGGCAAAGATCAAGAGTAAGAACAGACTTTTAAAAGCAGCTAGAGAGAGAAAAAAGATCACATACAAAGGAAAACCCATCAGACTATTATCAGATTTCTCAACAGAAACCTTACAGGCCAGAAGGGAGTGGCATGATATATTTAATGCAATGAAGCAGAAGGGCCTTGAACCAAGAATACTCTGCTCCCAAGATTTTCATTTAAATTTGAAGGAGGGATTAAACAGTTTTCAGATAAGCAAAAGCTGAGAGAATTTACTTCCCACAAACCAACTCTAAGTATATTTTGGAGGGACTGCTATAGATCGAAGTACTCCTAAGGCTAAATAGCTGTCACCAGGGGAGATAAAACCACAGTAAAGAAAGTAGACCAATTAATTACTAAGCAAATTCAGTATCAAATCAACTACCCCCAAAGTCAATCAAGGGATAGACAAAGAGTATAGACTATGATATCTAATATATAAATAATGGAGGAGGAAGAAAAAGGAGGAAAAAAAAAAGACCCTTTAGGTTGTGTTTTTAATAGCATACTAAGTGAGTTAAATTAGACTGTTAGACTGTAAGGGATTTACCCTTGAACCTTTGGTAACCATGAATCTAAAGCCTGAAATGTCAATAAGTAAATACCTATCAATAATCACTCTAAATGTAAATGGTTAAAGGCACAATCAAAAAACATAGAGTCACTGAAAGGATAAAAAAACAAGACCAGTCTATATGCTGCCTACAAGAGACTCACTTCAAACCCAAAGACATACACAAACTGAAAGTGAAGGGATGGAAAAAGATATTTCATGCAATTAATAGGGGAAAAAATGCAGGAGTTTCAGTACTTGTATTAGACAAAATAGACTTAAAAACAAAGAAAGTCACAAGAGACAAAGAAGGATATTACATAATGATAAAGGGGTCAGTCCAGCAAGAGGTTGTAACTATTATAAATATCTCTGCACCCAACACAGGATCCACCTACATATGTGAAACAAATACTAACAGATTGAAAGGGGGAAATAGAATGCAATGCATTTATTTTAGGAGACTTCAACACACCACTCACTCCAAAGGACAGATCAACCAGACAGAAAATAAGTAAGGAGACAGAGGCACTGAGCAATACATTAGAAAAGATGGACCTAACAGACATCTACAGAACAGAAACTCCACCCAAAAGCAGCAGGATACACATTCTTCTCAAGTGCATATGGAATATTTTCAAGAATAGATCATATACTAGGCCACAAAAAGAGGCTTGGTAAATTAAAAAATATTGAAATTGTACAAACAAGTTTCTCAGACCACAAAGGTATGAAACTAGAAATAAATTACACAGAGAAAATGAAAAAGCCTACAAACACTTGGAGGCTTAATGACATTCTACTAAATAATCAATGGATCAATGACCAAATAAAAACAGAGATCAAGCAATATATGGAGACAAATGACAGCAATAATTCAACACCGCAAAATCTGTGGGATGCAGTGAAGGCCATGCTAAGAGGGAAGTATATTGCAATACAGCCCTACCTCAAGAAAGAAGAACAATTCCAAATGAACAGTCTAAACTCACAATTAATGAAACTAGAAAAGGAAGAACATATGAGGCCCAAAGTCAGTAGAGGAGGGACATAATAAAGATTAGAGCATAAATAAATAAAATTGAGAAAAATTAAACAATAGAAAGAATCAATGAAAGCAGGAGCTGGTTCTTTGAGAAAATAAACAAAATAGATAAACCCCTAGCCAGACTTATCAAGAAAAAAAGAGCCTACACACATAAGCAGAATCAGAAACGAGAAAGGAAAAAAATCACAACAGACACCACAGAAATACAAAGAATTATGAGAGAATATTATGAAAAAATACATGGTAACAAACTGGATAACCTAGAAGAAATGGACAACTTTCTAGAAAAATACAACCTTCCAAGGCTGACCCAAGAAGAAACAGAAAATCTGAATAGACCAATTACCAGCAACAAAATTGAATTGGTTATCAAAAATTACATAAGAAGAAAACTCCTGAACCGGATGGCTTCACTGCTGAATTTTATCAAACATTTAGTGAAGACCTAATATCCATCATCCTTAAAGTTTTCCAGAAAGTAGAAGAGGAGGGAATACTCCCAAACTCATTCAATGAAGCTAGCATCACTCTAATACCAAAACCAGGCAAAGACACCACACACACACACACAAAAATTACAGACCAATATGCCTGATGAACATAATTGCAAAAACACTGAACAAAATATTAGCAAACCAAATTCAAAAATACATCAAAAAGATGATCCATCATGATCAACTAGGATATATTTCAGGGATGCAAGGATGGTACAACATTTGAAAATCCATCAACATCATCCATCACATCAATAAAAAGGACAAAAACCACATGATCATCTCCATAGATGCTGAAAAAGCATTTGACAAAATTCAACATCCATTCATGATAAAAACTCTCAACAAAATGGGTATAGAGAGCAAAGACCTCAACATAATAAGGGACATATATGACAAACACGCAGCCAATATCATACTTAACAAGAAGCTGAAAACTTTTCCTTTAAGAATAGGAATAAGACAAGGATGCCCACTCTCCCCACTTTTATTCAACATAGTTCTGGAGGTCCTAGCCATGGCAGTCAGATAACACAAAGAAATAAAATGCATCCAGATTGGTAAGGAAGAAGTTAAACTGTCCCTGTTTGCAGATGACATGATATTGTGCATAAAAAAATCTAAAGAATCTACTCCCAAAATACTAGATCTAATATCTGAATTCAAAGTTGAATTCACAGATACAAAATTAATACACAGAAATCTGTTGCATTCCTATACACCAATGATTAATTAGCAGAAAGAGGAATCGAGAAAACATTCCATTCACAATTGCATTCAAAAGAATAGAATCAAATACCTATGAATAAACGTAACCAAGAAAGTGAAAGACCTATACTCTGAAAACTGCACAACACTCATGAGAGAAATTAAAGAAGATACCAATAAATGGAAACACATCCCGTCCTCATGCATAGGAAGAATTAATATTGTCAAAATGGCCACCCTGCCTAAAGCAATCTACAGATTCAATGCAATCCCTATCAAAATACCAATAGCATTCTTCAATGAACTAGAGCAAATAGTTCTAAAATTCACACAGAACCACAAAATACGCTGAATAGCCAAAGCAATTCTCATAAAGAAGAATAAAGTGGGGGGGGAGGATTACACTCCCCAATTTCAAGCTCTACTACAAAGCCACAGTAACCAAGACAGTTTGGTATTGGCACAAGAACAGACCCATAGACCTATAGAACAGACTAGAGAGCCCTGATATAAACCCAAGTATATATGTTCAATTAATATATGATAAAGGAGCCATGAATATACAATGAGGAAATGACAGCCTCTTCAACAACTGGTGTTGGCAAAACTGGACAGCTACATGCAAGAGAATGAAACTGGATTATTGTCTAACCTCATACACAAAAGTAAACTCAAAATGGATTAAAGGCCTGAATGCAAGTTATGAAACCATAAAACTCTTAGAAGAAAACATAGGCAAAAATCTCTTGAATGTAAACATGAGCAACTTTTTCCTGAATGCATCTTCTTGGGCAAGGGAAACAAAATAAAAAATGAACAAATGGGACTACATCAAGCTAAAAAGCTTCTGTGCAGTAAAGGACACCATCAGCAGTGCAAAAAAGCATCCTACAGTATGGGAGAATATATTTGTAAACGACATATCCAACAAGAGGTTTACATTTCAAATGTATAAAGAACTCACATACCTCAACACCCAAAAAGGAAATAACCCTATTAAAAAATGGGCAGAGGATATGAACAGACACTTCTCCAAAGAAGAAATTCAGATGGCCAATAGGCATATGAAAAGATGCTCTACATCTCTAATTATTAGGGAAATGCAAATTAAAACCATAGTGAGATATCACCTCACACCAGTTAGGATGGCCAACATTGAAAAGTCTAGGAACAAGAAATGCTGACGAGGATGCAGAGAAAGGGGAACACTCCTACACTGCCAGTGGGAATGTAAACTAGTTCAACCGTTGTGGGAAACAATATGGAAGTTCTGTAAAAAACTAAAAATAGAAATACCATTTGACCTGGGATTCCACTCCTAGGAATTTACCCAAAGAAAACAACTTCTCAGATTCAAAAAGACATATGCAGCCCTATATTTATCACAGCACTATTTGCAATAGCCAAGATATGGAAGCAACCTAAGTGTCCATCAGTAGATGAATGGATCAAGAAGATGTGGTATATGTACAGAATGGAATATTATTCAGCTATAATGAAGAAACAAATCCTACCATTTGCAACAACATGGATGGAGGCAGAGGGTATTATGCTCAGTGAAATAAGTCAGGCAGAGATAGATAAATACCAAATGATTTCTGTCATTTGTGGAGTATAACAATGAAGCAAAACTGAAGTAATAAAACAGCAGCAGACTCACAGACTCCAAGAAGGGACTAGTGGTTACCAAAGGAAGGGGTCGGGGAGGGCAGGTGGGGAGGGAGGGAGAAGGGGATTGTGGGGTATCATGACTGGTGCACATGGGGTGTGTGGGGTCATGGGAAAGATAGTGTAGCTCAGAGAAGACAAATAGGAACTCTGGCATCTTACTACACTGATGGACAGTGACTGCAATGAGTATCGGGGCGGGGGGACTAGATAATAAGGGTGACTGTAATAACCACATTGTTTTTCTTGTGCAACCTTTGTAAGAGTGTCTATCAATGAAACCTTAATAAAAAAGAAATAATAAAGATTTCCTATATGTACCCTGCCTCCACACATGCACAGCCTCCCCAACTATCAACATCCCCCGCCAGAGTGGTACAGTTGTTACAATTTATGTACATTGGCACCTCATTATTACCCAAGGTCCATAGTTTGCATTAAGGTTCAGTCTTGGTGTTGTACATTCGTATTTGTATCAGCAAATGTGTAAAGACATGTATGTAACAACAAGGTGCCTTTTGGCCTGTATGTTTTGACTAGGTTACAAAAATAAGCACTACATTTTCAGTTTAGAAAAACTTGAATAATGCAGGAAATAGATTTCCTTAATCCATCTTTTGAGGAAGGGCTATAGGGTTGTGGTGAAGGTCATGGGTAGAGTAGAAGGTCAGCAATATCTGCTCTGCACATTACTTTGTAATTTTTTAAAAATTTATTTTACATTTTGTTCAGAGCTGTTTTGATGAGGCTATGACTTGATATTCTCTGCAAATAAACAACCAAGTCAAAATGTCCTGGTTTGGTATTAATGAACTAAAGAACATGCTGTAGTGCCTTACACTGGCAACTGGAGAGGGACAGTCAGGTAGGAATAGGGTGGGACAGACATCAAAAACAGTGTTTCCAAGTGTGGAATCCAAGTGTGGGGTCGTCGTTTCAGCTGCTTGTGGCCATGATTGTTTTAAGGACAGTGAGAGGGACTTATTGTGTTAGGCATTGTGCTGCTTCCCACACACATATTTTTATGTAGGTAGCATTATCCTCATTTTACCCAAGAGGGAACTAAGGATCAGAGAGAAGAACTTGTCCAAGGCTACATCGTGTAGGTTGCAAACATTCTCAACTCATAAAGTCCCCAGTGCAGGAAGATTTCTTAACAAAAAGATGAGGTGTACATTTGATTTGGGGAGCACAATGCTTTATCATAATGTTATTTTTGTTTGAGCACCAATAACCACAATATTTTTCCAGCAAGATACTGATGTTTTGTTGTTTTCCCCACTTGTTCTAATGAGTCAGACTTTTAAGAGCTTAAAAAGGTTATTAAATAAACTGTCCTTGTGAAAACACTCTGAGCTTAAGACGTTTGACTGCTTCAGCTTATGTTAAAGATGAAGAATTATGTTTTTAAGATAATTACACGTTCCTTTTGATAAAGCAAAAAACATTCACAAACACAGGCATAATTTCACATTGGTCTGTTGAGCTGGCTACTGGCTGTGTTGAGCTTCGGTAACAACTCTGCTACTCCCTAGGGAGAAGTGAATCTTGCAGGATCACAGTGGGTGAAGCAGACTGGCTTTGTGGATCACTCTTCACATGTAACTCAACACTGCCTTAATTTAGGAAGCCATGAGTGAAGACTCATTGATGGAAGGAAGGGCATATAGGAGGCTCTGGGAAACATCTGTATATATATATAGCTGCTTGCAATGTATTATTTCAAGTCTCCGAGAGCTTCCATAATTTGCACTGGACTAAATTTAATATTCATTGACTATTCCTTTTCTGTGTCCTTTTTGTTTGTTTGTATCTTCCAGACCTCTCTACTTCCCGGGGCCATCTGCATTCATTATCTTATACCAACTATTAAGTACCATCTGGAAACTGATGGCTTTCAAACTAAGTCTTTAGTCCAACCTCTCCCACAACTTACAAACTCATTTCTAATGGCCTCTGACATTTCCTCTTGATGTCTAATAGACTTTCAAACTCACGTCCCAAATGGCCTGGTCTCCTTATCTCTAACCTGCCACCTTCCATCAGCCCACTCTTTCTATATCTTAGAAAAATTTGTTTTTCCATGTTGCTCAGGCTAAAGGACTTTTGAGTTATCCTCAACTCTCCCTTTCTCATTAAACCATCAATAACAAATCCTATTGGCTGCATCGTCATAATATATTTGGAAATCAACCACTTCTTACCCATCTATATTACCTCTATCATCCTGGTCCAAGCCATTCTCTTTTTTTTCTTTCACCATCTTTGTCCCTCCTGTCTGTTCTCAATACAGCTGTCAGAACAATCCTTTTAAATGAGATTTCAGATGTTATGTTGTTATGCTCAGAAGTCTCTGGTGGTATCCTTATCATTTGGAGCACAAATCAGAATCCTTACAGTGGTCTGCAATGCTCACGACCACCACTCCATATCCTATTGCCACTTTGCCTGTGGCTTCATTCTAGCCATACTAATCTCCCCACTAGTCATTCAACATGTCAGGTATAACTCTCATTAGGAGGGGTTGTTAAAACAGATTTCTGGGCCCTACCCCTACAGTTTGTGATTCATTAGGGCTGGGGTGTGTCTGGTTATTTGCATTTCTAGAAGGTTCCAGATGGCATTGTTGCTGGTGTTGCAGGGATCACACCTTGAGAACCTCGATGCTATGCTGATAAACCAGATCTCTGGGCCACTGGGTAGAAGGCCTGATTTATACTGTGTGCTGATTTCTGTGATGTGACTATTCTCACTCTGGCCAATTTCTAGCTCCCACCATATCATCTGGCTTACAAAATTCCTGAAAATTTAACAATTGGCTTTCATGAGCATACCATTAGAATGGAACTGTTTGTCTAGAACAACAATCCAGGTTCTGCTTCAGGGAGATAGCTAAGGAAAGGATTGATCACTGTTTCTAAACTTAGTGTATATCCGTTACTCTTCAGGTCATGGATAGAAAATATTTTATTGATCTTATAACAATTCTACAAGATTATGTCTTGCTATTTCTATTTTTTAGATGAGGAAGGTGAGAAGTGAAATTATTTTTCTGGCTCACACAATGGAAATTTAAATTCAGGACTGCCTGAACCCAAATATCCTCTCCTTCCCCAAAAAGAAAAAATAGTACCTTGAGTCTCTTTGAGTAGCACCGTATCATTTCAGGGCTGGCTGGTGAAAGAGGCTGGTGAAGCTAAAGGTAACCTGCAAGGTTGATGCAGATGTAGTCTGACCTTAGTGGCAACTAAGTTCTGCCCAGTTAGGTTTTTAGAGGGGAGTCCTAATGAGTGAACCTATACATGAAGTAGACTGACTACATGGAGGCTGCAGCCCTCAGAGCTGATCAGAGCCCATGGGCCAAGTGCAGTTAGAGAACATGTTCCTACTCTCAGTTCCTGCTTGATGATCCAGGAACTAGTCAGTGCAGATCAAAGGAGACTGCAAAGCTCATATATTGAGAATTCTGCTGCCAGGTGCCGAAATAACCTTCCTTTGAGGGCAAGTAAATTCTCTCAATTGATGGGACTGAAGTTGCTCCAGGCAAAGTCCCCACTTGTTTCCCTACTTAATTGCTTCACTCCCCTCATTCTGGATTGAGCTTCAATCACTTTACTTTGTAAGCTTGGAACCTCTGGGACAGGTTTCCACTGGCATGCTTGCAAGCAACGGGGGCAGTTATCCAGGCATCAAAATCGCTTTTCTCAGGTCTTTTCTAGCCAAGCTCATCCTCTGTTCCTCAAATTGCCTGGAACACTGCCCTCTGCCTCACCATCCTGTGCCTGTGGAGACCTGGTCTCCTGCTGGGCAGTCCAGCTACCTGGCCTGAATGAAAAGACTCCAAGTCTAAATGTTACAGGCCTTATACTAATCTAGATGTATTACGACTGCAAAGCAAAGTCCAGTGTGATGGAAATCAGGTTGCATATTTTGAGCTGCTTTGTTCTTCACACTGCTTATTAGGCAATTAGATGAGGAACTTCTAGGTCTCTGCTGCCCCTGAGGCATTTCAGTGGGGGCAGAAAAATGACTTTGAAGATCAGGGGAGGTTCCATTTCTCTTCTACAGATGGGCAAGCAAGGGAGATCCCATTTATTTTATTACTCATTCATTCATTTATTCAAATGCCCTTAGAGCAAGTATGATGGAAAACTAGGGGAAGGAGACTTCACTCTGGCTGTTAGAGAATAGGGGACACTTCTTTGAAAGCTTTAGGAGGGATTTTTGGACATGATAGGTGGAAAGAAGGGGGAGACCCAAGGCAGTAATGTGCCCCAAATATCCAAATGTCAGAATGTTTTTTTTTTTAAATCTACACAGTAGGATAAGAATTAAGTTAAAGCCATCAAAAAAAGGAGTTTTCCTGACTTGTTCTGCTCCATCTCAGGGCTTCCTTATAGTCCTCAATGTGGATTGAGAAATGTGCTGCCATTTCCCTTTCTCCAGGTGGGCCTCCTACACCTCAAGGCCAAAGAACAGAAAGCAACCTAATGCTATTCTCTTTGGAGTTCATATCACTACTTCTCACCTGCAGGTGTTTGTTGAGAAGACCTAATGACAAGCAGAGAGCCAAGACGTCACCTTTAGTAATACAAAACCTTAGTTTGGATGGTGTTTGTATGACTGTAGGCAAGATAGCCTGCTGAGGGTGCACCCAGACTAAGTGCCCTCACCCACCCAGTACTGGCATGAGGAGGGGTGGTGACCTGGCTCCCAGAGTGGAAGGAGCAAAATGCCAGGAGAAGCAGGCTTAGTTAATTTTCCATTGCCTTTCACTTCCCTGGGGTAGAGGGAGAAAAGTGGGAGAGATGGACAGGATTGTTCCTCCAGTGGAGACTCCACTACCAGGGACAGGAGGAGTGAGAAGAAGTGATTGCCATTAATATTATTCACTGGTCCAAGAAAGAAAAGGCGGCCTGGGTTGTGGTTGTGGGGAGTGTCCTCAACAGAAACAAGATGAACTTCCACCAAGCAGAACCATTATAAAACATTTCCAGCCTGGCATTTCTTTTTTTCCCCTTCCATAAGGTGCTGAAATGGGAACATATATCACAGAAACTTTAGTCCCTGGCAGGCCATCCTAAGTGGGTTCCATTGACCGTCATTTCTGGCAGTCACGAGTAAGAAGAGGTAAAGAGAAAAGGCCTGGCTCAGTGAGAGACAAGCCTCTGGGGCCTCTGAGGCTTTGTGAATAAAGTGTATTTAACTTGACTCTGTCTCTCCAGGACCTTATTAAAAGAAGGAAGAATAATGGGGATTTTGTGTGGCAAGAGTAGAATAAGGCTGAGTTTGTACTCCCTTAAACATTTAAAAGAGAACGAAGGAAGGAAGGACCAAATATGGAATTGGAAGTGTGAACCTTCATCACTTTCATCAGAAGCCATCTGGCATGCAGTGTTTTGTGGCATTTCTCTAAAATGACTGGCAACCTCCAACAGTTTCCTTGGCACCATCACTGAGAAGCCTCCGTTCCTAGCAATACGCTAGAAATAGTCAAAGCTCAACACACAGGTAATGATACTTACATAATCAGCACCTTATTCAATGCCAATGCGGTGAAGCCCTCATCCTTGCGTGATACTGCAGATGCCTATTCTGAACACTGCGCTGCCTCTGTCTCATGAGACTTCTTGGAAGACATTCCAGTAATAGGGAACAGTCACAACACACACACAGAGAAAATCCTTCCCTCCTTTGCGTTCACAGCACTATATTCACATATCCTTACAGCTCTTACTGTGTAGTCCTCTAATTATCTGTTTATATAATTGTCTCTTGCAGTAGCTTTTAGCACTTATGAGAGAAAATACATCCGTTTGATCTCTTTATCCTCATCATTGAGCACAGTTGCTCAAGGAAGATTTGGATGGATAAGTGTTTCAGCTTTACACATTGTACCCTTAGTGCAATTGCTTCACAACAGATGAAAATATTAAATCAGGTAAAAATAATAAATCACAATTTTCAGAATATAAATGAAACTCTTAAATTTTTCAAGAATAGATGTTTTTGAAGAGGATTTTTTCCCCTTAAGAAGAATGGACCTACCTCAAGGTGCTATTCCAGGAACCAAGCAAACACCCAAACCAGGTCTGGCCAGTGACCCTAGGACACTTTCCACAAGCACAAATATGTGTGTTCTGGTGCTCCAGCCAACATTTGGAACTGGCAGTTTGATTTGGCTGACTTAAGCCAATAATTTATTCAGTCTTTTGAGAGACCAAACTGAATCTCTTAGCTTTTGGGAGAGAAAAAAATGTTCATGTGAATAAAATCATACACATGCGAATTTGAAAGGTTCATAAACATTTATGATGATCTTGTTTAAGTTTACCCTATGCTAGAGAGAAGAGGGAACACAGAGAACCAAGATTTGGACAGAAATAAGTTCTTGGAGGAAAGGAGCACATAGAGTAGTAAAATCCTTTAACAATTCTATGAAAAAATAAATTCTGATTGAGCAAACAACGTTCAATGTATATGTCTGAATAGAGCTAGATATACTTGTTTTATGTTACACTTGGTTTCTAAGTCTGCTGCTCCATGTATATACCTGTGGTACACATGCATGCTATTTACTCACTAATACCCAATGAGTCAAATGTCATGCTAAGCAAAGCAAATGCATCTAGAAACTAGGTAATGGCTAAGTTATGTGTAACAGTGTTACAGCAAAATTCCAGGGCAATTGAAGAACTTGGACTGTATCTCACATATTGTCATCATGGTTTTGATTTGCAATAGAATCTTCTTGTAAGAATTTTCAGACTATTAATGCTGTGATGTGGAGTAAATTTTTTAGTAGGCAATGCTTCCTGAAACTGTGTAGGCTTTGATCATATTCTGTGGCATTTGGATATTCTCCAATATCTACCTTGCAGAAATTTCATTATTAAAACATACAGGTAAATACAAGGAAAATATGGAATATCTGTACAGAGCATGCATTTTCTACTTAACTGCCCCCAAAATAACAAGGACATTTGGTTAAACTAGCTAGTAATCACCTTTAGAAAGCTGTTTCTCAAGCTTGGAAACCCCATATGTTTCCTTTTAAAAGCAAAGGAGAATTCCTAAAGATTCCCTTGGAGGTCCTTGGAACCCAGATTTATTGACATTGACTTAAGAAATTACAGTTTTAACTTACGAAAATATCTTTTAAAAGGGAATATCAAAGACTTATGCTTCCTCTGATAGTCAGTTAAAGAAATATATAGCAGTCGTTTGGTAGATTTTTTCCAGTCACAAAGAACAAAAGGTATACCTATAAATGGGTTCTGTAGATCTTTTCCTTCTGAAAGTTTCGGTATTTTGACTCTCAAGTAATTGATGGAAAAGAACATATTTCTCATCTCAAAGACTAAAGGTTAAAGAGAAGTAAGTAATTTTGAGTTGTATATGCTTATATTAAAACATGTTTTAGAAATATTTTACAATGTGTTGTACAGGCATTTCTCTTAAAGCTTGAGTTTACAAAATGCAAGTTATTAAACTGCAAATCAAATATAATGTCAATTAATTGAAGGACACAAATTGAATAGTGAGAACCCAACCCATTGTTTGGGAATGTTTGGAATTTATAACTAGTACCCCAAGAGTAAATCAAAGCTCTGCAGAAAAAGTTGAAGTGCTTTGTTTGAATAGCTGGCATTTGTTTTTCTACTTCTTGTTGGTGTTTGTAATGGAATTGCTGATGACATTGCGGAGGGCAAAGATGACAGAGGAGCCCCCTGAGTGTGAAAATTGAAGGGTTTATAAGAAAACATTTACCTTTGTTCAACTTATTTTTAGCTTGCAATAACAAAATAGATAATAAAAATGATTTGATTATTAGAACACTAATGGGAAAAATTTTCATGTAAACATGAATTTCTCTTGCTTTTACCAGAGTTTCCTCTCTTGAAACAAGTATTATTTTTAACATTTTATGATGTTGTAAAAGTTGGAACTGTTATGATACTAACAAACGATTTGGTTTTAATGTTACTTTTTTATTGATTTATAGTTGATACAGATTATTAGTTTCAGGAGTACAACATAGTAATTTAATAATTATTCACATTAGGAAATTCTCACCACAATAGGTATAGTTGCCATCTGTCACCATACAAAGTAATTACAATACTATTGACTATATTCCCTGTGCTGTATTTTCCATCCATGGACTTATTTTATAGCTGGAAGTTTGTGCCACTCTATCTCCTTTGCCTATTTTGTCCATCTCCACACCCTTTCGCTGTGGCAACAGTTTGTGCTCTGTAGTTATGAGTCTATTTCTGTTTTGTTTGTTCGTTTTAGCTGTTAGATTATACATATAAGTGAAATTGTATGTATTTTTCTGTCTGACTTATTTCACTTAGCATAATACCTTTCAGGTCCATCCATGTTGTCAAAAATGGAAGGTTTCATTCTTTTTTATGGCTAAGTAATATTCTATTGTATATATGTGCCATATTTTGTTTATCCATTCATCTGTCAAAGTACATTTAGGTTACTTCCATGTCGTTATTGTAAATAACACTGAAGTAAGCATAGGGTTGAGTATACATTTTCAAATTAGTGCTTTTATTTTCTTTGGGTAAATACAACTGGAATTGCTGAGTTATATGGTACTTCTATTTTTAATTTTTTGAGGAAGCTCTGTAATGTTTTCCACAGTGGCTACACCAGTTTGCATTCCCACAGTACATGACAGTGCATTAGGGTCCCTTTTCTCTATATCCTCACCAATACTTGTTATTTCTTGCCTTTTTTATGCTAGCCATTCTGACTAGTGTCAGGTGATATGTCGTGGTTTTGATTTGCACTCCCCTGATGATCAGTGATGTTGAGCCTCTTTTCATGTGCCCGTTGGCCATCTGTAAATCTTTTCTTCAGAAAAATGTCTTTTCAGGTCCTCTGCTCATTTTTAAATTGTATTATTTGTCTTTTTGGTGTTGCATTGTATGAGTTTATATATTTTAGATATTAACCCCTTATTGGGTATATTATTTGCAAATACAGTCTCCCATACAGTAGGTTGTCTTTTTATTTTATTGATGGTTTTCTTTGCTGTACAGAAGCTTTTTAGTTTGTCCCACTTGTTTATTTTTGCTGTCCAGTTTTCCCAACATGATTTATTGAAGATACCATCTTTTCCCTACTGTATATTCTTGCTTTCTTTGTCATACAATACTTGAAGTAAAAGCATGGGTTTATTTCTTGGCTATTTCTGTCCCACTGGTATATGTGTCTATTTTTGCAACAGTACCATATTGTTTTTATTAACTGTAGCTTTCAGTATAGTTTGAAATCAGGAAGCATGGTGCCTCAGCTTTGTTCTTCTTTCTCAAGATTGCTTTAGCTATTTATGGTCTCTTGTGGTTCCATATAGATTTTAGGATTATTTACTCTAGTTCTGTGAAAATACCATTGGTATTTTATTAGGGATTGCATTGAATCTGTAGATTGCTTTGGGTATTAAGGATATTTTAACAATTCTTCCTATCCATGAGCATGGAATATCTTTCCATTTCTTTGTGTTGTTTTCAATTTCTTTAATCAGTGTCTTACAATTTTCAGAGTATGGGTTTTTTATTTTCTTTGTTAAATTTATTTTAGGTATTATATTCCTTTTTATGTAATTGTGAACAGCACTGTTTTCTTAATTTAGTATATAGAAACATCACAGATTTCATATATTGATTTTGTATCATGTCATCTTCATATAGTGACAATTTTATTTCTTCCCTACAAATTTGGATGCCTTGTCTTTTTCTTGCCTGATTTCTTGCTCTAGCAATTTTATTTTAGAATTAAGCTCTTAACTTAATTTTAAAATCCTACAAGCTCTCTATTGCCTTGTAAATGCTGATTGATTGGAAAAAGGTTAGTAACTCAGTTGCATAATAATACAGTTGAATGCTAGCTGTTCAGACCATGTATCATTATGATATGATGGCTATCTAGTGATGACAAACTCATTAATTCAAAACACCCATACCTGTAGAGAAAAGTCAGTATTTAAGACTTTATATGTCCTGAACATCATCTTGGGGTTTTTCTTCTTTATGTCCCTACATTCTGGTGTAACTCCTAAATACTTTAAAATAGGCACTTTCGTTTTACCATAACATCTTCTATGCTGTTTCATCTATTTAGAATACTAATTTTTATCATTTCAGTGTGGCAAAATTTTGCTCATTTATGCTACTTTAAATATCATGCTCTGTAAATCAATCATCCCTGTATTTTTTTCATGCCATGTTGACTATGGCACACTATTATTGGACTTCTATTGTTTCATAGCTCTATAGCAGAGTGAGAGAGCCGATTTTGAAGTCAGAATATACAGTAGTAGATTTATAACTTAGTCTCTTAGAAACTGGCTGTGAGATCTTAGGCAAGTTATTTAACCACTCTTGGGCTCAGTTTTCTCACAGTGACATGGGATTTACCACCCTTCAGGAAGCTTATGAAGCCCAGGAAAAATATAATGTGCAGCATTGTTCCTATCACATACCCCACACCCATTTCCAAAGCCTATTGTAATCTTTTTATAAATAGGTTATCCAATTAGTCAGGGCCTGATACTAAGGAAGTTGAGGCCTTTGATCCCTAAATGAAGAAGTTAACTATATCCCCAAATCACTGAGATATCCGTAGACATAGGAATTATTTAGAAATGTTTGTCATCACTCTCTGAGTAATGTGGGTAAGAGAAAGAGAAAAGAAGGAGAGGTGGGGGAAAGACTATGATCTGCCCAGCAATCATTAAAAATAGTTAATTGGTATGTTCACAAATTAAAGATGGGAATTTTACTTTAGAAGTTATATCCTAGAAATGATACTAAAGCTGGAAAACTGATAAATCAGATAATCAGAGAGTAATAAGATATAACCCATAAATCCTAAGTCTTAGCCCCTTGTATTGGGTATCCTGCCTGTGATAGTTAATTTTGTATGACAATTTGGCTGGATCTTGGGGCCCAGATATTTGGTCAAATGTTATTCTGGATGTTTCTCTGAGTATGTTTTTGGATGAGATATACATTTAAATTGATGGACTTTGAGTAAACCAAATTGCCCTCTCTAATGTGGGTGGCCTTCATCCAATCAGTTGAAGACTTGAAAAGAACAAAAGGTTGACTTTCCCCACCAAGAGAGAATTCTGCAACACACTGCGTTCATGTTTCCTCTGCAACACCAGCTCTTGCTGCTGCTACGGCAGACTACTTCTGGTCTCAAACTATAGCTATTCCATGAGCATCCAGCCTGCCAGTCTCCCCGATCAGATTTTAAATTCACCAAATCTCTACAATCCCATGAGTGAATTCCTTAAAATAAATCTCTTCTCTGTGTATAAATATATGTGTGTGTATGTATATATATATATAATTACTGTATATATAAACAATCCTGTTTCTCTGGGGAATCCTAACTAATACACTGCCCTGTATGACCTGTAATTTTTAAATTGATGACTATTTTGTCACTCTTCTCTTGTGGCATCACTTAGTAAACTGAGCCCAACTTTTACCCAGTGACTTTTCAGAGGGTTTCTCAAAGGGTCCTAACCTGTTAAACTATGTGCCTGTCCAGACTGCCTGCATCAGAGTTACCTGGAGACCTTGCTAAAATTCAGATTTCTAGGCTTAACCTTGGACATACTGAATCAGACTCTCTTTGGGTGTGACTTGATGATTTATATCTTTGTCCAGTTGTTCTTTTGACTCTTGTGCACATAAAAGTTTGAGAACCATTGGTTTCTGTGGTATGTGTTTTTTTAAATTTTTCCTGGACAGTAAAATTGCTAGAAAAAGAGCCTAAATGTAATTAAGACCAAAACTAGTAAGTGAAGAAGAATTCAGTAGAGAATAACAAATATTTAGATGATGAATTTATATGGATTATATTTTTTCTTATATATGGGCTATGGAAAGGTTATATATGTTTTAAGGATCTAGTTGTTATTAGATGGGAGTACATGAAAGATTCAAATTTAAACATTACAGAAATAGCCCAAACTGTAATTTCCTTTTTAAAAATTTTTATTGTGGTATAATTGACTTACAACATTATTTTAGTTTCAGGTGCACAACATAATGATTCAGTATTTGAATATATTGGAAAAGGATCACCACTAAGTCTAGTTTACATCTGTACCCATACATGGTTCCAGATTTTTTTTCTTGCAATGAGAACTTTTAAAAAGATCTACTCTCAGCAACTTTCAAATATGCAATACAGTATTAACTATGGTCACCATGTTGTACATTATATCCCATGACTTTATTTCATAAGTCAAGTTTGTATTCTAATTATTTTATTTAAGAGAAAGTGGGGAAAATACTAAGGTAATGTGTAAAGATGCAAAAGAGAGTAGAAGGTGAGACTGCAGCCCATGAAGAAGTGGCTGTGGATGGCGGCAGGTAAAGATGGTCTGTAAGTTGTGGCCTGGTCTAGAAATGCTCCTGCTGGACTGATAGAGCACATAGGGAGTATCCAGCTTCTGGCTGTAGCAAGCCCTTAATTCTCTAAAGGAAGGTAGGGGAAAGGAGGAGAAGGGGGAACCCTGTCTGTTGTGTAGATGCCAATTGTGTAATGTATAACACATGGGATATGCTTTTTATCAACACTTTGCCAAAAAGATTTTGACCCACCTGGTTATAGAAATGAGTGGGTTTGTAAAACAATTAGCATATGGAATAAATTATGAACAAGGTTATTTTAGCCATCTGGCTTACTGAAACTCCACATTTTCT
Source organism: Manis javanica (assembly GCF_040802235.1). NCBI lineage: Eukaryota > Metazoa > Chordata > Mammalia > Pholidota > Manidae > Manis > Manis javanica. The sequence continues at coordinate 98,800,647 of NC_133156.1, read as the reverse complement.
ATAACCCTAGGACATAAGAAGAGCAATTCCCATAACGGATTAAGGCCAATAACATTTGAAAAACAGCTTATTTTCACCCAGGGGGTGACCCTTGTATTTATTAACATGGCATTGATTTCCTGTTTGCTTTTTCTGATTCAACATGGAAAAATGATCTTTAGCCCCTAAAAAAGTCATGAGGGCAAACAGACAAGTAAATGTTGATGAAAGAATCTAATTCTTTATATTTATTTTGATTTCTCTTGTGTTATTCATATGGGTTAATGAATTTTTCAGAGAAAGACTCACTAGTTATGTTCAAAGTGCTGACAAGAAGTGATGTTTAGCTTAAGAAGCTCATAAACCCCATTTTCTCTTCCTTTTATATCCAGAAAGTTTTGGAAATAAAGGACACCATACAAACTCTTTGGAAGTTGAGATTACCTAAGATATTTTTAAATCAGAGGGATTAGACTGACATGTTTTACTCTTCATAAAAGTATAGTCAAATTATTTAACTATTTTAGGCAGAAGGATCTCTTAGTTTAGAGACCTATAAGTTTTAAATTTATTGTTTAAACCTTTGGGAAGAAAATTAACTATGAAAGTGAGTCCAAAATCCTGTAATTGCTATTGAACAAACCACCTGCCTCAAATAAAAACAAAAATTAGTTGTAAAACTTGAAGACATTTTGAATTTTATCTGGTTTGTGGGTCAGGGAGAAAAATAAAATCAAATAATGCATCAGCAAGGTTGTTCTAGTCCAGAGGTTGACAAACCATGGCCTTTCGGCCAAATCCTGCCTACTACCTGTTTTAACACGGCATGTAAGCTAAGATTTTTACATTTTTAAAGGGTTGTAAAAAATATAGTAAAGAAGAATATGCAACAGAAGCCATAAATGGCTGCAAAGCCTAAATATCTACTATCTTCCTCTTTTCAGAAAAAGTTGCTGATCCCAATCTAGTCTAAATAACATAGAATTTAGAACCAGTCTATCATCTCTGTGATCACTGGCAAACTGCATGTCTGCTCTGAGTTGGCTCTGTTACCTATGATTTTTGGGATGTTTAAACCTGACAACCTCACAAATCAAAGCAAGTGGTAAGAAAATTTAAAAATCATCACCTGCAATATTAATAGGTAATACCATCCAAAGCAGTCTCTTAAGAGTTTTGATGGAACTGGTTTTAAATTTGGGGAAAGGAATAATATGGACTTTTATTTTATAGTAACTTTCTTTTTGGGACAACAGTTTTCATTAAATTGTTTGCTTTGAGCACACATTGGACATTACCCCCAAGTCACTCTGGTACTTTGGATCAAGTCAGAGCTATGGCTCATCTTTGTTGGGAACACAAAGTATTCCTTCGTAGATTGTGCCAGTTATAATGAACGCCGAAGTGACTGTGTTTCTGAGTATAAGAATGGGGAGACTATTAAAACTATTTGAAATCAAACTTCTTTTAAGCACTCTCACTTTGGAGTCATGAAGGTGACACAAGGTCTTGGCATTGGAAAATTACCAAGGCTGAAACACACGTCAAATGCCAACATTGAGAACAGGGGAACAATGGAATGAAGATGAACGTCCTCCTGAGAACTCAGAATGATGAGGATACTTCAGCCCAGGCAAATAGACCTGAGGACACCTATCAACCTGGGGGCAGTGAATGAGACAATTAAGGAATCAGCAAATCAAAATAGAATGATGATGCATTCAGTACAACACACTCCAGAGCCAGGCTAACCACCTTCTGTACATTAACTCGTTTAATTTTCACAACTTTGAGTTAGACATAATTATATCCAATTTAGGTGAGGAAACTGACCAGGGTTACAGAGAAGTGAAAGAGCTTATATAAGGCCAAACTGGATGAGAGTAACCAAGAAGTTCATAGGAAGAGAAGAAGCAGGGACAGAGTGAGCTGGAAACTTAACTGGCCTCAAGCCCTGAAACCTCAGTCGTGATGAGTAAAAATGTGGAGTTTACTGCATTGATTCTCACCCTGGTGATACTTTATCCTAAAAGATTTAGACTAAGGGCCCTGCAAACCTGGTGGTTATTACAAACCTGACTAGGTATTGAATTTGAGGCAGGAGGAGGAGGCAGAGGTTTAAAGAATGATTTTTGTTTAAACAATCCTCTCATGTGCAAATTAGTGAAATGAAAAAGAAACCAATTTTTCTCTCTTGAATAAAGTAGGTTTTTTATTAGGCACTAGCCTAGCTTACTTGAAAGTAATGAAACCTCAAGTATTTTACAATTCACATTGTTGTGGATTTCTGCCAATATAGTTCTCAACAGACAATAATAAGTAATTCAAGGGAGGGCTAGCTGTGCATGGACCCCACCCCATTCCTGTTCACTAATATCTCAGATCTTTGTATCATAGTATTTCATTGTGTTGGACATGGAAGAAATTTCAGGGAACATTTAGTCCAACCTGCCTTATTACTCACAGAAAGAAACAGGTGGGCAAGGCCACGTCACGTGCCCAGGGTCACACACTGCATTTGGCAGTGTTGGTGGAGTGGTGACAGTGAAGTGTGCACCTCAGATGTAAGCTGGGTTGCCTCTGAGTGCCCCACCTGTGTTCAGGAGAGACAGATCTGCACCCTCCATATAGCATATGCCCTGAGGAGTCTAACCAGCCACTTGGTGGCAAAGTGGCCATATGGGCCTGTCCAGGCAGGGCCAGTGGTTTATCCTCACAGAGACAGATACTTAGTCTGGGTATGTTTGCCTTTCCTGTCTGCAGAATCTCAGCCAGCACCACTATCTAGGGTCTCACAGAAAGCCTGACTGACAGACACAGATCTGACCAGTATCCTACTTTACAGCAGAGGAGGAGTGGGTGTAGGATTATGATCATAGGATCCACTCATCTCATCACATACCATAGTGCCTGAGACCTAGGAGCTGACCTCAAAGAGCTTCGGCAAGGCCGTTAGAGGGCATGGCTAAAGCACTAGCTCGGAGGCAATTCTATGGAAGGGAGGGGTACTGTCCTTCAAGATGCATACATACATGAAATCAGAGCCCTCTCTATCTATGTCCCCAGTAAGAAAAATATGTGAGTCTGGAAAATAAGGGATGGACACAGGAGTGGATCCACTTACCATCACTCCTCGTGACCCACTGGAGATTTTGTGCTTTCTGTCCCTGAAATTCTGGGCTTGCAGGGTTGAAGAGGATGACCTTCTAGGCCCTATTAAGCTCAAGCTTCATGTGTTGCCAAAGCACTTTGAACAACTTGTGTCCACAGGCCAGATGGCAAGAAGGAAAATCCATATGGCAGGGGTAAGTGCCCCTGACCAGCAGGGGGAGTAGGGAGGAGTGTATGTGGCACCTTTTTGCTAATGTGTGTAGCCACTTGAGGCCCAGAAAGGTGTGATTCCCTAGAGGAATGAAAATTTGGGTCACACTACCAGATAAAGCCTCCAAGATCTCCTTAGATGATAGTAGAGGGTGCAGAAATTTAGAATGGATAGTGGAGGAGGGAGAGAATGAGAATCAGTTGTGAGCCCCACTAACCTCCTTGAGTAAGAAATACCAACCGTCATGGAGGAGCTGCTCCTAAGCCTGGGTACAGAATAAATCTGTGCAGCACAAGCAGTGTGGGTGGCCATTAAAGTGAACTCTCAGGTGTTCTGCTGTGGAAACATAAGGGACTGATGGCCGGCAGCTATCCTTCGGGATCCCCCACCATGTTCCCTCTGGAGCCTCACTTTCCATAGGCTCCTCTCAGCCAATAGACTGAGCACAGTGAGGGACTAACGCAGCCTCTTCTCTGCAAGTTTCCTCTGATGGGTACCTTTGGCTTCATTACTTCCCATTGGCCTGGCCAAGAACTTCTTGCAGCTGCACTGTAGTCCGGGACTCTTCCTGCCCAACCTCCTTCCATCTTGCTCTCCTTCACAGGACTCAGATCTGCTTTGCAGTCCCAAGAGTGGCCCTTACTTTCTCTGGCTTTCTTTTCTGTGCCCTTCACAATGTTTGCTCCACTAAATCTTCATATAGCTAATCCTATCTTGCTTTCTGCTTCTCAGAGGCCCAGAACTACGACAGCAGTGCTCTTTATTCTCAGTCTCTTGTTGCTTGTCACACTCACTGGGTGTGAGCTACCTTCTGGCCTGCAGTTTCTCCTCTCCCTCCCAAGAATGCTCAATTTTCCCAACACAAAGTTTCTCCCCCATGGAGTGGACACCTCTCAAGGCCCTTTTTTCCCTTAAGTTCTGCCACCACCTGCTCAAATTTTTACTTCCAAAACCTTGAGCTGACATCCGTAAGCCCTCCTCAGGAGACTCCATGCTATCTCCAGTTCCTTTGCTCAAAGTCCCCACTCTAGAACTGCTGCATGGGGAAACCTGCCTCCCGAGGGACATGCTCAAGGTGTGGCGACCAGTCCTGGCCTGCAGACATATGTGGTCCCATGATGTCCTTGTATATTCAGCATTCTTTATAGGTATTCAGTTAAAGTTTCCTTTTTATGGATGAGGACATAAGGGACAGATCATTTAAATAACTTGCCCATGAGCCTATAGATAATAAATCCTATAAAGCAGAATTTGAAATAAGGAAATATGTGGAAGAGAGAAAGAAAATCATAATTAGAGGAAATTGGGTCAAAAGAAGGCCTGCCTTTTTTTTTTTTATTTGAAAGAGACTTGAGTCTCTTTAAAGGGACTTGAGTCTCCCCCTCCCTCCCAATTCTGGACCTACTTTTTTTTTTTTTTTTAATCAGCAAAATGCATCTGGGAGACCAGATGATTTCCTGTTTGTTCATTTATATTTTTGCTTGTTTGTTTATGTGATAGCAGCAAAATACCCACGTGTAGAATTCTCTGTGACTCTCTGTCTTTCTTGCCTTCTCTTCTCTCAGCTCTTCTTGGGTTGGCTCCTAGAGTGCTGAAGCTCCTGGGCATTTTTGGTTTGCGGTTTATCAGCCCCAGCCTATGACCCTGCAAAACTCTTATTGCAAAAAGCAAAAATCGGATTTTGTTTTCTCTCATCCTTTGTTTTTAGACAAAAATAAGGAGAATATACAAACTCTTGTAAGAGCTTACACAATACAAAGCTGGGACAGATGGGTGGGTTTTTCAAACTCTTGTAAGACCTTACACAATACAAAGCTGGGACAGATGGGTGGGTTTTTCATCTGAGTTTCTGGACACCATGTGTGAGCCCCCTGGCAGCACCACACGTGTGCAGGGTAGGGGTGGTGATGGAATGTTCTCAGTGAAGTCCCTTCGTGTCACTAGCTTGAGGCCCTACTGACACCCAGCACGTTGAAACAGTTAGATGGAGCCTGGAGAATTTGTGCAGGTGGGGCAGAACAAAAGGACAGAAACAGCTGATCAGCTTTTAATGTCTAGGCAGCTAAAGCAGGATTAACCTTTTTTGGCTTTTGTGCTGTTGAAATTCAGAAAGCCCTGCACGTCACCCAGCTTAGAAGCAGACTGGGCTAAATAAGATTTGTACTGTTTCATGAATATTATCCTAGATATACACCATTAGTTAAAAAGAAATAATGCCCCTGAATTGAAATGTATATGTTAATTTAAAATTCTGTTGGAATTAATTGGATTGATACTAGGAGGATAAGAATCTTTGTCAATTTTTTTCAAGCTGTTTGGTGTGTTCATGGGGAAGGTAAAACACCAGACATTTTCTCCAACCTCATTTTTCAGTGTATCTGTGGATGATGTCATCTTTCTTCCAACAAGATAATTAAGTAATTGATGGTACTTGTTATTTCATTGTCTAACATGGCAGCAAGCACTTTAAAATATATGTCAAGTTTGAGTCTCTACAAGTCTTCTAAATGGCTAAGGATGAGGAACACTTTGGGGGACATAATAATTGTAGACTTTACTACATGCCAGGTACTTTATTTTCTATGTAAACCTATTTAATTCTTAAAACATCCCGTGTTAAAATAAGGACTCTGCCATTCAAAGATGTTAAGTAACCTGCCTGTGGCAGGCGGCAGAGCCAGCATTTAGATTCACATATCCAGTGACTCCAGATCCAGTGCTTTATTCCTCCCATATGTTAATGTATTTATTCTGGAGGCTCCATGGAAAAGTGTAAAAGACCATGAGCTCTGGAGGCAGGAAAAAACCCCAGAGGCATGTCTGCTGCTCCGATAGTTGTAGGAACCTTGGAAGCCATTTAGTCTCTCTCCATCTCTATTTCCTTACCTGCAGCGTGGTGACAGCTGCTGACACACCGAGTTGTTTTAGTGATGACACAGACAGGTAAGCTTTCAGCGTGTTGCCTGGTACGCGCGAGCTCCCACTCGGTGGTGCTGCCTCCCAGCTCTTTTTGTTGTTGCTGGTCCCCATCTCAAGTTGCACCTTTGGATGTTCTTGGTGGAGGAACTTGTGGGGAATAATTTTTTCAAGTATCACCTTTCTTGAAGTATACTTCAAACCTCCCCATGTTATGTTTTACTTAATCTCCTCTTGTAATGGAGTTTTACTATGCACAAGCAAGGTTTCATATGAAAGGAGAAATAAAGTTGTTTTTGGGCTGGTTGGACCCTGATCAGTAGCCACTACCTGTAGGGCAGAGGGACTTGTGTTATATCCTTGATCAATATCCTTGTATTTTATCATTATCTGAGCTCCTCTAACCATTGTTCACCTATTGGAGGTTTTTTTTTTTGTTCCTGTTTTTCTGCAGATCTGACTAGGTAACATAGGTCAAAATTAAAAACTCAATGGTGTTAGGATTTGGATATTTGGAGAGCTAAGCTATAGAGTGAGATCTCAAGGATAACTTGAAGAGGCTCCACTTCTGATGACAGGCCCTGTGTCCCTTGCTGGGGGTTGTGTCACAGGGAGAACTCCATTAGGAAGGGCTTTGGGCCCTTCACTGACCCACCCCTTGGAGGGACCCTACGTGGACCCATCAACTTCCTATCTGTAGGAAAATAGTTACAGCCCGTTTTCAGGCCATGTACTAATCACTGCATGAGCTAATCTGAATGTCTAATGTAACAACTGTGCATATTGGTGGTTCCAGAATTAGACTTGTTCCATATTAAGGAAACCACTTATCAAAAGAGTTATGGGTTCATAATTTGATGCATATGCTTTTTTATTACTGTTGACATTGTTCTTTTTCTTCAACTTTATCTAATTTTGGTAATTCCAGCTACCTGTTGTCCTAGAATAGGTTATAACTCTTATTTTCTAAAAAAATAGTTATTCCTCTTTACTTATACAGTCTCCCCTAGATGCCTAAGCAATGTGCATTATTTTAAAGAGAACGCTTGTGAACATTTAACAAAACCATTTTCTGGCTTTGTAGTAGTACCATTTGACCTTAGGGGGAAATCATGCTTATAATGCCTGTTATCCTCTGCATCCATGTAATTTTCATCACTGTCAGTGCTGCCAGTTGTCATTAGAAAAAGAAAATATCACAATGTGCTGATTTTATTACATAAATATTTGGCTCTCTCCACACCATGTGCATACCATAATGTGAAATATATACAAAGGCTGAGGCCTTTGTAACCGTGGATTCATTCTGTCCATCCACTTGATTCCTCTTTGTTGTTTTGCTTGGGAATGGCATTTGTGCATAGATTACTGTGAAAATGCCCATTAGCACCTAGGGAATCTGAGAAATGGCTTGGGCAGATGTAGGCAGCAGATGTTGATTTGGGTTAACAGCCTCTTTGTGTCAGTGTCTACCTTCTGGAGCTAATTGAAAATAATATTGTTTGTTCCATCACTTAGAACTTATCAGCTGTGTGCATAAGTATTTTTTTGTGTAAGTATACATGAACCTAGACAAAGATGTGAGATACATAATCAGCTTTTAGCATTGAATATCACAGGTGGCTAGGATGGGAGTGATTATTAACTTTTTACACATACAACTTCATTTGATTTGTTACATCAGACATACAGTCCTTTTTTAAAAAACCCAATACAATGAAACAAAAGGCAAAATATAATGTTATAAATAAAAAATTATGAACTGAACATGTACTTAAGATTTAATGTGCTTGTAATTCACCTGTGGACCTTGTTAATTTTACACTCTGATCTGCTAGGTCTGGAGTGGGGCCTCTGTTGCTGTAGTTCTACCAAGATCCCAGGTGATGCCAAAGCCACGGACCAACCCATAGGCCACACTTTGAATAGCAAGGACTTAGGACTGGAAGTAGATGACAGGACTTGATCCTCATTATGGAAAACAAGAAGGAAATAGTAGTATTTTTAAGTTCTTCATTAGTTCCTCCTACAAAAAAAAAAAAAGAAAATTGAAGATTCCAGTACTTCTCAACTCTGTATTAACTTCACTTCTTCACACCAGATTAAAGAAATGGTTTATCAGGCAGTTGATTTCTGCAGCACAGTGCTAGCACTGAGTAAGTATTCCATGTAAGCAATTATGTTCAAATCAATCAAGCATGCATTTACTCTAAAAGCATTTGCTTTAGAAGAATTAGTTGCAACCTATATCCTCAAATAATTTATGCTTTTGTTGTATAAACAAGACATAAAAGTCACTTGTGTGTGGTAGAAAGTAGTGTTGTTTGTAAGAAAGTAAGAGGGCAGTTGAAGACAAGGATAAAGTAAACTGAAGAGGCATGCAAAGAGGGCTGAGATCATCTGGGCGTAAGGCCGAATTTGGACAAGCTTCAGCTCTTGAAGGGTTGGATGGTGTGGAGAGAACAGGCTGGCTCCTTAGATGAAGTCATTGTTTCTAGAAGGTGACTCTTAGGTGCTTGAAGGCAGCTTAGAGTTTTTACTAGCTTCAGGTTTCCTGCAGCCAAAGTGGGATTAGCTACTGATTAGTGAGAAATTGCTGACTTAGGATCAGCTCTGTTCAGCAAAAACTCATTCTCTTCATCACATCCTCATATTCAATTACTCTGACAAAAATAAGTATTTGGACTGTGTCTGCCAGATGGTCAGCTTTCTTTTCTCTAGAGGAGCTGTTCATTAAAGTGGATTAGGGAGAAAAATACTTGATAGGAAATGTATAAATAAATGAATTACTTATATCTTTGTGCTGTTATTTGAGGATTCTGTAAGGGAAATAGAAAAGGACAGAAATACTGTTTGACTCAAATTCCTATTGCTGTCACAGCAGATTAGGCAGACAGTTTACTAGACTGCCTACATCTTCAGATGCTGCAATGCAAGCACGGCTTATGGTGTGTTACGTTCATGACTTATTTGGAGTATGGTATTATTAGTAGTATTTTATCTGTTGTCTTTTTTCAAATAGTAGTTTTTTATAAATATTACATGATTTTGCAATGTTTACTTTGTTTGCACATGACTTCATTTCATTGAGGAACTCATTTTTTTCCCCCTGTGGAAAGCAAAATATAATTTGCATGATATCCAATGAGAAGAAAGAACTTCTGTGATGGAAATTGAATTTAAAGCAATTTTTCAAAATTATGTTCATGATATTGGGTTGAAACTATTCATATTACTATATGCAATTAAAATATAGCTGGTTATCTAACATAGGAATGGATTTTTCACCTTTCTAATTAGCTGAGATGAATTGGTAACAATTTTATTCATGGACCCAGTCCAGTTAGTGACCAGTAGCAGTGAATGTGAACAGAAAAAATGTCAGTATGTAAGTATTTACAAAATAATGTTCACCTCACAAAATCAGTAAATTCAGAATTAAGTTTTCTTCGAGTAAAGAATTTTGAATGACCATATTTACTGATTGTATTATTCAGACTTAGCCTTTTAAATTCTATGCAGGTACAGTTTTGGAACATGAAGGAGTGAGATTAGGGATGGGGATACAGACCCCAAGCAGAGCTGGATTGTCCAGAGGCTAAGGGCTCAGCTTTGGAGATGGCATTGAATTCCAGGTACAGATCCCAGTTCTCCAACTTAGCAGTCTTTGTGATCTTGGGTGAGCTGCTTAACTGAATTTTCTCATCTTTAAAATGATAATCTTACATCTGACAATTTTAGAGCAATTAGCAGGTGTGAGATATGGTTCCAAGTATTTTACATGGGCCACTTCATTTAATGATCACTAATGGGAGCAACTTCATGGAGTTATGGGAGGGTGGAGGGTAATGAGGTAGTGCCTATAAAGTACCCCGTAAAAGTTAGTGGCAGCCAGTTATAGTTGTGATTTTTGTTGTTCCTCTCTTCATCACCAGTATCTGAGATGGAGTCTACATTAAAGGTGAATAACTCCTTTTTACTGAGCAGAGTCCGTCATTGGCTGTGTTTATCAAAGCTAGCAATTTGTAAAGTGCTGATTGAGAGAGAATATGTCTATGTTGGATATGGTTGAAAGATATACATTGTGCTTTTTATTCTTCTACAGATAACTTAGAGTCAAATGCCTCCTGAGTTTATCTGTATAATCACCTGGTACAAAACCCTCCCCAAATATCCACAGTTTTGTTAATACAGTGTGAGTCCTGAAATAATTGTATGTGTTTGACAATCAGCAAGAAAACATGTATCTTCAAACTAATAAGGTGTTATTGGTAAGAAAAAAAGATGATGGCTCTCTTGAGCTCATGTAGGATTAGTATATGACCATTAACCTAACTACACATCTGGTTATCTAAAATAAGCAAAATATTCTGATGGTACTAAGTAAAAATTAGTGTAACTCATACACTCATTTAACAGATATCAAGCACTTCTCTATGGCAGGCATAGTTGTAGGTTTTGGAGATACAGCTGTGAATACCACAGACAAAAATACCTGAACTCACAGAACTCACATTCTAGTAGAGGAGAGAGACGCAAAGACAGATCATAGATACATACATGTGTATGCTGTATGTGTGAGAGAGAGAGAGGTAGAAGGAGAGAACAAAGCTGGAATAGAAGAGTGAGGGTTGAAATTTTAAATGGGGTCCCTGGGAGGACCACTCTGAGGTGGTGGCATCTGCCATTGATAAGCTCAGTCGTGGACTGTTAGAGGAAGAGCCTTTGCTCTCTGTTGAGATAAATGACACCCACAGTGTATTATTTTGGGTGCCCCAAAATATTCACCATCAGCTCTCTTTCCCAGTTTATTAATACAATGTGAGTGCAAGATAGCTAGGATGAATGACTGACAAGGGACAGATAACTGATAACCTGATGGGGCTGCATATCTCTCAGCCTCAGTGGCAGGTAGCTGGCACCGGATGGTGCTGGAGATTGGGGCTGAGTGTGGTACAGTTCAGCCAGCGAGCGCTAAACATTGCAAGCACCTGCAAGAGTTCTGTTTTGTTATTATATGTACCCTTCTTCCAAACAGTGTTGGGTTTTCCCCAGAGCTCCTTTCTCCCAGCTCCCTGGACTTCCCTGCTTCAGAAGGCCCTGGCATACCTGTGGCACTGGAACTATTTTGCGTTTAGAAAGAGTGTGGGAGATGAATGGCCTTTAAACTCTATTGGGTATTGGGAGCATATATCCTACCTTCTTGAAGAAGTAATCCAAGGTTGCCAGCTGTATTTAAATCATATACTCATTCTACTTTTTAACACCCCATCTTAGTAAACATTTTGTCTTTGTTTTATTGAATTTTGGTATTTTTGAAGTCAGAAGAAATGTTAACAGCTGGTGGATTTTCGGTCTTCACTTTGTGAAAGGAAAAAGGACTCATCACACCTGAAAAATAAGTTTATTCAATTTTAGTTCTTTTAACTGTAGATAAAGTGTTGAAATAAAAGAAACCTAATTTAGGATAGGGTAGGGGGTGGGAAGAAGGGCTTGTGGCTCCTCCTTCTGTGAGCCACATGGGAAATTACCCCATGAAAGATGGAGAGTCTTTCCTGTTGCTGACGTAGAAACGGTATCAAATGTTTAAAACAGTTTCTACATGTACCCCAAACTGAACCTCACTAAGGCTTTTAAAATATGAATCAATTTTAGAATCTCTTAAATGTTTCTTAAATAGGAAAATTAACATTTCTAGAAAGGGAAAATGATCATAGTGATTCTTATATTTGGCCACAACAAATAATAGGGAAAATAGAAAAATGAAAGTCAGTGAAACTCTTTTAAAAAAATCTGTTTTCCCCACTCATTCCAATTTTTCTTAGTTTTTTAAAACAGTGTACCTACCTTGATGTTACTTTCAAATTTCATTTTGCAGTTGGTTCCTCTCGTTTCTCATTTATTTTCATTTGTCTTCTGTATTTTTAAAGTTGTAATAGAATCTGTTTGCAGCTGCCATTTAATATGGAATCATGAGATTTAAGCATTTTTGTCTGTATTGAAAAGAATAAATGAACCTGTATTTCCTTGACAAGGGATCCCTTCTGCCCAGTTGCAACTTCCATTTGCTGCCCATTAATGTAATGGGTTTCCGCGTGCGCATCAAGGAGAGTCCTTTGCCCTCTTCCTCTTCATTCCTACCCTCACAGAGCTCATCCTTTTTTGGTGTAATCATCATGTTTGCATAGATGACTTACAAATGATTTTCTCTGGGTCTGCTTTCTCTCCTGAGCTCCACTTTCATTTCTGTCTCTTCCTGCTGGCTTGGTGGCGTCACCCATAACTTCACTTGTGTGTGCGACCCTGAGCTCTCATCTTCTTTCTCTTTAGCTCCACTCAAGGTTTCCATCTTTCTTTCAATATGTTCCCCATTTTCACTGCAGCTGAAAGCTTCAGCCTGTCTTTATGCTTTCCTTTCCCTCCCTTCCCTGATAAACAGAGCACCCGAACCACTGGTTCTTCTCATTTCTTGTTTGTCACTTCCCACTACCAGCACCCCAGACCTTGAGGCTTTCTCTCCTCATGCCCCGATTATAGTGAAGATGGCTTGGCTGATCTCCCCTTTTGCCCTGATCCACCTCTCCTTGCTCATTTCCCATCAGGTTAATATGTACATTAAAGATGGGACTATACCTTAACATTATTGTGTCCCCAAAAGAGGAATTTACATAAGGCAGCATTTATAATCTGTATTTTCAAAAGAACAAAAGGTAATCTCTGATATTTGCCATATGTCTGGTTAGAAATTTGATCTCAACATTGTGCAGGCTTTGTGGAAAAAATGCGATGCTGTTATATTAATATTCAGTGATTAGTTGTTGGCTAAGAGGAACTCTAAGGTTTTTCTCAACTTCTAAATTTCTCAGCTAAATTTCCATGATAATGGTAGAATAATCAGGTTCTACATGCATGGCACAATGTGGGAAAATGTATAATTTAGATTGCTAATACACATTTTATTTGAAAAATATTTAAATAGAGTAAAAGCACCTTTTGTATTAATTTTCCTAGTTAAAGATTTTTAATTTGCAGTTGTACATTCAACTGTAAAGAGAAAAAAAACAGACTTTTGTAATATCTGTTTTAAGCAAATATTTAAACTCAAGAAGAAATAATTCAGTCTGCCAAATGATCTTTTAAAGAAACCAGAGCAGGAATGCCTGAAGTTGACCAATAGTAGTTCTTAGTCATAGTAGAATGAAAATCACTTACTCTGAGGAAAGAATCATAATTTATTTAACCTTCTTTTCAAAAGTGTGAAGAATTTGGGAACAGAGCACATGTATCTTTTAAAATGTTTGCCTAGAAATATGACACCTATGCTTTGGATGGAAAACAGTACATTTTTGCTATGCCACAGTTACAGATGGACTTAGTTTTAAAACAACACTTTATTTAATAGCAAATAATGACAACTACAAAACAACAAAACCCATCATCACCACCCGAAAACTAATGAAGAAGAAACCCTATACCTACCCAATTTAGATGCACTGGTTTCTAATGCTGCTCGACTGGGAAAGGGAAGTTAACACTGTATTGTTTTTCAGCTAACTTCTTTCTTCCATCCAACTCTGCACATATCACCCATCTGTGAAAGGAGCCCTAAGAAGGCTGTTGGATAGATGTCTTCAGAGATGATTCATATTTGTTTCTGCATTCTGTGGAAAATTTAAATGCTTCTCTTCTGCAGGATGTGTGAATCTCATGAGACTGTAGCTCACTCCAGGAAGGCGAATTCCTGTCTTTATTAAGCGGTTATCACACACATCGCCCTTTGTATCATGCAATTGAGCAAATCCTCAAGAAATTTGGGCCGTTTTAGTGGCATGAATTTACATTCAAAAGCAGAGGAATCATGTGATAGAATCATTTTCTGTCCAAGCCACTGACACCTGGATTGTACCCCAATCCCTTCCCAGAAACTATTTTCACTAAAGTTACCGATAACTTCCCAAATTGCTAAAATCAATGGACATTTTACTCATGTTATGTGACCTCTAAGTTGTTAATTATTCCCTCTCTTTGAAAAATTTTATCTGTTGGTTTTCATAATATCACATTCTTTTAAATCCTTCCTTCTTCTCGGACAGCTCATTATCAGTCTCCGCTAAAGGTGTCTCCTCTTAGCTGGCAATGATTGTTGGAACTCATCCTGGGCCCTTTTCTGGTCTTATTCTGTGCTCCTCCTCTTGAATTTTCATATACATCTTTGTTTAAATCCTAGTCATATATAGATAAATCTCAATCTCAAGCTCATATGAAGACCAGAACCACTTATTGGAAAGGATATTCTGAAATTCACTTGGACGTGTCACTGACCTCTCAGTCTTTTTCCTGAAAGGTGCGAATCTTCCTGGATCCTCCTGCTCTCAGGACGTGGTGCCTCTATCAGCCCGCTTGTGGGAGCCAGAAACTGGAAGTTGTCTTTGACTTCCACCTCTCCTGCATTCCCACATCCTGACAACTCTTTTCCTAGCATATGTTGCATCTCTCTATGTCTCTTCATCTTTGTGTTCCCCAACCTGGATCAGCTCAAAATCACCTTTCTCCTGCACGTGCTTTCACAGCTTCTTGCCTCAAACTTCCTAATTGTTCCTTGTCTTCCTCACAGCTCTTGAACTCTCATACTTAAGTCCTCTCACAATCCTTTACCTGTACTGCATTCAGAATGACTTTTTACTCTCAAATTGCATGTTCCCCCATTATTTGAAGCTTGCAGTGGCCTCATATTGCACTTGCAATATAACACAAACACGTTATCATGGCTGGTGCACACAGCAGTCTGGGATCTGACCCCTGCCTACCTGTCTGGTCTCAAGCTGTGCTTTTTTCTTCTTTGGTCAGAATAGGTTCTAAGTTATTCTTTTCTGTTGTTGTTAAAATTCCCCCCTAACTTTATTGGGATATAATTAACATAATATTATGTAAGTTTAAGCTGGACAATGTGATGATTTGATAAACATATATATTGTGAAATGTTTACCACAATAAAGTTAGACAACACATCCTTCATATCACATAATTACCCTTTTTTTCTTTTTGCTGTTGTTGTGGTAAGAATATTTAAGATCTATTTCACAGCAACTTTCAAGTATGTAATGCAGTATTGCTAACTGTAGTCACCATACTTTACATTAGATCCCTGGGATTTATTCATCTTATAACTAAAATTTTGTACCCTATGACCAACAACTTCCATATTCCACACCCACCAGTCTACTCTCAATTTCTATGAGTTTGATGTTTTAAGATTCCACATATAAATGAGATCATATAGTGTTTGTCTTTGTCTGACTTATTTAGCATAATACTCCAGGGTCCATTCTTGTTGATGCAAATGGTAAGATTTCCTTTTTTATGGCTGAATAATCCATTTTGTATATTCTATATCTATATCTACCGATTTATTTTCTTTATCCATTCTTCTGTCTATGAACACTTAGGTTGTTTCCTTATCTGATTATCGTGAATAATGCTGCAGTGAACATGACAGTGTAGATATCTCCTTGAGGCAGTAATTTCAGTTCCTTTGGATATATACCCCAGAAGTGGAATTGCTGGATCATATAGTAATCCTATTTTATTTTTTTGAGGAAACTTCATACTGTTTTTCATAGTGGCTTTAAAAATTTACATCCCTACCAACAGTGAATCAAGGTTCCCTTTTCTCTATATCCAAGTCAATATTTATTAATATTAAAAAGATAATGTTATTTAATAACAAATAATGACAATAGCAAATAAAGTCATTTATCTTGTGTTTTAGGTAACAGACATTCTTACAGGTACAAAGTGATATATCGTTGTAGTTTTGATTTGTATTTCCCTGGTGTTTAGTTGAGCACCTTTTCATGTACTTTTTGGCCATATGTCTTTTTTGGAAAAATGTTCAGGTCCTTTGCCTATTTTTTAATTGATTTTTCTTTTTCTTTTTCTTTTTTTTGCTGTTGAGTTGAATGAGTTCCTTATTTATTTTGAATATTGACCCTTATCAGATATGTGGTTTGCAAATATTTCCTCCTATTCCCTAGGTTGCCTTTTCATTTTGTTGATGCTTTCATTTGCTGTGTAAAAGCTTTTTAGTTTTAAGTAGTCTCACTTGTTGATTTTTGATTTGTTGCTTGTGCTTTTGCTGTTATATCCAAAATATCATTGTTAAGATGGATATTAAGGAGATTTTCCCCTGTTTTCTTCTATGAGTTTTATAGTTCAGATCTTACGTTGAAATCCTTTAATTAATTTTGAGTTAATTCTTGTGAGAGGTATAAGATAGGGGTTCAATTTCATTCTTTTGCATATGAATATCCAATTTTCCCAGCACCATTTATTGAATAAACTATTCTTTCCCCCATTGAGTATTCTTGGCTCTCTTGTCAAATATTAGTTGACCATATGTGAGTGGGTTTATTTCTGGGCTCTCAGCTCTGTTCTATTGGTCTATGTGTCTGTTTTTATGCCAGTGCTATGCTATAGCTTTATAGTGTAGTATGAATTCAGAAAATGTGATGCCTCCAGCTTTGTTCTCCTTTCTCAAGATTACTTGGTTATTGGGATCTTTTTGTGGTTCCATACAAATTTTAGAATTGCCTTTTCTGTTTCTGTGAAAACTGCCCTTGGAATTTTGATAGAGATTGCATTGAATCTATAGATGTCTTTGGTAGTGTAGAAATTTTAACAATATTAACTCTCATCCATGAACAAAAATATTTTTCTATTTGTGTTGTCTTCAGTTTCTTTCATGAATGTTAGTTTTTTGGTGTATAGATAATTCATTTTTTGGTTAAATTTATTCCTTAGTATTTTATTGTTTCTGGTGCAATTATAAATAGTATCAGTTTTTAAATTTCTTTTTCAGATAGCTCATTGTTAGTGTATGGAAGCATAACTGATTTATGTATACTGATTTTATATTCTGAAATGTCCTTGAATTCATTAATTAGTTCTAACAGTTTTTGGGTGGTGTCTTTAGCATTTCCTCTATACAAGATCGTGTCATTGGCAAACAGACACAGTTTTACTTCTTCCTTTCTGATCTGGGTGCCTTTTATTTCTTTTTCTTGCCTATTTGCTTTGGCTAGGACTTCCAGTACTATGTTGAAAAGGAGTTATGACAGTGGTCACCCTTATATTGGTCCTGATCTTAGAGGGAAAGCAGGTACCTATATAGTGGCAGAGGCCTGTTGCAGACATATATGTAGTGTCAGGGGCCAGGGCCATCAGCAAGGGCTGGGGCAAACCACAGGTACACTAGCAGCTGCAGGGTCCTAGCTGTCAGAGTGTATTCCTGTGACTGCAGTGTCTCACTGTGGGTGTTTGCACTGCAGTGGAGACTGCTAACAGGACTCAGGGCCATATCTAGGCCCCAAAGCAGCTGTGGAGGCCCTGGCTGTCCACATGTAACCCTCTGGCTCTAGGATCTCAACCAGATGCCCAAAGTTAATATCAGAGAAAAATCCTTTCCTTAAGTCTTGAAACATGCTTTTTGCATCTAATGGGACTTGGATTTCCATTCCTGGAACTTTGCCTGGAAATACCTACATTTTAGTAATCAGCCTAAAAGTTACCTCTTCAAAAATTTACTCCAACTAGGTCTCCCTGTTATAATGTCTTGTTAATGCCTTTGTTTTTCAGTATTTTCAGGCTTACCCTGTATTTATTTGAGAGGTTATCCCTCTCATATTGCACTTCCTAGTGTGAAAAATACTTTCACTGGTCTGAACTCAGTAAGTGGACATGGAGACAAAGAGAACAGTGGAGCAAGGCTTTAATAGCAGTCAGGAAAGAACGGGTGTCTGGTGAGCATCCTCACCCAGGGTGGTTACAAGCATTCTATTCCTTAGCATGCGAGTCTCTCCCCTGGTTCCTCACTGGCTGAGCACTACAGGGTTCACATTCCTTCCCAGACATTGCCTAAGCAAGTTATACCCACATTAGGCTTTCTTTACATTTGTCTTAATTTTATTGGCTGGTTCAAAAGTTCTTTTTCCGTGAATATGCACAGCCTGTTCCTTCTCAATTTCCTTTCCCCCTTTCAGCCTGAGCAACTTCCTGGCATGTACTTTATCACATGGGCTTTTCATCAATATCTCATTGTTTAAATGTTTAAACCTCCTGGTGGGAATAAATCACTTTTAGGTTTTATGCTTTTTCTAACACTAGGATATTTCAACCCTGAAGTTTTCTTTTTTACTCTAATTTTTGTTTTCTCTTTTCCTAATGTCCACATAAATACAATGGTGCTCTGATTGTGTACATCTCTTCCAAGCTCCCAGGTTAGTGAAATATGTTGGTAGCTTGAAATCAGCCATGGTGAGAATATTTACACCATGGATATTCAGTTGCCCCTCTCTCCAGATAGCTGTTAAAACATTTACCACCAAACCATCACCTACATACCTACATATATTTACTGACCAATTGCATCAGACACCTTACAAACTGATTTATGCTTTATCTCATTTAATATAAGAATTATGTCATAGGTATTATAATATCCTCATTTTACAAGTAGTAAAATAACTTGAAATTGCCAGATTCTCATTACTTGTAGAACATATATAACACCTAACACATGTTTTTATACAATTGAAAAATAATTTGGTGATGATAGGCCTGCAAAAAAAATATTGCTTATCCTTCTTCTGTCCCTTTAATAAGTAAGATCCTGTTGCTGACCCCTTGCAATATTCAGAATGTTAGCCTTCTGTTTCAAATGTTTTTAAATTATAGAACATATTTCTGTTGTCTTGGTATCCTAACTTCTGATACCTTCCCCAAAGCAACAATAAGTAATACAAGATAGTTGAATATTATCTAGAAAGCTTAAGAGAAATAAATATGAGCTAAAAGTTATATAAAAGGTCAAGTTGTCTATCAAGTGTGAAGGCTACAGATTGACATGAAATAATCCAGGGAAATAGAGCTCTTGAATAATCTACTATGAAATCTTGCCAAAGGGTGAATCAAAATAAAGAGCAAATGGAAAAGCTGTTGAAAAGAACTGATACTAATCTTTGAACACTTTTAATTTAAAACTTGAAACCACTGTGAGAAGTTTGATTGCAGAACTGAATCCAAATATTACAGGTGTTGAACTAATAAAGAATATGTGAAGGAGGTTAGGAAGAAATGTAAAATTAGTACTTTATCTTTTATAGGGTGTCAGGATGTTTCCGTGTAGCTGCATCTGGGGAGGTCTCTCCCTGCACACTAGGTGCAGCACTAGGAGGAACCCCAACCTGGATGGGGGAGGGTCTTGACTCTGAGCAAGAAAGAATGCTCAAGCAGGTCAGACGAGTGCAGGTAAGGAAGGAATTCATTAAAGCAGGAGCAGCAGGGAATGGTAGCCGCCTTGCAGGCAGCAGAGAACAGGTAAGTGCAGAAGGGAAGAGGGTAAGTTCTTGGCCTAGGGAAGATTCTCTTGCTAATCCTGATGCCAGGGTCATCCTGTGTCCAGTTGGATCTGCACAGCATGGGGACTGGCCCCTAATGCTCCAGGATTTGGGGAGCCATGGAGCACAGGATGGAGTGAGATTATATATTTAGAACTTCGCAAAGAAAGGAGATTTTCAGGTAGGCTACTAAGAGCAGATCACACAGCTGCAGTTTCCCCCCGGTCACCCAGGTGACAGAAATGCACAGGTCCAAATCTGAACTCTTAGCAGCCCCTTCCTATTTTTTTAATGATAAGGAAAATATTCAACACAGCCATCAAGGTCAGCAGAACACTCCCAGCCCTCCTCCCCTCCTTCTCTGGGCTCTCACTCCCACGGCTCCTCTTTTGCCCTGTTTGCTGTCCATGCCGAGTTGCCACATATAAAAGTATAAATTGCTCCCCTTGCTTGTGCTCGGGGCTCAGACCTTTGGAAATTACTATCCTCTAAGCCCACCCGTGTAAAATAAACCTCCACCCTTCAAGACCTCCGAGTGCTGCTTCGTTCTTCCATCAGCAATCCAGTCCAGGTGTTCCAGTTTTTCATAACATTAGGAGTAAAGCAGAGACAGAGTGAAGACTTGGAAATAAAATTAAATAGCAAAGGGCAAACAGCAATAATTTGAGCAGTGAGAAAGCTTTATTTGAAAGTACTCAAAGAAAGGAAAGTGTGGACATCCTCAGAGAGGAGGCGCACTGAATGGGGACTCTGTCTTTTAAGGCTTTCAAGAATGGGGCAAAGGGCAGAGGGGAGGTTGTTGGGCATAGGCTTGACTTGTGGTCTCAAGGTGCTTATCTCTGGTGAGAGACACTATGTCTCCTTTCCTTTATTATCAGTCCTCCAGTTGATTCTGCTCAAAAACCCAACACAAGGGATTTATTTATCCTGTTCTTCTCCAAGGTAATGGTTACCCTCAAAGAGTGGGGATATGTCAGTTAAGACTGCCTGTCCTGCCTTAAGGTAGACTGTTGGGTTATTGTCTGATTACCAGAGAATATGTTATGCATTTTACTTCTCAACTCTCTGCTTTTTAAAATGGAATCTTAGTCTTAAGATGGAGACCCTCCTGTTCTTACCATACTGTTTATATTTCAGCATTTTTCATCATAGGCAGGAAAAGTCAATCATGATGCTTGTCCCGTGTCCCTGCCCTACCTCAAGTATACTGCCTAAAGTTAAAGAAAAATTGTTCTTATTTCTTAAAGGCTTTATGTATATTTTTAACATTGGAAGAATCTGTCTAAAACTTTGCTATTTCGTTAGTATCATTTTATCTCTGTTAATTCAAGTAAAATTAAACTCAAGCTTTTTATTCAAAAGTGGAATGTAGAATATGGATATATTTTAATAAAATTATCTCAGTCTATTCATAAGCTATCTTCCCATCCTTTGCTTGTCCATATTCACAGAGATGTAGAAAGTTGTCTACCAACCATGAATGGTAATTTGGGAGGTTGAGGTGATTTTTAAAATTCTGTGTTATTACTTGATTTATTGTAAGTGGGCATCCCTTTTACAAAACAGTGCATCCTTTTCTTCAAATAATCACCAAATATTTTAATTACCTTAAATCTGGTGATTATGAAGAATTTTAACTTAGACAAAGTATCACCTAGACAATAATTTTGTTTTATATACTTTAATTAAACATTGCTGAAAAATGAATCTACCCTGAGCCAGTCTTAAAATATAAGTAATTTGGATATTGGAAATTAACTCTTTTGTTTGAGTCCAGTTGAGGAGTAAGATTTATACAACCTCTGCTCTCCCCATTAGTGAAAACACTAGTGAGACATCCCAGGGCATGTTCCTGGGAAACAAATGATATGACCTCCCCCTTTGGCCCCCTTTGACTAATTATGCTAATTATAAAACATGCTACAGGGAGCAAGCAAGCATGATAACTTGAATTTCACTCTAAGAATTTTGAGTTGCTAAACAGAGGCAGAGTGGACTAATAAACCCATTTCTATATCTGTATTAAGTATCTGTGCAAAGAAAAAAATTGATCCTAAGTTTAAGAGAGATTGTTTTTAACAAAAGACTTTATAAATAAGACCTAAAACCAGTGGTAAACTCAAGTACTTGGTACTTGATATATTTTTAAGTGTTTGAAAGTATTTTGAAAAATACTGTCCTCATTAATTGAGAAATTGTACAGTGTTCCTCACCTAACTCCATTCTGCCCCCTCTCCACCCCACCGCACCCAAGCTACCTTTCCCTTTCTCCAAGGCAACTAACTGGCATGTAAAGATTTTTGGCAAATGAGTCAAACAACATGAAAATATTCATTTACTTGAACTAGTGTCCATTAGATAACATTGCCAGTGTACTGGTGTAATTTTTCAGCATGTGCTGACACACCAAAAGCCAGAAAAGGAATTTTTGAAAGCTAGTGATCGTGAAATAGGGTGGCATTTTGGGCTAGGATCTGTCTCTGGCTGGGATGCTGGTCACTGTGGAGGCATTCCTTGCCAAGCCTTTTCAAGGCTGCTCTTTCTGATTAAATCATGAACTTCTAAAGGGATCGTGCAGCCTTTTATTAGTATGATTTTCTCCTGCTTTTCATTGTAAATGTAAATTATACTAGCTGTGTTATTAAAGAATCTTTCATGGACTACTATACAGACCTAACTACTATTTTTAACATTTATTTTAAAGGGAAACATTGACCTGACTTTCAAGTTCAAGTTTATAAATAAAATTTTGAAACACGGATCATTTTAAAACTGGATTGCTAAAACAGTACAGGTTTTTATTCAATTTATGCTGAGCACCTATTATAGGGAAGGCTTATTGGGAAGAAACAGAATGCCTGCCATGCGGTGTGGGTGGGCAGGCCTACAATCTGTCAAGGAACTTGTAATTTGGTGAAATCATTAACAAGATCTAACAATGTATGTTTGAGAGCAAGTGGGACGTATCAAATATACACATCACTGAAGGTCAGAACCCATAAAATTATTCAACTGAAAGAATATAGTACAGTGTGTCCACACTTACCTTTACTTAATCTACTTGCCATGTCCTTTCATTTATCAGAGAAGACCTATACATAGGAAATGTTTAAAAACTATTTTCCTATACTAAAATTATGAAAAGTTTTCCTGTGGATATAAAAACATGAGGTATACATCTTGTTTATGCTATTACAATTCTACATTTTGACATATTGTATGTGTTGAGTATTTATTGATTAGTGGTGGTTGGAAAGAATACCTTATGAATCCTTTTTTAATAATAGTTTTTAAAAGTCATTTGGATCTGCACTGATGACTTGCATCAAATGTGTGATGTAGTTATTAAGAACAAATGATCATAGAATTATTTCAGAGAGTTTTCCCAGGAGAACTGGATTTGTGGTTCTTTTCTTCCTGCTACTGTTCAGGGGAGTATATAGCTTACATACACTGAGGCCATGTGAACAGTAAGGCAGTCATTCTTTTGTATACTGTCAGGGCTAGCTACAGAAAACCTCAAAATGGGTGGCATGTATTTCTTCCCCAATTCCTCTCTGAAATCTTCTTCATGCTGTTCTGTGTCTTTCCTGTTACTGCTTTTCCCTGTGGGTATCCAGATAAAGCTCAGTTCTTCTACCTTTCCTATAACTTCTCCTTTTGGTATTGTAAAGAAAAAATCTGAAATGTCCTAAAATTAAGTGACATATAAGTGCCAGAGAATGCAGGAGAGAGACAAGGGAAGGTAATCAGTCAATAGCCACAGGCCATAGTTAGCCAGGAATTCCACATTCCTGGAGGAAGTCATTTCAGCAGTTATCTGGAAGGTCCCCATAACCCCCTCATCCCCCTCGCGTGTGAACAGTGTCTGACCATCAACAACCACTCTACAAGACTTCTCTATGAGCTAACCACATATCCCTAGACTTTTCTCCATTCCACCTTAGCCTACCTTCCTTTAGCTAATATGAATTTAAAGAACTTTCTTCCTTGAGACACCTTATAAATGTTCCCTGTTTCTTGAATTTGGTGGACAAGTTGTTTCTGTCAACTGGCCTTGCTGCTGGTAAAGCAGAAACTTCTGTCCTAGGACTCTTTCCTTTTACTGCTAATACCTGTAAAAGGCTTAATAATCCCTTTTATTGCAGAGATCTCTTGGTCCCTAGAGTTTTGAACCTATAAGATAGCCAGCATTCATTTCCTTACCATCCTCTGTCCTAAAAGAGTCCTGGTTTGGTTTATATCCACCTTCTTCCCATGTGCTTCAGGAGAGGTTTATATATCCACCCTATGGCCACGTGCTTCAGGAGAGCCTGACCTGTCCCCAGCGAGTGGATTCTGATTAGGTTAAGCCAATCTTGACAGTTCTGGTTTGCTTACAAGTGACTGGTTCAGGCATTGGCTTGCGATATGTTTTAGGTCAATGCTACATAAGTAAAAGTATTCAATGGGCTTCTAGGAAAATCTTCCTTGTTCTTACAAAAGATTATATATGTGTGTATTATATATGTGTGTTTCTTCTTGCTTGGGATAATTTTCAACTTGGATATGATACCTGGATTATCTACTTTTTGACCTAGGGTAGGCTTAGAATCTGAGCAGAGTCAATACACAGAAGAAAACAAAACCTAAATATTATAAGAAGATAGACGTAGAGGTAGAGCAGGGATCTGCAACCTTTTTTGTGTGAAAGGCCAGGTAACAAATATTGTAGGCTTTGTGGTCATATGATCTGTGTCACAACTACTCATTTCTCTGGCTGCAGCACAAAAGCAGCCAAAGACAATACATGAAGGGCCAAGGCTGTGCTTCAATAGAACTTCAAATACCAGAAAAGAAAAAAAAAAGCAGTAAGCCAGATTTGGCCTGTGGGCTGTAGTTGCCAAGCCTTGAACTAGAACCCAGCTTGGTATGTATTATGCTCTGTTTCTGTTTACACACTTGTGACACTAAATGTGTGTGTGATTTTCCTTTCACCAACCAGTTCTCCAACTCTCCAGATACCAACTGGATGTCCTACAATTCAATTCAATTCTGATGCTAAGTGTTGGTAGTTAGCCAGACTCCACAGGTGAAGGGCTCAGTCCCACAAAACTGCCTCTACCTTAGATGCCAGTCGCAAGTCTCAGACCACCAGTACTTCTCATCAACTGGCTATAAATCAAAGGGTTTCTACAACCCCTTCCTCAGGGTCAATAGTCTGCTAAAATGGCTAATAGAACTCAGGGAAGTGTTTTCCTTACTACTATAGATTTATTGTGAAGTGCATACCTTAGTAACAGATAAATGGAAGAGATGCATCGGTCAAGGTATGGGGGGAAGTATTCACAGAGCTTCCTTCCTCTTCTGTGCATGCCACCCTCCGAAGCTCTTTGATGTGTTCCTCAATACAGAAGCTTATAAAGTCTCATTTTTAAGAGTTTTTATAGAGCTTGATCTCCAGCCTTTCATTCCATTTTGGAGATTGGTGGGTGGTGCTGAAAGTTCCAACCTTCCAGCCATTGGGTCTTGACTAGCCCCATCATAAAGCCATCCAGGGGCCCCTCCCTAAGCCACATCATTAGCATCAACTCAGGTGATGGGAAGGGGCCCATTATGAAAAACAAAAGCTGCTCCTATGGCTCAGGAAATTCTAAGGGTTTTAGGAGTTCTGTGCCAGGAACTGGAACAAAGACCAAATATATTTCTTATTATATACCACAGTATGTGTAGAGCTTCCCTATATTTGTACTTCTTTGTAGGTGAGTCATAAATTTTCGAATTCATTAATTAGGCATTTGCATCTGAGTTTTTTGTTACTTGTAGCCAAGGGCATCCTCAGAATCAAGATCTTGGATGACGACGGGATAAGACCCATCTCCTCTGCTCCTAAGTAGTGCTGACATTGCAAAAAAAGGTTTGAAAACAGTATCATTGCCTTTGTTGTTTAATCTACTTTTGTTTCTAAATGACTCGAATCTTAGGCCTAGCCAGAGATAACCAGAACTCTAAATTGGTAGATGCATACTCTAAGGGAAATGAGGCTTCTGGAGAAACCTTACGCCATGTGCTAGAAGTCGCCTCCCTTGCGTGAGGGACAGACAGTGTGTCTCGCTGGATGTGTACACTGGTTGTTGGTGTTGTTGGGACTACTGACCATTTCTAGAGGTGCATGCTTCTATTACCTTTTCTCACAGAAGGTCTGAATGTGACATCTTTACCATTCCCTCTCAATGTCACTTGTGAGCTTTGCAAGGCATTTGAAAAGTTTATGTGAATACTATTTAGAAATGGTGAAAAATGTTCATGTGAGGGAGGAGGCCAGTGGTTCCCTGAGAGACATAATCAGGATGTTCTGTGACCAACTCCTTCCTGGCTTGGTTACTTCTTGCTCCTAGGCTTGGTGTAGATCTTCATAATGTAACTATGAAGTTTATAATCAAATTCTTCTGGTCACTTTGGAGTGTATCAGGAATGTTTAATATTGTCATATTTTTCCTCAGACGGCTGCCTCTTTTGAGTAATTCCATGTTGCTATGCTTAAAATAGTAGTTATTCTAGACTTACATTTCTCTCCCTCATACTGTATTTTTAACTAAAGTGAGTACACAATCTCTGAGAATCATTGTGTAGGAGGTCCAAGTATTATTCTTTTGAAGTAGATGAAAGCTAGAAGTATGGACAAATGAAGCAGAAGAAAGAAAACTTAATGCTAAAGACAGTGAAAGAAACCTATTAAAACTTTCAGAACTCAAACAACCCGCTTGAATAAAAGGTCTAGTAAACATAAGATCGTGGCCAACAAACCTTCAGGAGCCTTCAGGTTGACTTACTCATCCCTTCTGCACTTGGAGTTGGACCCTGCGCTCAGTTGCCCTTGTTCTGCTATTTAGATCCTACCTTTGTCCTCCAGATATACAGTTAAATTATTTTTCTTGGATGACGTGTATCTCAGATGCTTAAAAACAAAGCAAATGGTGTTAGTAACTGCTTGTGTTAGCAAAGAACACATCCTTTTATGAGGATGATGGTTTTACCAACATGCCATGTCCTCTGTTTTGACCAGCAAAATCACACTCAACAGTTACTGTAAAACCAGCAGTAATGATCACAAGAGGGATTTCTTGAGAACCACCAGTTTATCTTACTATGGCAGGAAGTTCTTGTGGGAATCCCATGAATATGTCTGCGCAGTGAAATTTAGACTTTGTTTTTCCTATTCCAAATGAAGCTTTGTTGTTGTCTCTGCCTGTATCCACCCTAGAATTTCTGAGTTGACCAGATAGAAAGGAGAGTTTACAGTCCAGGGTGTGACTTAAAAATACAAAACAAAACTTCAAGTGTCATCCAATACCTGACTCTATCTTTAAATCTGCAGGGAAGTCTTTTGGATGAATTATAATTCAGTGAGTTTGAATTTGATCTACATATGTGAAATGGAAAATATAAAAGATCAAGTCAGAGAGCAGGAGGCAGCGCAACTGCGATCCTTTTCCTCTCCCAAGGTCAAAACACTGCCTATGGTTCCTAGCTTGTAAGGATAGCCAGGAAAGGATCCTTCTGCCACGGCCTCTTATTTTATGTTCCACTAGTTTTCCAAGTTTCCAGAGCTGAGATGTTTGAATTAATTGAACTGAGCAAAGAATAAAGAGGCTTTGGCTCTTCAGAATTTTCCCTTAGAAATCAAAATATAAATTTTTGTCATTAGAGATGATGGTTATATGAACCATTTGTTTTTCTAAGCACAAACAGCAGCTGGGGCTGGAGTGGGGCTCAGGTGGGCCTGGGAAGGAGTGGTTGTAGCCCAGGGGCTGTGTTTACCTGAAGGGACATAATTTCTATCTGCTTTCAGTTCAACTCCCCTTGTTTTTTCTTGATAAGTACAGAGGAATTTAAAGTGGAAAATTCTTTTTCTATTAACTTAAGGAGAATAAAGCATAAAAATTTATTTTCATATTTATTAAAATCTCATTTCAGTACACTGTGATAGGAGTTAGGGATATATTTGCCAGGATATGGAATCTTGTCTTCTAAGACTCTCTCTGGTCTTCATTCTGCATATCTCAGTTCTCTGCTGTCTTTACTAAGCACAGCAAAATGTTGGTACAGTGTACACCCTGAAGAGAGTTAGGTATGTATTTTGTATGGCACTTGAGAATCTGGATCAGTTCTTAATTTGATCCAAGACTGAGTTGACATTGTAAGCATACATCTTGTCAGTTCCTGGAGAGAAATAGTCTCCAGTACTGAAGATGCTGATTTAATTTCATCTGACCTCATTGGAAAATTTAGATTACAGTATAAGATGGTAAAAAGAGGATTGAAACTCCCAGAGAAGAAAGCCTGTTGCTCATGCCTTAATGTTATATTCCTCAAGGCTCTATTTTCTCCTTTCTTAAGGACTCTCGTGGACATTTTCATCTGCTCCCAAGCCTCAATTTTTTCCTATATGTTCTTGTGATTTCCAGAATCACAAGATTTCTCTCCTGTAATCAAACACTATGTATGCAACTATTTCATCAGTTTCTAGTTAGATGCCCCATAAGACTGTTTAGAACTCAAATCATTACCTTTCCCCTTTAATCAAATGTTCCTCCTATGTGCCTTACTTAATGTGGTTGATAGTTACACCATACACCCAGTTGCCCAATTGTCCATTCAACCTCAGGAGGATGCCTCATGTTTATTTACTCTCTTCATTCCCAAAGTCACCTCTCTAGCTCTGGTTTTTATCATTTCTCCACCCATCTATTGTCACTATCTCCTAGATTAATCCTTACTTCTGCGTGTCAACCCTGAACATCATTATTTTTTTCAGATTTACTGAGATACAATTGACTAATAAACTGCATGTATTTAAAGTATACAATTTGAGGAGTTTTAAAACCCTCATGATCACTTCATCCTCAAAAGGTCCATGTGCTCTTGTCCCTCACTCTCCTCCCTACACACCTCTATCTCAGGGAGCCACTGCTCTGCTTTCTGTTAATTTTAGTTTGCATGTCTTAGAATCTGATGTAAGTGCGATGTTCTTTCTTTTTCTGACTTTTTTCATACAGCGTAATTATTTCTTCCCTTTCAAGTAGGATTCCCTTTGTTTTTTATTGCCTTTGGTAGAAGCACTTATACACTGTTGAATAAAGGAGGTAAGAGAGTGCATGTTTGCCATGTTCTTGATGCCAGTCTTTGAATGTCAAATGTAGTTTTACCTGCAGGTTTTACATAGCTTTATCAGGTTGAAGAATTCTCATTCCATTTCTAATTTGTTATTTTTTTCATACATTGTAATTCTCTGTAATGAGCCCTACAATACAATATTGTTTTTGCCTTAATTAGTCAATTATCTTTTAAATAAATTTAAGAAAATAAAAAGTCATTTCTAGTGTTCTTCATTCTTTTGGTAGATGCAGATTTCCATATGGTATTACTTTCCTTCTGCCTGAAGGACCTCCTTTTAATATGTGTTGTAGTACAGGTCTGCTGGCTATGAATTCTTCAGCTTTTATGTGTTATGAGTAAAACTGTACTTAATCTTGGTTTTAGAAAGATATCTCACCTGAGCATAAAAATTCTAAGTTGACAGTTTGTTTTTTCTTTCAGTCCTTTAAAGATGTTGCTCAATGCCTTTTACCTTACATTGTTTCCAAGGAAAAATATGCTGTCATTCTTGTCTTTGTTCCTCTGTATGTAACACCTCCTCCACCTCACTCCCTAGCTTCTTTTTTGATTTCCTATTTATCATTGGTTTTTAACTAGTTGGATTATTATGAGCCTTGGTGTTATTACATGCATGTTTCCTGTGCTTGAAGTTCATGTATTTTCCTGAATCTATGAATTAATAATTTATATCCATTTTGGAAAATTTTGTCCATTATTTCTTCAAAATTTTTTTCTGTCCAACATCTCTTTTCTTTCCTTCAGGGACTCAATACATGAATATTAGGGAGCTAAAGGTTCTCCCACAGCTCACTAATGCTCATTTCAATTTTGGCAGCAGGGAAAGCTTTTATTTTCTGTGTGTGTGTGTGTCATTTTTGGTAGTTTCCACTACTGTGTTTTCAGGTTCATTGGTACTTTCTTCAGTACTGTTTAACCTTCTGTTAATTCTATCCAGTTTATTTTTCATCTTAGGCATTGTATTACTATTAATTTTTGTAGAAGTTCAATTTTGGAGTTTAAAAAATCTTTCATATCTTTAACATCCTCAAACATTCCTCTACTTCAACATTTGGAATATGTTTATGACTTTTAATGTATTTGTCTACCAATTCTTTGTCATTTCTCAGTTTCCATTGATTGATTTTATTTCTCATTATAGCAGTATTTCCCCCTTCCTATGTTGACACCTGGAATATCTCTCAGCAGAGGAATCTAGGCAATTACAGCTCAATTCATTTTTACTGTTTTTACTCTTTCAGGAGTCAATGTCTGGCACTGTTACCAGCGTCTGAAAACCTTGTTTCATATATTTTGTCTAGTCATTTTCTTATTTGTTTCAGGCAGAAGGTTAAATCTGGTTCCTGTTATTCTATCTTGGCCAAAGTCAGCATTTCTTTATAATTTATTTTTTGTATTATTGCCTGAATTACTGAACGGAGTCTCTAGTCTAATTTTGTAATTCTTCTACTTAAAAGCCTTGGGTGATGACTTCTTATCTTTAAATCAAGTTCTAATTTTTATTAGAGTATCTAAGCCCTTTCTAAGCATCTGTGTCTCTTTCCACACTCATTTCAAGCCACTAATTCTCTTCATCTACATCCCACCTTATACACATAGACTCCCTATAACCAACTACATTCAGTTAAGCACAGTTGTTGAAATACATCTAGTGTATTTCTAAGTCCTCGTGTTTTGGTCATGTTTTTTCTTTGTACATACCCCTTTCCCTTCTCAGGACACTGAGGTCTTACCTGCTCTGAAAGTTCACACAACCTAGTTCAACTATAATCTCTTCTGTAAAGACTTCTGTGGTGTTTCATTTTTCCCAGCAAGATGAATAGCCTGGTGTTCCCTCACTAAGATCTTTCTGTTCCTTATGGCTCTTACCATAGTTTCCTTCACAGAACTAAGAGCTCTTCTAAAGTAGCTCTTGGCAAATTTATTCTGTAAAGGACCAGATACTAAATATTTTAGAATTTCAGGGCACTACATGTCTTTGTTGCATATTATTCTTTGTTTTTCTTTACAATTCTTTGACAATATAAAGGGTTAGCTTAGCTTGGAGGTCAAGCGAAAACATGCTGCCACAGGCTACAGTCAGCTGGCCTCAGCCTTAGAGGACAGAGATTCTGTTTCATCCAGTAGCATGCCTGACCCTGAGAAGGAGCTCAATAAAAATGTGCAGTTCTGTAAAAATAAATGAAAAATATCCTATAATACTTGAGTGCTTCATATGTGACTGTAAGTCTTTTCTAAGAAGTTAACCTAGGTTATATCACTTGGTTTGCACAAAATCAGGTCCTATTGTCAGCACCATTTTATAGATGAGGCAGCTGTGGCATGGAAAAGTTGAGGGACGTGCCAAAACCCATGCAGCTGCATGTCTTTAAGGAGTTAGAAAAGGAGTAGGACTGGGGCAGGGGCAATTGTATATGTGCTTCCTGTGTTGGGTTAGGCTCCCAAAGACGACAGATTGTCCTGGAAATTGATGTATTCGGCATCCTTCTCTCTGATGAAAAACAAATGTAGATCAACATGCATCTACAGAGTCTTTGACCTAAAGATTGCATGAGTTTCAAGGATAAGTAAACACATCTGCTAACTTTTAAGTCTATCATATGGGAAAAAATAACAAAGTTATCTGAGAAGATAGACATTACTTTTTAAAAACAGTCTTGAATGTGTTACCATCATCATTTTTTTCCCTTAAAATTTAGAGAACTCCTGTTCCTCTTTAAATATTATATCCTTCAAACAAAACAGTTTGTTTAAATTAGTTTTTTTCAAAGCATATCTGTTTGACTTAGAAGGTGAAAGAAACATTATTTGAAGCCACATGTTTTTATTTCTTAAATTTATTGACCAAAAAGGAAAAGATAACTGTCTTTGTGTTTTATAAAAACTTTACCTCATGGCTGACAGTTTGTGACAGAATGAATAAATGTGAGCTGATAGTATGAATTTCAGTATCCTTTTTGGAAATCCCAAGAGACCAGACTCTTTAGTGGAATTGGAATTCCAATCATCAATCAAGTCATCATCATGAACCAAAATGCCTTCAAAGCAGCTGCCATTTATAATGAACTGACAGTGATCTTTATAGGAAAAATTACAGTGGCATAAAAAGCACCTGCTGTCAAATTCAGTTTTTTCAAAAAGCAGAGGCTGTTTCACTGCCATAAGTTTAGGTAAGAATTATTATTAGGCCAATTTAAAGCAAATTAGTAAGTGGTTTGGGATTGAATATATAATATATTTACATCAAGAGCAGTATTGTGAAGATGGTTAATTTTCCTCCCTGGAAATTAAATGTGTTTTATCAAATGGCATCTGAGCTCTTCCCTGCTCTGAATTTCACCAGCCAGAAGACAGGAGAGGGATGTAGGGTACAGAGGCACTGTGCCGAGGTGGGCTGCTGCCTAAGCAAAAAGGCCTTGTCTCTGGAATTATGTAACTGGTATTTATTTCAGTTTCTAAATGTGAATCTCTTTGGATTTTAATCACTGAGATTTCTCCTTCCTTCTAGCATTTTATGTTGCTTATGCTACTGTGTATGTGATCTCTTAACATTGTTATTGACACCCAGACAGACAGCAGTAATATAAACAAACAAGAAAACGATGTGGTGGTGGCATAAATGCAGATAGGTTTATGAGGTGGTCCCTGCCTATTCTCCCAAATACCAGGGTTATCTCTGAGAATTAGGGAAAATTGGAGTTGTAATGTGGTTCTCCATTCCTTGAAAACAGACTCCTGTACTGTGTCCTCTGAGGACATATCTTTCCTCATCACTGGCTTAGCTTAAGTCAGGTCTTGGGGCTGAGGGCTGAGAGGACTAGAGCTGAGTCAGCCTGACTAGTCAGGAAACTTGGGAGGGGACAGTTAGTGAGTCCACATCCTTGGCTTACCTGGCATAAAGTCACACACCTTCCCATGGGGTTAGCTATCCCACAGTGGGGACTCTTTTCCATTACTAAATTCAAAAATGAATTTCCCACATATCTGGGGCATGACAACACATGCAATGGCAGGCAGGGCTGAGAGGTCCACAGCCAGTGTTATCTAGTAAATGAAGTCATGGGATCACCATTGGACTTGTGGAGTTGATCGTTTCATAATGTATTTCCAGAGAGCTGAGCAAATACTATAGGTAAGTTGGGAATGTTTATTTTAGTACAGATTTTACTGTTCTACTTATTATTTAAATATACAAGCAGTGGCTCCTAAAAGAATCAGAATCTAGGTAAATGAGTTGCTCATTTCTGCTCCTTTAGCGTGAATTATATTCAACAACAAATCAGACTTTCTCCATGTGATTGGTCATAGGTCAGTCCCTGTGCACGTGACATTGATTCTTCGGGATCACTGTGAAATATCAGACCCGCTGGGAAGGGCCTTCCTGCGTGGCTGCACACGTGGCTCTCTCCTCTCTTCTTCCCTGGACATCTTCATACGTTCCCTGTTGGAGCCACTTTTTCATTCATTTCCATACTATGCCCTCCAGGCTGATTCCCTTTCTCTGTGGGCAGTGTTGGCATCTAACCCCTTCTGTGCTTCATTTCCTTTTCTTTTCCATGGAAATGTTCCACCAGGATCCGACCTTCGGTTCTCATCCCTGCGCTCTCTGCTTGGCAGAACCTTTCATCCTCATGAGTTTGTGTCACTGGCCCCAAGTCTCCCTCAAATTCCTGGCCTCCATTTGTTGGCAGTCACTACTTACCTTCATTCATGGATGCCATTTCAGACTAATAGGCCCTAAACTCATACTCTGCCTCCTACACCACACTGCCCCTGTCCTCCTCTGTCTTTGGACAGTTGTTTCTCCATCTTGCTGGCATATCAGCATCAACTTCGATTATTCCTTCTTCCCTGCCTCTTGTCATCAGTCACTGGCCAAGCTGTGTCAGTCTTGCTTCTGCAGGGAAGCAGTGAACCAGAATGCTGAGGAATGGCATTCTAGAACTGAGGTTGAAGCCCTTAATGTGTAACCTGCATCTGTAAAACTGAAATAATAAAATTCACTTCATAGCACTGTTGTGAGGATTACATGAGTTGTTTCTTTATTCTCAGAACAGTGCAGGGGGTGCACAGTAAACCCCCAACAGATGTGAGCTGTTATGATTAGAATTCATTTTGCATGTCCACCCCCCCTTTCCTGCTCACCCTGTAATGGTACTAATCCAGGCACTTGTTATTTGGTGGACACTGAGGAAGTTCCTAATTGACATCTTTCTCCCCAGGATCTCCTCAGTCCAATTCACCTTATATTCTGCTGACAGGTCAGTCTGACAGATGGCAAAGATTTTTACTCTCCTGCTCAAAAAGATGTAATTGAGAAAATAAAGTTCTTAACTTTTTTGTTCTATCTTGAAGATGCTGTACTATTTCCCATTCTCACTTACCAGTATTGCCTTGCAGGGAACTTTCAGCCCAGCCAAGGTGATGGTTTTGCTTTCCTTCAGCTCTGCACTTCCCACCTTGCCTTGGCTCGTGGTGGACTGTCTGCCAGGACTGACTTCCTCTTCATGCTCTTCCTTATGTGGCTAAGGCTTTCTTATTTTCAAAGGTCTCCTCACAAGGGTCTATGCAAGGAGACTTCTTTTACCACTTCTTGGCCCCATAGGAGGTAATGGGCCCTTTCCTCCGTAGCAACTTATCTGTATAACTCATGGTTCTTTTAACTTTCTGCTGTGTGTTTGTGTTTTAGTTACTTAAGTACCTTTATTATTCTTAAGTTTAGAGCAAATTTATACTTGATACAGCTTTAAATTACTCACATTTATATCATGCCTCATTATAGCCAGTGGTCAGGACACAGACACGGAATGAATGAATGAGTCTCCGTGGGTCTGAGGACCCAGTAAAGGGCACTCAGTTAGTAAATGACCAATATGTCGAAAAAATCTCTTGCACACTTTGAAAAAAGAAACAAAGAAGATATTTATTATTTATTCCCAGACAACATTATTTATTATTCATGGTCAAGCCTCTCTGACTCTAGTAAGAGTTGCATTTTTAATTTATAGAAACCACAGCATTTGGGAGTCAACATAGACTTGGGGGTGTGGTCCAACCCCTACGGCCCAGAGGGAGAGTGATTAATCCTGGGTGCAGATCAAGGGATCAGCAGCTGAGAATCTCCCTAGCTTAGACTGCTGATGAGTCGTGTAGTCTTGGAGTAGCGTGCTTTTCTCTCTATTGTTTTAAAATAATCTCTGTTGTTTAGTAGTAATCTCAGAGTTCAAATAAAGTTCCTTTCAAACTCCAAAATAATTTCCGAAGGGAAAATTTATTCACCATCTATAAAGAGGTCATAATTAGCATAATGGCACATTTTAAAAAATGAGACAATTTAGACTGCCCCATATTTGTGATACCATAAGAAACAATGGAAATGCTGGAAGCAATGGGATAGGAATCCATTAGTGTAGATAGTTTCTTCCTGAATGACAATAGCCATTTCACAAACTTTTCATAGGTAGAACTGGTCATTTGCACACTGCCTTCCCTCCCCTTTTTCACAAAGTCATTATTTTTTTCCTAATTTCTACAAATTTCAAAGAGTGATTTTCCTCATCTATAAAATATAGAATATAAAGTTACCCTCATTGGATCCTTGTGAGGTTAGTAAGAAAATATGTATGAAGCACCTAATGCAAAGCAAGTTCTTAAATTATTAGTCCCCCTTTCTTCTTTGTCCCCAAACCAAGGCATAGGTGCATAGAATATATGTTGCCATTCCCTATTTTATGCCCAAATTAGACATGTCAAAATCTTCCTAATATATACCTCCTGGCTGAGCCCAAGGATAGCTTGGAATCCCTTTGATTACTATACTCCAGGCAGCTATTACCAATCAGTTGGAGTGCACACATGAGATAAAAATTATTTGTCATCTTGTCATCATGGATACATAAAGTATGATTTTTTTCCTAATTTCTAATAGGTTCAGCTACATCTGTCTGCTTAGTTCCCACTCCATCTCAGTCTAGCACTTTGCCTCCTGACTTTGTTTCAGTTCCAGTTCCAGCCATGTTCTTTCCTGATTTTTTTTCTTTACTTATATTCCAAAATGGTTCCATGAGACCAAAGACAAGATTTCCTAGGCTTTGGCTATCGAAAGTTACACTATGCTGATTTGATTGTAGTAACTTTGGTTATTATTCCATTTTCTTAAAAGAAACAGTATTTCCCTTTTGTTTCAGCAAAAAATATGAAAGATTTTTAGTTCCAAACACCTTTTTTAAAAGTTTGAACACCAGACTGAAAAACAAAAACAAAAACAAATTAGAACCTGCATGTAATAGTATATAGGCAGTTGCCTAAGAAACCTTAGTTTGAAAATATTCTCTCTTTGAATTTTGGATATTCCTTGATAATTTCTAGTCCTTCATTGTAATCTATATAAACCAGAATAAACCTCTCTGCTTGTTATAGGGTTTATAGGAGATAATTCATGAAGAGTGCTCACTTAACACTATCACTGAGAAAGGATTCAATGATCACTGAAATTATCATTAATTTATCCAAGTGTAGTTTTAATGTAAAAAACAAGGCACTTAATTCTCTAAATTTTCCACTGGGGCAACAGCATCTCATTTCCATCTTCTGAAAGAATGTATGACCTTTGACAAAAATCTCAAACTTAAGCAAAAAATTGCTTAATGAGCTAGTTTGCCAGAATTAGTGAGAGATATAATGAAAGATGTTTTACATTTGGACCCTCTTTTAATTTTTTAATGAAATAATTGCTTTCAAATATTCTATAGAAAGCTAAGGTGATTTTTTGAAAAATAACCTAACCCGAGGAAATGGTATAATGGAACTGATGGTATAATTTTAGCTCAGTTAGCATTAGGGGTATATTTTAAATTTAAATGTATCTCAGTGGAAAGATACATATTAAACTGTTAAAACAATGTATCTTGATGTGTTAGGGATAGAATTAGAGGCAGTGAATCTTTTTATTTATATATTTTTGTATTGAGTTTTTGCAACTATTATTTTTAATAGTAAATCTTCAAAGACCATCATAGTTTTGATACAAATCATTTTTATTTTGGCCTTTGGTAAAATTATGATGGTAAAATTGTGATCTGTCTTTCTCCTTACTTTGTAAGATTTGATTCCATTTCCCTTTCTCTTTACTGTAGCATCCATGTTATTTTTCTATTAAATTTACTGCCAAAAGGATATGAGAAATTCAGCACTCCTAAATATAAATTCTAAGAGCATACATTTTTGCCCTTCTAAAATATATTTGCTGTTCAACAAAGATCAAAGTCATACGGTCACACATAAAGATCCCCTTGCTTGAAATTCTTTTATCTATCAGCAAGAGGATGGTTTTTAGGTGAGGAAGACTTCTTGACTCCATAAATGTCACATCATTTAAATATTGGAAGTGGCCTAATCTGCATTGTATGTAAATAAGGACCTTGCTACTGAACCACATGACAGGATTATAGACTCACTGATGCTGGTGATTCTGCACTGAGATATGTAGACATACACATTTATAGGTTTTCCCCCCGCCCCCTTCAGGGAAATGAGGAGCCGTTGCGGTTTTGAACAAATGAATGACATAATCTATCCTAAATTTGAAATGATTACTCCAGCTGTTGAGTGGAAACTAGGCTGTAGGGGAAAAGAGGATTGGAAATAGCTCGTTTAAAAACTGCAGTAATCTAGTTGAGAGACGATGGTAGGTTGGTAGGGGAATGGTAGTATTAGGCATTGGTCAGCTTGTGGATATTTTTGAGAGTTGAGCCAAGAGGCTTTCCTGGTGAAATGGCTATAAGATGCAAGAACCAATGATGACTCCAAGGTTTTTGGCCCAGGCTGGAAGGGTGAAGTTGCCATCAACTGTGATACTGTGATGGTAACTAGTATTTCACACTAATTCTCCTTAAGAAGGTACAGGAAAAATTCATCTAGAAAAGGCTAAGGGAAGTATTGGTCCTGGTTTTGACTCTCTCTCTCTCTCTCTCTCTCTCATCTTATCTTTTGGGTCTGAATAGTCCTCCATCTTCTTCCAATTTGTATCTGATTTAGGTCAAATGAATAACCTGCTTATATCAGAATTAATAGACTAACTGAAGATAATTTTTTACCACTCTCTTCAATTGCTGAAAGATCAAATTCTAAGTTCAGAATCTTCATAAAGTGCTTTAATAAAGCTATGATGATTTAGGCTCTGGTTAGTATTCAGACATCTGCATAGTCCTAAAATTTAAAGAGGTGCCACTCTAATATCTGCATGCAAACAAATGTCTGTTGTAGAACCCTGGTAATTTTTGAGTGCCTGTTACCACCACAGTGCATCAGTGTTGCTGTATTTAAATGCTACCACCAACCGAAACTGCACTGGCTTTTTTTTTTTTTTTTTCATTTAAAATTTTTTGCCCACTTATGCATAAATGACATCCAACTAATCAAGCCATTGGGAGAGATCTGCCAGTTATATACCATCATTTACTTATATTACCCACACCAAGAACACTGCCTGTTTCTTATTCATCCAATTAAGAAGAAGCAATAGAAAAGATATTTGTTCGTTTCTCCTTTAAAAATATTCCTTATCTGGCAAGGACTATAGGACAAATAAGATTTTAATTTTCTAAGAATATTATTAAACTTTCTCCTTGATACCCCAATGACATAAGAACATTTTATAATTATATTCTCTGAGCACAGTTAAAAAATCAATGGAAACCAAACTGAATGGCTGTAAAATGTTCTGGAACAACTGTTAAACAGAATCAATAGACTGAAAAGAAGAGGACTGGTGATGCTTTATACTGACAATCTTTAAAAAAGGGATATGAATAGAGTATTTTTCAAGGACTAGGTAGGATAAAGCTGTTCCCTTTAACAAACTATTTTAGTCCTTGTGTAAGTTTCCCTTTTTCAGCTGATTAGTATTCCTATTAATCACAATGGACTAAATAATGTTTAATAAAGAATTTTTACTTTGATGCATCACTAAAGGGCCCTTAATGAAGGCAATACAACAAATGATGTAATTGTTTTGAATAGAACTGGCCTCTTGAAACTAGTGGCTCTCTAAGCCTCCTTAGACCTCTGTTTCTTCAAAGAGGAAAGTAAGCAACAGACTTTCCTATAACACGCTGAGCATTAATAGTTAAAAGAAGTATTAGACCTCTTTTTTTCTTATCTCCACAGCTCCAGGCAGAAGACCATTTATGACTACTTCTTCGTGAACATAATATAAGTGGGGTGACCATTTGTCCCTGTCACAGTGCATGACTCTTCTCCTTGCATATTTATTGAAACTGTCAAAAGCTTCCCAGTTTGAATAGTAAATTATATGATCATTATAGCCGTAAGAGATTCTGATCTCCAAAGAAGTTGCACTTTGATTAAATGAATGGGCTAAATGTAACTTTAAAGGTTACCAGAGATTCATGTATACAGAGCTGATAATCACGCACAGGAACAAATTTAGTCTGTTTCAGCAATCCAGGTGGTCAGCCTCCTGTAGCCATGCCATAGGAAGCCATCTTTCCAGGTATGGTTTGCTTTTTTCTTCTTTTTTGTCTTAAAACAAAGCAAGAACTGTCGCCACCAAAAATGTCTATTTCTGTTTTTTTTTTTCTTGGCTGTATGGGAGTATGTGTGATTTAATCAAGATTAAAAGTAGGTAGGTCCCAAATTTCAGAATTTCAGACATTGGAAAGTTTTAGGTATTTAAGAGTTTCTGTTCAGAGATAGCTGTTGAATATGTGTGTGTGTGTGTGTGTGTGTGTGTGTTCTCCTTGGAATAAAAGGAATTTATAACCTCTTGTAAAGGTCTTATAGTTACATCTGTGACAGAATTTACTATCAACTTATCTTTCCTCCATTAACAAATATAAAACTGGATGAAATCTTTGAAGCACCTTTTAATGAGGCTTTGGAAAACACATGTGTGATCCTTGAGAGAAGGGAAATAAACAAGGTAAATGCCACATTCACCCTGGCTTTCTGTGTGGGGGCACTTTCCAAGTGATAACACATGGAAACATAAAACAGCCATCTTGCTGGGCAGTGAAAATAGTTTCAAAATTTGTGGGGTGTTGAAACTTGCAGGATGGGACATTAGAGTGTAGGATGATCTATAGAGAAAGAATTTTAGAAATATGAATTTAGGATTCTCTGAGTCTATAGCTGATCATGTATAGGTGAGAATGCCAATTCTGGCAGAAACAGTTACTGAAAGCTTTTAGCTGTATGGATATTCTGAAAGTAGCATAGGGTTGAGAGATGTTGGAATTCTCAACATTCAGAGGAGAGGAACCTCAACATATTAGGTGTTTGAGGTGCCAGAAAAGACATGTTTAGAGTAGGCTAATTTAGCCCTATTGTAAGGGTTACACTAGTCTTGCCCTAACAGTCTTTTATCAAAGTCCTTGACAGGATAAAACCTATCTATCAATTTTCTGCCTTAAAGAAAAAAAAAAAATTAACTAGCTCTAAGAAAAAATAACAAGATCTAGACTCTTAAAAGTGTAGCATTCACAGTGTCCAATAGAAAATAAAATATTTTTAGAGAAGTGAAAAAGCAGGAAAATGTTAACCATAATTTAAAAATATTCAATAAAACAGAACCAGAGATAACATAGATATTTGAATTATTAGACAAAGTGTTGAAAAGCTATTATGAAGATTAGATAATTTAAAAGAGCTTAATGAGTCAACAGGTAGAAAATCTCAGCATAGAAATAGAAATTATAAAAATAACCAATGAAAGCACTAGTCCTAAAAAATACATTATCTGAAAGGAACAATTTAGTGGGCTGACTTATTACCAGATGGGAAGCTAAAGGAAAAAAAAATCACTGAATTCTATGATGGCACTAGAATTATCTTAACTGAAGCACAAAGAAGAAAGAGGAAGAAACTTAAAAAATAGACTTAGCCTCAGCTACTTATTGGACAAGTTTATCAAGCAATGTAGCAGTGTGCAGTTTGAATCTTAGAGTTTGGAGAGAAGTATTCAAAGACCTAATGACCAAAACTTTTCCAAATTTGAAGAAAAATATCAACCAACAGACCTAAGAATATCTGCAAACCCCAAGTAGGATAAGCATAAAGAAAAATAACATGTAGGTACACCATAATCAAGCTTCTGAAAACCAAAGATAAAATATCTTTATCTAGAGGAGAAAAGACATATTATATAAAGGAAAACATGCTAAGAATTACTGCTGACTTCATGCAAATAGTAATACAACCCAGAAGACAGTCAAATGGTATCTTTACTGAAAGAAAAAAGGTCAACCTATATTTATTCACTCATTGAAAATATCCTTCAGAATTTAATGTGAAGTACTGACTTTAAAACAAACAAAAACAGACACCAAAACTGTTAAAGGTAGTTCCTCAGACTTAGGAAGTGACTGGTGAAAACAGATCCACATGAAGGTATACAGAATGCCAAAAAAGTAAATATTTTGGGTAACTGTAACTACTTCATCTCCCTAATTTTCAAACTTCTTTAAAAGATAACTAGAGTAAAAATACTATTTATAATTTGAGATTTAAAACATTTGTAGAAGTAAAGAATATGATAATAGTACAAATAACGTGTGTGTGTGTAATTTGAACAAAACTACCAACTAACTTAGCCAAATTGATATTTATAGAACACTTCTTCTAACAACTGCACAGTAAAGATTCTTTTCCCGAGTACATAGAACATTCATTAAGACAGATTTTATGCTGAGCCATAAAATAATTACCAATAAATTACAAAAGACTGAAATCTCACTAAGATAGAATTACACTAGAAATCAGCATCTAGAAGACATTTAGTACATTTACAAATATTTGGAAATTAAACAACACATGTCTAACTTGATCAAAGAACTCATAAGGAAATTTGAAATATTTCAAACTGAATGATGATGAAAACTAAAACAAAAAGTTGTGTGGGATGCAGATAAACCATTAAAGTGATTAGAGTGAAATTTATTGATTTAAATTCTTATTTTTGAAAACAAAAACTAAGATTAAACATATAAATATGTAAAAGATGTATGTATATACATACACATGTATCATATGTGTTACATATGTAAAATATAACATTGATAAGCAAGTAGAGTTTATAGCAGGAACATATGACTGGTTATTATTGGAAAATCAATGTAATTCATCATGCTAACTGAATAAAGGAAGAAATCATATAATCATCTGAATAGATTGAGTAAAGCATTTGACAAATTCATTATATAGTAATTATAACAGCTCTTAGAAACCTATGAATTGAAGCAAACTTCCTCAATCTGATAAAACTCTTCCTTAAAAGACCTGCACAGAAATCAGGCTTTATGAAGAAAGACTAAGTGTTACCCACCCCTCAAATCAGGAACAAGGCAAGAATGTCTCACTTCTATTTGACTTTGCACTGGGGGGCCTAACCAGCACAATCATAAAAGAAAAAGTCATATAGATGAAAGAGGAAGAAATTTAAAAAAAAATTTATTAACCGATGAACTTATTTTAAACATAAAAAATCCTATGGAAACTTTAAAACAACGACTGGAATTAATAAGTGAATTTAGAAAACTGTAGAATATAAACACCCAAATTGTTAACATGTCAGCTTTCCTCAGATTGGTGTATAGATTCAATACAATCCCAATAAAAATCCCAGCAGTTCTGTGGTGGTAGTTGTTGGAATTGACAAGGTAATTTTGGAGTTTATGGGAAAAGTGCAGCACCTAGAATAGAACAAATAACAAAGTTGGAAAGCTTACACTACTTGATTTCAGCATAGACCATGAAGCTACAGTAAATGAGACAGTATGGTACTGAAATAAGGTTAGATAAATAGATCAATGGGAAAAACTAGACTCAGAATTATGCAATTGATTTTTGACAAGTGTTCCAAAGCAATTCAGTGAAGAAAGGAAATTTTTCAATAAACTGTGGTGCTAGAATGATTAGATAAATGTATGGGGGAAAAAAAAGCAAATTCCTATCTCATATCATAAACAGAAATTATCAATAAAAAATAAATAGGCTAGCAGAAAGTATTCACAAACCTAAATCTGACTAGGTTCTTTTATTGAGAATATATAAAGAATTCCTATGACTCAAAAACAAAAAGACAAATAGCCCAATCAAAAATTGGGCAAGACGAACAGACGCTTCACAAAGGAAAATATATGAATGGCCTATGTAAGTATAAAGCAGTCATCAATGCAATTAGTCATCAGGGAAATGCAGAGTAAAACCACAGTAAGATACCACTACAAAACTACTAAATTGGCTAAAATTAAAAAGACTGACCATGGCAACTTTTGCTGAGGACATGGAACAATAATACATTGCTGGTGAGAGGGTAAAATGTTGCACCTTCCAATGAAAAAGATTTCGCAGTATTACACTTTTTTTTACAAAGTTATTAAGCATACCTGCACTACGATCCTTCTCATTATTTACCCAAGAGGAATGAAAGCAATTGTCCCTAAGATTCCTTAAGGTGTATTTATGGCAGCTTTATTCTTAATAGCCTATAACTGAAAACAATCCAAATGTCTATCAACAGGATACTGGACAAATAATTGTGGTATATTCATATAGAGTAATATTATTAAGCAATAAAAAGGCACAAAGTACTGATACACCCAATAACATGGATGAATCTAAAAAATACGCTGAGTGAAGGAAGCCAGACACACACACAATGTACATATTGGATGACTCCGTTTTTATGAAATTCTAGTACAGGCAAATCTATTCTATGGACATAGGGATCTGTGCTGTTGCTTCAGTTGGAAATAGGAAGGAAGTGACTGGGAAGGGGCATTCAGGAAAGTTCCCTAGGGAATGTAAACATTCTGTATTTTAATAGGGCTAATGGTTACACAGAATGACACATTTATCAAGATTCATCAAACTGTACAATTAGGAATTAAAAAATACTATTAATAGGAAAAAATTAATGACATTAAAAGAAGAGTCTACTACCTCCCCAGAGAGTACAACAGAAGGAA
This sequence comes from Manis javanica, assembly GCF_040802235.1. Classification (NCBI taxonomy): domain Eukaryota; kingdom Metazoa; phylum Chordata; class Mammalia; order Pholidota; family Manidae; genus Manis; species Manis javanica. The sequence goes on along the minus strand of NC_133156.1, from coordinate 98,756,893 downwards.
AGGACACTTCCTTCACCTTGAGGGATGAGAAGAGAGGAGAGGGGGAATCACCTGCAGTGATTCCTGCAGCTGAAATTAACTGTTTCAGCATGAAAGATGCAAGATCTGTGAGATTTCTTGGCCCTTGGTCACTCCAAGTTGAGGGGTGTGGTGACATTGAATCGAGGTGTTTTGGATCAGTTACAAGGTGACTCAGAGTTCATTTCCTTTCTGATTTATAGCTCATTTTTGGAAGTGTTATCCAGAACTAGCTTGGAAGTACAATGGTAGATTGAGCTCTGTGCCTTAAATGCAGCACCATCTCTGCTATCCTGAGTGTTTGCGTCAATTGTTAACCCCTGTAGACTTCAACTGTGGAAATAATATAAATTTCGTTAGATGATACTTGTCAAGGATATTGGGATGTAGGAATGGAAAAGTGGTGAGGAAAATACTGGTCATTATTTCATGATTATACAAGTGTGCACTCTCCCTCTCACAATGAACCTGGGCTGTTAAAGTAACTGATTCCTATGTTGACCCTCATGTAAGCGTCTGCTTTGTTGGTCATTCTGGGTGTGTTTGCTCAAGTACCTGAGTAACTGTTAAAGTAGTGCTGGAGCACTGAGCTCTGGTTCTTCCTTCACGATTTTTTTCAGGATTTAGAGGTTACCTTACTTTCCAGAAAAGACAAGCTTTTAATAAATAGCATTTTTATAAGCCTTGAAGCTCAGATTGAAGATGGGACTTCTGGGAGAATTTTTTATTTAGAGAGAACAATTAAAACCATAGTCAGTTTGTTTTTATTTTTAGACTCTTCCAAGACTCAGGATAAAAAGGCATTGTTAAATTAATATTTAATTAAACCAAGATATAAACATGGAGATTTCTTCATTTCTCTCCCATAAGCCTCTGAGCTTTTGCCCTTCAGCTCTTAGCTGTCCTGGTGGGCATGGCCACATTTTGGGCCCGGTGATGATGGTTGTATCCCTTTAAGACCCACCTCCGTTGGGGCTGTGGTTAAGCCCTGGGTCTTGGTCACTCCCTCTTGTATGCTTTGACAGCTGGACTGTGGGAACCTTGAGGGCAGAGGCTGCACTTTACTCCTCTTTAACTCCAGGTATAGTATCTACTGCACCATGCCAAGTGTGTGCTGAATACAGGAATAAATGAGAGAATAAGTCACTGAGGAAATTAAGCTTGTTGATTTCTTAAAGTTCATTTAGGCTTTCTGGAAAAGGTGAGTTTTTTTTTTCTTTAATGAAACATTTTGTAAAAGAACCTCAATTTTATGTAGGGCCGTAGTATGTTTAAAACTATCTATTATTAAGTTTGTTTTTATATCTGGAATGAAAAAATAGATAGGAATACTTTTGCTTATGTGGCATAAAAAGAGTCACCCTTTTCATTCCCTGCAGTCTTGGAGCAATGTCCCAGCCGAGTTCCTAGCTACCAAATATGAGGCCATTTTCACCAACAAGCTAAAGAGCTTGGTATAAGCACATGATATGCTTATTTGGCTATTGTGAAAAGGATTATCCTGTCTAATGAGGAATATTACCTCGTATTTATTCTTAGGCTACATTCATGGTCAGCCGAAAGGCCAACATATGTTTGCCCTAATTTTATTTCTCAGTAGAGATGGGGTTCTTAGGAGCTAAAACACCAGTATTGTGTGTGATTTATAAATAGGTATTTCATATCCTAGGTATACATTTTCAACCCAACTACCACATTGCAGGGCTTCCTGGCTGAGAAAGTAGCAAAAGTATACTTTGTAGAGTGTGGGGAGGAGGAGGCAAGACTGCCTGGATATTGTTACAAACCCAGCGCTTTGTTTTGGGGATTCTCAGTGTTCTTACAATTACTTATACTATATTGTGCTTTCCTGATGAGACTCTGAACTACATAGTAACTGGGTCACTGTGTTTTGTCACTCTGTATCCCCTACATCCTTGCACTTTGTGAGCAGTTAATAAGTAATTGTCGAATGAGTGAATAAATTAGAATATGCAGTGAAGATCAACTGCTACTTAAAAGTAATCTTTCTATCCTGATACTAAAAAAGCTAATTATGTAGTGTTTTATCTAGGAAGTTCTTGTAACACTTACTTTCCACTTATATTGTAGTTATTTAAGTGCATATTAAATCATACTACCAGATTGTTAAGTTCTTGTCCAGAGGAAATATTTCTAATTTACCTTTACATTTCCTTCCGTGCCTACACACATTCAGCAGTCAATCAGGTTAGTTGTTGAATGAATGAATCATAAGGAGCCCTGTAGAACCTATTAACATTTAATAAGTATTTTACTAGGAAAGCAAGGAATTTTACCTCCATTAAATCAAATCAATCAAGCATTTAGTTAATGACCCCTGCTTTTCTTTCTGGATATGTGACATTGGCGTATGCAGGCTCTGGAGGATGCCTTATATAAGTAGAATGTACTATGGACAGCACATCCCTCTGAATTCCTAATTCCATTATTCAGAACTTCTTTAATTATATTGCCCTTCTATTAGATAAATGTGCTGGTTCTCATGGAGTGCTGCAAGGCAAAAAATGCTTTTATTTTCTGTCGATTTACCCTATAACTGATCAGCATAGAGATTCTGGTTATTAGAGAATCAAATTAAGCCTGTGGCCCTTGTGCTATGGACCTTGGGTCTGTAGCATCTAGCCTATAATGATGGAGGCAAAAAGGAAGTGAAACAGCGATTGCTCCCACCTTGGGGAAGACTTTTGCAGAGAGAGCTGTGAGCCTTCACTGACTCCTTAGACAACCTCATTCAGCCTGAGATTATGTATGTCTCACCCCACGGAAATTCAGTGTACTAGAACTTCCTCCGGAGTGTTTTCTGAGATAACTTTGAAAACATGTAAGAACAAGTGGCCTATCTCTCAGATGGACTAGGGAGGTGACATGTAGGTTTTGAGTCCTTTTTGTTGTGGGAATGGGAAAAATTGCAAAACAGAATGAGGGACAGAGATTAGCAGAATATTCTATGAACAGAAATAGGAATAAAAGAGTAGTAAGAGGAGAAACAGGAAAGAAAGAGAAACCTGCATGACCCAAAGGCCAAAGGCATGGGTAGTTTCAATAAGGCAAAGTTAAAGGACCACTTAAAGGATGCAGAAAACAAGGACTGGGGGGTAAAGAGCAATTTGGCTTGTGGGGAGGGGGCTGATGTAGACTAAAGTGTGCCATTTAAGTGGTGTGCTAATGAGGAAAGCTGATTGGAAAGAAGGTAATGAAGAAACAAGTGGTAAAGAAATGGAAGCAGTGACTATAACCCACTTATTCTAGAAATGTGGCCATGTTCTGTGAAAATAATATTTCGTGTCTATTGCCTTTATTTTTCCATCCTGTTGGCTCAGTTTGAGTCATAAAAACTTTTCATTTGGGTCAGAGAGGGAAAAGAATTTCCTGTAGCTGGGGAATTTGGACAGAGCTGGCAAGGTCACCTCTTAGGCCATCTTCCTATTCGACTTTTCTATTTGGAACATTAAATGATGATGAGTGGTTCTGTTTTCATGTTAGAACTCCTTTCATGGTTTCCACAGGCAAGGAAATGAGATCTGAGTTCTAAAGGGGCAAAGTGATTGAAATACAGGGAAGGGGTGGGGAGGAGGAAGCTTGTGGAAGACAGTTGAGAAGACTAAGGTTTGGGGCATGAGGTGGTGGAGGCCAAGGGCAGTGCATTTATTTTAGAGGCAGAGATTTAGGGGCTCAATGCTTGTTGTTGGCCTAAGGTGGGAGGGACAGGCCTGTTTGTTAATTCTTTCTTAGTGCAAGTCGAGGGAAAAGATTATTATGTTGGTGGTTTTTCTCCTTCTGAGTTCCTGTGGCTGCACTTGCCCCTGATTTAGATTGAGAAGGGCCTGGGGCATTTTTGTAGAAACTAGTATGTTTTTGAAGGAAGGTCTGTTTACCATTTGTCTCTTTTGCTGCTTTATGGATGGAGTAGGGGGGAAGATTAGTGGGTGACTTACAAGGTCAGGAAGCCTGGGTTCTGGTGACCATTCTGTCTGTTACTGGCCTTATGACTTCCATCAAACTACTCAAACATCTCTAAGTCTTCATTGTCCTGTCTGTAAAATGGCTTTAATGATACCTGCCTATCTTCTAGATTGGTAGGGACAGATGAAATATATTAGAAAGCTCTTTAAAACCAAATAGTGCATTATAAGTAAAATGCAATGTTATCAAGCAAAAGAAGAAGGGAAGTGGAAGACAACGGAGAATTGAGTCATGGATAAACATCCCTTCTCTTTCCCATTTACTCTCATCCCTGCCGGGTAGTTGTGAACCAGCCTCCTTCGTGGACCCCGTAATTGAGCTGAACTGACTCCTCACTAGGCCAGAAAGTGAGGAGGCAGGTTACAAAGCAGGAAATCAAAGTTCTGGGATTCTGTCAAAGCTTTAGTTTGTACAAAATGCCTCTCATGGGGCCCTACCACACGTTTAGCACCCATAAATGTTTATGTTCTTCCCTCTTCTCAGCTTCTCTTCTAGCCATACACTAGCCTTATTAATGCTACTCAGAGGTACAGGTAGGTTTGAGAGCCCAGAAGCATACATGACATTAGGCCATCTCTTTAAGCAGAAAATTATAACAGTATCTTTTACAAATTTTGTCAAAATATGGTCAGTAGAGCAGATTACTGTGGACAGCTCAAGGCCTTGAAGGGATCTATAGAAGTGAATCTTCCTGAAGTTTAAACATTAGCTTCATATAGAATCTGCCTCAGATGTTGATGAAATACCCACTGCTATGTTCAGCAATCCTGTGTTGTGTGTGTGTGTGTGTGTGTGCGTATGCTCAACTGAAACATTTGTTCACATATATGCATGCATACAGCCTCTTAAAAGAGCTGCATAGTGTGTATACTTCCTGACATTTAAAACAAAGTGAGTTAAAAGTAATTTTGGTTTGAGAGTTTTATGAAAGTCATTTAAAAACCTTGAACTTTAAAGTATCACAGGTGAGAATCTCTGCTTCAGGTTACTTTTTCTTAAAGCTGCCTGTGAAGCCCAACTTATAAAATATGTTACTTAGGTTGCAGAGTGTTTTGCTATTTTTTCTGTTTGTAGTGATAGAGCAAAAAATAACTTGAGTCATTTAGTGCAGTCCACTGCCTTCAGCAGACCGTATTGAAATCATTACCAGTAGGCAAGAAGCTAGCCCACAGAGGAGCCCCCCTATCCTAGCTTTACAAGCCACCACTCCTATTGGGACTTTCACCTCTGAGTAACCAGTAGTTTCCAAGGTGTAACAAGAATGTCACATGCACTGCCATTCAGAATGTACCCATTTATTAAGGCCAGGAAGATATCTGGTGTTTGCTTTTTTCACAGTTAAGAAAAACTGTTTCTTTGAATCTCACTAGTCTATTTCCTATTTTGTTTGTTGACTTTGTTTTAGTTAAAACTTACAGAACCCTTCAGCCTGTGTCAGAACATTGCCAGTTTCATTTGAGAGTCATCCCCCATGCATAACCTTTAAGACAAAAATCTGTAACACAAAGCCTATTTTCCTGGGAATTGATGGGCAACGTACTGTGCAGTTGTTGAGAGAACTCAGTTTGTGGTTTGGCCTTAAGCTATTTTACCTTTATTATAAAAACCCCAAAAACTTGGAAAATGAAAAATGTAGAAAGAACATAAGAATTACCAATATTTCATAACCTAGCTATAGCAACTATTAACAATTTGATGTCTTTTCTTCTATTTTCCAATTTATGATATACATAGATATTTGCAGCAAATAGTACATTTTTTCACCCTTTCCTTCACTTGGTAACAATTAATAAACATTTTCCCATATTATAAAATTTATTAAAAAATGTTGATACAGAAATGATTCTTAAGCTTACAGATATACTTTTGTTTATTGCTATTTCTCTTGGATCTGTTTTTTTATGTAGGGTTTGTAGAACATTAATAATAGCTTCTGTATTTCTTTAAATTAAGTAATATACCTATATGTTTTCATTTTAAGTCTCAAATAATTGAAGTTTACCAGTATATCCCACCCTCAGAGATAACTATTGTTAACAATTTTGCATGTACCATTCTAGACTTTTCCTGTGCACTTGCATTTATATATGTGAACATTTAGAAAATAGATTTTTGTAGTTCATGCTTCTTTATAATTTAACAAATCCTTTACTGTTGATTATTCAGATTGTTTCTAATTTTTATTATCATAAATAATAAATAGCTGCTCGACACATAAGTGTTGAATGCAACTCTGATCCTTTCTTTGAAATAAACTCATAAGGTTATTGGGTCAAAGCATATGGTTCCATGGAGATGATCTTAAGAAGATAGTATATACTGATATACACCTTTCGTTGTTGCAAACTGGAAAGCTTTTAGTGGTGAGTGAATGTATGCATCTGTCTAATAAACAAGAAACAGAAAAGCAATGGGAAATTTAGGGAAACAATTATAGAAGAAAACCATGGGACAAGCTGAAATGTAGTATTATTTTGAGTTATTGTATGTAAGACAGTGGTTGATGAGACCATAAAGCCAAATCTTTCCTGGATATGTAATTCAGGGAGGAGGTAGACTGGTAATCTGAACGCACAAATAGTTCCTCTGTGTTTAAAACTGCTGTTACCACTACTAGCCTCAGGCATCCCCAAATAGTTTTTTCCTTCATTTCATGTATTATTTTCCTTCTAGTTTAGCATTCTAGTATTACCTTTCTTGAAAACTTATCCTTTCAGTAAAATTAATGTTTTAAAGTGTTTTGTGTGTTTCAAAATAGGATGGGATATTTTTTTGTGGTTGGTTTTGAGACGGTTTAGATTCCTGCTTTTTATCACAGAGTTGACTGAATTTTATTACTTGAAAAATAGAAATGGTTGCTTCTTAATGAACATGTATTAAAAATGCACATAAAGATACATTGTAATCCCAGTTCATAATATTTTACCTAACTGTTTTAATTTGGAAAAAAATCTATTGAGAAATAATACTGCTTGCTACAAGGAAAGTTTTACTGGATCTTGAGCAATTCCTTCAACTTCAGGACAGCCATATTCTTTTGCTAATTTCAAGGAAAAATGAGTTAAATACTTTTATTTTGAAATCGTGTAATGTGATTCATTTATAAATTATTTTAAATCTTTCTAACTATGTGCATAAAAAGTTCAGAATGTTTGCCAAATGGTAATGGTATTTCTGGGTGATAGAATTATGGAAGACTTTTTGCATTCTTTCACTATTCTTTATTTCTTGAAGTTTAAATGTATCATTTTTGCAAAACTATGAAATGATTTTTTAAAAGTACTGCATCAATTTATACTTCTAGAATCATTGTATGAGAGCATAAGCTTTATTATACTTCTACCACATCTTTTTATTTTAATATTAATTCTTGGGTGAAAAAAGTTTTTCTCTGTTAGCTAGATTGGATATGTTTCATTATTTTGTTATTAACCATTCCTCATTGGTAGATATATTCTTTGTACAATTTTCAGCATTTTTCTAGTCAGTATCTATAGCATGCACACAAATTTAAAGACTGAGTGTTTTCCCATTCATCATCTTTTCTTTAATTGAAATTTTATTGAGACAATTGTAGATTCACACACAGTTGCAAGAAATAATATACAGCAATCCCTGTACACTTTGCCCAGTTTCCCCCAGTGGTAACATGTTGCAAAACTGTAATATAATACTACAAGCAGGATATTAGCATGGACAGAATTCAGAAATCTTAACTTAGATTGCCCCAATTTTACTTGCACTGTGTGTGTGGTATGTATATTAAGAGTTCTGTACAATTTTTTCACCTGTTTAAGTTGGTATATTCACCACCTCAGTTTATAACCATAGCCACCTCCTTCTGGCACTCCCCCCCGCAAGCCTCTGCTACCACTAATCTGCCTTGCATTTCTAAAATTTATCCTTTCAAAGATGTTATAAAAATAGAATTCTGCAGTATATAAGCTGAACAGTTTGTAAAGTTGAGAAAACTCGAATGCCACGTGCCAGTGTTGTTTTTTATTTATTTATTTTTCTCCTCTCACAGCAGAGAGCAATTTATCCGGCCTTCCTTGGCTTCAGTTTTCTCTTCTGAAGCTTTTAGCTTCTAGAAACCCTCTGCTTTTCAAAGACTTACATTCTCATTTCAAGTGATTTCTGGTTGTTAGAAATAGGTTTTGAAGTATAGTAAGAGCATGGAATGGCTGTAGCCAATGTTGAGAGGAAATGAAATGAAAACCTGTCTTAAGTTTTGGGAGTGAGAAAGCCCCCAAAGCAGTGAGGGTACACTCAGTGTTTCAGGACTGTCAGAATTCCCCTCCTCAAGTGTGTCTGGGGACATGATAGCAGTTCATGCCTGAGGTGCATTATCAAGACAACATGGTAAAGTTGTCAAAAGCTTGAAGGAAAGGAATAGACTCCTTTTGCTTTGCTCTCTTTTATCAAGGGAAGAAACACTAGAGCCCTGTAGATTGCCCCGTTTTCCTAGTTTGCCACTGTATCCAGATGCCTAGTATCCTGTGGGCTCCACAAGTCCTATGGAATAGCCCCGGGAAAAGTTCTCTGCCTATGATTCCCACCGTTTCCAAGACTCTAGATAGTTTGCTTTTGTATGATTGTCATATGTTGAGAAATTAAGCTATTTTCCCTTCTGGAGTTAGAACTTTAATTTAAAATCAAGCTTAAATAAATTCATAAGAAATATTGGTAAAGTGCAATTCAAATATATTTTTATAGGAGAAAAACAGATGAATATTATACTGCTAAAGTAGATATTTAACATCAGGGCATTGTTACTGCCATGGGTAGCATTTAATTCCCCAAAATTGGGCTGTGGATGAAATACAGTTTATTCTTTTCTCATGACATTATTTATCATTTGAGCCCTCATTTGTCTGGGAAGTAAAAATAAACTGGCTTCGGTCCTCTCACTCCCCAATTTTCTTTAAGCGCCAGGGTTTATCCAGGTGTATGTCAGTGCTGGTATTTGTGGGTGGGGGAAAGTTAAACATTAATGAGACTTGATTAAGATCTTAGGATCTGATCAACATTTAAGGAATGTTTTCCCTCCTCTTGTTAGGATATCAAGACTGACCTTAAGTCTTAGACTGAAGTCAGTAGAGTGTTCCTTGGAATCCATGTATACTTCTAGCAGGACTCTCTTCTGCTCTGCCTCTGGGGCTGAGGGGAGTAGGTGTGGATGGAGGGGCCCCTCCTCCCAGGCAGCTTTCAGAAATTTCATGCTGCTTGAAAGAGGCGCACCACCAGGCAGGTCTTCGTGTCCTAGCCTGTGCTCTGCCCAATCCCTCTCAGTCTTCATTCCTCCCATACCTCCAAACCCCTCCTTTCCCCAGTGCTTTACCTCAAATATCTATTAGGAAGAAATGAAAGGAAACTAACATGTATAGAGCATTTACTGTGTGCCCGTGTTAGACTTTGTCCTCTCTTTAATTTCTTCCAAGCCTTGTCCTCTTAACCTTGACACTGTTTCCAGAATCCAGCCACTGCTGCCCGTCTCCCTGCTACCACCCTGGACTGAACCACCACCCTCTCCCTTCCCTGATTACTGCCGTGGCCTCCTGAGTGGACGTCCTGTTTCTGTCTTTGCCTTTCAGTTAAACCACAGCATGGAAGCCTGAGTGATCCTTTCATACCAGAAGTCAGACCACATCTTGCCTCTGTTTAGAATTTCCAGAGGTTCCCATCTGATGCTGAGTAAAACCCAACACCCTTACAGTGGGCTACAGGGTCCTATGTGATCCTCCGACCCCTAGTTCTCTGACCTCATCCCCCACCATTCACTCCCTCCCTCATTCTGCTCCAGCCACCCTGGTGTCTTCATTATTGTATCAAAGTACAATACATTCCTGCACCAAAGCCCTTGTACTTGCTATTCCTTCTGGCAGAAAGGCTGTTCTACCAAATAATCTGCATGACCACCTGTAGGCCATTGATAATTACCTTATATAAAAATGGAATACTCTATGACAGCACGAGGCAACTATTTTTTATTGTTTGTCTCCTTGAACCCTGCTCCTTACCCCAAATACTGTGTGCTCCAAGAGGGAATGGATATTACCTGCTTTATGCACAGATAGGTCCCCTTCTGAAAGAGCACCTGGCACAAAGGTCTCTATTAATGTTTTGAAATGGATGAAAGAATGAATAATGAATTTAAACAATAAACAATAATCCTTGAAGGTAAATACCTCATTTCTTTCAATTTTTTAAATTATGTATCACTGATATCTTATGATGATTTCAAATACACAACACAGCGGTTCAACATTCACCCATATTATCAAGCCATCACCCCTTCCAGTGCAGTCACTGTGCATCAGTAGTAATATGTTACAGAATCATTAACTGTATTCTCCATGCTGTACTACCATCCCTGTGACCAACCTATATTGTGATTGTGAATTATTGTGCCCTTTTATGCCCTTCTCCCTCTGCCCTATTCCCACTCTCTCCATCCCCTCCCCTTTGGTAACCACTAGTCCCTCTCAGTGTCTATGAGTCTCCTGCTATTGTGATTCTTCTGTTTTGCTTTGTTGTTTTCTTTTTTAATTTTTTATTAAGGTATTATTGATATACACTCTTATGAAGGTTTCACATGAAAAAACAATGTGGTTACTACATTTACCCATATTATCAAATCCCCACCCATACCCCAATGCAGTCACTGTCATCAGTGTAGTAAGATGCCACAGATCCACTATTTGCCTTCTCTGTGCTACACTGTTCTCCCCATGATCCCCCACATCATGGGTACTAAACATAATACCCCTCAATCCCCTTTTCCCTCCCTCCTCACCTGCCCTCCCACATCCCTCCCATTTGGTAACTACTAGTTCCTTCTTGGAGTCTCTGAGTCTGCTGCTATTTTATTCCTTCAGCTTTGCTTCACTGTTATAGTCCACAAATGAGGGAAATCATTTGGCAATTGTCTTTCTCCACCTGGCTTATTTCACTGAGCATAATGTCCTCCAGCTCCATCCAAGTTGTTGCAAATGGTAGGATTTGTTCTTTCTTATGGCCAAATAGTATTCCATTGTGTATATGTACCAACTCTTCTTTATCCATTCATCTACTGATGGACACTTAGGTTGCTTCCATAATCTTGGCTATTGTAAAAAGTACTGCGATAAACATAGGGGTACATATGTCTTTTTGAATCTGAGAAGTTGTATTCTTTGGGTAAATTCCAAGGAGTGGGATTCCCGGGTCAAATGGTATTTCTATTTTGAGTTTACTGAAGAATCTCCATATTGCTTTCCACAATGGTTGAACTAGCTTACATTCCCACCAGCAGTGTAGGAGGGTTCCCCTTTCTCCGCATCCTCGCTAGCATTTGTTGTTCTTAATCTTTTCGATGCTGGCCATCCTTACTGGTGTGAGGTGATATCACATTGTGGTTTTAATTTGCATTTCCCTGATGATTAGTGATGTGGAGCATCTTTTCATGTGCCTGTTGGCCATCTGAATTTCTTCTTTAGAGAACTGTCTCTTCATATCCTCTGCCTACTTTTTAATAGGGTTATTTGCTTTTTGGGTGTTGAGGCGTGTAAGTTCTTTATATGTTTTGGATGTTAACCCCTTATCAGATATGTCATTTACAAATATATTCTCCCATACTGTAGGATGCCTTTTTGTTCTGTTGATGGTGTCCTTTACTGTACAGAAACTTTTTAGCTTGATGTAGTCCCATGAGTTCATTTTTGCTTTTGTTTCCCTTGCTTGAGGGAGATGTGTTCAGGAAGAAGTTGCTTATGCTTATATTCAGGACATGTTTGCCTATATTGTCTTCTAAGAGTTTTATGGTTTCATGACTTACATTCAAGTCTTTAATCCATTTTGAGTTTACTTTTGTGTATGGGGTTAAACAGTAATCCAGTTTCATTCTCTTGCATGTAGCTGTCCAGTTTTGCCAATACCAGATGTTGAAGAGGCTGTCATTTCTCCTTTGTATATCCATGGATCCTTTATCATATATTAATTAACTGTATATGGTTGAGTTTATATCAGGGCTTTCTAGTCCATTCCATTGGTCTGTGGGTCTGTTCTTGTGCCAGTACCAAATTGTGTTGATTAGTGTAGCTTTGTAGTAGAGCTTGAAGTTGGGGAGCATAATGCCCCCAGCTTTATTCTTCCTTCTCAGAATTACTTTGACTATTTGGAGTCTTTTGTGGTTCCATATAAATTTTAGAATGATTTTCTCTAGTTCGTTGAAGAATGCTGTTGGTATTTTGATAGAAATTGCATTTAATCTGTAGACAGCTTTAGGCAGGATGGCTATTTTGACAATATTAATTCTTCCCATCCGTGAGCATGGGATGAGATTCCATTTATTGGTATCTTCTTTAATTTCTCTTAAGAGCATCTTGTAGTTTCCAGGGTATAGGTCTTTCACTTCCTTGGTTAAGTTTATTCCTAGGTATTTTATTCTTTTTGATGTAACTGTGAATGGAACTGTTTTCCTGATTTCTCTCTCTGCTAGTTCATTGTTAGTGTATAGGAATGCCACAGATTTCTGTGCATTAATTTTGTATCCTGCTACTTTGCTGAATTCAGATATTAGATCTAGTAGTTTTGGAGTGTATTCTTTAGGGATTTTTAGGTACAATATCATGTCATCTGCAAACAGGGACAGTTTAACTTCTTCCTTGCCAATCTGGATGCCTTTTATTTCTTTGTGTTGTCTGATTGCCATGGCTAGGAACTCCAGTACTATGTTGAATAGAAGTGGGGAGAGTGGGCATCCTTGTCTTGTCCCCAATTTTAAAGGAAAAGCTCTCAGCTTTTCGCTGTTAAGTATAATGTTGGCTGTGGGTTTGTCATATATGGCCTTTATCATGTTGAGGTACTTGCCCTCTATACCCATTTTGTTGAGAGTTTTTAATCATGAATGGATGTTGAATTTTGTCAAATGCTTTTTCAGCATCTATGGAGATGATCACATGGTTTTTGTCCTTCTTTTTGTTGATGTGGTGGATGATGTTGGTGGATTTTCGAATGTTGTACCATCCTTGCATCCCTGGCATAAATCCTAGTTGATCATGATGGATGATCTTTTTGATGTATTTTTGAATTTGGTTTGCTAATATTTTGTTGAGTATTTTTGCATCTATGTTCATCAGGGATATTGGTCTGCAGTGTTCTTTTTTTGTAGTGTCTTTGCCTGGTTTTGGTATTAGAGTGATGCTGGCCTCATCGAATGAGTTTGGAAGTATTCCCTCTTCTTCTACTCTTTGGAAAACTTTAAGGAGGATGGGTATTAGGTCTTCATTAAATGTTTGATAAAATTCAGTGGTGAAGCCATCTGGTCTAGGGATTTTGTTCTTAGGTAGTTTTTTGATTACCAGTTCAATTTCATTGCTGGTAATTGGTCTGTTCAGATTTTCTGTTTCTTCTTGGGTCAGCCTTGGAAGGTTGTATTTTTCTAGAAAGTTGTCCATTTCTTCTAGGTTATCCAGTTTGTTACCATATAATTTTTCATAGTATTCTCTAATAATTCTTTGTATGTCTGTGGTGTCTGTAGTGATTTTTCCTTTCTCATTTCTGATTCTGTTTATGTGTGTAAACTCTCTTTTTTTTCTTGATAAGTCTGGCTAGGGATTTATCTATTTTGTTTATTTTCTCGAAGAACCAGCTCTTGCTTTCATTGATTCTATTGTTTTATTCTTCTCAATTTTATTTATTTATGCTTTAATCATTATTATGTCCTTCCTTCTACTGATTTTGGGCCTCATTTGTTCTTCTTTTTCTAGTTTCATTAATTGTGAGTTTAGACTGCTTATATGGGATTGTTCTTCTTTCCTGCAGTAGGCCTGTGTTGCAGTATACTTTTAGCATGGCCTTGGCCGTGTCCCACAGATTTTGAGGTGTTGAATTAATGTTGTCATTTGTCTCCATATATTGCTTTATCTCTGTTTTTATTTGGTCATTGATCCATTGGTTATTTGGGAGCATGTTGTGAAGCCTCCATGTGTTAGTGGGACTTTTCATTTTCTTTGCGTAATTTATTTCTAGTTTCACACCTTTGTGGTCTGAGACACTGGTTGGTACAATTTCAATCTTTTTGAATTTATTGAGGCTCTTTCTGTGGCCTAGTATATGATCTATTTTTGACAGTGTTCCATGTGCACTTGAGAAGCATGTGTATTCTGCTGCTTTTGGGTGTAGAGTTCTGTAGATGTCTGTTAAGTATATTTGTTCTGTTGTGTTGTTCAGTGCCTCTGTGTCCTTACTTATTTTCTGTCTGGTTGATCTGTCCTTCAGAGTGAGTGGAGTGTTGAAGTCTCCTAGAATGAATGCATTGCATTCTATTTCCCCTTTTAATTCAGGTAGTATTTGTTTCACATATGTAGGTGCTCCTCTGTTGAGAGCATAGATATCTATAATGGTTGTATCTTCTTGTTGGATTGACCCCTTTATCATTATGTAATGTCCTTCTTTGTCTCTTGTGACTTTCTTTGTTTTGAGGTCTATTTTGTCTGATACAAGTACTGCAACAACTGCTTTTTTCTCCCTATTAGTTGCATGAGATATCTTTTTCCATCCCTTCACTTTTAGTCTGTGTATGTCTTTGGGTTTAAAGTGAGGCTCTTGTAGGCAATATATAGATGGGTCTTGTTTTTTTTTATCCATTCAGTGACTCTATGTCTTTTGTGCATTCAATCCATTTACATTTAGGGTGATTATCAATAGGTATGTACTTTTGGCATTGCAGTCTTTAGATTCGTGGTTACCACAGGTTCAAGGTTAACTTCCTTACTATCTAAGAGTGTAACTTAACTCACTTAATATGCTATTACCAACACAATCTAAGGGTTATTTTCTTTTTCTCCTCCTTTTTCTTCCTCCTCCATTGTTTATATATTAGATATCATATTCTGTACTCTTTGTCTATCCCTTGATTGACTTTGGGGATAGTAGATTTAATTTTGCATTTGTTTAGTAATTAGCTGTTCTACTTTCTTTACTGTGTTTTTTACCTCTGGTGACAGGTACTAAACCTTAGGAACACTTCCATCTATAGCAGTCCCTCCAAAATACACTGTAGGGATGGTTTGTGGAAGGTAAATTCTCCCAGCTTTTGCTTATCTGGAAATTGTTTAATCCCTCCTTCAAAAAAAATTTTTTTTTCAGGAAACCCATTCCCTCCTTCAGATTTAAATGATAATCTTGCTGCATAAAGTAATCTTGGTTCCAGGCCCTTCTGCTTCATGGCATTAAATATATCATGCCACTCCCTTCTGGCCTGTAAGGTTTCTGCTGAGTAGTCTGATGTTAGCCTGATGGGCTTTCCTTTGTATGTGATCTTATTTCTCTCTCTCTGCCTGCTTTTAACAGTCTGTCCTTATCCTTGATCTTTGCCATTTTAATTACTATATGTCTTGGTGTTGTCTTCCTTGGGTCCCTTGTGTTGGGAGATCTGTGAATCTCCATGGCCTGAGAGACTATCTCCTTCCCCAGAGTGGGGAAGTTTTCAGCCATTGTCTCCTCAAAGACACTTTCTATCCCTTTCTCTTTCTCTTCTTCTAGTAACCCTATAAGGTGAATATTGTTCTGTTTGGATTGGTCACACAATTCTCTCAATATTCTTTAATTCTTAGAGATATCACACAATTCTCTCAATATTCTTTAATTCTTAGAGATCCTTTTTTCTCTCTGTGCCTCACCTTCTTTTT
The DNA here is from genome assembly GCF_040802235.1 of Manis javanica. NCBI lineage: Eukaryota > Metazoa > Chordata > Mammalia > Pholidota > Manidae > Manis > Manis javanica. Next base: position 98,741,219 of record NC_133156.1, on the reverse strand, counting down.
ATTCCTCTTCTCTAGTTTCTATTTCATTTATTGTCTCCTCTACCATATCCAATCTGCTTTTAATACCCTCCATTGTGCTCTTCAATGATTGGATCTCTGACCAGAATTCATTCCTGAGTTCTTGAATATCTTTCCGTACCTCCATGAGTATGTTAATGATTTTTATTTTGAACTCCCTTTTAGGAAGAGTCTTGAGGTCCACGTCATCTTTCTCAGAGGTTATATTAATTTTACTCTGTAACAGGTTCCTTTGGCCTTTTATATTCCAGAAGCTCTACTTTCTGGAGCTGCTCAGCCCCTGAAGCAATGTCAGGGCTTGCAGGGCAGTGGGATTGGTGCTTTGAGGGAGGAAAGAGCTGTTTCCTGCTCCCACTATGCCTGTCTTGTCTCCACTGCCTGAACCAGTGGGCTGAGCTCGCAGGTATAAACTTTTGTCCCAGAGCAGCTGGATATGGATCCCTGCTTTCCACAATTTTCTGGAATCTCAGTCTCTCCAGGAATTCTGCCTGTGTTAGCTTTCCAACCCTGTAATCATGAGAATGTCATGAAAGCACCATGAAATGTATGCTTGTGCTCCCAAAGCAGATCTCTAGAGCTAGGTACTCAGCAGTCCCAGGCCTCCACTCCTTCCCACTCTGTTTCTCTTCCTCCCACCAGTTAGCTGAGGTGGGGGAAGGGCTTGGTTCCTACCAGGCCACAGCTTTGGTACATTACTCTGTTCCGCAAGGTCTGCTCTTTTCTCCAGGTGTATGCAGTCTGGTGCAGTCCTCTTTCCTGTTTCTCTCTCAGGATTAGTTGTATTAATTATATTTTCATATTATATGTGGTTTTAGGAGGAAGCCTCTGTCTCACCTCTCATGCCACCATCTTTAATCTTTACTGTTTTGCTTTGTTTTTATACCTGACAAATAAGTGAAATAATTTGGTATTTGTCTTTCTCCACCTGGCTGATTTCATGGAGCATAATACCCTCTACCTCCATGCATGTTGTTGCAAATGGTGGGATTTGTTTTCTTTTTATGCCTGAATGATATTCCATTGTGTATATGTACCACTTCTTCTTTATCCATTCATCTATTGATGGACACTTAGGCTGCTTGCATATCTTGGCTATTGTAAATAGTGCTGTGATAAACAAAGGGGTGTATATGTCTTTTTGAATCTGAGATCTTGTCTTCTTTGGATAAATTCCTAGAAGTGGAATTCCTGGGTCAAATCATATTTCTATTTTTAGTTTATTGAGTAACCTCCATATTGCTTTCCACAATGGTTGAACTAGTTTACATTCCCACCAACAGTGTAGGAGGGTTCCCCTTTCTCTGCTTCCTCACCAGCATTTCTTGTTCCTTTTCTTTTTGATGGCCATCCTAACTGGTGTGAGGTGATATCTCATTGTTTTAATTTGCATTTCCCTGATGATTAACAATGTGGAGCATCTTTTCATGTGCCTGTTGGCTGTCTGTATTTATTCTTTGGAGAATTGTCTATTCAGGTCCTCTGCCCATTTTTTAATTGGGTTATTTGTTTTTTGGGCATTGAGGTACATGAGTTCTTTATATATTTTGGATGTTAATCCCTTATCAGATAATCACTTGCGAATATATTCTCCCACACTGTAGGATGCCTTTTTGTTCTGCTGATGGTGTCCTTTGCTGTACAGAAGGTTTTGGTTTGATGTATTCCCACTTGTTCATTTTTTGTTTCTCTTGCCTGAGGAGATATGTTCAGGGAAAAGTTGCTTATGTTTATATTCAAGAGATTCTATGATAATTTTATATGAGAATTTTCTTCTATGAGCTTTATGGTTTCATGAGTTACATTCAGGTCTTTGATCCATTTTGATTTTACTTATATATATGGAGTTAGACAGTAATCCAGTTTCATTCTGTTACATGTAGATGTTCAGTTTTGCCAACACTAGTTGTTGAAGAGGTTTTCTTTTCTCCATTGTATTCATGGCTCCTCTGTCATATATTGACCAATATATGTGTGGGTTTATTCTGGGCTCTCTATTCTGTTCCATTGATTTATGGGTCTGTTCTAGTGCAGTACCAATTTGTTTTGATTACTGTGGCTTTGTAGTAGAGTTTGAAGTCAGGGAGCATAATCCCCCCAGCTTTGTTCTTCTTTCTCAGGATTGCTTTAGCTATTTGGGGTCTTTTTGGTTCCATCTGAATTTTAGAACTATTTGTTCTAGTTTGTTGAAGAATGCTGTTGGTATTTTGATAGGGATTGCATTGAATCTGTAAATTGCTTTGGGCAGAATGGTCTTTTTGACAATATTAATTCTTCCTATCCATGAGCATGAGATAGATTTTCATTCTTTGGTGTCTTCTTTAATTTCTCTAATGAGTGTCTTATAGTTTACAGAGTAAAAGTCTTTCAATTCTTTGGTTAGGTTTATCCCTAGCTATTTTATTCTTTTTGATGCAATTGTAAATAGAATTGTTTTCCTGATTTCTGTTCCTGCTAATTCATTGTTAGTATGTAGGAATGCAACAGATTTCTGTGTATTAATTTTGTATCTTGCAACTTTGCTGAATTCAGGTATTAGTTCTATAGGTTTTTGGTGGAGTCTTCAGTGTTTTCTATGTATAATATCAGGTCCTCTGCAAATAATGATTGAACTTCTTCCTTAGCAATTTGGTTGCCTCATCTCTTTCTGTTGTCTGATTGCCATGACTAGGATCTCCAGTACTATGTTGAATAAAAGTGGCAAGAGTGTTTTGTTCCCAATCTTAGAGGAAAAGCTTTAATCTTTTTGCTACTAAGTGTGATGTTAGCTGTGAATTTGTCTTATATGACCTTTATTATGTTGAGGTACATACCCTCTGTACCCATTTTGTTGAGAGTTTTTATTGTGAATGGATGTTGAATTTTGTCAAATGCTTTTTCAGCATCTATTGAGATAATCATGTGATTTTTTTGTTCTTCTTTTTGTTGATAAATGTCTCTTATTTTTATAAATGAAGTCACCCATGCTCAGAAAGATAAAGTAATTTGTGAACACTCACATACATACTAAAAGGTGGAAACAAATACAGATCCTGATAAGGTTTTCCAGTGAGAATAAGAACCAAGATAGTATTTATGAAATGGTCTTGACATTTTATAAATTATTATAAATTATATATAATTTTATTATATTTTTCTTATTATATTATTCTTACCAATATTTGGATTAATTAAAAAAAGGTGTTATTTAGAAAAAGCAATGTCTTAATCTGCAAGAATGTGTTTTTATTGGAATCTCAGACACACTGGAATCTCAGCTCTGCTGCTAGTCCCTGATTAGGCTGTGTGCTTGTTTCTGCCTGGGAACTTTGAAAGAATAGATTCTTGGCTTAGCTTACTTAAATATAAAATAGCTTTCTTGGAATTCTGGCCCTGGATCACTGGATGGATCTTGAACTTTTTTCATTCAACGTTGGGAAGAAGATTTGGTTTAAACACTTAGTAGACACTATGTTTCCTGTATCTGATCTGTTACTTAAGCCATTCCATGTAGGGTGGTTGGGGGAGAGATACGGCATGGTGTTAAATGTGTCTTTGGAACCATGAGAATTGAGGGCAGCATCAATAAGAGGTAAATCTTCAGAAATGAGGAATTGGTAAAAGGGAACATTTTGATTTTTCACTGTAGGTTTAGTTGTGTATAAGAAAAATCTGTGTGTAAACTGTCTTCCACATAGGGTTGTCTTCTTTTCAAGAAATAATATATACTTACTCTTCCTCTTTCCCTTTCAGGCATTATATTTGGTTGATTTTTATGTTGTTTTTCCTATTTCATATAAGTGGAAATATACCAGTGTAGCCTGGTGGCAATACAATGGCTTGTAGTTCTGTCTCCAAAAGTCTCCAAGTCACAAAGTCATTAGCCTGACATATTTGGTTATGACTGACCACTCAACTAGCTTTTATTCTTTTCATTTTCAGAGATGCCTTTCAAAGATACACGAAAATATAGTTGCAATTGTTTTCTGAGTGGAAAATATATCCATTCACAATCACATAAATATATGGCATTGTGGCAGTAGCCTTGCAAAGACAGAACATTGCAAGCTAAATATGTATGTGGTCTGTCCATATAATATTGGCATAGGGAGTGTTTAAAGACAAGCTACAGGGAAGAATTTTACTTGTTCCTCAAACTGCACATGAATGAACCTGTAAGGATTTATAAAGGTGTGAGGCTTGACCCAGGGTTGGAGTTGTGAAGAAGTCATTGGAAAATTGTCCAGTTTAGTATAATTTATACTATTCATACTAGTTCAGGATAGTGGGATACTTCCCCATGCCTCAGGAGCTGCAGAGCAGCCAGGTGTCAAGGGGAAATGAGGAAACCAAATGAACTTAACTCTGGTTCTCAAAGTATCTTATATCTTAGATAGCTCATTTACAAATAAAGGCTGTTATATTAGGAATATTTAGTAAACAATGAGCAATTAGATTATAAAAATTATCTAATTATAAAAGTTCTCATAAATCTATTAAATTCACCCTAGAAAACATAACTGAGGATCATACAGTGTTTTGTTTTAATAGCTGCTAACTCCTTCCCTCTGGTATCTTTTCCTGTTTAAAGAGAGATTTTACAGACCTCTAAACTCAGTAGTTATATCCACAAACACCATTAGAAAGCTAAACAAATTATTTATTTTACTGTAGGAAAGATGTCAGGGACAATAGTGTAAAGCTCAACTGAATAAATTCTACTATAGCCACTCAGTCAAAATGATAGTTAATCTTTTCTGAAGTTGAAACCTGTTTTACAGAAGAAGGTGTAAACATCATTGTAAAACCCGAGGGATATGAAACTTCACAACTTTCTCTCAAATGTATCTATCAACCTTACAAATCTGTCCTGCCATGGTTTCAACCACCGGCCCTCTCAAGTTCTTGTTACAAAAGGAGAAGTGGGTAAGACAAGCTAGATTACCGTAGTACTTCATTTAATGGGGTGGTGGTGGGAGAGGTAAAATCCTAAGTCAAAATGTAAACATGGAGCAGCCAAGCCAAACATCAGTTGGAGGGAGAAAATTTATCACAAAATTCACTCTGCTTTGATCAGTCACATTATTAGTCAATATAAGTCACAGAAGAGCAGGAAGAAAAGGGGACAGCAGTTTCTCTTTCTCTGTTAAAGTCTTTTTTTTTTCACCCCTGTTTCTTAGTTTCTCTCTCTTTTTCCCATTATTCTTTTATTCTCCCACCTTGGATTCCACCCGCTTGCCCCTGACTTCCTAGGGGGGCTTTCTCTGTGAGATTCATTATCCCGTAGTGGCAGAGCCTCACCTTTAGCCCTCTCCCCTTCTGTGGACCATTCTGTTCCTCTGTCTTCTTGGAATCTCTTCCTGTAGCTGAACATGGGAAGACACGCAATCCTAAATGAAGACACCTCAGGCCAGGGTAGGACTGGAGGTACGGGAGAGCGGGCATTAAGGGAGAGGCCATGGGTTGAAATCCTTTCCTAATTCCTCTTCTCCTTTCTGTTGGCTCGATGTGTCCTGAGGCTCCACAGTCACACCCTGGAGTTCATACAGAGTAGAGTAGGTGCCCGCGCCGGGAAACGGAGCTGGGGAAGACCACACTGAACAATGATAGGAAAGGTTGTATACCAGTGGTGCAATATTACTGGTGACTTATACAAAATCATTTTAATCAAGTTAAATATAATTAAAATGAATTTTATTTTTCTGTTTTTGTTTTCTCTCAGAGTGTGCAGTTTTAAAACAGAAAAAAATGTTTATGTTATACTCTAAAGTAAAAATGGAAATTGAGCACTACATATATAATCTAGCTAAAAAAATATAAAAATTACATCAGAGAAATAAAGCTAGAAGGAAATATAAACCTACTAAGAGGAGCTGTGCTTACATGGTTGGCTTAAGACTTATTTTGATTTTGTTATTGTTATTTCTATTCTGGTATTGTCCAGTTTTGCTCCGTGCATATGTTTTACTTTTAGAATAGAAGAAATATAAAGTATATTTCACTAAAATTATGTCCCTTCTTTTCCTTTTTATTAATGACTTGGATTGCACAAAGAGCTATTATATATCATACCTAGAGCTTATAAGCAACATTCCTTGTGTTTTACCTTCATTTGAAACAAATTTAATTAAAACCTATATTTAGGATGTAATTTTACTTCTCTTTCTTTTGTGTAAAATAGCACCATGGAGCACTGTAAGCCAGCACTAGAGTCAGGCAGTTGAAACTTCAGTTCCGTATGTGCCACAGTCATCTAGGAGGCCTTGGGAGGCAGGTTCCTTCCACTGCTTCAGTTTGCCTGCATGTTACTGAGAAGGTTGGGCCAACTGATGCCCTCTGGTCCTTTCTGCCTCTAAAATACACTTTCAGTATCTCTTCTGGCTTTGTAACTTCCCCGGTGTCTTCCCTGTTTCTCTCCTTTCCAAGAGAATATGATGGATGATGGTCCACGATATTGTAGCCACAGGGATTTTGGCAGCATGTGGGGATTTTTTTTTTAACGTTAGCAACATTACTTATGAGACTGAGTTTTTGTGACATTTATGAGTCTGTGGCACAACGGTATTTTTGCCTGTGCATTTAGCACCATTCTTGTTCTACTTTTCTAACTCAAGAACCAAAGATATTTTAAAGTTTAGCAATATGTTTTTAAGGAAATCCTTTTTTTTTTTCAAGCACAGCTACAAAATGATTGGCCATGAGTAGAAACAGTAGTTATTATACGTTTATTGCTGCTTCCAGGGAGACATTGGATGGCAATTATGCAGGAAGAGTGTTGGTGTTGGGGATATGTTCTTAGCTCCTCCTCCAGGGAAACAGGTGACTCTTGTAACCTGGTGAAAAGAAGATACTGGTACAACCTTGATGAGGTTCTTTTGGATTTTTGAGGCTTCTTCTCTTTGCCCTATTTGTTCCTTCAGTGTAGCCACTGCTGATGTACACCTACTAAAATAACATGATACAAACACTGGAGTGAAAGGATGACTGGAATTTCAGAATGAGTTGGTTTGTGTCTATAAGAAAAAGAGTTTCCTATAGTTGAGACTCAGTCTAGAGACTAGAATAGCAGTACAAATAATAATATTAATGTTATTGATGATGATAATAATAGTGGCTAGCTCTTAGGGGGCACTTCCTATGTTCTAGACATTGTTCTGAATTTTTTTAAAGTTTTTAACTTATTTAATCCTAACAACCTTTTGAGGTAGGTACCACTGTTACCACCATTTGACTGAGGAGGAAACAAAGAGGACGAGTAATTTGTCTAAGGTCACATGATTAGTAATGGGCAGAAATAGGGTTTGAACTCAGACAAGTCTGAATCTAGAACCTGGGCTATAACTACCTGGCTATTGCCTCTGTGCTAGTAAATATTTGGCAGTCTGTGTAGACTCTAAACATAAATCAGGATTCAGCTAAGCCTTCTGGATTATGTATGTTCCTCACTTTCTAGTGTCTGTTCCTGAGGCCTTAGCCTGCTGCCTCCCTGCTTACCCACTGCATGGAATCATCTCTTCCCTAATAAAATATTTGCTGGGGTCTGTGGGTAGAGATCTAGAAACAAATCTGACTTTAGGCAGGTTTTAAGCACTACAAACTTTGGGGATAAACAATAAAGGCACAAGATAAAATTTTAAAAAATGCCTGTCTAGAAGTAAGGAAACCTAGGTACATTTTCTAGTTCAGCCACAGCTCTCTGTACCCCAAGGGAGGAGACTCTGCTCCAAGGTGTCAGGTACAGAGCCTTATAACTGTATATTTAACAATGTCCCTAAATAGTTCTGACACTCATCCCAGGTTGGAGAATCCCTTAACTAGGGCATGGAGAAAGGAAAATACTGTAGGGGCAAAAAGAACGTGAATCATCACTACGTACTTATGTTAATTAATAAGGTGATATAGTACTTTAACAACCTGCTCCTGGAGGGCAAAAGGAAAAAATCAGGATCTAGAGCAGGATTACCCTTAAACCCTTCCGTTAAGCAAGTTGTGCTGAATAGCTCCCCGATATCAAATGATGACAGCCTGCCAACACCCTCAGATGAGGTGGTACACGGTGGGCAGAGCAGTGAGTCAGAAAGGAAGCAGCTAGTCAGCCCCCCAGGAATCAAGGGAGAGTTCTCAGATGAGGTGACTTAGAAAGCGTTTACACACTGGGTCCTTATTGGGACCCAAATCTTAGAGCATTTTAAAGCCTGAACATAAAGTGGTTTATTTTGGAAGTTAAAACCATTCAGTGACAGCACATTTGACTCCATCTGATCGGTATTCCATTTGTGGAGAGTGCCAGAAACTGTCTCCCTTGCCTTATGCTGCTCCACAGAAACCTGGGCTCCTTACTTCTCCACCTTTCTGTTTATAGCCTGTTCCCTCAAGAGCATGTAACTAGAAACTAAAATAGAAGATTAAACAGACACATGAGTGTATTTTTATTCATCTTGAATATACGTTATTATCTACCCATTCTGGATTGTATTTGCTTTTTTCAGTTATCAATTATTTGAAACATAAGACAATTGAGAAAATAAAATATTAATATTTTACTCTGTTTGCTCTGGATTATTCTCATTTGTGAAGAAATAAAATGTTATAGACACTCTTACGCCTACTCTCATCTTGCCTCTGGCATCTTGATGTTTGTTAAGGAAAGTACTTCAATAACATTGATGTTTACTCTGCCAAAAATACCATTACATAAGGACAATAAAAGACCTCAGGGATCATACACTGCAACTTCCTTTGACAACTGAGTCCTGAAGATTCTAGAAAGTTGGTGGAGTTCTGGAAATATGGCAGAGTTGATCACCTAAAGATGTTTTTCTATTACTGAGCAGCTTCTGTGTTCTATCAGCTGTTTGATGAATGCTGGGCAGAGGGTAACATTCCCATTTTGATTTTCAGGGTTTGTCCTGTCTCCTGACCTTGTCATTCCCTCTGCAGCTAGGTTAATTCAAGCTGTTGTTAACTCTGGGTGATAGCATAGCCACTTTGCAGGCCTCCCTACCTCCTAACATATTTAGTTCTTATCAAACATACCACACATTTGGGTGTCATTGTTTTTTTATAAGTTGAGATGTAATTGACATATAAAATTAAATCAAGTTTTTTTTTGAGCTCACTGGTATACCCATTTCAGTGTAAGTTTTGCAAGGGGATATGAAAGAAAAAGAGATTCTAGTGTCTGATATCATTATTATCATCATATGAAACATTTATTATCTGTCAAGAATTGTTCTATCAACTTTATATAATTCATTAAATTCTCAATAGCATCTCTGTGATACATGTTCTTTAATTATCTCTGTTTTAGGGATTAAGAAACTTGAGTTAGTCACTTGTTTTATTATTACCTAAGTTTTCCCAGTTTGTACATGGCAGAGATAAAGTCTGGACCTGGGCCATCTGGCTCCAAAGCCTGCATTGTTCACCTCACCTGCCACCTTGCCCTTGAGATGCAGTTATTGATGACAATAAATGGAAGAACAAGCCCATTTGGGGACTTTATATTTTTATTAGTCTTTAATGCATAGTGTACTCTGTCACATTCTTCAAAGTCAGTGATTTGTATCTTTTGAATGAGTTCTGTTTGGTAATTATTTTGAAGTTGTATCTATAATTAGGAACAATGTCATAAAGAAAGGTTAAGCTTCTAGACAAAGCCAGTTTATTTAACCTATGAGGTAGCTAAGTGGCCTCATTTTCAGTAAAATAAAATAAAAAGGGCAATGTGTCACATTGTTAATAAGAAGAGAATACCAAATGTTATATTTTAACTCTGAGATGATTGTGCTTAAAAGAAAAGATGATGGGAAAGTAGAAATCTTGAAGGAGATTTTGGATTTGTGAGAACTTTTCAGGACTTTGGAGACAGATGTTTATTATACCTAATTTCATTTAGGCTTTCTTTTTATTTGATATAGTTGTGCCAATAGTAATGTTTTTACACTTCTAGAACTTCAAAACAGCAAGAACTTTTTGTTGTTATTGTTTGCATGTATAACCAAGAGAAGAAGAGAGATTTTGAATTAATTAGCCAAGAGTTAGAAAGAAAAGGAGAAGAGGAAAAAGGATATAGATAATATATGTATTTGTTTTATAAATAAGAGATCACTTGAGCTGTAATTAGTTTTAAAAAAATAGAAGTAGAGTTGGTGGTGTATGTACCTGCCTTTCAAGGGGAAAAATGATTTTGAGGAAAAGATTTTGAGTGACAGATTTCCTTTGGCAAGTCAACAGTGGCACCATCGGCTCAAGCCTACATGGAGCAGGAAACCGTGCAACCAGCTGAAAGTTGACATTCCCAAAGGACATTTTTAGTTTAATATGTATTTTATATTTCTCTGATGTAAAGTTTCTTCTTTCAGTTTAAAAATTCCATGCTTTGAGAAAATAATGTTAAAATTCTTTTATAGTACACAGAAGGGAATGAACTTTATATATATATATATACATGTGTGCCATATATACACGACACATATGTATGTTTCATCAGCAATGTTTTCCCTTCTCTTTTCTCTATTTTTCATGGCACTGTTAATGTACCTCTGTAGGGCTCTTCTTTTAAGTCTACTTATTCCTGAACTCTCATTATGAGAATGTAAGGAGTGGTCCCAAGAGTGGTTCCAAATAATCTGTTTTTGTGGCTGGGACAACTTTGCTCAGTTACTTAGGCTCAGCCCTGTTCCTATTCCACCTTTTGTATATTGTTTCTTTGTTTCATGACATAGTCACTGGGGTACATGTGCTTTTTTTTCCTGTCATAGGAAGCTTATTTCCTTATTATCTGTGGAACTGGATTTAAGCCTGACATTGGCTGCAGTGAGGAGAAAGTCCTGGATTCGACCTTGCTAAGGGACTTAGAAACATTGCTTTTTTCAAAACATGTCACCAGATTATTAACTGAATACTAAAGCAAGTAACTTGAACTGAGTCAGTTCAAGAGAACCCTTCCCCACATTGCTCTTATTTTGACCCATATAATATACACATGATTTAAATTTATAGAAAACTTCTAAGGGTACTAATCTCAAAAGCTAGAATCACAGAATGTATTTTTCCAGTTTGTGAAAGGAGGAATAATGGACCTGAAAAAACTAGATTATTTTCACTTTCATTGCCTAGCTAATGATGTTGGCATAACTGACTTAAGATACCTACTGATTTGAAGTGTTTTTGGTATTAAGCTTTATAAGCACTGCTTATGTAATTTTCTTTAAAGTCAGTCCTAGCAACACTTTGTAGCTCCAAAAGGGATGTCCGTTCCCCAGAGGGCATAAAATCTGACTTGTCTAAAGTTCTTGGAGAAGTGATAAATACCATGGCATCCTATTTATTTTTCACTTTCTACTTAGAACTGTGGCTCTGCAATATTCCAGTGAAATTGTTCAGTTGCATCACCCAACTCAAATGAGAGGATACAAAGCTTTTTCTCCTGATTTCTGAATTTATAGATCCCAAGTGAACTGAAACTGGTGATTTCTTTATGCTGAGTAGCAGTTCAGAGAGGGTCCTTTTGAAATTTTGTCAAAGTAGAATTTCAAAGAAGTGCCGTTGGAGTTTTTTCCTGGGATATGGGGAGCAGAGGGGAGCAAGTGGCTATCTCCATAATCCCTTTTCTAGATAAATATTAAAACACCCAAATTCCACATTGATTTTCTGAAAGTTTCTATACAAGTTCTTAAAAGACATTTTATATGCACACATTTCTCTGTCCCCTCTTTCAGTTTAAGACAGAACTGAACATGACCACATTTTTAATGCTCATTAGTGAAGTGTATTTTATTGGCAAAATTAGAATTAATAAAGACAGTTTTTCTATTTCTTTTGTTACTTACAACCACCCTAATGACTAGATATAGAAATGAAATTTTTAGTGACTCAGAAAAGAAAGTTTCTATTTAAAAATCTCCTCAGTAATTATTTAATCATGCTTCACTATTTTCCACTAAATGTTCCATTAGTACTCACTGGAGAAGCCACTTAAAGAATAAGGTGTGCTGTGTGGGGACCCTTGTCATAGGCTTAAAGTGGTTTTGGTGGATTGGGTGTGTCTTGCTCAAATAGGGTAATATCCTGTGGTGGGTCTGAGAAGGTGTATTTTGATGTGTGTTTCAGTGGGGGCATATTTGGTAAGTAGCATCACTTTTTTTCAAACAAAGTAGAAACAACACATAATTCAAGTATAAATTAGCAGGGATGGAAGTGTGCAGATGAAAGAGCTATATACTCAGATTCAAGCTGGTTCCTTAACTATGTGGCCTAGAAACACCAGAATGATCTGCCATCTCTGTACCTGATGCTCCAAAACTATAAAATGCAGGCAATGACCCTCTGCAGTGAAAATTAAGATGATCTCTATGAAAATGTTTGGCAGACTTTAAGATCTTGTACATTGCAGCATGCCTGGTTACATCATGACTTCTTTTTTTTAATTGAGATGTAATTGATATGTAACATTATATTAGTTTTCAGGCACACTACATAATGCTTTGAAATTTGTATATATTGTAAAATGATCACCACAATAAATCTAATTAGCACCCATTGCCACATATAACCACAAATTTTATTTCATGACTTCTGAAACGGTCAAACTGATACCAATTTAAGAGACTTTATTCATTAAAAAATAATTTTTTAATGACTCATTATAGGGTTATGGAATTGAGGCCTTAAATGTGGGTTCATATTTGCATGGATAGCACACAGAAGCCATGTTGACCTACATCCTACCACTTTCTAGATGGAAATATCATGGACAATTAGACCCAGAGGGAGTAAGCTGAAGCTTGACTATGCCATTTATTGGCTATATGACCTGGGGATAATTACTGGACTTCTCTGTGGCTTTTTCTCCCTTCTAGATTGTGTGGTAATAGTTATTTCTCAGGGTTATTTTGTAAAATGGAAAAGACCCCAATGCACCTAGTATATAGTGCTTGGCAGATGGACATAGTAGTAACTCATACAGATAGGACTTACTATGTGTCAGGAATGGCATTGAACACCTTAAAGATATTAATTTACAATATCTCAATGTGTTAATAATATTTTATCTCTATTTTATATTTTATTGAGAATTGATATGTAACATTACATCACAATGTTACATTGAGGCACAGAAGATTCCATAACTTGTTCCACATCAGACTGCTAGTAAGTGCCTGCACCAAACTTTAAGTTCAGGACAGGCTGGCATCAAAATCTGTGTGCTTAACCATTGCACTGACCTATCTACCAACACAAAAGGTCTATTAAGGAAACTAGTCCTTGATTTGGATTTATGGGACACTTGTGGCTTTCTCATTATGCAGTTTACCTTGAATTCTGCAGGAGCTTCTTACAGAAACTTCTTTCCTGAAATAGTGGCTTAGGAATAGTGTAATTTTGATTCACTGTATATAGGTTTTCAAGCACTTAAACTTTGGTTCTTATGTATACAGACTGTGAGAGAAGCAAAATGTATTTGATCAAATTAATTACCAATGCTATGCTTATACTAACATACTCAATTTTTTTTTGAAATTTCTTAAGTAATATATAATTTAATGATTTTAAATAAAAGTTACTTTAGTGTTTTAATACATCTGCAGAACTAGACTGGTGTTAGAAATCTTATTAGTGGTGTGACTTTGGGCAAATTCCATAAATTCCCTGAATCATATGAGTATTTTAAACTGAGAAATAGGGAATGTAATTCCTCTTGTGTCTATAGTAAGAATCAGATGAGAACATTGATGTGAATGGCTTTAGCACCCTCTTGAGTGCTGTCTAAATGCAAGGATCGTTATTAGTGTCTAGAGAGTCCCAGGATTTCATGGGGTTGCTCATTAAAGTGCCTGGAGAGCTGGGATGTGAAATTCACACTTCTTAATCCTAGATCTTAGCCAGTCATTTGAGATATTGCCCCACTGGAAGTACATGGGGCTCCCCACATTGCCTAACTGAGTTCCATGGGAGTTGTTGACTCATCAGGCAAGAGGGTTTCTCTGAATCAGATGAGAGCTGGGCTAGTTGCCTTCCATGGTTCCAACTCCTAGAATTTAGAATTCTAAAATTAAAATAGGGGAAGCTCTTCTGAAACTTAATTTAGCTTGAAAATGAGAACTTCACTATTATTTTGTGTTTGTGTTTAATAGTAGAGCATTTGCAAAGGAAACCAAATGAGATGAGCACTAGTGTTTTGAGCAGGCTCCAACTTTCCACAGGAAATGGAAAGTTCTTTTTCATTTTAGCCATAGGAATTGGTATTGTTTATTTCCTCATCCATATGTTTTGTGTCTGGAAATGTCCCAAGATCCTCAAGCCCAGCAGGCCACCATGACCCCTCCTCATACCCTTGGAGTTTACTCTCATCCTGCTCTTCTCCTGCAGATTCTACGAGCTCCCAGCCATTCTCTTTCTCTTATTCAGTGTTCTCCCTCATACTCTCCTTATCCCCATCTCCCAATCTTCCCTCCTCTGTCACATTTCCAAAATTGTATGCTTACTGAAAAGCATTGAGAATTAAGATCAGACCCTCTACCATATTTTCTTCCAGTACCAAATAAGCTTTACCTGGGGGAGTAGGGGGACATAGGGAAGGAAGGGGCGAGTCTGATATCATAGACTAAGCACTTTGGATAGAATAAACATTAGAATAGTTTAAAAAATAGAATAAACAATTTTCTCTTTTAAACAAGGACAGGCTGCCTGCATTTGGCCTCTTTGGAAGAGCATTTTCCCATCGTGCCTTGCACTTTTCTCCCAGAGCAATTCTGGCTTCCACTTCCTCCACCCTTTCCCAGCTGTCCTCTGGCCGTCCTTCAGTCCTTTCTGTTCCCTTCTCTGAGCTATCAGTGCTGACTGCACAGCTTTCCTGCACCTTTCCAAATTCTTCACACTTCTGCTGCCAGTTTTGGAACAATTCATGATCTCTGCATCCAAAATATTAGTTCTAGAAAAAGATCTTCCTGTTTCCTGGTCTCATTTGGCTGAGGTGTTCACTGTCCTAAGCAAGAGACAGAGCAGGAGCGAGTTGAGATTCTTGCTGCCTGCACCCTGGTTCAGTCAGAGGCGGTCATGTTTGCTAAGGTTTCCAAGCCTGATATGAAAGTCATGGTCTGAAATATAAATATTCCCTCTTGGTTATTCTGTTAATTTTGCATTCAAACTAAAGTAAATGTATGCTATTATTAATTTTACAGTACTCTTGCTTTCAGCTAGAAATTGCACTAATGATGTTTAAGGAATTGAAATTTGGCCTCATCAAATTATTTTGCATCATTGGTTTCCTTCACTTACCCTGGATAATATCATGTTAGCTTTTTGTGTAATTAGAAAAGTTTTCCATTCTCAGATTAAAGTCTGCTTTACTTCCCTTTGCTATGTCATTCCTAATTATGTCGTTTATCCCTTTACCAAGACCACCCAGAATAATTTCTTCCTCTTGACTATTTGCAGCTTTCCAAATCTTGCATATCATAAATGAAAACCGGCTGGGTATTTGAACTTTGCAAGTACAAATATTAATGGAGAATCAATACAGTATATGGCTATGTTGAATGAAACTCTGTTTTTGACATGACTGTTCTGCTAAATTTAAGTGATTCTTGACCTGCTAGTGCTATGGCCTGAACTACCAGAAATCTTCTAAATGCTCTGCTACTGCCACATGTTCACTTCTTTCACATTCTCTGTAGGATTTCTGTAATATCTATGATAGTGATGATGTGGAATCTTTTATTCAAATTCATGAATTTCTTCTCTGCTCACTTATAGAAATGGAATAGATGCTTCTATTGGTAATATTTAGATTAAATGGTAGGATTTGAAGTTAATTATTTAATCAAAGACCTTGGTAAATATGTTTCATAGAACATCATAATTTGTTCAGTTATAGTAGGATGGGTGTAAATTTTACTTCTGTGAAGAAAATTAATAAAAGCAAATTGGTAGAATTAGAAAAGATATGCCAAGTAGAGTATAATAAAACCCTATGTTTACATAAAATTTAAATATATTTGTTTGAATATCTTGTATGGCCTTACCATTAGTTCTTCCAATAAACCTTCCAAATTTAGGTTTTACAAACATTTCTTAGCACTAGGACTTCGTGTGGAAAGTAATAATAAAGTAAAAATATTATTAAAAAGACTGCATGCCAGGAACTGTATTAAACATCTGTATGTGTTACCTCATTTGATTCTTAAGACAACACAGTAAAGTAGATATTATCTTTACTTTATATATTTAGGGCTCTGGTTAGAGAGATGAGGTAACTTGCTGAAATTACACCATGGATAAAGTTAGAACTTGAGTACATTTCCCTCAGGCTACAGACCCTGCCCTCAAGCATATTGCTAATCTGGAGAAAAACTCACCTTTGAAGAAGATGAGAGCCTCCTCCAGTGTTAGCCTGTGTCAGGTGGATTTCTCTTACTTGTTTCCTTTCTTGTCAAAGCTGTGAAGCTGAGTCTTTTAGGGAGGGGTAAAATGTCTATTACAAATCTATCTTAATATGTCTCTTTTTTTTGGACGAACTGGAATTTACCTTCTCTCTCCTATATTAATGTCTTAAATGATTCAGCTGTTTTACTTTAGATTCCAGTGAGACCTGGTCAAATTTCCCTTCTCACTGAAGGTGAAAGTAGAAGATAGGCAGAAGTCCCCAGGTGTGGATAGCAATGAGTATGAGATAGACTATCATAATAATAGGAAGGATGTACACACAGAGAGGAGGAACAGCAGTGTTGAAGCAACATTCTGTTTATTTCAATACTTGGGGCTTATGGAAAGCCAATTTCAGTTGAGTCACCCTACTTATGTTGTTAGTGGAATGTCTATAATGTAATAATTCTAAAATACCATATTTTTATTCTATAAAACTTTGGAAATTATGTTTGATTCTAATATGGAGTTTTCCAGAACTACTAGGGTAGAGCCTGGTGGTACTAGAGGGAGAAGAGCGGGATGCTTAACTAGGAAAGAAACAGAAACCATTATGGAGGCCAGGTGGAGTAATGGTTTCAGATAATTTCAATTCAGGGCACCAGTTACTCATTCAATTCTAGCAAAAAAGACCCACATTAGGAGAGTTTTCCTGTTTAATTACCTAATGTTTCATTCTATCCTTGGTAAGTATAATCAGAGATTACTTATACACCGACAGAAGTTTTACTTGTAAAAATTCTGGTGATTTATATATTTTCTGAACAAGTTCATTAAATTGTTTGCAAAACAATAGGAAAATAAACTGGTGCTTTATTGTATATAAAAAAAGTATTGTATTACTTTGCATTCTTTTTATGTACCATACAACCCTTTCTAATATAGAAACAGTTGAAACCTATTTTGTTCCAAAAATACTCCTACAATGGAGGGCATTAACACATCTACAAACCATAAGGTCAAAGTACTGGAGAAAATTTGTTACTAGTGAATGTCATACCAAAACATGTGGATCATAAAACTAACTACATGTTGATTAGACCATCCTTGGAAATGTAGAAGAGAGGTGGAAAGTTGTTCAGTTGGAGCTTCTGTATTGTTAATCTATCCTACACGTGCTATGAGATTGTTTTTCTATTGATTCCCTTTGGAAACTAAATTGAGAAGGTTTAAAGTTTTAAAGCCACAAGGACCTGGTTTAAATTGTGTCTTTGTCACTAACTAGTTGTATATCTTAAAGTGAATGAATTAACTTATTTATCTTTTCACTGATCTGTTTTCAGTTTTCATCTGTATAATGTACTGAATAACAGAATTTTGGTTGCAGGATAGTTGTGGAAGTTAACAAACTGATGCACACAAATTGCTTAACAAGTTACTCATGTGTACTGTTAAAAACATAATTCAGCTGAATAAATTTGAAGATCTAATTGGATTTTTCCAGTGATTCATGAATTGGGAAGCATCCCATCCAGCAAACAGAAAACTCCAAGAATTTGTACAAAATGGAGAGCTTTTACAGGCAAAAGGAGGAAAAGAGTGGATTGTTTCAGGCGAGGTCACCTTCCTCTAGGGGCAAGAAGGGCCTGTTAGGCAAATTACTTCACTAGTGCTAACCAGAAAATTCCAGACTGATTGGCAAAGATGATATTCCTGGGAGGGGCTGAAACTACAGTGAGGTTAGGTGTTAAGTCTTGATTCATTGACATGGAGCTTATAACAAGTGACTTCATTCTGGGCCTGTTGTTTCTTTTTAAGAGTAGAACTGGCACTTTTTTTTTAAATAGCACTTCTTTTTAGTGTTAATAAATTATGTTGGACGTTTAATTTTTATTATATAAATATTACCTAAGGTATTTTATACTTTCAGATATGTACAGAGAATGAGACCTGTCTTTGTGATCTTTAATTTTTATCTCAAAGTGTATGAAGGGAGGTAAACCCAAAGTGATACAAGCTGAAACATATGGGATATGGTATCATGTCTTATCCAAATGGTTCTCAGTTTGGACCAGATGCCAAAATGAAATAACCTCCAAAGAGGAGAAAGGCTGGGAGTAGATAAACGGCACCTGTGAGCATTTCCAGCCTCACAAGAATTGTTCTGGGCTGACTCCCAAGTGCTTTTTTTTGCTGTAATACTTCTCAATGGCCCTCTCTCTGCTTCAGCTACAAACATTTCTCTGAGCTTTTCATTTCACTCTTGGAGGCCTGCCTAGCAGCCAGCTCACCTTCAAAGACTCTACTTGACCAAATGCACTGCAGTTTTACAAACTTGGAGCTAGAATGAGAGGTCTTCTACTCCTATATTACTGGCACCCTGAGGAACCTGCCTTGGTTGGAGAAGAGAGTTCAGAATTAGGATCAGAAGCATTCACACATTCTGGAACAGTCTCCTCCTAAAGGGTGCATTTCTTAATAATCTCAAAAATGAATCTATCAGAGTAGGAATTTGAAATAACTTAGCACCCATGTGCTATTTTTAGATACATATTATAAATTCTCAGATTTGAGGTGGCCCTTCTTTCAGAGGTGGAAAACCCTGCCACATAGTTGGTCTTAGGGGCTTCACTTGAGGATGGGAAACTTGTCAGTCCATATTTCTGTCAGAAATTTCCTTTGTTCCTTACTCATCTGGTTGTAACTGTGCTCTGCAGTTTTCTCTGTGACATTTCAGTGGGTAGCCAGGGATGGGTCCAAAGGGCCATTAAAGATGTGGACATAGGTTTGCTATCATCTAATGTTAAAGGAAAAAAAAAGACAAAGCTCTTTTTAAGAACTTTTTTTTTCACCTGTCTACCAAAATGGTCATAAATATGATTTTCTGACAACTCACCTGGAGCCATAATCTAACACAAATTATTTCAATTCATATTTGGTTCACAAAGTAAATGTGATAATTTACCCTATGTGTTTCAAATACATGAGACATATTTTCATATTGAATAGGTGTAATCAAGTGAAACAAATTTCAGTGGTGCAGGGAAGGTAACAGAACAGCTATCTAACTTCAGTCACTCTCCACCATTTCCATCCTTCTGGACAGTTTTGCCATGAGCATAATGAGCTAACCAGTTGCTTGATTGACAGGCAGCCGTTATGACTAGTAGCTTTACAATCCTTTGTTGGAAGTCAGCAGAGCCCTGTGGACATTTCAGATAACTCTGGAACTGAGCAAACTCTTAGCCAACAAAGCTGTTTTCCTCTAGAAAATGACAAGATTAATATAACAGAGCTGAGGATTTTCCTTTAAGAATGGATAGGGTAATTTAGAAATAAGCCCATATTTTAAAATCTATAATCTATGTGGAGGGGCATCATCTATCTCAGTAAACACTTATTTTTCTGGCATTATTAGTGGTGTTTCTTATGACTTTCAAAAGTGTTATGTTTGGCAAATTAATTTTATGGTCACTCTAATAATGAGGTACAGCGAATTTGGAGCCTGAGCACTGTCTTTCCAATCTTAATATCAATATCAGAGTACATATGCAACATACAAACTTGGCAGCAATTATGACTTGCTGAATCATTAATGTTCTTAATAGTTTTATGGTAATAAACACTCTTTCTCAGGTGTCTACTTTCTGAATATTTAATTAGGTCCTTTGTGAAAAGCTTGAATTAGTCACAGACTAACATGTTTATTGTTAATACCCATTTTCATTTGAAGCAGAGTAGAGATGTCTTATACAAACAAGCCTAATAAGAAAAAAAGTAAGTGAGAAAAATTGGGGAAAGAAAGAAATAAGTAAGTTTAGTGGAAGTGAGATGAAATCTGGAACATAGTTATTACTCCAGATGTATGCATTAAAGTCTTGTAGTGATGAGCCAGATTTCATTTTTGAGCTTTCTAGTGGCCAGTGAAAAGAAACAAATTACTTGATTCACAGTCCATAGGGAAGAAAAAAGAATGGTAGGGGTATGAGAGACATTCAGATGTTCAATACCAAGTACAATGGACACCTTTTAAAGGTATTTAGGAAACTCCATCCCTACCACATTTTGCTGTCCTTCCCTTTCCTTTGGCAGCCCTACCATGGCAATTCCTCTCAAATGTTTTCCCAAAACTCAACCATCATGATATATCCTTGAACCACCTGGCTAGATAGATAGATTTTTCAACTCCACTAGAGTGCAATAGACAACTTCCTTAAAAAGCCTCAGCAGTCACTGCAATAACTCACCCAGAGTGCCATTTGAATTTGAATTAATCTGACTCCATGTCTGTTATCCTTCACCACTTCCCAGAGCACCAGCTTCTCTAGGAGTCCATCCTATCACTCATGTCCTTTCTTTGCTTTGCACTTTCTTCTTGTCATCCTTTTATCTACTGCTTTTCATCCCAATCCTTCCTACCAACTTCCCTTTTACCAATCTTCCCAATACAGTGCATTGCCATAATAGAAACTGTTTTTTTCTGAAAACACCACTTCTATTTTGTCCTGAAATGTTACTCTCTCTTCTATATGCCACATGCCATCCGACCAGGATTAAATCGTGTCCCTCTAAATTCCTGTTTCTGCTTCAGGCCAATACATAACTTTCTTGTGTAAAAGTGCTTATACTTTAAGGTCCATGGCATTGTGATCATCTGTTTCTTGACCCAACTCCTGCACATGAGTTAAACTCTTGGTCACTTTTCCAATGTCCAGGTGAACCATGCTCCTAGTACCTTAGCTTTTGAGTTTCTTAATCTCCTAACCACATTTGCTTTTATTTCAGCAACTTACTCTCATGGTCACATTCCAAAATTTATCTTCTGAAATTAAAGCTGCTTTCAAAAAATCCTACTTGTCCATCAATCTTAACTCTTCTCCTTCTTCAGCATTCCCTTCAAGCTCACTGAGACCTTCAGTGTTTTAAATCTCATGTTGTATCTAGGTCTATCACCATTTTAGATGCTGTTTTTCTTCCTTTTTTGAAATAGCTCCCTGTCTCACCAATACCTTACTCTCTCATTCTCTCACCAATATTCTTTTTCTCTCATAGTCTTTCTGCTGCACTCTCCTCACAATAGCCAACTCTGGATCCATTCAAGCATCTCTATTTTACTTATACACTTAGACTTCTGGGCACAGCTAGAGAAATCTCACTCCATTCAAGTGTTCCTATTAATGTGATGCCCCATCTCCAGCCTGGTTGCAATTAACTTTTAGTGTCTAAACAGCACAAGTCCTTCTGGTGGCTGTTCTAGATCTTTTTCCTGCTGTGAACCTGAAAGTAACTTGGATTCATTTTCTGGTCCTGATGGTACACTGTAGGTATTGAGTAAATGTTGAATCAATGAAGCCTTCATCCTAGTCTCATTTTCCTTATCTCACTTTTTCTCTGGCAACTGATATCTCTGCTCCCTTTTTCATGGAGAAATAGAAGCTATCCTAAGGAGATCTCTCAATTACCTGAGCCTCTCTCCTCCTATATTTCTAAGTCAATCAAAAAAGTATTCACTCATTTATCCAGAGCTAATCTCTTCAACTGTGCTTTGAACCCCTTTGCTGACTATACTCCCCATCTCTCCCCAACACATGCTCATTTTGGGAATCCTACTTTATAGGTGGTCCGTCCTTTCTTTTAGATCTTCAGTTATTTCATTTCTAATGATCTTAACTCTCAGTACATAAATTTGTCTAAGGTTTTCATAATTTAATCCTAAACTCCCTCCCTTTGTTCTCTTTTGAAACTACTCTTGCCAATATACCAAAGTTGTCAAATCTAGTGGAAAATCTTTTATATTGTTGCATTAATCTTCCCTGTTGATTATTCCCTTTTTCTCTATACTATCCTGCCTTG
The DNA here is from genome assembly GCF_040802235.1 of Manis javanica. Lineage (NCBI taxonomy): Eukaryota > Metazoa > Chordata > Mammalia > Pholidota > Manidae > Manis > Manis javanica. The sequence continues at coordinate 98,719,004 of NC_133156.1, read as the reverse complement.
ATTTATATGACACTTTGCCCTGTGTCGTATTGATTCTTCTCAGATGCTTTTAAAAACACCTCCCCATTTATCCACACTACTAATGGATGGGTTTCCTAGAGTTAAATTCTCTTTCTTTTCTTTCTTCACACTATACCCTCTGCTTTGGTGACCTCAGCCAAACTCAGCTTTGATCACAAACACTTTGAAGATCCCAAGGCTGCATTCCCAGTCAGGATCTCTTTCTTGGAGTCCTTGATTACTGCAAATTATTCACTTTTAGTTAATCCATGATGCCTCACAATCAAACATGTCTAAACCAAAATTCATTACCGTTGAGATCATTCTCATATCCATTTTTTTTTGATTGATGCTGTCATCTATCTGCTTATTAAACCTGGAAAAAATCAAGCTCCTCTTTTCTCTCTAGCCTATTATATTCAAGTCCTGTCAATTCTGCCTACTCATTATCTGCTGTTTTCATGCTCTTCTTTCCATTTCTATTGTCATTGTCTTAGTACAGACCCTTATCATTTCTTAGCTGAATTCCTACAACAGGTTCCTAAGTGGCCTCAACATCACTAAAATTCATCTGTCATATAGCTGGCAGTGAGATTTTTCTAAAAGGAAAATCTAAACATGTTATTTCCTTGCTTAAAATCCTTCCTGTCTTTAATTCCTTTTAGGATCAAATTGAAAACTCCTAATAGGGTGTATAAGGTCTGTGTTGATGTGACCATCATCAATTTGTAGTGTCATCACTCAGCCATAGTAATACCAGTTCCCTCAGTGTGCCCCATACTCTTTGAGGCTTGGTACAAGTTGCTCCTTTGTCCAACCTACTCTGCTCCTTTCTCCCCCTGGCCCAGATCACCCTTTCCAGAAAACCTTTCCTAAACTAGCATATGCACCTTAAGCATGTATCTTTAGATCCTGCTTTTTCTCTGTACACTAAAAAACAATGGGCACCTCAAATAGGAATTGTTTTTCTCTTATTCATTATCTCTGCCATCCCTACCTCTTGCCGCAACTTCTCAGTTTTCACAAATAGCATTTTCGAATCTGTAAATAGATCTCCAGTTTAAATCTTATACAGTAACAGCACAATCTTAAGGCTACAGCTTGTCACTGTTACTATGCATAAATGTACACAAGAAGGCCCAGAGAGTGAAAGGGCCACATCTGTGTGGCTTTTGCACCAATACCTGTGTGACCTATGACCACTTGATGTATCTGTTTGTAGTAGAAAATAGGAAAATTGAGGTTTGAGAAAAGTGTAAATTCATTTTTCAATTATGCATTATACATAGAAAGATACAATGTAGCATTAAATATAAGTGACATATAATACAGTACTTAACCACAATTTCTCATTATTTTAGAAATTGTTCTCTATGGAAGCTTCGGCTTTACTTTCCACAAGTTTGCTATCCAGCCTCTAGCTGTGTCATAAATTCTGTTCAATTGCTTACTTCCTAAATGCGTTTTGGCTTTTGTTAGGTGACACTTCCAGTTCCCCAGCACTTCAGTATTTATAGGGCCTACCTATTGTGAGAGGATGTGAGCTAGGCAGATTGAAATCTTATTTCTAGTGTCTGCAGCTGGGCACTCCCATCCCACTTAACTTTGGACTTATGAACTTTCCATCTGGGAAACCAAGGCCCTGATTTACATCAACTGTGTATAATTTCAAGCTATTTTGAAGCCCAAAATCACATAATCTTGAGGGAAGGAAATTTAGCAATTGTTAATTTTTCACTGTGCATTGTACCTATAGTGCTTAGTTTGCTCCAACGTTCTCTTTCCTTTTTTTCTTCACTTCAAATTTTGTCTCCTGTTTATATGAACTGGGGTGATACAGAGGCTCAATAGGCAATAAATCCTATAGGGCAAAGACAGACTGAGATAGGAAAACATTCTTTTCCCCAGACCAATGGACATAGCAACTCAGGAGCCTGCAGTGTGGTTTTTGTGTTTTTTCAGTTCCCTGTGTGGGTTGTGCACAAGGAAGGATCAAGAGCAGCAGACCCTCTCTCTCTATTCCAATTCTCATTCAGAAGAAAACTCTCAGAAACAGACTGGAGATTGTGGACAAGAATAGAATTACTCACGACCTAATGACTACAGTTTAATTATGAGTAAAGTCAGGGAGAAATTTCTGAAATCTCTCTTTGTTCCCTGTATTTGAAATCTCCAAGAAAAATACAAGAAAATATTTATGTTTGATCTACAAAATGAGCGACATTCGGAGAGGTGATTTTTCTCTGCTTTTTGGAATATTTGCTTGATTTATTAGAGTGGTCCACATAACAGAATATTACCTCATTGGGTTTTCCAGTGAAAACTCCCATTTTATGAATGAAGAAGCTGAGGCCAAGAGAGATGGTAGATCTTTTCTTATTAACTGGCATTCGTCTTTCCTTACTCTTCTCTAAGTCTTTTTAACACACATTCTCATCACTTGCTGCCTCCACCTCAGCACACCTCCATGTTACCAGTCCTGGTTTTGTTCAATAGGAGACAGAGTGCAAAGCTGGGGTTCCTTAAATGCCCTTAAATAGTGATTGCACAGTTAAAACTCAAATCACTTTCTCTGCAGTCATTTCAAAAGAGAGTGAAAAGAGCAGGCACCTGCTCCTCAAGCTCCCCAGAACATAGGAGGAAATTTACAAGAAATCCAGTCTCAAATCCTTGAGACCACACTCAGTGAAGGCTGCCCAATATCCAACTTCTGGAGAAAAATCCAGGAACTCCGAAGAAGTGTTTGCTTATTTTTAGCAAGTAAAAAGGTGAGAAGAGATATGAAGATACAGAAAAGGAAAAGTAACTGTGTAACAGAGAAGAGTTAAAAGGCAACTCCCTCAAATGACCAGATGGCCCAGGTCTGGTCATAAATCTCTTGACAGTTTTTCAAAGTCTGAGAAATCTGTGTTTTTAAGCCAGCTAAAACACCTGCTTGAATTTCACTTATGTTACTTATGTTCTGAAGATTTAGCTAGAGTTTTAAAGGGTGATGAGTGGTCAGTGAAGCTGACCTTGATCACTCTTGGCTTTTTCAAATTAAACGAATTGTATTTTGCACAGATAATTTGTGTGAGTAAAACATTGGTTGTCACTGTGTTTGAAGACAAACAAACAATGGGATGAACCCTCACCCTTTCCATTAACTTTTTATTTTAAACTAGTTATTGACTCACAAGATGTTGCAAAGAATAATACAGAGGTCCCATGCTCTCTTCAGTCAGCTACCCAGTCCCCCATAGTAACATCTTATTTAACTCTAGCTCATTATCAAAACTAGGAAATTAACCTTGGCATAATACAATTCACCAGATTACAAATCTTACTCAAAGTTCATTAGTTCTTACAAGTGGTCATTTTGTATGTGTGTAGTTCTTTCTTAGAAATTTTATCCTGTGTATAGATTCCTATAACTACCACCATAATCAAGAGACAGAATTATTCCCTCACTACAAAGGAACCCCTTCAAATTACTCCTCTGTAGTTACCTTCCATTAGCTTTTTATATGACCAAAAGCACCATGTAGCCCTTTTTTATTATTCTTCATGATATGGGAAACAGTTTTTCTGCTAGGGAAAAGGATGAGAATTCTTTTGTCTTCAAAGAACATTACAAAAAATTGAGGTGAAACTTCCTATAAAATTATGTGCTGTAGGTGATATATATCACATAATATATGAAAGATATAGTTCAAATTCCCAATACTATTCTTGAACAATGTCAAAGAAACTCTTTGACATGTAAAGCTCCACTGTTTACGTATGTGAGTGACAGGTTTATAATGGAGTAGAAGGATGCAGTGTTCGTTCTTTTAGGAAAAAAGGAAAAGACATTTTGGAAATTCTTTACCTAAAAGCTAAAAATTTAGAAATCAAATGGTCTTTAGAGTAGGGATTTAATGAAAACTTTATGTTTGTTGGCATCAGAAATGCTTCTCTAAACTCCCTAGAAGTAAAAGATCACATCACTCTCTCCTGATCATTAACTAGATTAACTTATAGTTGAAGGGGGTTGGATTTATCTGAGACCATTCTCATTGTTTCTTGTAGTCACCACCTGGGAAAAATAGACAGAAAAATATCCAGGCCTTGCTGTCTTCAAGATCAGGGTTCAATATATGGGACTCTACCCACCACTGTGGACTCCTTCCTACACTGTGCCACATTGTGCTGCAGAGAGAAGCTCTCCATGGCCCTGTGCAACATATTCTAAAGGAAGGTGTGTAAGGCAGAGTTGGCTCCTCTAAGGACTTCTTTCTCAGAGCCATTAGTTAAGAAGACTGACTGATAAAGCTTGAATCTCTTCTCTAAAGCTCCTGAAATCAGGAGGTCAGCAATTGCTGATCCTGGAGCAGTGGCTCTCAAACTTTATCACAGATAACTATGGCTGGGTCTCATATTTAAAATCTATCAAACTAAATATTTCTGTTTAGTGAGGCTTGGGATGGTACCTACACCACTCTCACTGAGCCCTCTATTACTGATGCAGGTGTTCTTGCCCATAAACCACATTTAGAGAAGAACATCAAGAACCAAGATTGTATAGTCTTCCATCCTCATGTTGATGGCAATGAAACTGAATCCAGAGCAGTGATTAAATGACACCTAAAAATCATACAATGTCTGAAACTTGTTCTCTGACTTTCAAATTAACACTTAGTGTTAAAAAGACAGCCAGGAATCTCAGGCTTTTAAAGAGAAGAAAAAAATGCACAACTATGGGCATAAGAAATTTTTCCTTAAAACAGACAAAAAAAGTTTAGCTTGAAATTGTGGAACCTTGGATATAAGCATCTCTAAACATCAAACAGGAAAAGCTGCCCACGTGGGAAGAATTCATAGGCAACATGGCATCGGAAGCCACACGATTCCAAGGAGGACAAGGTCTCAGAAACAGATGATAGACTGTGTTTACACAGTTTCCCAGGAGCTCAAAGCACTTGGTAGACTGGTTTTATTTTTTATTTTGAATAATTTTTACACTGAACTCATTATTTTACTTGCCTCCATGGAGACTAAAACACAAAGTGGATGGCTGGTTTGTGGTAATATGACAGTGCACACAGCTAAGTGGCTGGGTAACTAACCCAAACTCTCTTCAGATGGACACCAGCCCATAATAATCAGATGAGCGCATTACTTCTTCATGGCTCTACTTGGCATCAGAGCATACCTTTTGGTATGATATACTAATAGAGGTTTGAGATTATTTAGACATACTGTTTTAAGGTGTTGTTTAAGGTGTTAAGATATTGGCTTAAGGACAGCTATGAAACTTAATACTAGAGAAGATTGGCTATACCTTAGAATCACAGTGTTCAGACCTGGGAGTAATGAAGGTAACGTGGAGGAAAGCAGGTTAATTCACACATTAATGTTAATGGCTCAATGCTGCTAGGGTGTGACGTACAAGATTGTCTACAAAGTAATTACCCGTAGGATTACATAAAAATGGTTTTGGAACTCTTGGTCTCAGTATACAAGCCATTTCCTTGTTTTCTGGACAAATTGTCAGGTTTAAACTGAGCCCTAGAGGATGAGTTTTTCTTTTCTTCTTTTAGTTTTTGGTAGTTGGGGGACAAAAGGAAATTACTGTATAGAGCTAAAAAAATTGATATGTTAAGAGTACCTGAAAATAACTTCTGTAAAAAGTTATGTTTTGCCAATGTGAGTTGTAAATTTCTTGGATTTGTTTACTTTTCTCTAATCTTGTAAGAAATTCCTGCTACTATGCATTTATATATTCAACCACTATTGAGCACCAATTATATGCCAACATTGTGCTAGGGGTTAAGGAAACAAAAGTTTGATATTGCTCAAAATGAATAACCTTTTTCCGTTTAGTAAGTAAAAGTATTATGTAATGTTTTCTATTTATATTCAATTATTGCTTTACCTTACAACTCTTAGGCAAATAGTCTCATTAGAAGGATTGGCTTAACTGCTATGAAAAATTAAAGCCAAATAATAATTGTTCAGTGAACTATAAATGTGAACATTGGTTCAAATATTTTCTTAATCTAAGGAATGACTCTTTTCTGTTTTGCACTAAATATCTTTTTTTAGCCATGTATTTTTATAATCCTGATCTTCAATATTAGACTCAATTATATAATTAAGTGCAGCTTCTCTGTATAATTTTATTGCTATCTCATAAGCCATAAGGTTCTTATTTTGCTGAAGGAAAGGATAAAAGTGAGAATGATTGATGACTCCTGCATATCTTAAAAATTGAAAGAACTTAATGGCATGTATGTTTCAGTCTTTAGCCTTAATTTTTCATTCCAGTGTCCACAGGGCAAATTTGTGCAGCAATAATTCTATATTATAAAGTTTTTTTCTGTAAAAGTACATAGAATATTTGCTTTGTCAGAACAACCTTCTGTTCTTCATTCAACCAAGTTGTTTGGTAGTTTAGATAATAATTCAATTTAGAAATGGAGAAACTCAGGCAAAGAAGTGGTATTAAATGACATTCTGGAGCTAGCACATTCAGTTTGTGACCCAGATGTGTGCAGGATAGGTGGTGATTTTTTCACTAAGTCACATAACTGTCTGGGACATGAAATATAAAATATTCACAATGTTGAAGTGTTCTCCCCATTATATGTAATGCACAAAATATGTAAGGTCTATGCATGCATACCACAGGGTGACACTACTTCCAATAGATCATGAATATTTTTATGCACCTATAATTATCATAAAATATTTCTTGTTTAAATACATTGGATAGAACGGAGCACTTTAAGTGGTATCCTGAATGTCTGTTTGCAGATTTATTGCCTGGGACATAATTTACTTGTTCATTACAACATCTGCTAAAACTGTTGTTGTCTTATTAAAATAGCAGATCTATGTATCAAGTGGCATCATTAGTTATTACCCTCTAGTTAGTCAGACAAGTTTAATTCAGTAAAGGTTATGTTTGAGATGTGACACTCACTGCCTTTAGAGGTTGGGTTCTGTTCATTTCAATAACAGAGTTGTTCTGAAAACAGCTATCAAGTATTTGGGGAGAAATGCCACTGATCTCCATCCCACATACATGGATTAATAATATTGGTAACTGTTTCCTTATTGTTTTCTATTTGATTATTTTTTCAAAGGTTTTTAACAGGTATAAACTGGGTGGACACATAATGCTAACTAGGGAGGCAGTGCCTACCGAGCACCTACACAGAGCTTAACTACTTGGGAATATTCAAGCAGCTTTTTGATTTACACCTTGATACTTCTCCCTATTAGGGGCAGTTACTGTTCCTATGGTTTGGGTGGAGGTTAGGACTTTTCTTTTTCATTTCTTTTTTCTTTTTACCTTTTTTGCTTTGCATTAGGATGCTCTGATATGACATTTGACATGAACACAAGGTGCTAGATGCTCTTGCCGGCTTCCAGCAAATGGGATGGGGGAAAACTAGCGGTCTAGTAAAGTCCTTTATAATAATGGTTCGATTTTTTTATTTTGAGAGAATCTTTTTTTTTCCCAGTGTATGCTTTTTTTCTTTTTTGCCCAGTTTCTTTATCACTTGTTGTAGATGGCTTATTTTGCATTCATGCAGACTATGTTGCGAGTCTGTTTCATCTAGTAAACTGAAAACTATTGCTTAAAAAAAAAAAGTTTCCTTCATAAGCTTGTCCTCACTTTTTCCACCTTATCTTAGTCCTATCCCTTTTTTGTGGTTCACTCCAAGCCTAACCTTCTCTAAATAAATATCCCTGTTTTTTTTCCAGTCTATTTCTTGCTTTGATTTTTAGTTCCTAAAGCATGTGCAGTCAGTATTAACTTGTCCTTATACGTGAATGTATGCTGCCATTGATTATATAATGTTTGCAAAGTCATGGTCCACATGGCCAGCTCTAAAGGGAGGTACAGGCAAATATACACAGTTGATAGAATTTCTTTATTTGAAGGGAGCATATAGTCATCAACTCATCTTCAAATTCTCTGTTTTCTTGCACCTGCTGCCTTCATATACCACACTTGCCCCAGTGACTCTCTTCTCAATGATCTCATTACATGTCCACACACAGAAATAAAGATAAGTATATTTATGGTCTTGGCAGAGTAACTAATAATGGACCTTCCCTTCTTCTCCACACAAGTAGGAACCTGGAAAAAAATACAAAGCAACTGGTTTCAGATATCAGACAATAGGCAGACAGGATTGTGTCTCATGAGAGAAGAGAATCAAATAAGGTGAGCCTTATGACTGACCCAGCTTTCTGCCTGTAGGTGTTCAGTGCACCCTGAAAAGGCCCAGAGAGAAGGAACTCAAGTAGAGTATCAAGTGGTTAAGTGAACTGAGGCAACAGTGATCCGAGTTTGTGGAAATGGAGGCAGCTGGCAATGGTGGGACACAATATCAGAAGAGAGGAAACTTCTGAGACAGAGCTCTAGAACTGTGCATGGGGGAAAGTGTTGTCTCTTGAGTTTTCAAATGAAAACTATATGTGTAGGGTGAAACTCTGGGAGAACAAAGAATGACCAAGGAGCTTAAGCCAAACAATTCTAAGAGATCGTATCAGGCAGGGAAGCATTCTGATTTTAACCAGCAAGAATCAAGAGACTCAGGTGATACACAAACCATTCAGTAAAGATTCCTAAAAAGTAACTTCAGAAGTACAGTCAACTTGGATCTGCCCTAACAAAGCCTAGAAACACAACTTAAAAAGATCAAGTTGATCCTTTCAATTTAACTGCCTCACAAATCAAAAGTCAACATTCTTTAAAGGAAGACAGCAGAATTTAGATGCTCAACAGCATCCAATCCAAAATTACTAGAAATAGAAAGAAGCAAAAACATGTAAGCAATTTTCAAGAGAAAAGTCAGGCATGATAAATAGATCCAGAATTGGCAAAGATGATGGAATTAGCAAGCAAAGACTTTAGAAGAGCAAAGAAGGCTCTTTTATATGTTCCATAATTTAAAGTAAAATATAATAAGGAGAGGACAGGAAAATATAAAAAAAGAACCATGTGGAATGTCTACAGCTGAAAACATAAATATACAGATCAAAAAATTCACAGAATAGGCTTGATATATTAGACACTGAAGAACAGTAAACTTGAAGGCACAATAATACATACTATCTAGAATGAAGCATTTGTATCCAAAATATAGAAATAACTTTTAATTCAGTAAATTAAACCAATTAAAAATGGGCAAAAATTTGAACAGACATTTCACAAAAGAAGATCTACATACATATGGCCAATTAGACATGAAAAGATACTATTGTTAGTCATCAGAAAAATGTAAATTAGAGCCACAGTGAGATACCATTATATATCATTAGAAAAATTTTTTAAAAAAGTAGCAGGAGTGTTTGAGAATGTGGAGTGACTGGAATTCTCATTCATTGATTCTGGTACTATAATATGGAATAGCCACTTTGGGAAAGAGTCTGGCAATATCTGATCAAATTAGAATACACTGACCAGATAACTGAGAAAAACTGATATCAAACCTTTAAAAAAAACTATTGAACATTAAAAAGGAAACATTCTTCAAGCCTTTGCCGTTGTATTTCCTGTGCCTCATTGAACTCCTGTTCTCCCATTATTTCCTGCTTCTCTGTTGAGAAAGTCTGTTAGTAGATAAACTAAGGCATATTAACATTTTCAAGAGATTATTTGAGCAAAACTTGATTTGAATTGGGCAGCATCAAGCTAAAAGTGGTGAGAAGCACTGTGTGGACAGGAGTTTGGGAAGAGATGTTTATAGAGAAAAGGCCGAGGCAAAGTAAGGAAGTTACTGATTGGTGAACTAGTTGGTTAATCGTGATTAGTCATCTCTAGGTTTCAGTTTTATAACCCTGAGGCAATTTACAGGCTTAGGTTTTGGTTTGCTTATGTAGGCTGCTACAGCATGAGACCCACTTCAGTGTAATGGTCTCCTTGTTTAATTAATTTAACAAGTCCAAGAATTTAAGTGGTTAAGCAGGAGCTTTCTGAATACAAGGAGTGGGCATTACACAGAGCAGACCAAGCTGGAATCTTCTCTAGCTGTGTGAGGTAAGCCAGGAAAACTCACACAGCGTAGTTATCATTATGTCATAGTTGTAATGCTCTTATTGATTAGTCAACTTGTGAATTAGACACAGCTTCTCTTTTAAGGATTATCCAATCTTATTAAGAAGGAGAAATCATATGGAAAGTGGCTTCATAACAGAAGTACAGTCTTATGTAGTTCATGTGTTTTTCTGACAGAAGTGTTAACACTTCATTAGGCCCATTGCCAATCTTATTTCCGTAAGTTTTAAACTGAGACCAAGGATAACCTCTTGAACATCTACTATATTAATGTAAGCACCTAACCCAAGTTTGAGAACATAGGTAATGCTCCATAAACTTAGATAATTGCTTGACCTGTTTGTTAGTATTAGGCTTGGCATAATCTCCATAACAGAAAACCCAAATGTGACATTCAGAAAACACAGGTTTCTTTTTCCCTCTTCTATAAGAGGCAGGAAGCTCAGGGCTAGAAAATCAAAGCCATAGTTATCAGAGGCCCAGGCTCCTCTTCCTTCTGCTTCACCATCCTTGGCATCTCTTGTTCGTCTTCAGGATGGTCCAAATGGCTACTGGAGTGCCGCTGTCTGTCATGTTCATATTCCATTCAGAAAGTGGTTTGTAGTGGTGGAGAGGCTGCAAATGAACACCCACCTGGGGAATCAGCTTTCCCAGAAGTCTGACCCAATTACTTCCACTTCAGTCTCACTGTATACCCACTTGTAGAAAGACTAGGGAATATACTTTAAGCTGGGCATATGTCCTCTCTGAAAGAAAGCAGTTTCTGTAAGTAAGGAAGAAGGGGGAGCTCAAACTAGGTGGTCAAACAGCCATCCTTGCCGTGACCCATTTTTAAGTAATCTCAGGCTTGTGAAGACTAACGTGGCTGTTGCCAACTAGGTGATTATGTTTTTCCTTTTTTTTTTTTCTAATTCATGTGGGGGAAATTGTTAATTGATCCATTAGGCTAGAAAATCTTCGACTTCCAAAACTGACCACATCAAGGAAGGACCCTGTTTCAATAAAGCTGCCAAATAAATAAATTACATTTCCCAATAATTTCTTCTTACAAAGTTCTTATAAATTTCATAATTCTCTAGTTTCTCAGTTATACCAACTGATTCCCTTTCCACAAAGAAATATTCATAGTGGCAAATTACGGGATTCTTGAGGTTCCATGTGTATTTCTCTTCTGTAGTGTTGAGGTATTTTTTCTTTACACATTGGAGAAATAGCTTTCATGAAGTGCAAAGAAACATATGGAGACAGAGAAGCCTCTCTAATAAAGAGATGGCATGTGGGGCATTATGGGTGATGCAAAGGTAAGCTGATTACAAATCAACCTGCAGGTTCTTTATGCCAAATGGTCTGTTTTGAAGGAGAAAGTTAGGTGCTTTGAAGTAATTTTGAGAAATGTCTGTGAGTCAGGTGAGTCCTCTTTCCAAGTTAAAAAATGCTAATTCTCCTACAAAAAAACAAAACCAAATGCTTATTTTAACTTATAATTAATAAAACTAACATACTAGTTTCATTGGTGTCCAATGGCCAGAGGTAATAATAAACACTAGTTGTTGAGGTCCCTGCAAAACTGAGGAATTAGTTATTACTTCATTCATTTCTCAAATAAGATGATAGTATATTTTTCTAAATCCCTTTGATCTGCAGCAGGAGACATGTTCCGTTTGAAAGCACTGCTGTTATCAACAATGATGGAATGGATGGTAAATGATACCCAGACATCAGCTCTGGCAGGTGCTATGCTGGATGATATTTAAGTATGGTTTCTGCCCTATGGCCCAGACCAATTTTGCAGTCATTGTTCTGTTTCATTTAGTTTCAGGACTAAATGGCCAATTGTGTAGTTAGGTTCTTGCTAGTGCATTTGTCTATAGCAGCAACATCCGTTTTGTGATGAGTCATAAATATAAAATTGCACAGGAAGAGAAAAAAATAAATGAGTCACAAAGCCTATTAGAGGCCCTTGAAAGGCAGGTCCAAGAGCTAGTAAATGCTAAAAGGGAACATATTTACTGTAATAGAGATAGATTAAATGGATTACATTGGTAGATAATTGGGAGAGATATGTGAGAAAATTGAATGAGTGTAATGGGTAAATAGTATTGTACAAATGGACAACTTTTGGATTTCTAAATTGGGTACAGGCAAGGCCAGTGCTTACATCACCCAGATGAAGACTGCAGTTTCTTGGCCCATGATGTTTCTGCATGCCACAAACATCTAGTCTGAAGCATCTTTAACTTAGTGACGACTTTCAGAAGGAATCCTTTAATTAGAGAAATGGGGTGTAGTGCCAGATAATGGGTCTAATGACAGAGCTTAAAGACCAGACTTATCTGTACATTCCAGAGGAAAGATTCGAAGAAGGTGGGGTCTGTGTTCGTACCCTTAGTACTGTGGATGCTGTCTGTGATTAGCACCTTAGGTAGAATTGTTCTACTGTTTTTGTTCATAGTCATTCATTCTTTCATTTTTTCCTTCATTAATTAACTCATTCAACATTTTCTTCAATAATTGCTTTCTGTATACAAAATGCGGGAAAATAAGTCTTATTTTTAAAAAAGTTATAATCATTGTCCAAAGTGTCAAGACATTTATATTTGTGAATATAAAATATAAAAAGCGTTCATTATGTCAGCCCAAGGAAATTGGGGTGATAAATAGCTAGGTTATTGGAAATATTACATATTTGAGTCTTCTTCCTAGGAGGTTTTAAAATGTCCTTTGAGGAAGGAAATAAAGTGTAGGACCTCAAGATTAAGAACTACAACCATCAGTCTTCATAAATACCCACTGAATTTTTTTCCAATTATGTAGCTGACAAAGTAATGATGACTTCATTGCATATTCTTCATGGGTTAGCACTAGCAGGTTTTTCTCATTTTGTAAAAAGTTGTTTATCTCCAGTGGGACTGACTTTTAGTTGAATGAATATTCTAATTGAGCATTTTGATATATGAATTTGAATTTAATACAATACACTTAGCATTAACACTATCCCAGAAATGATTTAATCTGATTTGAATTTGCAGATACCTCAGGAATTTCTGAACTAAAACACAAAAATACAAACCAGTAGGGTCAAGCCAGGAATAATTATGCAGGACTATATATGTGGAAGCTATGGGAAGTGGAGTTGAGCCTATTCAAAACCTAGACACATCCCTAGGAAACTTTTAGAATAAATCTCTGATATTAACTTAGCACTTGTCTCTTTTTTATAGAAGTAGAATGCAAAATATGTACAAAAGCAAAGGACATAAAAAATAAAAATCAGATAAAGGATAAGGGTGATGTGGCATTAGAAACATCTAGAAAAACCTGAGCTGAGATTGTGTGTATATAAGCTTTAATGAAAACTTGAGAGCAAAAGAAGTTCCTATTTTTTTAATTCTCTCTTAAATTATACTATTTACAACCATGGCAACCCTCCCCCTAACTCTTGCCTTAAGCAATGTTGTTATGGCTTATAAAATGGCATCTTCTTTCTTTTTCCAGTCTTCTTGATAATGGCAGTGGTAGTCCTCTCTTCCATTATCTCTGATTTAGGTGATATGAAGTGCCATATTGATGCTCCAAGGGCTGCCCAAGAAGAGAATGAAGCAATATCAGCAAAAAACTCTTGCACAGTAGCTGCAACTATGGTGGCTGCTAATTGCAAGGGACATGGTGCTTGGAGAACTTAGTCCATTCTCTGAGGTTGTGGAATGGAGCTGTCTCCATCCTGAATTGTAGATTTAAAAATTAGAATTTGAATAATAGGGGACACATTATAAATTCCAGGGATAGCTGAAACATATTCTGAATTTGCATTGCCAAATGCAAGGTCTTTAAATTTTATTTTTAAAGTTATACAGTAAAATTGACCTTTTGGTGTACAAGATTGTGAATTTTAATACATGTATAGATTTTTATAGTCGCCACTATAATGAGGATACAGAACAGTTCCATTAACTCCACAAAGATGCCCCAATACCATCCATTGTCATTATACTCTACCCCCAGCCCATGATTTCTAGCAATCACTGATCTCCATCACTATAGTTGTTTTTTTCTAGAATTTTGTAGAAATAAAATCAAACAGTATGTAATCTTTTGAAGCTGGCTTCTTTCAATTAGTATAATGTCCTTGAAATTCATCCATTTTATTGCATGTATCAATAGTTCATTCATTTTTATTGTGGGCAGTGTTCCATTGTATTGATTGTACTACATTTTGTATCCATTCTCTTGTTTCCCATTTTTATCTAGTACATATAAATTCACTACATATAATCATGTACAGGTTTTTGTGAACATAGTTTTCATTTTTCTAGGTAAATACCAAGGAGTGAGGTTTCTGTGTTATATACTAAGTATATGTTTAACTGCCAAACTCTTTTCCAGAGTTGGTATACCAATATGTATGAGCAATGCATAACAGTTCCAGTTGTCCTAAATCCTTGGTAGCAATAGATAGTGTGGTGATATCTCATTGTGATTTTAATTTGCATTTCTCTATGGCCAGTGATGTTTCACCTCTTTTATGTGCTTAATTGCCATTTTTACATCTTCTTTAGTCCTTTGCCACTTTTTAAATTAGTTTGTTGTTGATTTTGAAAATTCCTTATATTCTGGATACAAGTCCTTTGTCAAATATGTGATTTGCAAATATTTTATTCAAGTTTATAGCTTGTTTCTGCAATCCCTTAATGGTGTCTTTGGGAGAGCAAAACTTTTAATTTTGATTCTAATTTGTCAACTTCCATTTTTATGGATTGTATTTTTGGTGCCACTTCTAAGATCTCTGCCTAACCATAAGTCAGGAAGATTTTTTTCCTGTTTTCTATTAGAAGTGTTATAGTTTAACATTTAGATCAATGTGAATTTTGTGTTAATCTATGTATAACGTATCAAGTTTAGGTCTAGATTCAGTTTTGGCATATGGTAATGAATCATTCTAATGTTTGTCGAAAAGCTCTTTTTTCTCCATTGAATTGCTTTATACCATTGTCAAAATCAAATGGCCATATTTGTGTGTATCTATTACTGAGTTGCTTATTATTCTAGTCATTGATCTGTATGTTTATCTCTTCTCCAATACTATATTCCCTTGATTATTGTAGCTTTTTAATATACCTTAATTTTGGATAGTGCAATTTCTACAATTTTTAGTTTTCAAACTTCTTTGAGCTATTCTAGTTTCTTTGCCCTTGCATGTAAATTTTGGAATCAGCCTGTCTATAGCTACATAAAATACTGCTGCAATTTCAGGATGAATTGCAATAATTGCAAATATAGATCACTTTGGGGACCTTTGATATCTTTATTGTTAAGATCTCTAGTTCATAAACATTATATTCCTTTCCACTTAGGTTTTCTCTGATGATTTCTTCTCTTAACATTTTGTGGTCTGAAATATATACACCCTATGCATTTTTTTAAAGATTTAAATTTAAGTATTTCATATTTTTATTCTATTACAAATGGTAATACATTTAAATTTTGGTTTCTAATTATCACTCCTTGTATATAGAAATACAGTTAATTTATGTGTGTTAACCTCATATCTTATGACCTTGCTAAACTCACTTATTAGTGTACATGAGCTGTTTTTAAGGGATTTCATTAATCAGCCTAAAAAGATGTCCCCAGAAAGGAAGCAAGAGGGGAATTTGTTCACAGGAGTCTAAGCCCTCAGTAGAAAAATGTCACTGAGTGTTCTTCAGAAGCAAAAGATTGGAAATCTCAATAGAGACAGGATTCTTTAAACAGTGGATGCCTTTACCCCTATGTCTTCCTTCCCTTTCTATCCTGTTAAATGGCATATAGTTATTGAAATAGTCATTTCTACATGAAAACATTGGAATTTCATAAAATTGTTTTTCCTTTTGTTTTGTCCAAGAACGTTGGCTTACACTTGATTCTTAGATTAAGTATATGATTCCATTAATGAAGTAAGTATGGTTCAAGGAGAGTCCTAGTGGTCCCACCTTTAGCCTCCTTGTCTGATGGTTTCTTTTAGAATGGGTATTCATAACATATTAATTATCCTGAAAAAATGCAAACACTTGGACTGTAAACAACATGCTACTGAACAACAGTGGGTAAATGAAGAAATCAAAGAGGAGATTAAAAAAATACCTTGAGGCAAATGTAAGTGAAAACACAGCAGTTCAATATCTATGAGACACAGGAAAAGCAGTTCCAAAAGGGAAGTTTATAGTAATACTCAAGAAACAAAAGAG
Source organism: Manis javanica (assembly GCF_040802235.1). Taxonomy (NCBI): domain Eukaryota; kingdom Metazoa; phylum Chordata; class Mammalia; order Pholidota; family Manidae; genus Manis; species Manis javanica. The sequence goes on along the minus strand of NC_133156.1, from coordinate 98,702,744 downwards.
TCTCAAATAAGTAATTTAACACAACATCTAAAGGAATTAGACAAAGGAGAACAAAGGTTAAAGCTAGTAGGCTAAAGTAGTAGAAGGAAGGAAGTTATAAAGACCAGGGCAGAAATAAATGAAATAGAGATTTAAAAAAAAAGAAAAAGACCACTGAAACTAAGAGCTGGTTCTTTGAGAAGATAAACAAAATTGATAAACTTTTAGCTAGACTGATCAAGGAAGAAAACAGAAAGGGGCCAAATAAAATCACAAGTGAAAGAGAAGTTAAATGATACCACAGAAATACAAAAGATCATAAGAGACTACTACAAATAGTTACATACTAATGGGATAACCTAGAAGAAATGGATAAATTTCTAGAAACACAGTCTTCCAAGACTGAATCAAGAAGAAATAGAAAATCTGAAGAGACCAATTACTAGTAATGAAATTGAATCAGTAATCAAAAACTCCTAACAAAAATCCAGGTTTCCATGGCTTCATAGTTGAATTCTAGCAAACATTTAAAGAAGAATTAATACCTGTTCAGAGCAAACCATTCTAAAAAATTGAAGAAGGGGCATTTACAAACTCATTCTATGAGGCCAGTATTATCCTGATACTAAAACAAGCAAACATAACTACACACATGCACACAACAGAAAATTAGAGGTCAATATCCCTGATGAACATAGATGCAAAATCCTCAAGAAAATATTAGTAAACCAAATTCAATAATACATTAAAAGCATCATATACTATAATCAAGTGGGATTCATTCTAGGATGGTTCAGTATGTGCAAATACATCAACATGATACACCACATTAACAAAAAAGGATAAAAAATCATATGATAGTATCAATAGATGCAGAAAAAACTGATAAAATTCAACATCTATTTGTGGTAAAAACTATTGACTAAGTGGGTGTATAGGGAATATACCTCAACATAATAAACACCATATATGATAAACCCCAAAATAACATCATACTCAATGGCGAAAAGCTAAAAGCTTTTCCTCTATAATCAGGAACGAAACACCACTTTTATTCAACATAGTATTGGGAGCCCTAGACACAGCAATCAGGTAAGAAAAATTAATAAAAGGCATCCAAATTGCAAAAGAAGTAAAATTGTCATTATTTTCAGATAACATAGTATTATATATAGAAAACTGTAAAAACTCCATCAAAAACTGATAGAACTAATAAATGAATTCAATAAAATTGCAAGATACAAATCAATGTACATAAATCTGTTGCATTTCTATATACTAATATTGAACTATCAGAAAGAGAAATTAAGAAAGCAATCCTATTCATAATTGAATCAAAAAGAATAAAAGACCTAAAAATAAATTTAACAAAGAAGGTGAAAGACCTGTACTCTGAAAACTATAAGACATTGATTAAAGAAACTGAAGACACAATAAATGGAAAGATATATTCTATGCTCATTGAAGAATTAAGATTGTTAAAATACCTATACAATCCAAAGCAATCTACAGATTCAATTGAATCCCTATCAAAATACCAGTGGCATTTTCACAGAACTAGAGAAAATTATCCTGACATTTGCAGGGAACCCCAAAGAACCCAAATAGCCAAAGCAGTCTTGAGAAAGAAGAGAAAAACTGGAGATATTGGGTTGCCTGATTTTAAACTGTGCTACACAGTTATAAAAATCAAAACAGTATGGTACTGGCACAAAAATAGATAGATGGATCAGTGTAACAGAGTCTAGAAACAAATCCATGCTTGTGGAGTGAATTAATCTTCAACAAAGGAGGCAAGAACATACCTGGAGAAATGGGGAAAAGACAGTCTCTTCAATAGATGATTTTGGGAAAGCAGGGCAACTACATGCAAAGGAAGAAACTGGGCTACTTTCTTACACCATATACATAAATAACCTCAAAGTGGATTAAAGACTTAATGTAAGACTGGAGACCATAAAACTCATAGAAGGAAACATAGTGAGATCTGGATGTTGGTCTGAACAATATTTTTTTTGGATATGTCTCCTTAGATAAAGAGAACAAAAGCAAAAATAAACAAGTGAGACTACTTTTGCATAGCAGAGGAAACTGAAAAAAACAAAAAGGCAAACTAATAAGTGACATTTACAAATGATATAGCCAGTAAGGGGTTAATATCCAATATATAGAGAGAACACGCACAACTCAATATCAAGAAAACAATTCAATTAAAATATGGGCCTAGGACGTGAATATCCATTTCTGTAAAGAAGACATACAGATGGCCAACAGACATGAGAAGATGTTCAACATCAGGAAAATGCAAATGAAAACCCCAGTGAGATATTACCTCTTACCTGTCAGAATAGCTATTATCAAAAAGACAAGAAATATTAAGAGTTGTTGAGGATGTGGAGAAAAGGGAACCCCTTTGTATTATTGGTTGAAATGCAAAGTTGTGCAGTCTCTGTGGAAAACAGTATGGAGTTTCTTCAAAAAATTTAAACTACCATATGACCTATAATTCCACTTCTAGATATTTATCTGAGGAAAATAAAAACACTAATTAGAAAAGATATATGTACCCCTATGTTTACTGAACCATTCTTTATAATAACCAAGATATGGAAGCAACCTAAGTGTCCATTGTTAGATGAATGGGTAAAGAAGATATATATTCTCTCCCTCACACACTCATATGTATAATTCATTTACATAATGGAATGGAGTGGAATATTGGAATGAATTGGAACAATGGAATATTACTCAGCCCTAAAACGCATGAAATATTGGCATTTGTGACAACATGGAAGGACCTCGAGGATATTATGCTAAGTGAAATAAACCAGGCAGACAAGCACTGGACTCCATTTTGTTGTGGACTCTAAAAAACAAGAAAACAAGCAAAACAAAACAGAGATAGACTAATGGATACAGAGAAGAAACTGGTAGTGGTAGGGATGAGCAAAATGGAGAAAAGGGATTAAAACATTCAAAATTATGGTTATAAAATAAGACACAAGGATATACAATATACAGCTTAGGGAATACAGTTAATGTATATCCACTTTGGTGACAGATGGTAGCTAGCTTTACCATGGTGATCACTTTGTGATGTATATAAGTGCTGAATTCCTATGTTGTACTCTTAAAGCTAAAATAATATTGTATGTCATCTAAACTTCAATTAGAAAGAACTTGGTAGGTTTGAAGCCAATGCACATGAGACTCCTGGATATATTTGTGTTCCGTGGTGAGTAAAAATGAATCTCCATGATGGGATGTGCTGTCATAGGAACAAATGCTTTATTTAAAGTTTTTCATTTTGGGTGGTGTGTGTGTGTGTGTTTGCATGATTTTTATTTTTTATTCAAGTCTCAACAATTTGAAAACAGTTAATTGCAGAGATTGGAAAGGCCATCACCATGCTATTAGTGTCTTGCCCAAACTCCCTTCTTTTCCTTCCCTTCCCTCCCTCCTTTCTTTCCTTTCTCCCTTTGTCCCTTCCCTTTTCTCTTTTTCTTAACAGTCTCCAGAAAAACTCTCATTCTTGAGTGGTATGTTCTTGTATCTAAAGGCCCACTCCATAAAAGAAAAGAAATGCTTGTGCCCCATTAGCTTTATGAAAAGAATGCCAGAGGTGTTACACCAGCAACAAAGTAAATTACCCCTCAGTTTCTGTTGTACCCTTTTATTGGGTTCAGCCAACCACTTCCCACATTAAGGTCTGTGACATTTAATAAAAGTAAAGCTACACAGATACTACTGAAAAACAAAACAAAACAAAACAAAAACCTGCAGAGTATTAATTAGATATAATTAATGAATTCAAGTACAAATGTGCTGCAGTCAAGGTGAAATTAGCATTCACTTGGCTCTGGAAGCTATAGCATTTTATAGCATTTTAATTTTTTCTGTCAAAATACAAAGGATTCTAGCCTAGCTTTACACAAATGTGTTTTTTTCCGATCTAACAATATTTATATTTATTTTATGCCCTTTACAATTATGCTTTTTTCCTTGTGCATCTTATCTCTGAGTGGACCATCATATATCTAAAATTGGAAAACTAAACCAGGCTCCAATCCCAGCCTCACCCAAAAATAATGTCTTATTATTGAACAGTTGTAATTGTTAATAGATATTTGAAAATGTCAGACATGATGGAGCAAAACTGATTTGACTCTCTTTCCAATGTTAAGTCAATACTCAATAAGAAGTGATAATTAAATATCAGAATTAAATATAATTACAAATCATATTTATTGCTTTATTTTGCTAGTTAGGATATGTTGATACCTAACACAAAAGTAGCCTGGATAAATTTCACTCATTAATACAACAAAATAATTTGATACCAACTGTATTCTTGGTACTATTATATGCTCTTCAGTGTTCAAAGATGAACAAATATTATTCTCTCTTCAAGGAGCATACAGTCATGATGGGGTGATGAAACAGTCAAATGAGTATTATACATGTAAAAATACTAGTTCATTATTATTGGACTCTTACTATTTGTTAGGCATTGTATTATATATGTTTCAAATCATTAAACATCATGAAGAATTTACATGGTACAGATGTTTACTAGGTAATTTTTTTAGATGAATAATCTAAGGCTTGAGAAGCTAAATTACTTGCCTTTAGTCCTGCAACTGGAAGACCAGAAACTCAAACCCATGCCATCTGATTTCTATGCTCCTAATGTAACTTTTTAAATATAAATTTTGTATCAAACCTTTTATGGTTTATAAAAATATAACACAGGAGTGCTTAATAAAATACCACAAAGTGAATGCAAAGTAATAATGCCTGATATCAGACATGGTGTAGGAGTTCGAATGTTTTCATCATTAGTCTCCTAGATTCTATGGATTTTTGTAATTCTTCATATAACTTTACCTTATGACAGCCTTGTCCTTAGAAAGACGGTAGCAATTTAATTCTATATACCATTCCAGCTGCAGTGTTAAATGGAATGTTTATTATCATTCTTTTTAATTTCTTCTTTAACCAAGAAATTGTTTAGGGTGTGTTTTGGGTTTTCAAACATATTTATAAACTTACTTATAAATATATTTATAAATTATCTTAATTGTTCATTTTCATCTAAATTGCATTGTCAAGTATAGTCTTTATTATATAGATTATTTGACATTTTGGAGACTTACATTATGGCCTAGTATGTGATCAATTTCTTTAAAGTCTTCACATAAACTGGAAAATAAAACTATTGTGTTCATTGGGTATATTGTCCTAAAGACATATATATATATATATATGTCCAAGTTTTTCTTTGTCTCCTAAAATATCCTACTCTGAAATTTTGGATTGGTTAATTCCTCTTTAATCTATCAATTTTTATTCTATTTGTATTGAGACTTTCTTGCTTGTAGCAAATAAGTTTAGACTTCTTAGAACTCCTTGACAGAATAAGTCCTTCATTATTAGAAAATATTCTTTATCTGTATTAATAATTTTGCCTTAAATTCTACTTTGTCTGCCATTATTTTGCCACAGCAGCTATTTGCCTGATAGAACTTTTCTGTACCTTTTAGCATTTCTGAATTCCTTCTATAAACATAATTTAGGTGCATTCTAATCTGACTTTGTTTTTGGTGGTGGTGGGGGTTATTTGTATATTCCATCTATTTTTAGTATGTGTTGGGAGCAGAAGATTTGCATCAGACTTTCTGCCCCATTTTGGCTAGAAGTTCTCTGCTGGGCTTTGCGTGGGAGTTGGGAGTAAAGGCCAGAATGCTAGTATTCATGTAACTGATCCCTGTGAACACTAGCAACCCTGTTGTCTTGTGGTGTGGTTGAACAGAAGGTTTACCCTACGTCTTCATGCCACTAGAGTACTAGAGGGCTCTGTAGGTAGAGACTGGGCATTCCTGAAGATTCAGGAGGCTTTATTTGTAAATTGTAGCTGATGGAATGTAACCAATAAATTTTCTTCTCTACTAAAAACCAGGAACACCAGTGACCTAGAATGAAGAAAAAACCCTAGCTGTACATGTCACAAAAGGTAATTTTTTTTCAAAAAACAAGATTAACTTAAACTGGAAACAAACGCATAATTAGTTTACTTGAAGTACCAAAAAAGAAAACAAACTGCTTATCACCAGGAATAACTTAACTCAGAGGAAAATTTGATGTCATTTTAGGGACTTAAGCCTTTTGTATTTTTCTCAGGATGTGTGAAAAGTAAATGTTAGTGGCTCTAAAAGTTCTGCATATGGTTTGGCATCTTGGGAATTTACCCTGATGCCTGCTTGATAGAAGCTGTCCAACGCTGGTAATTGTTTCTCTCTGGCCTGGTTTGCAACGATTACACTTTTAACACTTGAGAACATCTTCCTTCTAATTGTACCCTTTTGCTTGATTGATGCAGAAGTTGCAGAAATACATCAAGTCAGCATGATAACTCAATCCCAGCTGATACTTAACTGAAATTACCTTGTGAAGAACACAATGTTCTCTTCTGTCTAATGTTCAACAGGGTATGTGAAACGAGACAACTGCTGTTAATGAGATGAAAAACTTATTTATTAAATATGAGTCTTGCTTTAAATATGGAAATGGATCTGGGAGGGGGTTAGGTTTCCAATATTAATATTTTCTGTACATACTTCTATGAGAGTATTTCTGGGTCAAATTAGCACATGCTTGGTAAGATAGATGCTTTGTGCTATTTTAAAGAGCAATGTAAATGTCAATAAACAAAACAGCAGAAAGGAAAAGGCACAGCTCTCTAATGATTCTCAGTTGTCCAGACTGTCAATGTTTGTTTCTTATTCTATTATCTGCTTCATCAAAACCTTTAGGTGTAATAGTCTACCCACACCAATGCCTTCCTAGCTATGTGTTTTGTACTATGCCTGTGAAGAAAATCTCACTTCAGTTAAAACCAGTGTGTCTCAACACAGCTTAAATTTACTTACATAACAAAATAAGTAAAATTAAGAAAGTATAGTAAGTTTTATAATTCTATGTTATTTTCTTGTTTGTATGTGCAGATTATATCCATATTTTTTGGAGCTTAAAATACCACTTTGAAAAACAAAATTGGATTAGTAGTTGGGAAATTTTAAATGTACTTAGCAAAATAAATCAATAATTTATGCAGGTCCCCTTATTATTTTTTTTCTAGTTTTATAGTATTGTGGAATTTAAAACTAGAGGAATCATTAACTCAAGTCACTCTTTGGGAGTAAAATTAGTTTTTTCACAGAAAAGCAGATTGGTATTTTTAAGACTAGAAACAGTATTCCCAACATTTTGTGGAATGGACCGAGGTATCTGATTAAATAAAGTATGCTTGATTTGAATTCATTTTAAGTGTTTTTTAGCCATTCCTCTAACTACCCATTAGTTGTGCTCAAAACCTAAAGTGGATGAATGCACCTGGGAGGAATTTAGGCTAAGGCAAGGTACCTGAGTCTTGTGAGAGAATAGGTGCTCTACAGTTTCCAAGGCAGTAAAAATGGAAAACCTGTCAAATGGCTATGTCCTTGGACATGTCTTAAGCTTGCTTATACCATGGATAGTCTCTCTGAGGTGATGTGGTTTGCCAGATGGGAGGAATATGTATGAAAAGTTTGAAACACTTTTCCAGGTTGACAGACTACTCTCTGGAGAAATCTAGAAATAAAAGCTCTTAAGCTAGTATTTCAGAGCACACACACACACACACACACACATATGCACAGGTTTGTTTTTTTTTTAATAAATGCAAGTTGGGTATAAATGAATGGGCACATACCTAAACACAATATGCACATTTATTCTCTTTTACCTTAAATTTCTCCCCAAGGAATGGTAAAATCCTCAATCCATAGGTGCTGAGCACCATTTCATCCTCAGAGCTAGTCCTGGTCTGGGACACCCTTCATCTCACTGGTCCTCACCAGCTGGCTGTCTTATAGTAGTATTATCTTTCCTATGAAGATGCTGATAACTGGAGCTTTTCAAGTCAATGCTTTCATCCTTGGCTACTGCAGCCACTCTTGTCATGACTACTTTTCATGTCATTCCTCTTCCTTTTTGCATCTGGTATGTTTGTGTATTGGGTATACAACATACAGTAATTTGGATAGTTTGAAAAAGACATGATAATCTTTTTGTCCCACAGATCTTACACTCAGTGGTCAGTGCTGGGCTTACCTTCCTGTACTTGCTAACCAGTAAGTACTCTTTTCCTGAGCTGTCCTAGGAATCTGCTTTTCTAGGCCATGCTTTCTCTCTGCCTTCTTGGGTCCCAGGTCAGAAAGGTCTCAGATCTTTTCTAAGATGTGGCACTCTCATTGGCTACGTTGTTTTTAAAGGGGACTTCTTGACCACCTTTATGATTCTTTGTCTCTACCAGCCACTTTGTCAGTAGCTAGATTGACAATACTTCATGTTGCATCACAGATTATTTTCTAGACTCTAAGGTTTTGGGGATCCCTCTGGAAACTGATATTTATTTGTCATTGTGATTTGAGTAAGGAAGGACTGTGGTAAAACACGTCTGGAAAGACTCTCTGGTGTAGGAACACCAGACTTCCCAGTATTGTGTCTGTGCTGTTCTTGAACAGTGTCTCTCTTGCATCGGCACAGCTGCTGGGCAGAAGCTGCAACTTATATTTTAATTCTACTTTCCCAGGAAAAACATTTTTTTCTGTACTTTTAACTTTACTATTGTAGTAAGAATGACAAGAGAAGCAGAGGGGCATTCTTTTTTGGGGTGCGTGAGGGGGCTCCTAAGACCTTGTAATTGTTTCCCTACAGATGATAATAGAAGTATTGGGTAAACAATTACCACTTGAAAGCACTTTTGGTAATCATACAAATAAATTTAAGGAACAGATTGTGTAACATTAGGATGACCTTAAAGCATGTTTACACAGTAAGCTGTCTTGAGTCTACAATGCTCTATTCTTTTAATATTTTCAAAACACCTTTGTTTGGTACTGATCTAACTTCTAGGGATATAGAAGTGAATTAGATAGGGTTCCTGTCCCCAAGGAGGCTCATTGAAGAAGATCCAAACTGTTGGGAAGTAGCCACTGTTTAACCTCAGGACCTAGATATTTAAACCCAGGAAGTTGATAACTCATTGATAAGAGGCATAAAGGGATCATAGTGTCATTTCCTTTCCATCTACCTACATGATAACAGTTGTTTTTGACATTTTCACTGTTTCACAGGGAGAAATTAATGAAGCCAAGGAAAATTACTTAGTTTTTGATTCCTGTATTTCATCTCAAAGTTACATAAACTTGAGCAAGATTTCCTGCAGAGATACACTGAGAAGAACCTCTACACTGTTAACTGGCTCACGTACCCATCCATTGCCGGGTTGGAGTCCCATGCTGACCTAGGAGGACTTGCAGTGCCAGGGGAAGGGGATCAGCCTCCCAGGCATCCTTTGTTTAATCCATGGTCAGCTGGGGACAGCAGGGAGAGTTTGGGTTTGAATCCACCCAGCATAGGAACACAAGACCCGCCACACCAGCCACAGCTGGCTTCCTGGATGCCTGTGGCCCAGCTCTGAAAGCTTTTTACCCAGTTTATTTTTATAAACTCCTGCTTAGGTTCTTTAGACAGATGATCCACATTTATATCTCTTCATTAGTGCTAGGTAATGAAACAGGTTAGTTACAGTAAGCAATCCCTATGGCTGCAGGCTTTTTGCTTTGGGCAAATAGATGATAAAGCCTACAGAACATCCCACTAATGCTCAAAGTCAGCTCCCTCTATTGGAAACATGCTTAAAATGATGAATGTAGTAGGCAGTTGACAAGAGGTCCGCCTCACAGGAATGCCGCACCTTTTATTTAAAAAAAAAACTTAGTTTTGTGAAAAAGAGAGAGGGGCTCCTTTATGAGTTCAAATGATGGTTTGCTTTTATTTCACAAAATATTACAATATAGTGTTAGGTATTATCAAATATCTATGCATACACATATACACATACAAGTCTACTTTATTTATTTGTGAGCAAGTTAGAGACATCTTATAAATTTATTCAGTGCTTCCAAGTTGATGGAGACTGATGAAAATAAAAGTTACCGGTGAGAGACTTTTCATAATTAATGGTTTTGGACATCAGAGACAAGAACTGACCTTTTGATCCTTTGGGTGTTCTGGGTGGACAGGCAAATCAGGATCTGCTTTTATCTGTCGTGTGATATGCCCTTTATTTATGACCTAGCCCAGAGGACTGGGGATCCAGTACCTTCCCATATGTGCAAAGTATTTACTTTTTGTAGGTTAAGCCCAAAACTTTGGCTTCATTTTGAGAACAGCATGTACTAGGCCACTTTAATGTTTCAGATTTTCCATTTTTATAGTGATCATAATCCCAAAGTGGGGCTTTGTTTGTAGACCAAGAAAATTTTTAATGAATGTTCTGAAAGCCTCAAATCTGATGACTTAATTATCAGAACACATGTTCCTGTTAGAAAACTCAAAAAAATGTTTTGATATGAAGATGACTTAACAGGAAGTCAGGTGGTGTGTTTTCATGGAAGCAGCATAGCTGGGGCTCTTTTGCAAGGCAACTGCGCTGAATAGAAGGCAAAGTTCCTCAATCAACAGAAACTTGGGCAAAGACTTCTTCCTACAGCTTCCTTGCATACTGTGATAAAGGAAGTGTGAAACCCTGAGTAAGCAAATTAATTTTACAAAGCACTTAGAGCTGAATTTAAAGTGCCAATGGAGACCACTGGAAAACTATGTTGAGTGCTTTTATTGAAAATTCTACTTACTGCCTAGTTGTAACCAACAGATGTAGTGTTATAACTGGCTGGGAGTCAGATTGTTAAGAGGAGGACAGCTAACAGAGTGCTACATGATGAATCCAGGGCAAACATGATTCCCACGTCTTGATTCCAGACTGGAATAATCCATTGGATGTGAAGTACATTGTCCAGATGCATTTTCTTAGAAATTGTTCCAAGAATTTGTTCAGAGACATCAGAAGATATCCCACAAACCCACAAGTTATTTTCTGAATACATTACTTATGAATATAATGACCACATAAATTATCACTAAAATTTTGTTTGGGAAGCTTCTGAAATCAAATGGAATGCTGAGATTCTACTGGGCATGATGAAAAGGGTAGTCACTGTACTTACAAAGAACCCGCCCAGTGGGCTAGGTGTTGGGATGTTAGAGTGGGACTCATTGCTCCTTGACCATCTTTCAGCATGAGCAGAACAAGTTGTTCATTGATAATGTTTTCATTCCCCATTACTTTTATACATGCTCCTGACCGGCCAGCAGCAAGCTACCATAGGTGAACATTCTTGAAAAACAGAAATAACTAAATTCAGGTTTTTGCATTTATTTGTTAATTTTGGATTCATTTGTTAAACTTTATTGAAGAACTTTTACCCCCAAGAATCTCTAGGACAGTGGCTTTCAACTTATACCTTGTTGTAATACACTAGAGTATGATCAGTTGTTTGGTGTCACAAAATATACATAAGGTACTAAATTTGTAACATATTATTTTTGTATGAATTCAGGTGAATTCAGGGTTATCACTGTAAATTTATAACTCTTACTTGTATTCCAAAATGCTTTCTGGAAAAACTGAATGAGTTAGAACTGGAGAACCAGCCTATTTTAAATATCTGGTTGAGTCGAATAGTGTCTCCTATGCCATTGTGTCTCTTACCTGTGCTTAGCCAGGAAAAAAAAAAGTTGAGAATATGTGTCCCTCTGCTATTGCTGTATAATAAAACAATACAGAACATAGTGGCTTAAAACAAACAAACCCCGTTTACTTTGCTCATGAATCTGCAGCTCAGGCATGGCTTACTGGGATAGATTTCTTTTGTTTCACTCAGAATCAACTGAATCAGCTTTAAGGCTAGAAACTGGAATCATCTAAAGGCTTGCTCACTCTCAGGTCTAGGGAAGGAATGTAAATTGTTTTGGCCACAGGACTGTGGCACATTATATTGTGTAGAAGTGCTTCTGGTCCTATGTGTTCTTCTAGAGCCCTGGCACTCCCCCTCTAAAAAGTGGGGTCTGTGATCTCTCCATTTGATCCTGGAAAGGATGGTGAATGCTCTAATTCAGAGAGTATGGCAGAAACCTTGCCAGCCATGACTTCAGAGGCTGGGCTGCAAAGGGTAATAGGACTTTCCACCTGGCTCTCTGTCAGAATGCTGAGGCTTAACAAGTCCAGGCCACATAAGGAAGACATGGATAAATGTTTGACAGAAATTCCAGCCAAATATTCAACCAACAAGTAGGATCAATCATCAGACATATGAGTAAATGAGTCTTCACTCACTTTAGCCCCCGGGTTTCATGCTGTGTAGAGCAAAGACAGCTTATCCTCACAGAGTCTCATCCAAACTGCAGATTTGTGAGTAGAACAGATAACTGAACTACTCTGCTTTAAAGATTAAAGGGAGTATGTGTTCAAAACTTTCTGAAGATCCCAGAGATTACTCTAGAACAAAAATGGCTATATTTATCATCCCTGCTGATATATTTTTCCTATGTAGTTAGAAATGGATCAAATTTCATTCCCTTTTATCAGAGTGTATACCCTGATTCTTTTCTCGAAAGCATTCTTGCTGTAGAATATAGATTCAACATATCGAAATTGATAATTTGCAGGTTTCTATTAACTTTAGTAATGTGTCCCCCAAATTTTACATCTCCATCCTGTAAATTATTTCTGGGTTGTATAAAAAGATCTTTAACTCTAATTTTTTAGCTGTGTGGTAATTATAGAACATTCTTATTCTCTTATGGTACAGGTGGATACCAAGATTTTAGGGCTTTGGTGTTAGCCTGAGTCCAACTTAATGAACATACCTAGGGCACATAGGGATATTGTGTGACAATGCGTAATGGACAATAAACAAAACCAAGGTTCTTTTAATAGGATTTTCTGCCTTCACCATGTTCCATGTTAAATGGGACCACATTGACATATGGTCTTGCTTCAGAAATGTCACTGTGTTGTTTGTTTATTCATCATAAGAATTCTGTTAAGGGTCAGAATTTTTACCTTTCAGAGACAAAAAATGATAAACCTGCTATAAAATTTCTACAAATTCATTATGAAAGAAAAATTTTCCTATAGATTTTAGTCATCATGTCACTCTGTTCTCGAAGTAGATCTCTAAAGATTTGCATCAAAGACCATCTAAAGAAGTCATTCTCAAACTGTGTATTCATCAGGATCATCTAGGTGGTTTTTAAGTAACTAGTTGTGTCACTACCCGAGTTTCTGATTCACTAGTAGAGTTGAGCTCAAAGATTTGCATCTCTAACCGTGCTGGTGTTCCAGGGACCACACTTTGAAAACTACTGATCTAGAGAAACAAGATAAAGGCCCATTGTGTTTGCAGTTTCTAAGCACCACTGTCTGAATTATACTCTAAATTTAAAAGAGCTTTCAAGTCACCACATGACAAAATAGTTTTCATTCATCCAGAGGTTAGATAAGCCATTTCTCTTTGCCACATTTCATCACATATTGGGTAAAGTTAAGAGAAGGAACAAATTGGTTCTTTCAGACTGAATGTCATCAAGTTCTAAATGATCTAAAATTAAGGATGTGTTATGAGAAAGTTATTACAAGCATTTTTCACCAATGCGCAACTGGAGAATTTGGTTGGTTTTGCTGGTTTGGTTATAATATTGCCTGAATTCTATATCAAATAGTTCAGCAATAGAAGATGCAGTAGACAAAATTAGATTATTCCTGTGAACTCAAAGGTCTGGTCTAGTTGCCTTGGACATCCTAGTCTCAAGAAAGCATGTGTCCTGAGGGGAAATGTAAAAGGGGCTCTCTCCTTAACTCCTGCCGGAAAGAGATTTGCTATCCTGAAGATATTTTTTCAACTAACTGGGCCCAATTTGATTTTTGAAAGAAATGGACTAATTTGCAGTACTCTAGGTCAGCACTAGATTCATTGAGGCCTTTCTGTTCATGGATTTTCTACTTACTTTTCTCCATTTTCATCCTTAGTTTTTCTTCCTAACTTAACTAACAGTTGAATAATTTAATTACTACTTCCCATTGTGGACCCTCTTGCTTAGCCTATCTGAAATGCTTGTTTATGAATATATGCTATCTATTAGTACTACACTAAAGTCCTCATTTATTTAAAAAATTAATTGTTCTTTATTATAAAAGAAATATAAAAAATCTTCATCATATGCATTTGCTCAGGAAATTACTAGTATTTATGTTGCCAATGATCTGTGTTTAAAAACTTATGGTTATTATATGGAAAGAACACATGAATTCAAAGGGCTAACTGGCAAATAAAGGCTTAGAATTTGCTGAATATAAAAAAATAAACACATGCTCATTATAGGAAAAAGTATTAAAAATATTAATAGCCCAAAGACTATCATTGTGAACATTTTCTTCATGGTAATTTTCTATATAAATGCTCATTTAAATAAATTTATAATTTTCAAACATATATATTAAGGCCTATATATTATAAAATTTTAAAGAAATCAAATTTTTAAAAGATTAAAACAAGTAAATAGAAAAATATGAAGAAAATTATAACTTACCCATAATATCCTCACTACCCCAGATATTATCTTTATTTACATTTTAGTCTGATCTCTTCAGCATTTTTATATGCATTTAAATGCATTGTTCTGAAAATGGAATTCTCTGCATATATTGCTTTGCAACCTTTCTCACTCAGTAAGGTCACTATTGTAAATAATTGTGCATGCATTTATTTGTTTCTTGGATAAATTTTTATAAAAAGGGTTCATGTATTAAAATGTGTATATCTTTTTGAAGGCTTTTGAAAATTAATCTCCAGAAAGTCATACCAGTTTATTCTCTCACCAACAATGTGCGAGAGCACTTTATTCCCTCACTCTTAGAAATACTGTTATTTAAAAATTTTTTTAACATTTTGATAAGCTAAAAAAGATGTCTTTTATGTTTTGTAATGCATTCTTTTTTCCATAAACACAATTTTCATAAGTTGGTTGACCATTTGTGTTTTTTATTTTCTGAATTGTCTGGCCATAGCTGATGTCTGTTTTTCTATTATGTTCATATTTTTCTTTGTAGGAAAATCATTATATCTTAGGGATATGTTATAATTTTTAAAACCAGTGTAGCATGTGCCTTTTCAACTTGGAATATTTTTTTTTCTTTATAGAAGTTAAGTTTTTATGACATCAAATGTAAAAGTTTGTTGTTTTTACTATTTTTAAGTTTATGGTCTCTGAAAAGGGCCATAGTTTTATACCCATTTATTTTTTATTGTTCATAGTTTTAATGAAACCATTCCCTTCTTTTTGTCTATGTATTTTTTTAATCACCACCTAGATCCAGATATACATATAACCAGCCTTTCCCCAAATCATCCCTTGTGCTTCCACCTAAGGCATGTCCTGTCTCTCAGAAGTTATAGACTCTTGTTTTGCTTCACAATAAACTAGTTTTCTTAATTTTAGATTTATACCAATAAAGTGTATATGCTCTTTTGTGTCTGGATTCTTTCAACATTAAGTTCATTATCAACAAGTCATCCTTGTTGTAATGTGTAACTGTATTTTATTATTTCACTTTCCATTGTTATGTGATATCTACTTGATTGAATATTCCATGATTTGTTACCTCTTCTACTATTGGTGAACATTTGCTAGTTTACAGTTTAGGGCTGTTCCAAATAATAATATTCTTGTCCTGTTTTTTTGATTCACATATATATTTATTTCTGTTGAATTGAAGAGGTCCAAAATGGTGTGTAGGTAAATATTTAGGAATTTTTGTTATATCTTAAATATCTTTACAAGGTAATTGACTGTTTAGGCAATAATAATAATAATAATAATAATAATAATGTAGGGAGCTTATAAGATCTATGTTAATAATATATATGAAGAAAAACACAAAGACAGAAAGAGGAAAATGAAAGCATAGTGTTCTGAAGTTCTTATACTATATATAAAGTGGTATATCACTAGCAAGCAGATTATAATAAGCTAAAGATGTATATTATAAACTTAAATTGAATTTTTAAATAAACATCAAGAAGTTCTAACTAACAATATGATACAGGAGAGAAAATGAAATCTTAAAAAAAAAGACCTCAAACCAAATGTAGACAGAAAAAGATGGATAAAGGAACAGAAAAAATGGGATAAATATAATACAAATAGCAAGATGTTAGATTTAAACAAAACCATTTAAATAATCGTACTTTATATATATGATCAAGACAGTACATTTGGAAGACAGAGATTGTCAGATTAAATGAAAAAATAAAAGACCTAAATGCTATGTTAAAGAAGTCTACTTTAAATGTGAAAACACAACCAATTCAAAGGAGGAAACATGGGCAAAGATATACCATGTCAACACTAATCAGAAGGAAGCTAGAATGGCTATATTAATGTCAGACAAAGTATATTTCAGAATAAAGACTATTATCAGGAATAAGATCATTTCACAATGATTAAAAGCTTAATTCATCAAGAGGACATAAAAATCAGAAACATTTATGAGCTTGTTAACATGATTTCAAAATGCACAAAGCAAAACCTGACAGAATTGCAGGAATAAATAGACAGTTTTTAGCTGGATTTAGATATTTCAACATCCCCTTCTCAGAAATGATAGAATAAATAGACAAAATCATTAAGAATATAAAAGACTTAAATGGGGATAGTAGTACAGCATGGAGAATATAACCAATGATTCTGTAACATATTTCTATGTTGACAGATAGTAACTGTGCTAGTAGGGGTGAGGATTTAATAATATGGATAACTGTTGAACCACTGTGTTATATACTTGAAACTAAAATAAGACTGTATATCAATTATTTAAAAAACATTCCCCTTCCATTATTTAATTCTTAACACTCTTTGATACTTAAGGAGCTACCCTTTAGTTCGTTGTAATTTTTTTAGGGTATCATTGATATGCAACCTTATGCTCAGGTTTCATATGAACAACATTGTGGTTACTACATACACCCATATTATCAAGTCCCGCCCACTGTATATCAATTTTTTAAAAAGACAACATTGTCAATATAATACTTACAAAACACTCCATTTAACATCATCAAAATATCTTTTCAGGTGTACATACCTGAAACAATGATAATGTACATTGTTTTGTGCCACAAACGAACTCTACCTAAGTTTCAAAGAATTCAAGATGTACATGTGTTCTGACCACAAAGGAATTAGGAATTAAATAACAGAAAACCATCCAAAATACCCAAATATGTATCAACTAAATAACACATTTGTAAATAACCTTTGGGTCAAATAAGAAATTAGAATGGAAACTAAAAAAGTATTTGAACTAAAAGAAAGGGAGTATGTTAAACATAAGTAAGCAGAGGAAAGGAAATCATATAGATCAAAGCAGAAATCAGTAAAACTGAAGAGAAATAGAGAATATCAATGAATCCAAAAGCTTATTCTTTAAGAAAATAAGTAAAACTGCTAAATCTCCAGACAACTTATCAAGAAAAAACATAAAATATGTTTGTATAGACTGCCAGTATCAGGAATGAGAAAAAGTAATGTCATTACAGATTTTATAGATATTAAAAGAATAATAAGGGACTCCTATGAAAAACTTTATACCAGTGTATTTGACAACTGCATGAAATGATCAAATTCCCTGAGAGGCCCTAAATACCAAGGCACACTAAAACAGAAATAGAGATCATCAATAGCTATATATCAACTAAAGAAATTTAATTTTTAGCTAGGAGCCTTCCCATAAAGAAAATTCCAGACTCATATACCTTCACTGGTGAATTCTACCAAATACTTAAGGAATAAATATTAGTTCTTCACACTCTTTCAGAAAATTCAAGAGGCAGAAATGATTCCACATTCATTCTAGGAAAACAACAGACAAATATCCCTAATGAAAATAGCTGCCTAAGTTCATAACAAAACTTTAGTTAATTGTCTCTACCATATATAAAAAGGATAATACATAATGATCAAGAAGGGTTGATTCCAGGAAAGCAAATTAATTAATATTCAAATGTCAATAAAAACAAAACAAAATAAGCTCATAGATACAGAAAACAGAGTCGTGTTTGCCAAGTTGGGGGATGGGAAAAATAGGTGAAGGGAGTCAAAAGGTAAAAAGAAAAAAAAATACTGAAAAAACATCAATCTAATTCACTGCATTAATCTAAAAAACAAAAAGCATTATCTGAGGAAAAGTATTGGACAAAATTCAGCATATATCACATATTCCAGTACTGCCACATTCTCTAAAAATTTCATGATGTAGCATTGAAGGATGGATAAAACACAATCAATCATGCAAGCCCATGTGAGCATTAAAATCTCCCCTCATTTCTTTTAGTTATTGGGGTCCCTCTGCCTATACCAGGTGTGATCTTGTCCCTGCCCATTCATTTCCAGGGAGGGGAGTAGTCACCTGTCCTTGCTCGTGTATTAGGCAAATGCAAATTAAGAGAAACAGAGAATATCAATGAACCCAAAAGCTTATTCTTTAAGAAAATAAATAATACTGCTAAATCTCTAGACAACTGATCAAGAAAAAAACATAAAATATGCTCATTAGGAAAATGCAAATTAAGACCCCAGCAAGCTACCTCTACATGTTCATTAGAATGGCTAAAATTTAAAAAATTGATTATAGCAACTATTGACAAAGTTGAGGAGGAACTAGGATTCTCATACACTCCTGGTGGGAATGTGAAATGCTACAATCAATTTGAATAACAGATTGACAGTTTCTTAATAAGTTAAATATACACCTATTATATTGTATTCTGTATGATTCATCCATTTCACAGCTAGACATACACCAAAGAGAAGAGAACACATATGTACATACAAAGACATGTAAACGTTCCTGGCAGCTTTACTTGTAATAATAAAAAATGAGAATAATCACTTTTCATCAATAGACGAATGGGTAAACAAGTGTATCTATACACTGGAAAACTAGTCAGCAATAAAGCAGAAGGAACTATTAATCATGTAACTATGTGGATGAATCTCAAAATAATAATGCTGAGGAGAAGAATCCAGACAAAAAGACTATGTTGTGTGTGTCCATTTAGATAAAATTCTAGAAACAAACTAATCTTTTATGACAGTAAAGCACAGCAGCTGTTTCCTCAGAAATTGGGGAGTGGGAAGGAGTAGAAGGCATTGATTACATAGGAGCACAAGAACACTTCTGCGGCATGTATATGTTCAGCATCTTGGCTGATATATATTATAGTATGTGATAATGTCAAACTTACCAGGTTGTACACTTTAGATATTTATGGTATGTTATATGTCAATCATACTTTAAGACAGCTGCTAGATTTTTCTTAAAGGAAACTTAGGCATATTTTTGGCCACCATTATGGAATGTGGATCCACACTATACGCATGACTCTGAGAGTATTTCAGAAGCATAATGACTGGGGAATGGCAGTATAATATATAAGGATGAAATTACTTTATATCAGCTCAACATGGGATCAGTGGAGGAGGGAGTGAGATTCAGGTGACAGAATTAACTTGTATCAAAGGAGAAACAGTAGCTCTTTTATGTTTTGGTTCTCAGAGAAGTGAGATTTCATTCTCCTCACAGCAAAGGCCTGTTGGTAACCCAATAGCTAGTGTTTATTTAGACAAGGATTCCTACTCTCAGATCAAATCTCCCCATGTAGAAGGCAGGACATAATAATAATAGAAGCTGGGAAATGGACAGAAGATTGATAAAGAAAGCTTTTGGGGTATCCCCCAATCATTACTTCACAAATGTACATGGTGCCTATTATGTGTACTTGCTCTGTTTTATGTACCTGTAAATATATATGCTATAAACCCATAAAAGATAAGTTTTGCCTTCAATTAGCACAGAGATAGAAATATAAATAGATAATCATAATGGAGGTAAGATTCAAGAACTCTTGGAGCACATTCATATTTGAAATACTGGTGAAGAGTGGCCTCTATACCCAGTAAAGTATTCCACATTAGCAAATTTGTGAGCAGGCTGAGATTATTTTAGAAATCTGTAAGAAATATGTACTCTATTTCTTACTCATATCCATTTCTAATTGATTCTGTTTTCCCATAATTTTCCTAAGAGATTTCCTTTAGTAAATGGCAAACATATCTAAACAGAAAAATTGAAGTGGGATTTAATTTTCAAATTTAATAAAAATGTCTTGGGATCTCATCAAAGCCTCAAGTCCAGAGTGTATGTGTCATGGTAACTGTTTATTCATTCAGCCACTCAGTCATCAAATATTTACTATGCTTTTATTAAATAACACTTTTAACATAACCAGTCTTCCACTGATGGGCATTTAAGTCATTTCCAATTATTTACTTTTACAAATTGCAGAGAACACGTGTGCTTGTCAGTGTGTGTGACTTTTGCTTGTCTGTGCAATGTTTTCCATTAAACATATTCCTAAAGTGAAATTGCTTGGGTCAATAGTATAAATATTTTTAATTTGCATAAATATTGTCAAATTTATTTTCTGCGTTGAGTGGATTTAACTGTGGATTTTTGTCTTTGACCTTGGCTAGAGTATTTCCAGCAGAAACATAGTCTAAAGCCAGATTATAGGAATGCAGGAAAGGGAAGAAGAGGAAGCAGCCAATGGAAACAGTTATTTAAAAAAAATATGGTGATGATACTGGGGTATAAAAGCCAGAGCCCATTCCTAGTTGAGGACAACTTTGCTGGGTGATCTCAGCTGACTTCAAGGTTCCCCAGAGGATCAGCTGAGGTCTTTGCTGTGACATTATGGTGCATTACAGCTCATTGATCCTTCTGCCCGGACCTTATTCCTTCATCAACCCAGAATACTGATCTGGGAAGATAAACTTACTGCACACTGATCTCCATCTTAGAGTCTGTTTTCCAGTGAACCTGATTTTAAATATCTGCCAATCTATATTTTATACCAAGTAAGTTATATTTTTCAAAAATAAAGTATAAATCTATCCCATTTCAAACAATCAATAACCAAGAGAATTCTTTGCAATAGTGACTGTATTCCCTATGTTGGGCTTTTTATCCCTGTGACTGACTAATTTTATAATTGGAAAATTTATACCTCTTTATCCCCTCCACTTATTTTGCCCATCCACCTACTGCCCTCCTCTATGGCAACCACCAGTTTGTTCTCTGATTTTATGATTTTATTTCTCTTTGTTCAATACTTTAAAAATATTCCACAAATAAGTAAAATCATGGTGTTTATTATCTTTGTCTTAATTCACTTAGCATAACACCTTCTAGATGCATCCATGTTCTTTCAAACAGCAGCATTTCTTTCTTTTTTTTTTTTTGAGATGGCATCTCTCATATTTATTGATCAAATGGTTGTTAACAACAATAAAATTCTGTATAGGGGAGTCAATGCTCAATGCACAATCATTAATCCATCTCAAGCCTAATTCTCGTCAGTCTCCAATCTTCTGAAGCATAACGAACAAGTTCTTACATGGTGAACAAATTCTTACATAGTGAATAAGTTCTTACATGGTGAACAGTACAAGGGCAGTCATCACAGAAGCTTTCGGTTTTGATCATGCATTATGAACTATAAACAGGTCAAATATGAATAATCGTTTGATTTTTATACTTGATTTATATGTGGATCCCACATTTCTCCCTTTATTATTATTTATTATTTTTATTTTTAATAAAATGCTGAAGTGTTAGGTAGATGCAAGATAAAGGTAGAAAACATAGTTTAGTGTTGTAAGAGAGCAATTGTAGATGATCAGGTGTGTGCCTGTAGACTATGTGTTAATCCAAGCTAGACAAGAGCATTAAAGCATCCACGAATGCAGAAGATTTCTCTCAAAATGGGGGGGTGAGGTTCTAAGCTTCACCACTGTTGATCCCCAATTTCTCACCTGATGGCCCCCCTGCGACTGTGCCTGTCTTAGGTTTTTCCTCCTTTGAGGAATCTTACCCGTCTCTGGCTAACCAGTCATCTTCCGGGGCCATACAGGGAGATGTAAAGTTGGTAAGTGAGAAAGAAGCCATATTGTTTGAAAAGGTTAGCTTTTTACTTCTTTGCAGATTTATGCCCTGTGGCTTCTATGCCCAACATTTGTCTTGAGGTATCATTACCACCTGGAGGAATTATGATACTCGGTAAATTCGATATGAGGCACGAATTCTATTTAAGGGTTGTAATTAGGAAGGAAAAAGAAAAGCTATAGAGGTAGCAGATGGAAGAAAACATGGGAGGAATGATTATTTCTTTGACATATCTTCTTGTAGAGTAACTTAAGCATATATAGGTTTTAAACTACTAACTAAATTGCGCACACACATTAACATAATAGGAATACAGTTACATAATCAAAGCAGATCTATAATTACCAGCCATCTCCAGTGAAGCCAAGAAAACCAGTTAGGCACCCTTGGCATTTGTGAAAATTTGTCTATGATATGATGGATATTGTCCAACTGTACTTGAACAGTCTGAGAGAAATCAGACACACTAAAACAACCCATTCTTGGGAACTGTTCACATCCCACATGTTCTTTTAACCATAGATAGTCTGTAGTCATAAGATTTTGGAGTGCAACAACTTGCACTTCTCCTAATTCTTGGTTGAGTTCCAACAGTATAGATCCAGTCAAATTTGTTGTTTACCGTATGCACAGGCCAGATTAGATATCTCCTTCTTCATTCCAATGGCAAGTCCAGGAAATGGTGGGATGGATGCAGCTACAACTGCAGCATCGCCTGGATCTTTGTGGAGGTTTTTTGATGATCATCTTCTGGTATGAGTCTTCCAGAGAGTGCTGATGTTGGAAGTTCTTCTTCATATCGTATCTTAGTTCATTTTCTGGGTAGCCAAATTAGGCTTTGATCTTCTGTATAAACACAAACAGACCCTTTGCCCACACTTTGATATGCCCTTTATACCATTGTGTAGAACTCATTGGAGGTCACCACACAGGAATTGCCTTTTTTTTTTTTTTTTTAAGAGAAAGGAATATTATCAAAAGAGTGTACCTCCATAGCCGGTCATCTGATACCCTTTAAGTGATCAAAACTAAGAATATTTAAAGCATGCGTTAATCGTTGATTTACCATTAGTTTTATCCTATAAAGGAGTATTCCCCCTTTTCTTTCTTTCTTTTTCTTTTTTTTTAAAAATCTTTTAATCTTTCATCTACACTTACATGAAGAATATTATGTTTACTAGGCTCTCCCCTATACCAGGTCCCCCCTATAAACCACTTTATAGTCACTGTCCATCAGCATAGCAAAATGTTGTAGAATCACTACTTGTCTTCTCTGTGTTGTACAGCCCTCCCCTTTCTCCCTCCCCCCCATGCATGCTAATCTTAATACCCCCTTTCTTCTCCCCCCCCCGCTTATCCCTCCCTACCCACCCATCCTCCCCAGTCCCTTTCCCTTTGGTACCTGTTAGTCCATTCTTGGGTTCTGTAATTCCGCTGCTGTTTTGTTCCTTCAGTTTTCCTTTGTTCTTATACTCCTCAGATGAGTGAAATCATTTGGTAGTTCTTTTTCTCCGCTTGGCTTATTTCACTGAGCATAATACCCTCCAGCTCCATCCATGTCGCTGCAAATGGTAGGATTTTCCCTCTTCTTATGGCTGAGTAGTATTCCATTGTGTATATGTACGACACCTTCTTTATCTATTCATCTACCGATTGACATTTAGGTTGCTTACAATTCTTGGCTATTGTAAATAGTGCTGCGATAAACATAGGGGTGCATCTGTCTTTCTCAAACTTGATTGCTGCATTCTTAGGGTAAATTCCTAGGAGTGGAATTCCTGGGTCAAATGGTAGGTCTGTTTTGAGCATTTTGATGAACCTCCATACTGCTTTCCACAATGGTTGAACTGATTTATATTCCCACCAGTAGTGTAGGAGGGTTCCCCTTTCTCCACAGCCTCGCCAACATTTGTTGTTGTTTATCTTTTGGATGGCAGGCATCCTTAATGATGTGAGGTGATATCTCATTGTAGTTTTAATTTGCATTTCTCTGATAATTAGTGATGTAGAGCATCTTTTCATGTGTCTGCTGGCCATCTGTATTTCTTTTTTGGAGAACTGTCTGTTCAGTTCCTCTGACCATTTTTTAATTGGATTATTTGTTTTTTGTTTGTTGAGGCATGTGAGCTCTTTATATATTTTGGACGTCAAGCCTTTATCGGATCTCTCATTTACAAATATATTCTCCCATACTGTAGGGTTCCTTTCTGTTCTATTGATGGTGTCTTTTGCTGTACAGAACCTTTTCAGCTTAATATAGTCCCACTTGTTCATTTTTACTGTTGTTTTCCTTGCCTGGGGAGATATGTTCAAGAAGAGGTCACTCATGTTTATGTCTAAAAGGTTTTTGGCTATGTTTTTTTCTAAGAGTTTTATGGTTTCATGACTTACATTCAGGTCTTTGATCCATTTTGAATTTACTTTCATGTATGGGGTTAGACAGTGATCCAGTTTCATTCTCCTGCATGTAGCTGTCCAGCTTTGCCGGCACCATCTGTTGAAGAGACTGTCATTTCGCCATTGTATGTCCATGGCTCCTTTATCAAATATTAATTGACCATATATGTTTGGGTGAATTTCTGGAGTCTCTAATCTATTCCACTGGTCTGTGGCTCTGTTCTTGTGCCAGTGCCAAATTGCCTTGATTACTATGGCTTTGTAGTAGAGCTTGAAGTTGGGGAGTGAGATCCCCCCTACTTTATTCTTTTTAAGGATTGCTTTGGCTATTCGGGATCTTTGGTGTTTCCATATGAATTTTTGAATTATTTGCTCCAGTTAATTGAAGAATGTTGCTGGTAATTTGATAGGCATTGCATCAAATATGTATATTGCTTTGGGCAGGATGGCCATTTTGATGATATTAATTCTTCCTAGCCATGAGCATGGGATGAGTTTCCATTTGTTAGTGTCCCCTTTAATTTCTCTTAAGAGTGACTTGTAGTTTTCAGGGTATAGGTCTTTCATTTCTTTGGTTAGGTTTATTCCTAGGTATTTTATTCTTTTTGATGCAATTGTGAATGGAATTGTTTTCCTGATTTCTCTTTCTATTGGCTCATGTTAGTGTATAGGAAAGCCACAGATTTCTGTGTGTTTATTTTGTATCCTGCAACTTTGCTGTATTCCTGTATCAGTTCTAGTAGTTTTGGAGTGGAGTCCTTAGGACTCCTACCAAATCCTACCATTCGCAGCAACATGGATGGAGCTGGAGGGTATTATGCTCAGTGAAATAAGCCAAGCGGAGAAAAAGAAATACCAAATGATTTCACTCATCTGAGGAGTATAAGAACAAAGGAAAAACTGAAGGAACAAAACAGCTGTATTCCTGTATCAGTTCTGGTAGTTTTGGAGTAGGAGTCCCATTTCTTCTAGGTTTTCCATGGTGTATTAGTACCACAACCCCTGCTTTCTTCTCGCTGTTGTTTGCCTGAAATATGTTTCTCCATCCCTTGACTTTTAGTCTGTGCATGTCTTTGGGTTTAAGGTGAGTTTCTTGTAAGCAGCATATAGATGAGTCTTACTTTTTTTATCCATTCTATTACTCTGTGTCTTTTGATTGGTGCATTAAGTCCATTAACATTTAGGGTGACTATTGAGAGATATGTACAATATCATGTCATCTGCAAATAGTGACAGTTTAACTTCTTCTTTACCAATCTGGATTCCTTGTATTTCTTTGTTTTGTCTAATTGCCGTGGCTAGGACCTCCAGTACTATGTTAAATAACAATGGGGAGAGTGGGCATCCCTGTCTAGTTCCCGATCTCAGAGGAAATGGTTTCAGCTTCTCACTGTTCAGTATAATGTTGGCTGTGGCTTTATCATATGTGACCTTTATTATGTTGAGGTACTTGCCCTCTATTCCCACTTTGCTGAGAGTTTTTATCATGAATGGATGTTGAATTTTGTCAAATGCTTTTTCAGCATCTATGGAGATGATCATGTGGTTTTTGTCTTTCTTTTTGTTGATGTGGTGGATGATGTTGATGGATTTTCGAATGTTGTACCATCCTTGCATCCTTGGGATGAATCCCACTTGGTCATGGTGTATGATCCTTTTGATATACTGTTGAATTCTGTTTGATAATATTTTATTGAGTATTTTTGCATCTACATTCATCAGGGATATTGGTCTGTAATTTTCTTTTTTGGTGGGGTCTTTTCCTGGTTTTGGTATTAGGGTGATGTTGGCTTCATAGAATGATTTTGGGAGTATTCCCTCCTCTTCTATTTTTTGGAACACCTTAAGAAGAATGTCTTCTCTGTGTGTCTGATAAAATTCCGAGGTAAATCCGTCCAGCCCTGGGGTTTTGTTCTTGGGTAGTTTTTTGATTACCGTTTCAATTTCTTTGCTCGTAATTGGTTTGTTTAACTTTTGTGTTTCTTCCTTGGTCAGTCTTGGGAGGTCGTATTTTTCTAGGAAGTTGTCCATTTCTTCTAGGTTTTCCAGTTTGTTGGCATATAGGTTTTCATAGTAGTCTTTAATAATTCTTTGTATTTCTGTGGAGTCTGTCATGATTTTTCCATTCTCATTTGTGATTCTGTTGATTTGTGTTGATTCTCTTTTCTCTTAATAAGTTTGGCTAGAGGCTTATCTATTCTGTTTATTTTCTCAAAGAGCCAGCTCTTGGTTTCGTTGATTTTTGCTGTTGTTATATTCTCCTCAATTTTGTTTATTTCTTCTCTAATCTTTATTATGTCCCTCCTTCTGCTGACTTTAGGCCTCATTTGTTCTTCTTTTTCCAGTTTTGATAATTGTGATGTTAGACTATTCATTTGGGATTTTTCTTCCTTCTTCAAGTGTGCCTGGATCGCTATCTACTTTCCTCTTAAGACTGCTTTTGCTGCGTCCCACAGAAGTTGGGGCTTTGTGTTGTTGTTGTCATTTGTTTCTATATATTCCTTGATCTCTATTTTGATTTGTTCGTTGATCCATTGATTATTTAGAAGCATGTTGTTAAGCCTCCATGTGTTTGTGAGCCTTTTTGTTTTCTTTGTAGAATTTATTTCTAGTTTTATACCTTTGTGGTCTGAAAAATTGGTTTGTAGAATTTCAATATTTTGGAATTTACTGAGGCTCTTTTTGTGAGCTAGTATGTGGTCTATTCTGGAGAATGTTCCATGTGCACTTGAGAAGAATGTATATCCTGTTGCTTTTGGATGTAGAGTTCTATAGATGTCTATTAGGTCCATCTGTTCTAGTGTGTTGTTCAGTGCCTCTGTGTCCTTACTTATTTTCTGCCCGGTGGATCTATCTTTTGGGGTGAGTGGTGTGTTGAAGTCTCCAAAATGAATGCATTGCAGTCTATTTCCCCCTTTAGTTCTGTTAGTATTTGTTTCACATATGCTGGTGCTCCTGTGTTGGGTGCTTATATATTTAGAATGGTTATATCCTCTTGTTGGACTGAGCCCTTTATCATTATATAGTGTCCTTCTTTATCTCTTGTTACTTTCTTTGTTTTGAAGTGTATTTTGTCTGATATTAGTACCACAACCCCTGCTTTCTTCTCGCTGTTGTTTGCCTGAAATATGTTTCTCCATCCCTTGACTTTTAGTCTGTGCATGTCTTTGGGTTTAAGGTGAGTTTCTTGTAAGCAGCATATAGATGGGTCTTACTTTTTTATCCATTCTATTACTCTGTGTCTTTTGATTGGTGCATTAAGTCCATTTACATTTAGGGTGACTATTGAGAGATATGTACTTATTGCCATTGCAGGCTTTAGATTCATGGTTACCAAAGGTTCAAGGTTAGCCTCTTTAGTATCTTACTGCCTAACTTAGCTCACTTATTGAGCTGTTATATACACTGTCTGGAGATTCTTTTCTTCTCTCCCTTCTTATTCCTCCTTCTCCATTCTTCATATGTTGTGTGTTTTGTTCTGTGCTCTTTTTAGGAATGCTCCCATCTAGAGCAGTCCCTGTAAGATGCCCTGTAGAGGTGGTTTGTGGGAAGTAAATTCCCTCAGCTTTTGCTTGTCTGGGAATTGTTTAATCCCACCATCATATTTAAATGATAGTTGTGCTAGATACAGTATCCTTGGTTCAAGGCCCTTCTGTTTCATTGCATTAAGTATATCATGCCATTCTCTTCTGGCCTGTAGGGTTTCTGTTCAGACGTCTGATGTTAGCCTGATGGGTTTTCCTTTATAGGTGACCTTTTTCTCTCTAGCTGCCTTTAAAACTCTTTCCTTGTCCTTGGTCCTTGCCATTTTAATTATTAAGTGTCTTGGTGTTGTCCTCCTTGGATCCCTTCTGTTGGGGGTTCTGTGTATTTCTGTGGTCTGTTCGATTATTTTCTCCCCCAGTTTGGGGAAGTTTTCAGCAATTATTTCTTCAAAGAGACTTTCTATCCCTTTTCCTCTCTCTTCTTCTTCTGGTACCCCTATAATATGGATATTGTTCCTTTTGGATTGGTCATATAGTTCTCTTAGTATTGTTTCATTCCTGGAGATCCTTTCATCTCTCTCTATGTCAGCTTCTATACGTTCCTGTTCTCTGGTTTCTATTCCTTCTATGGCCTCTTGCATCTTATCCATTCTGCTTATAAATCCTTCCAGGGTTTGTTTCACTTCTGTGATCTCCTTCCTGACATCTGTGATCTCCCTCCAGACTTCATCCCATTGCTCTTGCATTTTTCTCTGCATCTCATCCCATTACTCTTGCATTTTTCTCTGCATCTCCATCAGCATGTTCATGATTTTTATTTTGAATTCTTTCTCGGGAAGACTGGTTAGGTCTGTCTCCTTCTCAGGTGTTGTCTCTGTGATCTTTGTCTGCCTGTAGTTTTGCCTTTTCATGGTGATAGAGATAGTTTGCATAGCTGGTATGAGTGACAGCTGAAAGAGCTTTCCTTCTTGTTGGTTTGTGGCCTTCCTCTCCTGGGAGAATAACGATCTCTAGTGGCTTGTGCTGGGCAGCTGTGTGCAGACAGGGCTTCTGCTTCCTGTCTGGCTGCTATGGATTTTATCTCCACTGTTGCTGTGGGCATGGCCTGTCTCGGGCTGCTGCTCCAAAATGGTGGAGCCCCATTGGAGGGGGAGCAGCTGGGAGGCTGTTTATCTTCGTAAGCGGCCTCTGTGCTCCCTGCTGTCCAGAGGATTAGAGTACCCAGAGTTCCCCAGATACCCTGCCTCTGGACTAAGTGTCATGCCCTGTCCCTTTAAGACTTTCAAAAAGCAGTCTCCAAACCAAAACAACAACAGCAATGACAAAAGAAAAAAAAATTAAGTGAATATGTAAAAAAAGAAAAAAAAAAGAAAAATGCACGATTTTCTTTGTCCTCAGGCGCTGGTCTCAGGCACCCACTCACCGGTCTTGCTTCCCTGTTTCCCTAGGTATTAGGGTCCCTGTCCCTTTAAGACTTCCAAAAAGCACTCGCCAAAAAAAAAAAAAGGCCTCTCCCGTTTCTTTGTTCTCTGGTGTTGGCCTCAGGCACCTGCTCACCAGTCCTGCCACCCTGTTTCCCTAGTATCCAGGACCCCACACATGCACTGTGTCTGCGCTCTGGTCTCGTTGGCTGTGGCTGGATGTTCAGCAGTCCTGGGCTCCTTCCCCCTCCCTGCTGACTCCTCTCCACCCACTGGGAGCTTGGGGGAGGGGCACTCGGGTCCCCCCAGTCCAGGGCTTGTATCTTACTCCCTTCACGAGGCGCTGGGTTCTTGCAGGTGTGGATGTGGTCTGGATGTTGTCCTGTGTCCTCTGGTCTCTATTCTAGGAAGAGTTGTCTGTTATATTTTCATAGATAAATGTGGTTTTGGGAGGAGATTTCTGCTGCTCTACTCATGCTGCCATCTTGGCTCCGCTCCATCAGCATTTCTTTCTTTTTATGGCTAAATAATATTCCATTGTATGTATGTACCTCTTCTTTATCCATTCATCTATTGATGGACACCTTGATTGCTTCCATATCTTGACTATTATAAATAATGCTGCAGTAAACATAGGGATGTGCATATGTCTTCAAATTAGTGTTTTTGTTTTCTTTGGGTAAATACCTGCAAGTGAAATTACTGGGTCTTATAGTATTTCTATGTTTAATTTTTTGAGAATCTCTGTAGTGTTTTCTATAATGGCTGCACCAATTCACATTATTACAGAGCATGAGGGTACCCTTTTATCTACATCCTTACCCGCATTTGTTATGTCTTTTTAATACTAGCCATTCTGTGAACTAGTGGTTACCAAAGGGGAGGG
Organism: Manis javanica; assembly: GCF_040802235.1. Taxonomy (NCBI): domain Eukaryota; kingdom Metazoa; phylum Chordata; class Mammalia; order Pholidota; family Manidae; genus Manis; species Manis javanica. The sequence continues at coordinate 98,672,567 of NC_133156.1, read as the reverse complement.
GTGTGGAGGGATAGGTGGGGAGGGAGAAGGGGACTGAGAGGTATTATGCTTAGTACACATGGTGTGGGGGATCACGGAGAGAACAGTGTATCACAGAGAAGGGACATAGAGGATCTCTGGCAACTTGCACTGATGGACCGTGACTGCATTGGGGTATGGGTTGGGACTTGATAATATGGGTAAATGTAGTAACTACATTGTTTTTTCATGTGAAACCTTCATAAGAGTGTATATCAATCATACCTTAATATAAAAATACTAGCCATTCTGACTGATGTGAAGTGATATTTCATTGTGGTTTTGATTTGCATTTCACTGATGATTGGTAATGTTAAGCATGTCTTCATGTATGTGTTGGCCATCTGAAAGTCTTCTTTGGAAAAGTGTCTGTTCAGGTCTTATGCCCATTGCTTAACTGCCTTTTATTTTGTTATTTTTGGTCTTGAGTTGTATGTTATTTATATATTTTGGATATTAGTCCTGTATCAGATATATAATTTACAAATGTATTCTCCCATACAGTAGGTTGCCTTTCTGCTTTGTTGATGATTTCCTTTTCTGTGCAAAAGTATTTAAGTTTGATGTGGTCCCACTTGTTTATTTTTTGCTTTTGTTTCCTTTGCCTGAGATGGCATATCTGGAAACATCAAGTAAAATCTTGATGTTCAAGATTTTACTACCTACGTTTTCTTTTAGGAGTTTTATGGTTTCAGGTTTTGCATTTAGGGCTTTAATACATTTTATTTTTGTGTATGGTATTAGTCAGTGGTCCAGTTTCATTCTTTTTCATGAAGGTGTCTAGGTTTTCCAACACTACTTAACTGAAGAAACTGTGTTTTCTCCATTGTGTAGTATTGTCTTCTTTGTCATACTGTAAGTGACTCTAGAAGCATGGGTTTATTTCTGAGATCTCTGTTCTGTTGTTCCATTAATGTGTGTCTCTTTTCATGCCAGTACCAGTTTCTCTTTGGGTGACAAATTTTTGGCAGACCCAGCTGGTAGTTAATGATAGTCCCTTCTAAAGTACGGGCCACTCCCTAACCTGTTCCTTTTCATTTTTCTATACATTGCATTTTTAAATACCCGACATTTTTTTTTTAATTGGTAAAAGGGCCTCCAGTGGGTCAAGAAATATAGCAAATGCTTTCGATGTACAAGTACCACTAATGACCTCCATTCTCCTTACCCACTCCTTGGGAATGCTAAGTACTCCATCCTAGACCACATGGCTAACACCCTCTCTCTGCTGAGGGAGTGATTTAGTAGCTAATTTTTCCACTAGAGGGATTTTGGAGCAAAAGCTTTGTAAGAAGGTTTTATATTTGAAACAACTGTGAAGCTGCGATCACTGGCAGCACAAAGCTGCAAAAATGTGTGACAGGATCAGAAGCAGCTCATCAAAAACAAAGCAGTCTCAGTTTAAGGCCTTAAGTGATATTTGTGTTTTTCTAAATAATTAACATTGCACAGAATGAGAGAAATTGTTTGTTTCCTATTGTTCCTGGACTGGCCTATAAATAGAGAAGCACCTTGTAGGGTTTTTTTTTATTTTTGGATAAGTTATTTATTTATTCATTTTTATTGAGGTATTATTGATATACACTCTGATAAGGTTTCACATGAAAAAACAATGTGGTTACTACATCCACCTCTGTTTAGTGTCCCCCCCATACCCCATTGCAGTCACTGCACATCAGTATAATAAGATGCCACAGAGTCACTATTTGCCTTCTCTGTACTACACTGTCTCCCCCATGATGCCCCCCACACCATGTGCATCAATCATGATACCCCTCCATCCCCTTCTCCCTCCCTCCCCCATCCTCCTCCATCCCTCCCCTTTGGTAATCACTAGTTTCTTCTTGGAGACTGTCAGCCTGTTTCTGTTTTGTTCCTTCAGTTTTGCTTCATTGTTATACTCCACAAATGAGGGAAATCATTTGATACTTGCATTTCTCCACATGGCTATTTCACTGAGCATAATATCCTCCAGCTCCATCCATGTTCTTGGAAATGGTAGGATTTGTTTCTTTCTTATGGCTGAATAGTATTTCATTGTGTATATGTACCACCTCTTCTTTATCCATTAATCTACTGATGGACACTTAGGTTGATTCCATATTTTGGCTATTGTAAATAGTGCTGCGATAAACATAGGGGTTCATATGTGTTTTTGAAATGGGGATCCTGCATTCTTAGAGTAAATTCCTAGGAGTGGAATTCCCAGGTCAAATGGTATTTCTATTTTTAGTTTTTTAAGGAACCACTGTATTGCTTTCCACAATGGATGAACTAGTTTACATTCTCACCAGCAGTGTAGGAGGGATCCCCTTTCTCCACATCCTCACCAGCATTTGTAGTTCTTAGTCTTTTTGATACTGGCCATCCTAACTGGTGTGAGGTGATATCTCATTGTGGTTTTTATTTGCATTTCCCTTATAATTAGTGATGTGGAGCATCCTTTTATGTGCCTGTTGGCCATCTGAATTTCTTCTTTGGGGAATTGTCTGTTCATATCCTCTGCCTATTTTTTAATCGGGTTATTTGCTTTTTGGTTGTTAAGGCATATGAGTTCTTTATGTATTTTCCATGTTAACCCCTTGTTGGATATGTCATTTACAAACATATTCTCCAATACTGTAGGATGCCTTTTTGTTCTTTTGATGATATACTTTGCTGTAAAGAAGCTTTTTAGTTTTATGTAATCCCATATGTTCATTTTTGCTTTTGTTTCCTTTGCTCAAGGAGATGCGTTAATGAAAAAGTTGCTCATGTTTATATCCAGGAGATTTTTTACCTATGTTGTCTTCTAAGGGTTTTATGGTTTCATGACTTACATTCAGGTCTTTGATCCATTTCAAGTTTACTTTTGTGTATGGGGTTAAACAATAATCCAGTTTCATTCTCTTGCATGTAGCTGTCCAGTTTTGCCAACACCAGTTGTTGAAGAGGCTGTCATTTCCCCATTGTATGTCCATGGCACCTTTATCGTATATTAATTGACTACATATGCTTGAGCTAATATCTGAACTTTCTATTCTGTTCAATTGATCTATGGGTCTGTTCTTTTGTCAGTACCAAATTGTCTTGATTACTGTGGGTTTGTAGTAGAACTTGAAGTCAGGGAGCATAATCCCCCCTGCTTTATTCTTCCTTCTCGGGATTGCTTTGGCTATTCGGGGTATTTTGTGTTTCCATATGAATTTTAGAATTTGTTCTAGTTTGTTGAAGAATGCTGATGGTATTTTCATACGTATTGCACTGAATCTGTAGATTGCTTTAGGCTGGATGGTTATTTTGACAATATTCTTTCTATCCATGAGCATAGGATGTGTTTCCATTTATTGTCATCATCTTTAATTTCTCTCATAAGTGTTTTGTAGTTTTCAGAGTATGGTCTTTCACTTCCTTTGTTAGGCTTATTCCTAGGCATTTTATTCTTTTTGATGCAATTGTGAATGGAAATGTTTTCCTGATTTCTCTTTCTGCTGGTTAATCATTACTGTACAGGGATGCAACAGATTGCTGTGTATTAATTTTGTATCCTGCAACTGCTGAATTCAGATATTAGATCTAGTAGTTTTGGAGTGGATGCTTTAGGGGTTTTTTTATGTACAATATCATGCCATCTCTAAAGAGTGACAGTTTAACTTCTTCTTTACCAATCTGGATGCCTTTTATTTCTTTGTGTTGTCTGATTGCCATGGCGAGGCCCTCCAGAACTATATTGAATAAAAGTGGAGAAAGTGGGCATCCTTTTCTTGTTCCTGATCTTAAAGGAAAAGCTTCAGCTTCTCACTGTTAAGTATGATGTTGGCTGTGGGTTTGTCATATATGGTCTTTGTTATGTTAAGGTACTTGCCCTCTATACCCATTTTGTTGAGAGTTTTATCATGAATGGATGTTGAATTTTGTCGAATGTTTTTTAGCATCTATGGAGATGATCATGTGGTTTTTGTCCTTCTTTTTGTTGATGTAGTGGATGATATTGATGGATTTTCAAATGTTGTTCCATTCTTGCATCCCTGGAATAAATCCTACTTGATCATGATGCATGATCTTTCTGATGTATTTTTGAATTTGGTTTGCTAATATTTTGTTGAGTATTGTTGCATCTATGTTCGTCAGGGATATTGGTCTATAATTTTCTTTTTTTTGTGGTGTCTTTGCCTGGTTTTGGTATTAGGGTAATGCTGGCCTCATAGAATGAGTTTGGAAATATTCCCTCTTCTTCTACTTTTTGGAAAACTTTAAGGAGCATGGGTATTAGGTCTTCACTAAATGTTTGATAAAATTCAGTGGTGAAGTCATCTTGTCCAGCGGTTTTGTTCTTAGGTAGTTTTTTGATTACCAGTGCAATTTCATTGCCAATAATTGGTCTTTTCAGATTTTCTGTTTCTTTCTGGGTTAGCCTTGGAAGATTGTATTTTTCTAGAAACTTGTCCATTTCTTCTTGGTTATCCGGTTTGTTAGCATATAATTTTTCATAGTATTCTCTCATAATTCTTTGTATTTCTGTGGTGTCTGTAGTGATTTTTCCTTTCTCATTTCTGATTCTGTTTGTGTGTCTAAACTCTCTCTTTTTCTTTATTAGTCTGCCTAAGGGTTTATCTATTTTGTTTATTTTCTCGAAGAACCAGCTCCTGCTTTCATTGATTCTTTCTATTGTTTTATTCTTCTCAATATTATTCATTTCTCCTCTAATCTTTATTATGTCCCTCCTTCTACTGACTTTGGACCTCATTTGTTCTTGTTTTTCTAGTTTTGTTAATTGTGAGTTAGACTGTTCATATTTCCTGAGGGATTGTTCTTCTTTCCTGAGGTAGTCCTGTATTGCAATATACTTCCCTCTTAGCATGGCCCTAACTGCATCCCACATATTTTGTGGTGTTGAATTTTTGTTGTCATTTGTCTCCATATTGTTTGGTCATTGATCCATTGGTTATTTAGTAGTATGTTGTTAAACCTGCATGGGTTTTGTGGGCTTTTTCATTTTCTTTGTGTAATTTCTTTCTAGTTTCATACCTTTGTTCTCTGAGGATCTGTTTGGTACAATTTCAATCCTTTTGAATTTACTGAGTCTCTTTTTGTGGCCTAGTATATGATCTATTCTTGAAAATGTTTCATGTGGATTTGAGAAGAAGGTGTATCCTGTTGCTTTTGTTTGGAGTGTTCTGTAGATGTCCATTAAGTCCATCTGTTCTAATATGTTGTTCAGTGCTCCTGTCTCCATACTTACTTTCTGTCTGGTTGATCTGTCCTTCAGAGTGAGTGGAGTGTTGAAGTCTCCTAGAGTGAATACATTGCATTCTATTTCCCCTTTTAATTCTGTTAGTATTTGTTTCACATATGTAGGTGCTTCTGTGTTGGATGCACAGATATTTTAATGGTTATATCCTCCTGTTGGATTGGCCCCTTTATTATATGATGTCCGTATTTGTCTCTTATGACTCCCTTTGTTTTAAAGTGTATGTTGTCTGATACTAGTACTGCAACTCCTCATTTTTTCTCCCTATTAGTTGCATAAAATATCTTTTCCATCCCTTTACTTTTAGTTGGTGTATGTCTTTGGGTTTGAAATGAGTCTCTTATACGCAGCATATAGTTGGGTCTTGTTTTTTTATCCATTCAATGTCTCTATGTTTTGATTGGTTCACTCAGCCATTTACATTTAGGGTGATTATCAATAGCTATGTATTTATTGCCATTGCAGGCTTTAGATTCGTGGTTACCAAAGGTTCAAGGGTAACTTTCTTACTATCTAAGAGTCTAACTTAACTCACTTAGTATACTATTACAAACACAATTTAAAGGTTCTTTTTTTTTCTCCTCCTTTTTTTTCCTCTTCCATTCTTTGTATATTAGGTATCATGTCTGTATTCTTTGTCTATCCCTTGACTGACTTTGGGGGTAATTGATTTAATTTTGCATTTGCTTAGTAATTAACTGTTCTACTTTCTTTACTGTAGTTTTATTACCTCAGGTGACAGCTATTTAGATGTAGGAACACTTCCATCTATAGCAGTCCCTCCAAAATACACTGTAGAGGTGGTTTTTGGGAGGTAAATTCTCTCAGCGTTTGCTTATCTGGAAATTGTTTAATCCCTCCTTCAAATTTAAATAATAATCTTGCTGGGTAGAATATTCTTGGTTTGAGGCACTTCTGCTTCATTGCATTAAATACATCATGCCACTCTCTTCTGGCCTGTAAGGTATCTGCTGTAAAGTCTGATGATAGCCTGATGGGTTTTCCTTTGTATGTGATCTTATTTTTCTCTCTGGCTGCTTATAATAGTCTGTCATCATCCTTGATCTTTGCCATTTTAATTACTATATGTCTTGGTGTTGTCTTACTTGGGTTCCTGATCTTGGGAGATCTGTGCATCTCCACAGTGTGAGAAACTATCTCCTTCCTCAGATTGGGGAAGTTTTCGGTAATTACTTCCTCAAAGACACTTTCTACCTCTTTTTCTCTCTTCTTCTTCTGGTACCCATATAATATGAATATTGTTCTGTTTGGATTGGTCACACAGTTCTCTCAGTATTCTTTCATTCCTTGAGATCCTTTTTTCTTTCTGTTCCTCAGCTTCTTTTTATTCCTATTCTCTAATTTTCATTTCATTCATTGTCTCCTCCCCCATATCTAATCTGTTTTTAAAAACCTCCATTGTGTTCCTCAATGATTGGATCTCTGTCCTAAATTCGTTCCTGAGTTCTTGAATATTTTTCTATTCCTCCTGGAGCATGTTTATGATTTTTATTTTGAAATCTCTTTCTGGAAGAGGAGCAGTGCTGGTGCCTGGGGTGAGGAAAGAGCTTTTTCCTGCTTGGTGGCTGCTGTGCCTGTCTGCACTGCCTGAACCAGTTGGATGAACACAAAGGTGTAAGCCTCTATGCTTTGCATTTGTAGCTGCTGTAGGCGGGACTTCCCTCTGGCTGGCCTGACTCCGGGGCAGGTTTGTGGGTTTGGGAGCCAGGTGTGGGCTGACCGGGAGGAAGGCACAGCAGGCTGCATATCACAGTGGTGTGCCTTGGAGCTGCATAGCCAGCCAGGTGGATGGAGCACCTGAAGATCATGAAAGTTCCCAAACTGCTGAGCACAGTGCACTTGGAGAATTTTGTCTACCTGTTCTTTCTCCTGAGCATTAAGCTTTTTGAAATCCTTGCCCCTTTAGCAGCCTTCTCACTTTTAGGAAGTCTCTCAGACTGCCTGCCCAGAGCAGCTGGGTATGGATCCCTGTTCCATGAGCAGCTGGAATGTCAGTCTCTCTGGGTATTCCACCTGTCTTAGCTTTCCAACCCCACTAATCAGCAGAGCACCATGCAGTGTAGTTTCTTGCTCCCAGAGCAAATCTCCAGGGCTATGTGTTCAGCAGTCTCAGGCCTCCACTCCCTCCCCTCTCTGTTTCTCTTCTTCTTGCTGGTGAGCTGGGTTGGGGGAAGGGCTTGGGTCACACCAGATCATGGCTTTTGAACATTACCCTGTTCCGTGAGGTCTTTTATTTTCTCCAGGTGTATGCAGTCTGGCACAGCCTTCTTTCCTGTTACTCTTTCAGGATTAATTGTATTAATTATATTTTCATACTATATGTGGTTTTAGGAGGAGTTCCCTTTCTCACCTCTCACTCTATCAAGGATAGGGTTTTAAAACTATCCTTCCAATGGCATTGGTTGCATGCATTTCACCTATAGACTGTTTGGCAATAGTAGATTCAAAGGGAATCAATTAAATGGATGCATCCAAAAAAATCCATAAAAAGTATGAGTGTGACAAAATATTTTTTAAATCTGCAATATAGTAATAAGCTCGCTTCTTTAAAAATACACCAAAAACAATATCTACCAGTGAGTTTTTATAAGAATTACTTAACTTGAACACAAAAATGAGCATAAATAATTCATCTGTATGTACAGTTATGATATTAAAAAATCTATAATTTTATTGACAAAGTCACTGATACCACCACTAATATTTTTCCCATCCAAGTAAACCCCAGACTAAGAATCCTAGGAGGGTAATGTGATTGAGGGGTCTGAAATCTCAAATCTACCTATTTTGAGCAAAAGCAGTTAGTAGACTAGATAGAAGCTAAGAGAATTAAATGATTATTGTTATTATGGAATCAGAATTTCCCATAAGAAGAAATAGCTAAAAAAATCTGTAGCTTAATATTAAAGATCAGTAATAGCTATTAAGATCAATATTAATAAATACATTTTAGGTCTCTACTGCCTTTTGTCATTCTTTACCTTGTTTCTCTCATACTTTCATGAAAAGAGGTAGATCTTTCCTTTCCAAATTGTCTTCTTAATAGAAGCCAAAATGTCAATTTGCAACATACTTGGAGATTGGTGGGCATCTGGAATATGATAATAAAAATAGCATATATCTTAGTAATACAGTTCTATATTTAAAAAAAATTATTTCCTTTCCTGGTTCTGGAAAATGCCTTCTATATTTGGATTTCTGTCTAGACCAACAAGGAGTTGGATGTAACAAGCGCTGAATGGTGAGGTCCTCTATGTCTGCTGAGCACAATCAATCAAGTCTCAGGAAGATGGAACTATGGCTCTTGGCTTTCTATCTGTCCCTTTTTAAGAAGAATCAAGGGAATGGAAGGCCTAGATCAAAATGCAGAGCTGGGGTCAGACCTTCAGTGACATTATATTTTCCTTCATTCTCTAGTAAATTGGTATTAAGGCATAACTTTCTGATTGTGAAATTGGCCTTTACCATTTGTTCTTCAGATCTGAAAATAAGCAAGTGGGGATGGAAGGAGCTGTGAAGTACATTGAAAACATTTGACTTTTAAGAAAAGTTGTGCAAAGCAGGTATAATATCACTTTAAGGGAAAAGAAAACTTTCAGAAGGAAGAATTTCAGGAGATGATATAATAAAGTAACTAAACAAGTGTTGTCAAGTTTTAAAAGGTACAATTTAGAAAATTAATGGTTAGAAATTCAGTGGGGAATGTTCATCAGCAAAATGCATTAATGTTTGAAAGAATATCAGCTGTTAGAGCCAGGCAGGGGCCTATTATTACTGGTCTAGATGGGCACTCTTTCCTAGTTATACTAATTCTCTTAAAAATAATTCATTCTCTACTTTTCTTTCCCCATTGAAACTGAAAAGATAGTATATGGAACATGAGTGGATTAAATTAATTTTTATTATCTGGAAGAAAAGTTATTAAATGCTCTAGAGTTACAGCTGTAATAAATAGCATATGTGATATGGAGAATTTTATATGATTATTGGTATACCTCGTAGTCTTCCACAATAAAGCTGGCTCTTAAAATGTAAATATGTACTGTTAATAAACCATTTGGGAACTTCTGCTGTGGATGTGTTTGTTGAGTGGAGTGGAGTTGATTCATATACAGTGTAGCTTTGCCAAGTAACCCCAGCTCTACCACACCACAGACGTTTCCATTTAGCCTGTTCTCTCTCTGCCAACTCAGTTCATCTCCACCAAGGCCTGTCTGCAGACCCAGCAGCTCCCTATGCTCACCTACTCCAGGCTTACTGTAGGCCCACAGGATTCTGGAGAAAGTGCAGCTTGCTTCTCTGTCAGCACCAGTTGGGGACAGTGTGTGTCCTGACATGGACAGCGCTCTCTGGTCAGCAACCACAGAAAGGTAGGAGGAGGAAGGGCTATCGCTAGGACATGGCTTCTCCAACGCAGCGACAACCCTCTCCAACCTGAGACGTCCAAACAAGCATTCTCGCTCAAGCGAGCACCTAGTGTTTGTTCCTAACACTCACTGCTGTTCTCCCGTGGAGGGTTTACTTATTTATCTCATTTCCTATAGAGAATCTGAACTTCTGTAATAGAAAAATGAGAAAGAGTTTTTGCCAGTCTCTAATGACACCTATCATGTAGGTCTGGAAGCTCTTCCCAGCTGGCGTTGTTTTTGCCCCACTGTTCAAGGTTGCACACCAAGCTCTGAATCATTCGCAGCTGGGCCAGACCCCGGGCCCTGAACCTGACCAGCTTTCATGGTAACCTAGTAGTGGAAGTCCCTTGTCATGATCTGCAGCTCCTGCCTGTGACCTGCGAGTGGAGAGGACTCGCCAAGCACGTGCCAGCCAAGTCTTTAATGAGTCACCTTTTGGTACTGTGCTCATTGTGCCTTGTCTTGCTAAGCACCACTTAGAGCTTCTGTTTGTGGGCCTCATTGCCTTCAACTGAACCCCATGATTGCTTAAGGATCACTTATCCAAGCAACTGGGCCTCTCTTCACTTAGGCAATCACACCACTTACAGTTCAGTAACTCTCCTCACTGGTGAAAAACAAGCCCTTCTGCAGGGCCAGTGGCCTTGGAGCAGAGAGTGGCCCTGCTCTGCAAGCTCTCTGAGACTGTGAACAGGGTGAAGAGGATCCTGGCAGCACTGTCTGTGGCCTGGGCACAGCCCTCGGCAGTAGTGTGATTATCCTAGCAGGCCTGCACTGGCTTGAGGCTGCCAGTGTACCTTACTCAGGAATCAACTTCTGACCTCCTGGCTTTTGTCCCCTGTCCCCAAAAGGATTTTGTTTAAAATGCTAGCTGCTCTGTCATAAATTATTCTTTAGTTAAGGGGTTTGGCTCTCATATGAGTTACTGTGGTTTGAACAGTAAAAGGAAAAAAAATCAGAACATCTTGGTTTCAACTACAGAGCCAAACCAAGCAGTGGAAACAGGCCGGAAAAGGCAATGTCAGACAGCAGGGAGTTTTATTCACATGCTGTTTTAAGCTGTGCACTCATTACTGCTTATAATATTTTTTAGAAGTATCTTTTTGGGTACCTGAATTTCTCTGGGGAGGAGTCTGCGAAGAATATGCATTTTTGACAATAGTTAACATTGTAGTGTTCGGGTTTTCAAACCCATTAGAGGGACTCCTGTGGTCTTTGGAATCGCTGCTCTGACATACTGGTGAAAAATCCAGGAACAGGCCAGGCAGCCAAGCTTCCAGGACGGAGGTTTTCCTGAGGCCCACAGGGGTCAGATCTGCAAGCAGCACAGGGTGGGGTGAGTGCCTAGAGCAGGAGACTTGAACCGCCACTTGGCTGTGTGCTAGCTGCCATCTCCCTGTGCTGTCACTGGCTGTTGAGCAGAAAAACAGAAATTAACTGAATGCCCAATGCAGTTTAATGTTTGACTTTTACCCTAATTATTGAAGCATTCTTTTCAGTTAGAATATAATCTCTTTTAAATAACAGTGCTCAGTCTTTTGAAAGTCTCTTCCTCCTCCATTTCTCTCCTTTCAGTGGCATCTGGCTGTATGGATGGTGGCAGGGCACTGGGCCCCTGGTCTCTTGCTTGCCCTGGTGTGTAGTGTCTGGTAGTAGCCATCTCCTAGGTGTTGTGCCTTTGCCCATTGGGAGGCACTGACCTTCCTGGTTCCGTGTCTGCATCTGGTAAGCATATGTCTTCTTTTGGCTTAGTATGTGCCCACAGCCACCTTCCTTTTGGATTTGGCCTCCCCATAACTTTCCCTGGTTGTGGGGCATCACCCTCCTGCCTCAACATCCCTGTGACTTGGTAAGGCCACCTAGCCTTGCCTGTCTCTCTCCCAGTGCAGCAGATGGGCCACTTGAGTATTGAGATCAGCTTGAAGGAAAGCTCAGGGCTGCTCTGTTACCTGACCGTGATACCCTATCTTGTAAGAGTCCAGCTCAGGTGGGTATCTGGCAGCCTGAGAGGCAGCACCTTAACTTCTGTGTTCCTTCTCATGCCTCCCAACCTCAGGAACAAATCCCAGGGAAGGGTGGTCAGGAAGCACAAGTCCAGTTGTTGCTCTTTCCCACCTAGGTTTCCCTTTATGCTCCTCAGAAATGAGATGAAGGAATAGGATCTTCCTTTACCTCTTCTCTCTTCACTCTCATTATGCCTTAAACAAGGGCATTTGGGATATCATCTCTACTACAGAAGTTGACTAGCTGGATGCTGCAGGATTGTTCTTGATATGCTAAAGGAGTAGACAAAGGGTTTAGCAAAGACTCTCTTTGCATAAAGCCTGGCTTTTAAAGCCTGCAGTCTCCCTAGGAAGTGAAATTCCAACCCTCTCCTGCCACAGAGTGATTATTTCTCATAATTTGACCTGCAGGATGAGAAACTGCCATGAAATATGCATTAAAGAATAAAGTGAAAATCTTATCAATTTAATATTTGCTGAAGTATCTTCAATATTTAAACCTCCTGTGGCCAGGACTGCCACACTGCCTGTCTCCAGCGGGATGAGATGATGCTCCTTGGAAGTATGCTATGCGTCTCTGTCATCTGTTCTGACCTTTAAATGCATGTGTCCCATCTGGGTAGGTGAAAGAACTGTAGGTGAAAGAGAGGATGCCGAGAGATAGAAAATTTTTTTATAACGTGTCAGTCAATTCTTAGCCATGGTCTTCTAATATTGTTTGGTCCTGTAGTGGAAGAATGATCAGGAAAAAGGAGAGTTTCATTCAAGTTAAGCAGCAAGAACTTCCAGGTGAAGTATATTTTGACTATTGTATTCTTTGACCTTTTTCACCAAGAATGCTTCTATAGGCACCAGTAATCGCAGATTTTAGTGTTTGATCCTTTAACTGTGCCTGAACTTCAAGAATAAACTACTGATGCTTCAGTGTGTTTCTCCTCTGCTTGGGTAGGTGGGCTTTCTGAGCTCTAGGCTTCCTTTGGTAGTTTTCCATGAAGGTTTAAATGAATGTGAAAAGAAATGACCTGCTGAATTGTACACTTTGAAAGGGTGAATTGTGTCAATAAAGGTGTTATTTTAAAAAAGAAAAAAGATATAATCGTCCACCCCCAGTATTAGTTTTTTCTCATTAAAAGTAAAAAGGTCATACCACATAAGCATATTTGAATCTAGATTTCCTTACTGAACCCTACGCTAGAGAAATACCTCCAAATTAATTGGCATATATCTAATGCATTCTTTTTAATGCTGCCAATTACATTTTATGTATACATGGTATTTATTCAAAAATTCCTCTTTTGAGAAACACTTGTTTTTTTCTCACTAAAGTAATTCTTCATTTAAATGCTTTGTAAATATATCCTTTTATACATTAGTACTATTATTTTTGTAGAATAAATTCAAAGGAGTAAAGTGTGAATTACAGTATGCATATTTTCAATTTAACAAATATTGCAGATTGCTTTCTAAAAACTCTAATAATTCACATTTCCACAGCAGTATGGTAATTTTTTCCTGTATTCTTGCCAAAAATAATTATTTTTGACAATTTGCTGGATATAAACTATCTCACTTGTTTCAACAGGGTTAAATTTTTTTTTTTTGTATTCTCTCAGTTGACCACTTATATCCATCATCCCAACATCTGTTGACTTGTTTGCCTTTTTGTTAATTTAGAAGGGCTATTTGTATACTAAAGATAATAATCATTTACCTGTCATATGTGTTGAAAATATGTTTCCCAATATAGTTTCTCCTTCAAACAAAAATTTAATTTTAAATATTTAAATACATCTATATTTTTTGTATTGTGTCTGGGCTCCCAGAACTGGTGAAACAGACTTTCCCAACTCTAGGTTGTGCATATAGAATTTTGAGAGGTTTTCATTTAAAACATTTTTACACATAAGTCTTTAATCCATCTGGAATTTATTTTTGCATTTGCTGTGAATTAAGAGTCCAACTTAACTTTCTTCCAGATGGATAACCGGTTGTTCAAGTTCCATTTATGAAATAACCCCCTCTTCCCAATGGTTAAAATAACACCTTAGCCATATATTAAACTCCAGTTAATATTAGAGTTTGTTTTATTCTCTCTCCTATTTTGTTTATTTGTCTATTCTTATGCCATGACCATAGTCTTGTGTTAACAGTAGTTTTCTAAAATGTTTCCATCTCTGATGAGGCAAATCCTCCCTTCAGTAGTCCCAATGACCAGGGAGAAGTGTAGGGAAGAGTACCTACCAGTTTATTTACCTTTGTGCATAAGAGGCAAGATGAGGAACTATTGGAGAGATTGTACAGGGAAAGATGTAAAGGGGAGAAGAGAAGGCAAGGGGGAAGAAACTACAGGATAAAAGCTATCCACGAAAAAATTAATATGTAAGATCAAGTTACACCCACCTCCTTTTCTTCCTCCCACTCCATAGAGAATGATGATGTGGATATTAGCATTGAGGTACCTTACCACCGTCATGATCATGTCTGAATGAACATCACTGTGTTAACTACTAGCTGCTGTGGTGGCCACGGCCAGGAGAAGGTTGGTGAGATCTCTGGCTTACAAGTTTGAAATGGGTTTGAGCTCTAAATTCAGAGATGAATGTAGTTGGTAAAATATGGCCCTTTGGAAGGTGAATCTTCTTTTCTCCAAAATTATCAACCATACTAAATTAATAGCAGAACTGGACATCGTTTTGGAAAGCTGAATATACTCCAACTCATTACTGTACATTTGTTTTGCACTCTTAATGGAAATAGCTAAGTATACAAAGAGAAAATTGTTTCAGGGAAAAGCTAGGATTTTCCCTGTGAGTGAAAGGATCGTTTCTGCCTCGTTGTTATTTACAGTAGCTCCCTGAAGGTCTCTCCATCTGTTCTGTCTTTCTCAGGGCTTCAGTTAGCATTCTGTGTTAAGAGTCTAGATTTACATAACTGACTATTCCTGATTGGAATGGATGTATTTTAACCACTTTGGTAAGCAAATAGTAAAAAACCTGCACTGTAGATTTTTGGAAGCTTCATTTATTTATTTATTTTTCTCATATTCCTTTTTTTTTTTTCCCCTCTCTCTCTTGCTTCTTTAGTCTTTATTATTTTTTCCCTTGTTTGGTTAACTTGATTATATTCTCTATGAAACCATTATTATTATGCCCGAAGTCATGAATCCCAGGAGACCACCAGGGAGCAAACACGGATGCAAAAGCAAAGAGCCTTTATTTGAGCCAGCTCGAACTCAGTCTCACACCCAAGCCAATGCAGTGGCCAGGTGCCAGAGAGAGAGTGAGTTTCAGGAAACACAAAGGTTTAATGGGTTTCTAAGGCGGTTTGTGGGGTGAGGGTCATGGCTCTGGCTGATTGGCTGGGCTTGGGGGTAGTTGGTGGGGTGATAGGTCATGGCTCTGATCAATTGGCAGGGTCTAGGGGAGGTGGGTATACTTGCTAACTGGAGGGGAGAAAGAGACCAAGCTCCGATTGGCTCAAATAGGACCTGGGTCCTGATTGGCTCAAATAGGATCCGGGTCCTGATTGGCTGAGGCAGTATCCAGGAGCTTGCCCTTTCATTCCCCCCTCTTTTTGGTTCCTAGCAAAGGGATCCAATCATGGGTCTAATCAGGTTTCACAGTTGTAAGGAGATAAAGGCTGATACTGTTGTCTTAGCACCATTAGCTGGACTGTATTGATTCTATTTTTGACAAAAGTCATCAGTCTATTGAGGATACATGGTCCAAAAGTAAGTAGCAGCAACAGAATTATTAGAGGGCCTATTAGGGTGGAGACTAAGGTGGTTAACCATGGTGAAGTGTTAAATAAAGATTCAAACCATCCCTGTGGTTATTCCCATTCTCTTTTGCATTTGGCTAAGCCTTCCCAGACTTTGGCCATAGATTCTTTTACTACTCCTGAATGATCAGCGTAAAAACAGCACTCTTCTCCTAGTGCAGCACATAGTTTCCCCTGTTGGAGGAAAATAAATCAAACCCCCTTCTATTTTGGAGTACAACTTCAGATAGGGAGGTGAGAGATTTTTCTAAATGACTAATGGAGGCCTCTATTCTTTCTGTATTTTCATCTATGGCCATTCTCAGGGATGTCATACCTGCTTGTTGAGTGGCCAGGGAGGTTATGCCGGTTCCGGCCCCAGCCACTCCTAAAGTGAATAGGGTGGCAATGGTTAGGGCAGTGATGGGTTCCCTCTTATTTCTTTCTTGGCTTGTGCCTTCGCCCCAGTGAGAATACATGCTTTCCTCAGGGTGGTAGAGGATACGGGGTATCACAGTCACTAGGATACAGAATTCTCTAGAGGTGTTAAAGATGGTGGTTGACAGGCATGGGGTGAGACCAGTCTTGGAACATATCAACCATCCATTACTTCCCGGAATTAGCCACTTTATGTCATCCCAACTAGGGGTAGCATCTATGGAAGTGCATAAACTTTATCTTGTGGCACCTTCCCTTGGCAGGTTCCTTTACCACTTACATGTTGTAGTGTCAAGCCTATTTTACGGTCTCCCCATGAACACTGAGAGGAGTTTTCACTAGTTGATAAATTATAGGTGGCATTCAGGCCTATGGCCTCATAAAATGGAGGTTTTATATCATAACATAGCCAGCATGAGGCTGTGAGGCAAGGGTTGGTAGCGTTAAGGGTCTCATACATAGCATGTATCAGTTTTCATAGGGGGTCCTCACAGGTCTACGCAGCAGGTGCTGGGGAGTTCATAGAGGTAGTATCTGGGGTTCTGTCATTTCTTTCAAGGTTTTCTTGTTATTTGGGTTTTTAGTAGGGGCAGGAGGAGCTAATACCTGGTTTGGACCCATAGGGGCTATTTTTGTCTGAGACTTATGGATAATTAGTTTAATGGTTAAAAGTCCACTTGGGTAAGGGCCGACCCAGGCAAACTGGCCCATATCAAGCTGAAAACCCCAAGTTATTCCAGATATCCAGTATTTCTCATTTTTAGCTCATTCTTGGTTAAATTGTACATGCACTTGGGGTACCCTATTGTCAGGGTCTCTGAGGGTGAATTTAACTAAATCCCGATTCCCTACTGCCCACTTCCGGGGCCCATCATTAGAAGTTACACAACTCCAGCTTTTGCAGTAAGCACTTTCTAGGCCCCCACAGGTCTTCCAGTTATTTCTTAGGTTGCCAGGGCAGGCCCAAAACCCTTGTGCTCAACCTTGAGCAGTGTCAATAAATGTACGTTTTTGCAGGACATGATAATTGTGTTCCCTCCCCTGCATAAGTCCAAAAAGCTCCCTGAGGTCAAAATATAAATCTGCCCACCATGTGTTTAGTGGGGCTGTGTGTGCAGTTTCATTGAGGGTTTTACCAGTTTGTCCATCTTCAGGATCCATGTCTGCCTATAAGGTTGATGGGGGTTAGGGTCATTTGGTTTGGCATGAGGAAGGCATAGTATAAGCAACATTAGTGGGGTAAGTGAGAACGGTGCGGTCTTAGCTTTAGAGGATTGTCTTTGTCCGGCTGGCTTTTCCATTCTGGAACAAAGTCCTTGAGAACTGCGTGTGGGTCAGCTAGTCGAACGTGGGTGCAGTGGATCCAAGGAGTAATCCCGTCGACCTTGAGAGCAGTAGGAGTGGTCAGGATCACAATGTGGGGTCCCTTCCAGCGTGGCTGAAGTGTCTGGTGTTGATGTCTCCAGATGTACACCCAGTCACCTGGACGATAGTGGTGCGGTTCTGGAGGGGGTCCGGTATCATAAAGAGCTTTCAGCTTAGGCCAGACCTGCTCATGGGTTCGGTGCAACACTTGGAGGGAGAAAAGGAGTAGGTGATCATCAAATTCAGCAAGTACTTCGGGTTTGAGAGTGGGAATAATAGGTGGACAGATGCCATACATGATTTCAAAGGGAGTAAGTCCTATCTTATATGAGGAGTTACACACCCGATAAAGGGCAAAGGGAAGGAGAGTTACCCAGTCTCTGCCAGTCTCTAGGGCTAATTTAGTCAAGGTCTCTTTTAAAGTTCTGTTCATTCATTCTTTCTACCTGTCCTGAACTTTGGGGTCTATACGCACAATGTAATTTCCAGTCTGCCCCAAGAATCTGTGCTACTCCCTGAGTTATCTTGGAAGCAAATCCTGGTCCATTGTCTGAGCTTATCCTGGCAGGAAAACCATACCTTGGCAGGATGTCTTCTAACAATTTCTTGGCCACGGTCTGTGTGGTCTCATGTTTGGTGGGAAACACCTCGATCCAACCTGAAAAAGTGTCTACAAACACTAGCAAATACCTGTACCTGTATTTTATGGGCTTTACTTCTGTAAAATCCACTTCCCAATAGGCGCCTGGTCTGTTTCCTTGGGGTCTGGTACCAGGATTGGGCGCCTGGGCAGTCACATTTGTCAGTTGGCAAGCCTTGCAGCTTGCTACGATTTACCCAATTTTTGATCTAGAGTCTCTGATAGTGATGTGAGCATGTCGCACCAAGTCTTCCATTTTTCTCATCCCCATGTGTGTAGCCCAATGCATTTTGGTCAGGACGCAACATCCTAACTCTTCTGGTAGAATGATGCAGTTGGCAGCTCTCCACCACCCATTTAGGTAGTTGGTCATGGGTAGCTGCTTGATCCATTTTGTGTCTTCATCAGTGTAGGAGGGGGTGTCTGGAAGGTTAGGGGCCCCTGGGTCTGGCAATATGGTCACTAGGGCATGGTCCACTGAAAGGGCTGCCTGTCTGGTGCATTGCTCTGCTAATCTGTTTCCTTTGGCAATCGGGGTGTCAGATTTTTGATGGCCTGGGCAATGAATTATAGCCAGTGCTTTGGGTAGCCAAAGGGCCTGTAGGAGGCCAAGAATTTCTTCTTTGTTTTTGATGGTTTTTCCCTGGCTCCATGTATGTGGGCAGTGGCAAACGCATACCTACTGTCCATATAGACATTAAGGCGTTTGCCTTTGGCCATAGTCAATGCTTTAGTCAGCGCCATAAGCTCTGCCCACTGGGCTGAAGTCCCTGGAGCCAGTGGCTCAGCCCAGACAGCTTCTGTCTCGGTTGTTACAGCTGCCCCTGCATACCTTACTCCATCTTGCATGAAGCTGCTTCCATCGGTGTACCATGTGCTTCTGCTTCTGCCAGTGGCTGATCTCGCAGGTCGGTTCTGACTCCAGGAATAGGAGCCAGGATTTCTCCACAGTCATGGAGTGGTGCCTCCCAGTCCGGGTCAGGGAGGAGGGTGTCTGGATTCAGTGAAGTGGGTGTCTGGAACAGAATTCTAGTGGGATTTAAAAGCAGTTCTTGGTAATGTATAAGTCAGGCATTACTTATCCATCTATCTGGTGGCTGTTTGAGCACCCCTTTGATTGCATGTGGGGTGAGGACATTTAATTCTTGTCCTAGTGTTAGTTTGTCTGCATCTTTGAACATGGTAGCCACCGCAGCAATGATTCGCAGACAGGAGGGCCATCCAGTGGCGACAGTGTCTAGCTGCTTTGAGAAATAAGCTATGGGCCTTTTCCAACGGCCAATGTACTGTATCAGCACTCCGTTAGCTACTCCTTTACTTTCATCTACGTATAGGTAAAAAGGTTTGGTTAAATCAGGGAGCCCCAGTGCAGGTGCAGAGAGTAAGGCCTGCTTCAGTCTAGTGAATGAGTTCTCTATAGTCTCTGTCCATGTAAACTCCTGTTTTTCTTTGGTGGTTTCATAAAGGGGTCTAGCTATTTCCGCAAAACCTGGGATCCACAATCGGCAGTATCCTGCAGATCCTAGGAATTCACACATTTGGCGGACATTTTGTGGGTGTGGTATTCTTAAGACAGTCTCTTTTCTTGTTTCCATGAGCCATCTCTGTCCCCCTTTTAATTTATGGCCTAAGTAGCTTACCTCTGTCTTGCAGATTTGGGCCTTTTTGGCTGAGGCTCGGTAACCCAAGGCTCCTAGTGTAGAAAGCAGGTCCGTGGTGCCTTGCAGGCACCTCTCCTGGTCTTCAGTGGCTACCAGGATATCATCTACATACTGTAAAAGAGTTAATTCTGGGTGTTTGGATTGGAACTCACTCAGATCTTCATGTAGGGCCTCATCGAAGATGGTGGGCGCATTCTGGAATCCTTGGGGGAGCCTGGTCCAGGTAAGCTGGCCGCTAATTCCTTTTTCCGGGTCCGTCCACTCAAAGGCAAAGATGTTCTGGCTTTTAGGTGCTAGCGGCAAGCTGAAAAAGGCATCTTTTAAATCTAGGACTGTATACCAGGTTCAGGTAGGAGGCAATGAGCTGAGGGGGGTGTATGGATTCGGGACTGTTGGGTGTACATCCATCACTCACTTGTTTACCTCCCACAAGTCTTGGACTGGTCAATAGTCAGTTGAATTTGGCTTTCGGACTGGTAATAGGGGGGTATTCCATGCTGACTGGCAAGGTCTCAGTATGCTTAACTCAAGTAACTTTCTAATGTGTGGAGTGATTCCAGCTCTTGCTTCAAGTGGCTTCGGGTATTGCCGGACCCTGACTGGATCCGCGCCCAATTTTAGTTCTATAAATATTTCCGGTCTATGTCGAGCTAATCCCACTCCCCCTGTCTCGGCCCAGGCTTGGGGAAATGTCTGTAACCAATAATCTAGGTCATACATTGGTGATAAGGGTGTCTGGTGCAGGCGGTACTCATCTTCAAGACTTATAGTGAGTACCAGTATTGGATGTCCTTCTTTATTCAGAATTTTTGTCCCTTCTGGGTGGAAGCTGATTTGTCCTCCCACCTTGGTGAGCAAGTCTTGGCCTAATAAGGGGTAGGGGCATTCTGGGATGACCATGAATGAGTGGGATACCCTGCCCATGCCAAGGTCCACTGTCCTTCGGGCAATCCATGAATATTGTTTCATCCCAGTAGCTCCCTGTACCCACGAGGTTTTATCTGCCAATTTTCCCTGGGGTTATAATAGGATGGAGTGCTGAGCTCTGGTGTCCACAAGGAATTCTATAGGTTGCCCCTCCACTTCTAGGGTTACCCTGGGCTTGGGGAGGGGTGCCGAACCCCATCACCCCTAGTCATCATTGCCTTCAGTACTTAGGATAGTAATGGGGGCCTTTTTCGGTCTTTTGTTGGGACAGTCTTTGACCCAGTGGCCTTCCTCTTTGCAATATGCACACTGGTTCTTATTTAACCTGGGGCGGTTCCCTCGGGTGAGGTCTTCCTTACCTTGTCCCGTGGTCAGTTTCTTAAGGTGTCTCTGTCACTCCTGAGGGCTCTCTGCAGTCGTAGCCAGCAGTATTTTGGCCAAGTTTTGAGTTTGGCGGTCACTTATTCTCATCTGTCTCGATTATTAAAAACTCTTTCTGCCACCACTACCAGGTCCTGCAGGCTCCTTTCTCCTAATCTCTCTACTCTCTGTAATTTTTTCTTTACGTCTGGAGTGGCTTGGTTGACGAAAGCCATAACTATAGCGGCTCTATTCTCTGGAACTTCAGGATCCATGGGGGTGTACTGTCTAAAGGCTTCCATGATCCTCTCTAGAAATGCTGCTGGGCTTTCGTCTCTGTCTTGTTGAACATTATATACCTTAGCCAAATTGGTGGGCTTTCGTGCAGCCACCCTGAGACCTGCCAACAGAGTCTGGTGATAGACCCAGAGTCTCTCACCTTCTGCTGAGTTGTAGTCCCAGTTTGGATGAGAGAGGGGGAAGGCAGCATTTATGAGGTCCAGGTTCTGGGTGGGCTGTCTGTTGTCACCCAGAACTGACTTCCAGGCTTCTACCTGGATCCTTTCTCTCTCTTCAGTGGTAAAAAGAACCTGTAAGAGCTGTTGACAATCATCCCAAGTGGGTTGATGGGTAAAAAGAACAGTGTCTAAGAGGTTAATAAGATCTTTGGGGTTTTCTGAGAACTTAGCATTCTGAGTTCTCCAGTTATAGAGGTTGCTAGTGAAGAACGGCCAATAATGCTTTGGCTGTTCTCCTGTTTCATCAGGGGGCCCTGTGGCACGCAGGGGAAGGACAGTTGAGTCAGCAGGTCCCTGACGGAGGGCCGCTCGATGGACCCGGCCCCATGTCCCCGCCACAGGTCCGTGCGCAGGCACTCCTCCTTCAGGAACAGGAACTGGTTCTTCCGGAACTGATTCCCCTCCATCTGGTTCTGCTGGCTCCACTGGGGGGGCAGTTGGGAGGGGCTGATAGGGTGGTGGAAAGATCAACTCCTCTGAGCTGGTGTCCTACAGGACTGGGTAGAGGGATGGTTTAGTTTCTTTAGGTCCTGAGTCTATCCAAGATTTGGGACTGGACCTTGTATGGCCAAGACTTTGGATGTGGGGTCTGCCCTGGATGGAAGGAAAGGTTTAAGCCATGAGGGAGGGTTCTCAATTAGGTCCTGCCAGACTAAGATGTAGGGAATTTGGCCTGGATGGCCCTGGGCTCCTTTCCTGAAGATAACACCTTTCACCTGTAAAAGAGTGGTTAGATTAAAAGTTCCCTCCGGCAGCCATCCAACGTTAAAGGACGGCCACTCAGAGGTGCAGAAACCATGAAACTTTCCCTTCCTAACGTCCATGCTCAAATTGTGAGCTCTCTCCCTAACATCTGAAAAATGGTCTGTCATGAGAGATAAAGGAGTCATCTGCATCTGTCCCATTTCTTCCGTCAACAACAAGACTAAGATAAACACAATAGCCAACAAACAGGTGCCTACAGAGAAGAATCTGCCGTGGCCACGGAGGCAAAACTGAAAGTAAGGTGAGGGTCTGTCAGACTGCAGCGGCAGCCAACTTTCCTCACAGATGAGGACCTCGTCCTCCAGATGGGGGCAAGGGATGTCTCCCAAGACCCCTGGTCGGCGACCCACCAGCGTGTCCACCTAAGTCAATGCCAATCCAGATACAGATTGGAGCTCCTACAGGATTATACAGGCTTGTTCGCAAACAAAGGCAGTGAGACACATAAAGACAGAGTGGGACACAGGTAGACAAGGACAGACAGATAACTGAGTGCACTCACCAGCTGGCACTGGGCCCTCTGGGTCGGGAGTCCTGGGGGGTCTCTGGGATCCCGGGCGAGCCCCCCAAAATGTTATGCCTGAAGTTGTGAATCCCAGGAGACCACCAGGGAGCCAACATGGATGCAAAAGCAAAGAGCCTTTATTCGAGCCAGCTCGAGCTCAATCTCACACCCAAGCCAATGCAGTGGCCAGGTGCCAGAGTGGGAGCGAGTTTCAGGAAACACAAAGGTTTAATGGGTGTCTAGGGTGGTTTGTGGGGTGAGGGTCGTAGCTCTGGCTGATTGGCTGGGCTTGGTGGGGTGATAGGTCATGGTTCTGATCAATTGGCAGGGTCTAGGGGAGGTGGGTATACTTCTTGCTAACTGGAGGGGAGAGAGAGACCAAGCTCTGATTGGCTGAAAATAGGATCCGGGTCCCGATTGGCCAAAATAGAATCTGGGTCCTGATTGGCTCAAGTAGGATCTGGGTCCTGATTGGCTCAAATAGGATCCAGTTCCTGATTGGCTGAGGGACTATCCAGGAGCTTGCCCTTTCAATTATAATCATACCCTTTATGCTATTGTCAATGAGAATATGTAACTCAAATCCTCCATTTAATGTATAAATTTGTGTCAAAGGAAAGGCATGGGAAAATTTAATGCAGTCATGTTAGTAAAGCAATTAGCAGTCATTTCATATGTGAAACTTAATTAGAGAAATTGGGGGTGGTTTGTAGAAATAAGATAATATAGAAAAATTCAAATGTCCACTTTTTCTTGTTTGCATCACCTATTAATATGGGATATTTATATTTCTCTTATTAATGTGGTTTATGTATAGATCTTGTAGTATAAAATTGCAGTGTTTCCAGAATATCTCACCTGGCCTTACTGTTTCTCCATATCAATAGGTGTTTCCAAGGGGTAGAGATAAGTAGTCATCTCCATATCAATAGGTGATTACAAGGGGAAGTGAGGGCTTATCCGGACCGGAGAGGTTGGGTGGGGTCCCTTTTTGCAGCCAGGTGGTGAGAGACCCAGGCCAGCAGAAGTGGACCACTGCTTGTAAACAATAAACAGGTTTCTCCCACTTTATTTCTCCCTTTGACTGATTTTGGTTTCAAAGGTAATTTGTCCCCTGCTGGGAGACAGATTTTCCCCCCAGAGTTACAGTTTTACTTGAACACAATTGGATATTAAAGATTATATTTCTTTATAATGATTTTTTGAATGTCTAAATTAGAATCATCAGCAAGATTTCCATGAACTAGAGCTCTGGGTTGTTAATGTGAAAAAAATATGTCAAGAATGATATATGGAATGAAGGTTTTAAATTATATACATTTAGTTTTTAAGTAGGCTTCCAATGCCCTTTGAAACTACATCAAAAGATATATTTCAAGGCTCCTTGTCTAGATCTCCTGAGGAGTTTTTACACAAAAGCCTCTTAATTGGCTGTCAGTGAGTAACATTTAGTTCTTTTCTATCCATTAGATATGGGAGAAAAAAGAGAAGACTATTAAACAATATAATATTAATTGAAGTTGTCTTAAAGATACAAGCTTTGATTCTACATCTGTAGGCTTGATACTAAGGGAAAACTTTCTCCTCTGCTTCGTCCCACCATTTTTCTAAAGCTGATCTCAAATTCAAGTTAAAAAGAAGTTCTAAAATGTGAGATTATTTTAATATCAAGGGAAGACAATGAAAAATGCATTTTCATCAAAATTGTAGGCTCATGTTTTCTTTTTAAATTATGCTTAAAAAGCCAACCACCAAAGTTGGTCCTATGGTTCCAGCAACATTAGAGATTGCATTTCTGAGGGTCCCTGGTCATTATGATGCCAGGGTTCTTGTTTGCAGAGTCAAAGAATGAACTTAGCAAACACTCAAGGTAGGAGAGCCAGGGAGAGGCTTTTATTTAGAGATACAGAGAAAGGACAAAAGTCCTGGCTCACACCAGGAGGGGACAAGAGAGCCCAGGGTGCTGTGTTGTCTAGGGGATTTATAGGCGGTTGAGGATTTGGGGGAACTGAGGGTTTAGGGTATGGACTTGTACCACCTGCGCTGCCCCTAATGTGGGCTGGGTTGTTGTCTGTTTGCTAGGGCTGTTTACAGTGAAGTCACGGGTTATGCTGAGTTATGCTGAGATAGCCTTCTTTATTTGCAGAACACTCAAACATTCCAGGCCAAGTTGCTCTGGCCTTTTGATCTTTAACTGATCTCACTGAAGAAGTCCACATTCCTAGTCTGGTATCTTTACCCTAGAGAATTAGTGTGACCTTGACTTTGCATAATGCTTAACACAGAGTTTCGATAGGGACTTCTTTACATTGTTACATTGCTTTGACTATAAATATCCTGCCTTGGTTTTTCTGGAGGCCGTCACTCTACTCTGACTACACCCAAGGTCCCTGTCTCAATTATAAATAGAAAAATTCAGGATAAAGTTTGTATTTTAAAAAACAATTTCAAATTATAACTGGGAAAAAGTCTGTAAGAGCCAAAAATTAAGAAAAAGTGAAAACCAGAATGGTAAGTTTATGAGTTGGCTTTGGGAGGATTTTAGTCCAAGATACAGGGACCAAATAGTTGGTAGTAATAATTAAAAAACACATTTATAAGCAGAAGTTGTGTCCTTAGAACCTATTTCTATAGAGTTACCTGACAGATTTTTTTTCTAAACGAGGAAAAAATGTAATGCAGATTTAGCAATAATGTCTGAGGGAGGGAGAGTTATAAAGGTCATAACTGCAAGTGTTTGTCCTTGTGGGTATAGATAAGCCTTTTGAAGATCACTTTGAAAAGTTAGATGAAGATTTTGGGGAAATGATGGAAGTTGGGTAATTTCTGAATTTTCCTGAATCTCTCTATAAATGCAGGCAAGCAACTAGGATGTCACTTTGGGAAAAAAAGGACACTATCTATGGTAAAAGTAGGTGTCTAGATATTCCTAAAACCACAAATTAGAGGAGGTAACGACGAATCATGACATTGTATAATCTGTGAGGGACAAGCAAAAAGAAGCAAAAACATGAGTATTTTAAAATAGTCTACAGGTACTTATTGTAAAATACACAGGCCAATTTGAGAACAGCAGCTGAAATTGGAAAATATTTTTGCACACACCAATTTGAGGATGAGTGAAAAGAATATGGCACAGTCTGAAAGAACTAGCATAGCACTATTAACTCTAGAAACTAAACACAAACCTTTGAGAAACCAACAGGAGTATAATATAAGAACAGTGCTGGTAGGAGCAGAAAGAGAGGGTTTATATAAAAGTTGATGAGGGGAACAGAGTCAAGAGGTATTGAGAATATAAGGAGCTATATGAGATTTTTTTGAAATCTATAAAAGACCTTTTTATTGAAACATAGTAGATATGCAATATTATATTGGTTGTAGGTATACACATAGTAATCTGACAAGTATTTACATTATTAATAGTTTATTACAGTAAGTGTTATTATCTGTCAATACATAATGATATTGCAATACTGTTGACTATATTCACTGTGCTGTACTTTCATTGCCTGGTTAATTTATACCATAATTAGAATTTTGTGCCTCTATTCCCCTCACCTATTTCACTCTCAGTATTTGCCTCCCCCATGGCAACCACCAGTATTTTTTCTGTGTCTATGAGTCTATTTCTGTTTTATTCATTTGTTTGTTTGTTTTTTAGATTCCACATATAAGTGAAATCATGGTATTTGTCTTTCTCTGCCTGGCTTATTTCACTTAGCATAATTCCCTTTAGGTGCATCCAAGATGTTACAAATGGCAAGATTTCTTTCTTTTTCATGACTGAGTAATAATCCCTTGCATATATGTACTACATCTTATCTATGCATTCTTCTATTGATGGACACTTTGGTTGCTTCCCTATTGTGGCTATTGTAAATAACACAGCAAACTTAGGGGTACATACATCTTTTTGAATCAGTGATTTTGTTTTTTTCAGGTAAACTCTCAGAAGTGGAATTGCTGAGTCATATGGTATTTATATTTTTAGTCTTTTGAGGAACTTCCATGCTACCTTCCTCAGAGGCTGGACAAATCTACTCTCCCAACAATGTAGGAGGGTTCCCTTTTCTACACATCCTTGTCAACACTTGCTATTTTCTTGTCTTGTTGATATTAGCCATTCTGACTGATGTGAGGTGATGTCTCATTTTAGTTTTGGTTTGCATTTCCCTAAAGATCAGTGATGTTAAGCATCTTTTCATGTGCTTCTTGACCCTCTGTAATTCTTAGGAGAAATGTCTGTTCAGTCCCTCTGCTCATTATTTAATTGGATTATTTTCTTGGTGTGGAATTTTATGAGTTTCCTGTATATATTTTGGATATTAGCCACTTAGCAGATATTCATTTGCAAATATATTCTCCCATAGAGTTGGTTGCCTTTTCATTTTGTTGATGTTTCCCTTGCTGTGCAAAGCTTAATGTAGTCCCACTTGTTTATTTTTGCTTCTGCTTCCCTACCCAGAAAAAAATTACTAATGCTGATGTTAAAGAGATTCCTACCTATATTTTCTTCTAAGAGTTTTATGGTTTCATGTCATATACTTATGTCTTTAATCCATTTAGAGTTTACTTTTGTGTAGTGTAAGATGGTGATCCAGTTTCATTCTCTTGTATATAGCTGTCCAGTTTTCCCAGCACCATTTATTGAAGAGACTCCTTTTTCCCACTGTATATTCTTGTCTCCTTTATCATATATTAATAGACCATATATTCATGGGTTTATTCTGGCCTCTCTATTCTATTCCATTGATACATTATCTCTTTTCTTGTGCCAGTACCATACTCTTTTAATCGGCTTGATCAGGGAGTGTGACACCTCCAGCTTTGTTCTTCTTTCTTAAGATTGCTTTGGAAATTCAGGGTATTTTATGGTTCTATATAAATTTTAGGATTATTTGCTATACTTCAGTGAAAAATGCTGTAGGTATTTTGGTAAGGATTACATTGAATCTATAAACTGCTTTGGTCAGGATAGCTATTTTGATAATATTAATTCTTCCTATCCATGAGCATGGAATTTCTTTCCATTTATACATGTTTTCTTTAATTCCTTTCATCAGTGTCTTACAGTTCTCAGAGTATGGTCTTTCACCTCTTTGGTTAGGTTTATTCCTAGGCATTTTATTCTTTTTGATGCAATTGTAAATTAAACAGTTTTCTTGATTCTCTTTCTGTTAGTTTGTTGCTTGTATACAGAAATGCTACAGATCTCTGTATATTCATTTTTTAACCTGCAACTTTAGTGACTTCATTTATTCTAATAGATTTTGGGTGGAGTTTTTAGGGTGTTCTATTTATTATAGTATCATGTCATCTGCTATAGTGACAGTTTTACTTTTCCTTACCAATTTGAATGCTTATATTTTCTTGTTTGATTGCTGTGGAAGTACTAGGACTTCAGTAGGACTATGTTGAATAAAAGTGGTGAGAGTAGGTATCCTTATATTGTTCTTGATTTTAAATGAAAAGCTTTTAGCCTTTGACCATTGAGCATGATGTTAGCTGTTGGTTTGTTGCATATGCCTTTAGTATGTTGAGGTATGTCCCCACTGCACCCACTTTGTTGCAAGTTGTTATCATGAATAGATGTTGAATTTTGTCAAATGCTTTTTTGGCGTCTATTGAAATGATCATATAGTTTTTAGCCTTTATTTTGTAATGGAGTGAATCACACTGATTGATTTGTGAATGTTGAACCATCCTTGTATCCTTAGAATGAATCCTACTTGGTCATGATGAGTGATCCTTTTGATGTATTTTTAAATTTGGTTTGCTAATATTGTGTTGAAGATGTTTGCATATATGTTCATTAGGGATATTGGTCTATAATCTTTTTTTGTAGTGTTTTTGTCTGATTTTGGTATAGAGTACAGCTGACCTCAGAATGAGTTGGGAAGTAGTCCTGTTTTTTTTTTTTTTTGAATACTTTAGGAAGGATAGGTATGAGCTCTTCTTTAAACGTTTGGTAGAATTCAGCTGTCCTGAAAAAAAAAAGCCATTTGTTCCTGCAGTTTCATTTCTTGGAGTTCTTTTGATTACCAGTTCAAATTCATTAATAGTAATTGATCTGTTCAGATTTTCTGTTTCTTCCTGGGCCAATCTTGGAAGATTGTATGTTTCCAGGAATTTATCCATTTTTTCTAAGTTGTCCAATTTATTGACACATAATTTTTCATAGAATTCTCTCATAATTCTTTGAATTTCTGCAGTGTCAGTTCTAACTTTTTTACTTCTGATTTTGTTTATTTGTGTCCTCTCTGTGTTCTTAATAAGTCTAGCTAAGGGTTTGTCTATTTTTTTAAGTGTTTTCAAAGAACCAGGTCTTGATTTTGTTGGTATATTAAAAATTGTTTTCTTAGTCTTATTTCACTTATTTCTGAACTTTATTATGTTCCCGCTTGTACTAACTTTGGGCTTTGTTTGTTGTTCTTTTTCTCGTTCTTTTTGTTCTGAAGTTAGAATGGTTATTGGAGATCATTGGTTCTTGAGATAGACCTTTATTGTTATGTACTTCCATCTTAGAACTGCTTTTGTTGCATCCTATTTTTGAACCATTGTGTTTCTGTTTTGGTTTGTCTCCATGTATTTTTTATTTCCTTTTTGATATGTTCATTGATCAATTAATTATTTAGCATATTTAGCCTCCATGTGTTTGTGTTTTTTCTAGTTTTTAAATTATTATTATGTAACTGATTTCTAGTACCACTATGGTCCAAAGACATCTTGTACAATTTCAATCTTCTCAAATTTATTGAAATTTGTTTTGTGCAGTAATATGTGATCTATCCTGGAGAATGTTCCATATGCATTTTAAAAGAATGTGTATTCTCCTGCTTTGGGTTGGAATGTTCTGTACATATATGTTAAATACATGTGATCTAATGTGTAATTCAGTGCTGCTGTTTCCTTAGTGATTTTATGTCTGGATGACCTATTCATTGACATAAATGGGGCATTAAAAACCCTATAATTCTTCCTTTAGGTCAGTTAGTACTTGCTTCATATATTTATATGTTTCTATATTGGGTACATAGATAGTTACAATTGTTAGACTGATCCCTTTATCATTACATAATACCCTTCTTGTCTCTTGTTACTTTATTTTGATGTCTATTTTTTCTGATATAATTATTGCTACTCCTGATTTTTTCTTGCTTATATTTGTGTGGAATGTCTTTTTCTGGCCCTTTACTTCTAGTATGTATGTGTCTTCAGGTCTGAAGTGAGTCTTTTCTAAGCAATATACAGATGAGTCTTATATCTTTATGCATTCAGCCACCCTATATCTTTTGAGTAGAGCATTTAGTCCATTTACATTTAAAATAATTATTGATAGGTATTTACTTACTATGATTGTGTTAATTTTGCATTGTTTTTGTAGTTCTTTTCTGTTCCTTTCTTCCTCTTTTGCTCTCTGCTTGTGATTTGATGATTTTGATTAGTATTAGGTTTGAATTCCTTTCTCTTTATTTCTTATGTATCTATAGGCCTTTGGTTTGTGGTTTTTGTTTATCATAAGGTTTGTATATAGTTTCATATATATATAGTAGTCTATATTAGGTCAATGGTTGCTTAATTTAAAAAAACTAGTAATTATTATTCCCCCTCCACTTTTTATGCATATAATGTCATAATTTGCATGTTTTTATTTTGTGTATCATGACTTAAAATTATATAATTGATTCTACTACTTTTGTCTTTGCAACTTTATACTTGATTTTTAAATGGTTGGTCTACTACCTTTACTGTAGGTATGTTTTCACTGATGATAAACATTTAAATTTATAAACATTTCAATCTAAAGAGTTCCCTTTAACATATCCTGCAAGACTGGTTTAGTGATGATGACTCTTTTAACCACCTTTACTGGAAAACCTTTAATCTGCTTCAGTTTGAATGGTAATCTTGATGGGTAGAGTATTCTTGGCTATAGGTTTTTTTTTTTTTATTATTATTTTATTTCTTTCTTTTTCTTGGTTTTCATGTAGAAAATATTGGTTGTAGGTTTTAATCACTTTGAATATTTCATTCCACTCCCCTCTGGACTGTAAAATTTCTGCTGAAATTTTTGCTGAGAGCCTCTTGAAGTTTTTCCTTATAGGTATCTGCCTTTCTCCTGCTGTTTTTAAGCTTCTCTATTTTTAATACTTGCCATTCTAATTACTATGTGTCTTGGTGAGAACCTCCCTGGGTTCACCTCATTAGGAGCTCTCTGAGCTACCAGGACCTGGATGTCTGTTTCCTTCACCAGGTTTGGGAAGTTTTTGGCTATTACTTCTCTGATGAGATTTGCTATTCCTTTCTCTGTCTCTTCTCCTTGTGGGATCCCTATAATAAGAATATTGTTTCAGTTGGATTTGTTGCAGGGCTCTCTTGGCATCTTTAACATTTAGAAATTCTTTTTTCTCTCTATTCCTTAGCTTGGTTACTTTCCACTATCCTGTCTTCCAGCTCACTGATTGGTCCTTGTGCATCCTCTAGCTCCTGTTCATTCCTTCTATTTCTTTTAATTGAAATATAGTTGATATATAATCTTATATTGCTTTCAGGTATACAACACAGTGGTTCAGTAGTTACCCATATTATAAAATCCTTACCCCACTACTGAAATTACTATCTGTCAACATAGGAAGATATTACAGAATCATTGGCTATATTTTTCATACTGCACTACCATCCCTGTGGCCAACTCATACTATGATTGAGAACCTTTGTGTCCCTTTATCCTCTTTCCCCTCTCCGCCCATCCACCACAACCCCTCCCCTATGGTAACAACCAGTCACTTCTAAGTGTCTGCGAGTCTACTTCTATTTTGTTCATTTTGTTTTGTTTTTATATTCCACAAATAAGTGAAATCATATGCTATTTGTCTTTCTCCACCTAACTTATTGCACTTAGCATAATACCCTCTAGGTCCATCCATGTTGTTGTAAATGACATGTTTTCTTTTCCATTGAGTATATGTACCACTTCTTTATCCATTCTTCTGTGGATGGACACTTTGGTTACCTCCATATCTTGGCTATTGTAAATAATGTGGCAATAAACATAGCAGAGCTTATATCTTTTTGAATCAGTGACTTTGTTTTCTTTAGGTAAATTCCTAGAAGTGGAATTACTTGGTCATATGGTATTTCTATTTTTAGTTTTTTGAGGCACCTCCATACTGCTTTCCATGGTGGCTGCACCAATTTACATTCCCACCAACAGTGTAGGAGGGTTTCCTTTTCTTCACACCTTGCCAACACTTGTTATTTCTTCTCTTTTTTTCATACTAGCTGGTATGAGGTGATACCTCATTGTGCTTTTGATTTGTATTTCCCTGATGATTAGTGATGTGGAGCATCTTTTCATGTGTCTGTTTGCCATCTGTATTTCTTTGGAGAACTGTGTTTAGATACTCTGCCCATTTTTTAAGTGAAGTTATTTGTTTTTTTGGTGTTGAGTTATATGAGTTCTTTATATATTTTGGGCGCTAACCCCTATTAGATAAATTGTTTATGAATATATTCTCCCATACTGTAGGTTGCTTTTTTGTTCTGCTGATGGTATCTTTTACTGTGCAGAAGATTTTTGTTCCACTTCATGACTCCTTCGAAGGAGTCTAGGGTTTTCTATGTATAATATGTCATCTTCAAATTGTGACAGTTTAACTTCTTCCTTACCAATCTGGATGCCTTTTATCTCTTTGTCTTGTGTGATTGCCATGGCAGGACCTCCAGTACTATGTTGAATACAAGTGGTGAGAGTGGACATCCTTGTCTGTTCCTGATCTTAGAGGAAAAGCTTTTGTCTTTTTGCTGTTAAGTATGATGTTAGCTGTGGATTTGTAATACATAGGCTTTATTATGTTGAGATATGTACACTCTATATCCATTTTATTGATAGTTTTTATCATAGATGGATGTTAAATTTTGTCAAATGCTTTTTCAGCATCCGTTGAGATGATCATGTGTTTTTCATTAACATGGTATATCACATTGATTTATGAAAATTGTACCATCCTCGCATCAGTGGAATAAATCTTACTTGGTCATGATGGATGATCCTTTTGATGTATTTTAAAATGTGGTTTGATAATATTTTGTAGAGGATTTCTGCATTTATGTGAATCAGGAATATTGATCTATAATTTTCTTTTCTTATAGTGTCTTTGTCTGATTTGATATTAGAGTGATGGTGGCCTCATAGAATGAGTTTGGAAAACTTTGCCAGTTTACCTTTCTCTGTGTGGGCTTCTCTTTCTCACCAGGTGTAGGTGGTCTGTTCTAGTCTTCAGGTTGTTTTTAGGATTAGCCAGATTTGCTGTAGTTGCTTCCTTGGTGTGTATGGGGGAGCAGGTTTCTGCCTTGTCTACTTACTCTGACACATTTTGTCCCTACCTCCTCCTCTCTATTGTATTTTTCATTTCAGTTATTGTATTTTCAGCTCTGAATCATTCTTTTTTCTTTTTTCTTTATTTATTTTTGTTGAAATTCTCTCTGAGATCATCTATTCTTTTCCCCTGTTCAGTGATAATCTTTATGACCATTATTTTAAATTCTTTATCAGGTAGATTGCTTATCTCTGTTTCATTTAGCACTTTTTCTGGCACATTGTTTTGTACATTTGCTTGGAACTTATTCCTCTGCTTACTCATTTTGTCTTGCTCTTTGAGCTTTTTTCTCTGTATTAGATAGATCTGCTGTGTCTCCTGCTCTAGAATGTAGTGGCCTTATGTAGTAGGCATCCTGTGGTGCCCAGAAGTGTAAAACCCTCTGCTCATCAGAGCTAGGTGCTCGAGGGTGGTTCCCTGTTGTGGCTGAGCTGCAACTGCTCTTGGTGGGCTATGGGTGGGGTCCACCCTTTGCCTGGTTGTGTGTAATGGCAGTCCCTACTGCTACAGCTCAGAGTATGATGCCTGGATCTTCTGTGATGTGCTCTAGGTGGGGCTACCCTCTGGCTGGCTGCAGTGGCCAACTACCACCAGGTTAGGCATGTTGGTGGGCAGTTCTTCAGGGGAATGTCAGGCCTTAGCAAGTAGGGTAGATATAGAGTTACAGAGCTAGCTTATACAAGCATCTGGCCAGGTGGGCTGAGGGAGGGCTTGAAAATTGGTGTCCACCAAACTTTTCTCCTCTGGACTCCTCCCCTCTGGCACTCTTCTTAAGGCTAGCAAATTTCCTTTCAAATTTCTGCCTTTGTGTTGGGTCTCAGAGGGATCACAGAGCCTTCCAGTCTTCCTAAATGGTGACTCAGCTTCCTGCAGTGCTACATTCCTCTCTTGTTTCCAGCCCCATTCATCTTCAAAGTTCAATGCTATGGGGACTTATTTTCCCTGAAAAGATCCCCAAGGACAGGTGTTCTGACTTTCCAAGCATTTCTCTCCTCTTCATTCCATTCCTCTATCCCTCTCACTTGTGGGTTGGGATGTGGGAAGTGCTTGGATCCTGATCTATTGTGTCTCTGCCACTTTACCCTTCTCAATGTAGTTTTCTCTTGTTTTGACAGTTGCAGAAAGTCTGTTTGGTGATCTTTAAGCTGTTTTCAGTTAGCTGTTTAGATGTAGTTGCTTCCTCATTGTGTATGTGGGAGGAGGTTAGCACAGTAATCTTCTATTTGCCATCTTCCTCCTTCCTTCTAGAGTCTATATCTTTTAACTTTATTAAAACTGTAAGGCAGAGTTCTAGATACATGATGCTAGAAAAACTATTATGACCCACCCATCCCTTGTATAAGTTAAGAAAAACTAAGTTGGATTCCAATTAAAATAGTTATGAGAAAAAATATAGAAAGTATAGCAGCATAATAATGTCCCTACAGAAGATTGAAGCCAGAAAGATATGCCCACAAAACAAATAACAAGTATATCCTGATAATCTAATATCTCAAAATAAGCTAAAAATTAAGAAAGTTATAGGTATTATGAAGAACAACAAAAATTAAGTATGACTCAGTAAATAAGGTGATATAAGTCAGGAAAGAATTAGCTATCAAAAAAAAAATCAGAATTGAAGACTAAAATTAAACAAATGTGAGAATAAATGAATACAACGAATAGGAACTGAAAATAAATATTAAGCAGAAAGAAAAAAATGTAGGAGGAGAAAAGAATTCAAGAGAAAGTGAAAGATAAAGATAGGCAAAGAAGATCCAACCTGAATGTAATTAGGAATCCCCGAATAAGAAAACCAAAACAATGGAAAAGAACAAATAATAAAAACTATAACTCAAGAAAATGTTTTTGAAATTAAAATGAGATGAAACTGTGCAGTTAAAGAGATAACCACATATCTTTGGAATGTGGCATGGAATTATGTCATTTCAAATGTGCACAGAGAAGTAAGTCATATTATAGTAAAGTTACTGAAATTTCAAAAAAAGAAAAATATATTAAAATCTAAGACAAAAGACCAAGACATTTATCAAGAAAAAATTTGATGTCATCAATCTTCTTGATAGTAAAGTTTTATGTTAGAAAACAGTGGAGTAACATACTGAAGATAACCAATAAAAGGAAATGTGAGTCCATCACTTTATATCCAGCCAAATGACTTTCTGATAGAAAAGTTGCATACAAACTTGTATACAACATAAGTTGCATGAACATACAATAACTTAGGGAATTTTTTTTCTGAGGAATCTACTAGAGAATGAGCTTCAGGAAACAATATATAGGGTGAACAAAAATTCACCTAAGTACTGGTGATGTTTACTAAATATACATTTACATGTACACTTGACCCTTGGACAATATGGGTTTGAACTGTGTGAGTCCATTTATATGAGGATTTTTTTCAATAAATATATTGGATAGTTTTTTGGAGATTTGCAACAATTTGGAAAAATATTTTCTCTAGCCTACTGTTAAGAATTGTATATGTATGTAAGAATTTAATATGTGTATGTATATATGTATACATATAGCATAAAATATGTTAATCAACTAGTTATGTTATCAGTAAGGCTTCTGGTCAACAGTAGGCTTTTAGTAGTTTTTAGGGAGTCAGAAATTATATGTGGATTTTCAATTGCGCTACAGGTCAGCTCCCCAATTCCTGTGTTAAGAGTCAACTATACAATAAGAACAATTAGTAGTTATATAAGAGCTACATAGTCTAAATGTGTAATAGCTACATGCTCTAAAAATGATGAATACTGCAACTATTAAAATATTAGGGGAGAATAAGGAAAACATGAAAAGTATAAAAAACTTACTGATTACTTCACAGTTATTTTGGGAGTAAGTATCATTTTAAATTAGATGCTGAAGTAGATGCAGGGAAAAGAAAAGAAGAGGTTATCTGGTAATATTGCTCCTGCTAGGGACCAAATAGAAAATAACCAAAAAAGTGAAGGGTGCTAAGTGTATTATGTAACATCAAACAGGATGGTGGATTTGAATCCAAAATATCGATCATTTCAAAAATGGGGTTAATCTATTAACATTTTTTTCTGATTGATGGACAAAGTAATATCTAACTCTACACTATATATAAGACATATTCCAAGGAAAGAGATTCAGAATAACTGAAAATAAAATATATATCAAAAGTATATCATGCAAATAAAAATAAAGTAGTAGTCAAAATACTAATATCTGACAAAGTAGAATTTAAGCCATAATAAAAAGAGAGAAAGATTTTATAAAGCTAAAGGTTAATTCACAATGAAAATATAAAAATTACTTATATTTCTATAGTCACAGAAGCATCTTTCATACTTGTGGGATTATGGAAATAGAAGTTTAATAATATTAGAAAATTATACACTTTTAAAATGCAAAGCAGATGAATTAGACTTAAAATTAGCAAGGATATAGAACAAGGCTAGCAAATATTTTCTGTACAGGGCTAGGTAGTAAATATTTTAGATTTTGTGGGCCATACAGTCCCTGTTTCAAGTATTCATCTGATATTGTAGGCAAAGACAGTCAGAGATAATACATAAATAAATAGGCGTGGCTATTTTCTATAAAACTTAATCACAAAAGCAGGCTTGGCTGAACTGTAGCTTGCTAACTAACCCCTGATATACAAAAGCCTAAATAACATCATTATATATAAATATATATATTTATATGTATATTTATATATAATCAAAAAGATTATATATATAGCTACCTAATCAAATATATATATATATAACAAATATATATTTTTCTAGTGTATGAGGAATATTGACAAAAGTTGAATCAAATTTAAGCTATGGAAATATCCATAAATTCCAAGTATTATATCATAGGAGTATTTTCTTACTATAATGCAGTAAAAGTAGAAATTAATGACCAAAAAATCTGCAGTACATCATAACACCTGGAATCTGATGACATTAAACCCTATTTCCATAAGAAAAACAAATGGAAAATGAAGAATTTAAAATGCCCCTTAAAAAGTTAAAAATTAAAACAAAATAAAATAAGAGATGGAAAAAAAGGAATTTAAATAAAAACATAAATCAACACATTAACAAACACAAGTGATATAATACTAAAGCTGAGTTTTTGACAAAAAAACAAAAAACAGATAAGTCAGTATGTATACACACACATAATCAGAAAGAAAAAATAATTGTGAAAAGAGAAGAAATTTAAATAATTTTAAGAGACTGCACAACTCTATGGAGATACTTTGAAAGCCTAGACTAAGCAGATTTTTTAAAATAAGTGAAAATTGTCAAAACTGACCCCAGGAGAGACCATCTGTACAAATTACCTTTAAAGAATAGAGAAAGTAGCTAACGTTACCTCCCTCCTCTCCAAGAAGAGCATCATCCCCCATTAGCTTCATGGGAGATTTCAACTAAGTCTTCAATGATGACATGATTATAATGCTACTTAAATTATCCCAGAGTGTAAAAAGTTTTAAAAAATCAAATTTATTTTTATGAAGGAAGGTATTTATCCTAAAAGTGAACACAACATTGTACCAGAAGACAAACAACAGACTAATCATTCTTATGAATACTAGTACAAAAGTCTTAAATAAATGAATTAGTATATTTAATAATAAACAGACTCCATTGGTATGTTGAAAAAGAAGTATGAACAAATGAAGTTTATTTCAGTAATACAAAGATAGTTTCACATTAGCAAAAGCATTAAAAATCTATCATACTATTAGAGCTATATTGGAAAATCCTACAATCATTTCCACAGATGCAGAAAAGGCGTAGGGAAAAATCCAATAACAACTATTGTTTAAAACACTGAATAAAATAGAATTGATGGATACTTCTTCAGTAAGGATAAAATATAAAATATATCTATCACATAACCCTACCTATGGTCTAGGAATTCTGCTCTAAAGAGACTTGCACATAGGCACCATGATGCCTATGACAGCATGTTTATAATAGCAAAAAACTGGAAATAAGAATAATCATCAAGAGGTACTACAATATATTTGTTCAATAGACTACTGTATAGTAGTATATATGAATTACCTAGCTCTAAATAAATTGTTCCCTATCTACCAGATTTCTATCTACGTCACTTTGGCAGACCAACTTAATTTCCCTGGGCTTTTGGTGTTCTTATCTGTAAAATGGAGATAATAATATCTACCCTGCAGTTTTGCAATCAGAATTAGAGTTAATATATGTGTAACACTCTTTGCACAGTGTGGAGCATGGCAGGCACTCAGCTGATCATTATCTTAGAAGTGCACTAACATTGCCAAGTTACTCAACTAGGTTGTAGCAAATGAAATAGAGTTTTAATTATAAGGCAAACATTACAGATCCTTTTCATTATGTTCCCTTAGCTGAGGCCCATCTCTCTTACTGATTGAGTTACTACAATAACCTCATGTCTGATCTTTTCTGACTCCACTATGTTTCTTCTTAGTAAGGGTTTTTCAAACTATGGGTCACATCCAATTAGAGGGCTATAAAATCATTTTAGTAGGCCAAGGCCAGATTTTAAACAAATGAACAGAATGAAGAATATAAATGCATCACATGCCTGCTATACAAGTCTGTTTTGTTTTGTGAAATGCTGTTGCATCCTGTTTCTTGTTTAAGTGTACTAGGTTGTTATGTGAGAGCACTTACAATGAGTGACAAAATTTGATTACATCTGCATATGGACCATGCTCCATAAGTCAGCTAGAATGATCTGGTTATATCACTTTCCAATTTATTCTTTAAAAGCTCTCAATAGCTTTCATGAAAAAGTTTAAGTTCCTTTCAGACAAGGCTTTTCAGTATCTTTAGTTAAGCTATTTTCCAGCCATCTCTCCTCTCCCCCTGGCCTCCAGATTACCCCTGTTGGCACCATAGTGATCTATTTGTAGCTCACTGGAAAAGTTATACTGTTGACCTTCACGCCTTTGCATACTTGGTCCTTCCCCCTGGTTTCCCCTTTCCTCCTTCTGTGACTAATATCTCTTATTTATGCTTTAACATTCATTTTATGCCTCTTGTTTCGGGAAGCTTTCTCTGATCCTCTGGATTTCACAATGCCCTATCATTAACTATAATAATACTTGTTATGGAATATGACAATTTAAATTTATTTGCCATTCTTATCTACTAGAGCATAAGTCTCTTGAAAGCAGGAACTGTGTTTAATTTACCTAAGAACCTTCAACAAGCAACAAAGAATCTGCATCTTCCAGAACCTCAGTATGTCTGCTGGTTGACTGACCTACTGTGCCTGCTTGGGTGGCAAATGAGGGAGAGAGATCCTAGTACACAAGATGAAAGTCAGAAATAAGTTTGTTTTGTTTTTAAGTTCAAAATTTGGCCTCTGGTACCCAGTTTATTGTTTTTTATTATAAGGTACAAAAAAATTAGAGGACCATTTGGAGTTGCTGATTAAAAAAAAGATACATGTGGTTACCCTTTGATATATCATAGACTTTTGTCTATTAATTTTAACTAGAACACTCAGTGCTTTTAAAATATGTATATAATATATACATTAGTATGTCTTTTATATATATATAATATATGTTTAAGATGATTATATATATATAAGATGATTTGCTAAGGTCTGAAAGTAGCTGGTTAAATAAAGTTCATCAGCAGAGCTGCTTTTGAGGTGGCAGTCCCCAGGAAACACATGGCTTGCACTAAAGGGTGTAAGTCTTTTGAGTCAGAAGGTATGTCAAACCATTAGTTATCAAAGAAGAAGTGGCATGTGGGTAGTGAAAATTATTTAGATGGATTTCATGTACATCTGATAAAAATAGAATATATTGTTATTTGTCAAAGATGGATTTTCTGGGTCATTTTTAATTTCACATTTCCCTTTCCATTTCCTGTCTTTTGATCACTTCTTTATGGCTAACAGCATTGTAAGAGCAGAGATACAGGAAGAATAGGGGAAAATCAAAATGTGATGTTGTGTTCCTTATACTCATAAAAATGACAGGTACTATTCACCACTCACTATCTGTCAGCCACTACAGTAAGTGTTGTTACATGCATTGCACATTACCCCATTAAATCCTCACACCAACCCTACAAGACTTAGTTCGGGAAGTTAAAGTTTAGCAAGGTAGAGTAAGCTGTTACAGTTACATAATTAGTGCCAGTTTCTTGTTCTTTATAGTTAGAATGGCAAAAATATGATCAAAGAGAAGATAGCAATGAGAAGCTAAACTGAGAATTAGAGTTTACCTTTGTAGTTGATGTCTTTAAAAATACTTCTTCCTGCCCATGGATTATACAGAGTACTCTGGAAGATGGGTGTCCTGCTGAACTTCAGAGTTTTTGCTTGTTTGGTGCATTTTGCTATACTATTGAGAAATTGATAAAAATGAGGAAATAAGTTTCATTCATTCATTTATTTGTATTTCAGGGTCTGGAGACATAAGCAAAAAATAGAAAACATTAAAATCATTGAACTGATGACCTACACATATAAATAAAAGTTTATTGCATTGTGATCAAAGCATAATTGATACAAACATGCAACAATAAGAGAAAAATAGAATGGCCACTATAGCACTTAACTCCTGGAGAAGTCAGGGAAGACTCTCTGAAGAGGTGAGACTTGAACTGAGTATTGAAGGATGAATAAGAGATTGCCATTGATTCCTGAAAAGTGTGTTTAAAAATATGGAGCTTATGGAAGCAGTGGCCCTAAAAAGCTCCTGCAAAGAACAAACATCTAGAACGCTTGCGTGAGCAATAGCCAGGTGATCAGTTAGAACATTGCAACTTCTTGAATGTTTCCCAGTCCCCAGACTTTAAAGTCGGCTGAAATAACAAGAAATGAGCCTGCTGTATGAATATTTGGTGGGAGTTCAATGGTGGGAAAGGATGGAAGTATTGGGAATGAAGAAGTTTGACAAGTACTGTACTGAAGTACTTGGTACCTCACCATTTTTGCTTTTTCAGATTTTGTTTCTTTCTACGTTGAATGAGGCATAGTCATAACTCTGCCTTTACACTAAACATTCACAGTTTATTTCCAGGTAATATGATAAAGATCATATTCCTTCTGTCCTTCACTCCACTACTTCTCAGTTCCTGACAATAGCATCAGTCAGAAGACCAAAGGAATATTGTTACCCTTGAATGTCTCAGAATTACTAATTTTAGTGAAAGCTCCAAAGCACCTTTCAGCTATTGTTTTTGTACATGTGAAGTAATGGAAAAGAGTAAAATCAAGAATAGAAGGCTTTTTGCTTTTCCAGATCTGCTTGATATAAGTGCAAAAAAAAAGCCACAGATAGAAGCCTGCTGATCATCCGCTGCATCTTTGTTGGTGCTGTGGGAGGGGGCACTGGAGGGAAAGACAATACTAGAATGCAGTGGCATTTCAATCATACCTTATAATTCTGTTCGGTGGTGAATTGTTTGGGGAATTGTCTTGAAATTAGAATCCAGTCCTGCAAACTTGAATCAATTAAAGTGGTACTGTTTGGAATTATACAAAGAACTGAGTTTGCAAAAGATTTTCCAGTGATCTTGCTTCATAACATTTAGACTTCCTTTGATGACTCTTGGGTTGGAGAGGAGAGGGAAGGAAGAAGGCCAAAATTTAAAGCGCCCCATTTTTGTTCCTTAGGGACACGCCTTGGGGAACAACCTTAATGCTCTGAACACTCTTACCAGAGGCCACACCTGGTGGGCATGAATCCAACTTGCCTAAAAGAGGCAATGTGACTCTAAGCTAGTGTTGCCATTCATATTTTCCAGAAATAGAAACTTGAGGGCCAATTAAGTAGGGCTCTTACTAAGGGCCATAATGAATTTCATTTTGTAAGTTATTATGAATCTGCTATGCTCCAGGTGTAAGGGAAGTGAGTGAAACAATGTTCTTGCTCTCCTGGAGCTTATGGCTTAGTGGAGAAACATATGTCAAACTAACAAATTAGTTATATAGTGATAAATGTAACAAAAGCAAAGAATGACATGAGACCATATAAGAATGGAACTAGACATAGATTAGGGAGCAGCAATGGGTCTCCTGGGCAACTTAAGGCTTGCCTACTAGACAAAGTCATATTGGTCAAGAGGAAAAATAACTTCAAGTAGAGGGAACAGCATATGAGAAGGCTCTGTAGCTGAAAGGGGAGTGACTTGTTTAAAGAACTGAACAAAGACTAGTATGACTGGAGTACAGAGACCTAAGACAGGAGGCCAGGGAAGTGGGCAGAGATGGAACTAAAGAGAGCCTCATAATCTGTACTAATATTTCCCTATTCTAAAGCAGTGGGAAACTAAAGATTTTAAAGAGGGGATTGACACATGCCAATGTGAGCATCTATAAAAGGTCCATTTGGTAATTGTGTATAGGTTGATTTGGAAGGTGGAAGGTCTGGAAGCAGATTTAATCAAGAAATACTGGTGGCAGTGGGGATAGAATCTCATATTCCCAAGAGAGATGTAGAAATCACATCAGCAAGGTTTGGTGATGGATTAAATATGAATTATGAAAGAAGTAGTAGTATTAATGTTAATATCAAATTTCACCAATTACCAAATTGGTATTTGTGCTATTAGCTGACATGAAGACCCAAGAGAAGGACCAGGCATGTTGAATGGGTACCAGGCAGGAAAATTGTAAGTTTGAATTTGGGCAGTTGAATTTGGGGTGTCCCTGAGAAATACCCAGGTGAAGCGGCCAAATAAAAATGGAAGAGCAGAGGTGGAAGTGACACGAACCTGAATTTGTAATTCTCATTCTACTACTTACTATCCATGAGACCTTGGACAAGTTTTTAAATCTGCTTACACAGCAATTTCCCCAACTGTAAAATGGAGATAACAGTAATGTATTTCCACTGAGTTGGGAAGGTTAAGTGGGAATCCACATCAGATGGACAGTAGATACCTGGAGGTGTAGAAAGGGAACAGTAGGTAGGCTGAGATGACTTTTTGTCTTTTTTATCATTTAAATTGTCATAAGAATATGTATATTATATTTAGACTTAGAAACAAACAAAAGGATAAAATATGAAAATATTCAGAAGATTAGAAGTGTTCATGTTCAACGCTTGGCATAGCACTTGGTGAACACCAGTAAATGTTAGCTGCCTGTAGGCATCAACCTGGCGCTCAGTGAGAGGCCTGGGCTGGGCCATTTTTCATAGTCCTTACCACCCTGACAGTCACCGAAGCCATGGCAGTTGATAAAATCATCTGGAGAGAGAACAGTGGTAAAAGAGGGCCAAGTGCTGTGTTTTGAGGAGTTCCAGCTGTGAAGGCCAAGTAGAGGTGAATGAACCTAAGGTGAAGGAGCCTTAGAAGGGGCACGCAGCGCAGCAGGAGGAAGACTGCTGATGTGGCCAAGGGAGCCTACAGTCAGAAGAGGACAGAAATGGTGTGGCATGTTGCTTCGAGCTGTAACGAGTGGGAAACTACAGGGGGAGTCTTGGATAAACTGGAGGCTTGAGCAGGTTCTTTGGATAATTAGACAATAAGCTTTGTTGAGAAACTATCTTGTTCTGTATTTTAAATTAAATCTTGGCTTCTGTCCTGGAAATTGGCCAGTTGGTCATCTGGAAGTCGAATCCATGAGATTTCTTATGGGATTTCTTATGAGATTTGAGTAGATGCTGCTTAAAACTGAAGCAATTTATATAAAATTTAAAAATATCACTAATGTCAGAGAAGAAAACAAAAAGGTACAAAGAAAGGAAACTTCATTTTGTCCACTCACAGTTACGTACTTTATTTTTTCAACAAAATAATTTTATTTTCTTGAATTATAAATACATAGACATCCCTCTTCCTAAATTTCTTTTCTTAAATAAAACCTGCCACATTTCCTTTTATATTCAGAAAAAAAATTATAATTTTCCAACATCATATAAAAGAGATGAGTCTTCTTGACACTATATATATGAAAATGACTTCGGGTAAGTGGAAAATTCCTAAAGGGAGAGATGGGTTTAATTGTATGCCCAGTTTTTCAATTGCATAGCATTTTACTTTAAGGCACTAAAAAATGCTACTTTTATTGGGAAATAAACTAATTATCCCTAATCACACCATGGAGAGACTGGGAAAAGAAATTAGTAAAGGGGTCCCTGTGAATTTGTAGGATGGCATTGTGAAAGGCAGGAGTCCTGGCTTCTAATCCTGCTTGGATTCTGAGCCAAGGTGGTCGAGGGAGT
This sequence comes from Manis javanica, assembly GCF_040802235.1. NCBI lineage: Eukaryota > Metazoa > Chordata > Mammalia > Pholidota > Manidae > Manis > Manis javanica. The sequence continues at coordinate 98,628,387 of NC_133156.1, read as the reverse complement.
CTGAGGAAGGTACTTTAAATAGTCCCTCCTGCTTTGCACCAGTTCTGCACATTCAGGGTGCAGCAGAGCATGAGTTAATGTCCTGTGTTTTATAACTTTAACTTGCCTACTAGCAAGTTTTGAATCCTAAGCAAGGTACTTCTTTGAGCATCACTTTACTAATCCGTGAATTGGAGATAACAGTCCTGCCATCCTCATAAGGCTGTTGGGAGGAGGGAATATGTTACCCAGACAAAGCTCTTGGTGTATAGGAAACTCTCATATATAGCATAGCCAGTATTCTTAAACAGGAGAATTCCCTCAATAGAATTGTTCATCTGTTCATACTCATTTGTCCCAAGTCCACTTAGGAAATGTCTTTTGATTTTCCTTAATTGCCCTCTCCCAAACTTCAAGAGGTTCTCTATAAATGTTATAGGAATGACCCTCAGTCAGCCAACTCAGTTATGCTAAATAGATTTTTTATTTTCCTTAAACTCAACCTTTTACTTTGAGACCTTATTCTGCTGGGAAGGGTAGGAACAATTTCCATCAATTTGAGGATCTCTCTTGCCTCCACCCTCTTTTCTCTGCAGGCATATTCAAATGTGTGACACATGCATGATACCAAAGCTTGGAAAAGAGGGACATTTGTCCTCAAATGTGTGAGAAGTGGCTGTGATGTCCATGCTGTGGTCTGGTCCTGATCATCCACCATCACTGGCACCAGTTGGAGGTTGTGGTTCTTATGACATGGTTCCATCTTTTCTGATCTTTCCCTTAATTGCATGTGTGCCCAAGGACTCCTTTCCTTGATTGTGGAAGCTATGCTGTCTGCCAAGCTTCTCCCAGTTATTTTATCTATTTCCTGAGCCGCTAAGTTCGCTTGCAGGTTACTTCTGCTCTCCTATCTGTCTCATCGTTCTTTTGTAGCGATGAATGCTTAGCCAACTATCTACTTGGTGAGGGAGAAAGGAAGAGGCCCATGAGAGAGGGAGGGACAGGGACCAAAGGCCAATACTTCAAATATACTGCCCTGCCCTTCAAGTTTACCGACATATTGTGGAATTTAATGTTTTCAACCATAGAGCATGCTGAGGGGGTATGTGAAATATCATGCAGAATTTATTACATATACCTGACTCAACAGAAAGACATTTTCTAAGTGCAAGCTTTGTTTTCCTTAGAAGGGACCATATCTGTATATACTAAATTAATTAAAAATCTCCCATACATAACACAAGAGGGCTTATTACACAGCCTGTGGTTTGAATCTTGAAGTCAAAATCATCATACCAATTCAAAGGGGCAGACAAGGATTGGAACATTACACATACTTTGCAAAAATCCTTGTTTTCTCTGGTGTTTGTGTTTGACTTAAGGCCTGACTCCATGCTTTTTGGCATTATATAAAACTATTTCTCGACTTCCTCTGGACCCAATAATCATGCAGAATTAGCAACAACAACAAAATATTTGCCTTCATCTCCTATGGCCCACTTCGAACAGTAGGTTTCCTGTTGCCCTCAGTTACTTCTTGCAGTGGTACTAATAGGAGGGAAAGTCATTCAAAACTTGATTTTCAGAGGGACAAAGCCTTCAGATTGAGATGCATTATTTACCTACTCGGCTGAAGCAGACCTTGGTGGCCATCTGGTGCACCATGTTTTTGGGTAATTAACATGCATCCACACTTCTATTTCATTTCCTTTTGAAGCAAATCTGAAAATGTGTGCTAACAGACTGTCTGTGATGCAAAGGTGCCAATGTTAAAAATTATTATACTCATCCCCTTTCAAAAAACAATGAAAAAAAAAACAAAAAACAAACTCTGTTTTGCCACCAAAGGCAGAAGCTGCTCTGAGTGTTGCCAAAGACTCTGGGTCCCAGACGGAATCGCTTGTTCTCTGTAGTCAGCACATTTGGTGAGCAATGTTGTAGGCCCAGTATTCCCTCTGCCTTTCCATCAGACTTGTCATCTAGAGCCTTCGGGGAATATTTATATGATTGAATGTTCATGGCCCTAGTGATACAGCCCCGTTCATGGACTGGCTTTTGAATCTGGATTAGTTCTCACTGGTTAACAGCTTGAGTTTGTTTATCCAAATGACTTTCTCATAAGTATAAATGCAAGGGAGTTCAACCTACTGGATGGCAGCTCAGTGTGTCTGTGTGTTGGCAGTATCTATTCAATTTAATCTATAGGGAGAAAAAATTATTCTTCCTGGCATAAAGCATTCTGGGAGAACTCAACAAATAGGTCATACAAACAAGTCTAAACAATTTCTTCCTGGAAGATATTACAGTGCAATTGCTTCATCCACAGAATATCTGGATTGTTTTAAGTCAACCTGAACCAATAGGTGAGAAAACTCAGACTGTCATGGTGAACATGAGTGAACACATTTATTATATAAATAACAATTTGCAGCTGAAAATAGTTGTTGAGGGGCAAAGATGAGAATTAAATGAAATTTCATTGTAGAACATTAATCTCACAGCAACAGCATGAAACTTTAAAATGAAATTGCTTTTAATAAAATTTGATGTTTAATATCTACTTTTTAAAATTGTAGAAATGTTAGCTTATTTGAACACAAGTTTTCTGATTTAAGAGCAGCTCTAATTTTAGATTTTAAATAGTTATATATACTAGAAAAATATTCTAAATGCATTATTATATTCCTCTTTTACAGATGAGAAAATAAGTTTTAAGACATTAAATTACTTGTCCACATTTGTCTTGTTAGATCTTAACTTAAATCTTTATTTAGTTCTTCTTTCTCTTCCTTTCTTCTTGAATTATTTTATGTTTGCCATGATTCTGCTATTAAGATAGGTACCTGGGATACTATGATGCATAAGAACAAGGCCAAAATCACCACCCTTAAAGTGGCTATAGTTCACCTAGGAAGAGAAAACAGACAATATAAGAGCCATGCATTTTGGGTATGGAGAGCTTTGGGAGCAGAGGGGAGGAGAGGACCCCAGAGTTCAAGACAGAGTAAGATGAATTGAGCCACAGTTGGGTATGTGTGTTGAGTGTGGTATGGGTACTGGGGAAAGGAGTATAGGGAGTTCCAAAATGAGTAAGATTAGAGATTAACAGTAAAAGTATTTTTTCCAGGCAAAGTAAGGTAGGACTCTTGCGGTGTTTCTTCCCAGGAGCTCCCTTTTCTCAGTTCTGATGTCACTAGAGAAAAAGCCACAAATGAGGCTAACTTAGTTCAAGATGTCTCCAAGTAGAAAATAAGAGTAGCCATGGGTATGTAGGCCAGGAGCATTCAGACTCACAGCTCCTAGGATCATAAACTCATAAAACTTAACTCCTAAGGGCTTCTTATACATAGAAGTGAAAAATAAAATTCAGAATGTAAAAGCAAGTGAGTAGGGCAGAAAATAGACTGTTCATGTTCAAGACAGAGTAAGATGAATTGAGCCAGAGTTGGGTTATCGGAAGGAAGAGGTGGTATTTGAATTGGACCTTGTCAGTTGCCATGGTTTCTCAGTGCTTGTCCTAACATGAGGGTTGTCTAGGGAAGTATACAAATGTGGCTATTTATCAAATTCTAAAATCAGAGGCTGCCTGTCAATGTTATCCCACATATTAAAGCTACCAAAATGTGAACCAGAAGGACAAGAACATTTCCAGGGACAGCAAGGAAATAGATAAACACACCCAAAGACCAGGAACCAGAAACATGCTTGTTAAGAGGAGGCCCTGTACAAGGTGAGTCTGACTCACATGTGCCCAAGGACAAGGGCAGGATTTAGGATGAAGAAGAGTGTGGTCCCATCCCTCAGAAAAATAAACATCAATGCATCTCGATTACTTAAGCAATGGGACTTCTCTGTCATTTCTCTAGGGTGAAGGGTGTCTCAGGAGGAGAGGATGCTGGCAGAATTAGACAGGTAGTGACCACTAGGTACTGTGGGGCCACCCAAGCCAGAAGGTCAGCAGGAGGAAACCCTGACAAGGTCATCCTCGACAGCCCTCCTAGGAGCCACCCCTCCTTAACTGTTGCTGCTTCTTCCCAACCTATGATTCAGGAAGAGACGTTCTTCCAGTCTCCTGTCCTTTTTAGTTCTTCTTTCTTCTCTGAATCTTGTAAAGAATAAAGAAGTTATGATTATGAATGGGGTGGAGTGAAAAGGGCTCTTTCAAATGTTTTCTGATAAGGAGTCATTCCATGGGCATGGTAAGTTTTCCTAGGCAATACTTTTCAAATTTTTTTCCTTCCTATCTAAACTGCATAAACTGTAATGAAGTAATATAACTCTCTTCTTTTCTGTAACTGCATATTACTGAATCCTTAGGGAAGGAAAGAACAGACTGAAGTGATCAGAGCTTCTCCACCCCTGTATGTCAGTAGGTATCCTCAGGGATACCGAGATAGAATACACAGTGCCAAGGGTAATGCTTGTGAGAGGCAAAGGGAAGAAGGAGCAAGAATAAGAAAGGAACACCTTTAGATCATGATGTAGGACTACTACCTAAAGAAGGAGAGGGAAGGAGGATGAGGTAGAGAGCTTCACACTGCAGTGTAGTTATAGGGACACTTGACCAGTCCAGTGGGTGCTGTGGCATAAAAGTTACCTACAGAGGCATCCCACATTATCAGGAATGGTGCCCCGGCCCTTCTGCTGTGCTGAGACATTGCCTAGACACTGTCCAGGAAGAGCATGACCTTGACTCAAAAGCTGCTGATCACAACTGATGGGCAAGTTCATTCTTGGAGGCAGATAAGGACAGTGCACCTTGTTGGTAACCACACAGGGCTGGGAATGAGGAGAGGCTGGCCCCGTAGCCACATCCCCTGAATCTTACATTGTTATGTATAAAATGCCACTGAAGAAAGTTTAGTCCTTCCAATTACTGTAAAAGTCCCATAGAAATCTATCCTGTCTTACAAACCATCAGAGAAAATAATTTTTTCCTTAAAAGAGGTGATACATTTTACTTCTACAGTTAACACTCATAATACAAGGACATTCTTCTGATAGAAAATGTTTTAAATCTCTCATTTTCCTCCATTCATCCCATTCCATCTTGGCTTAACTTAGTGGAAAAGAAACACAGCTGAATTTTACTTATTCTGTAATAAGCGTTTCCCCTTGCTTGCTTTTCTCATTGGGGTTAAAGTGGCCCAACTGATTTTAACTTTATATAGTGGCCTTATTTTTTTAGTCTATCTATACATGAGTATGTACTATAGTACATATTTATTAGTATATATGTCCCCACAGAACTGTAGACTGTGCTTTGGTTTGTTGTTAGTGCATTGCTAATAAAACTAGATGCCTTAAGAAAATTTCTGGGAGATGTGTCAGAAACTACAGATGAGTGTTTCTCAATGCTACTTCATTGAAAAACTATGCCATGAATATAAATGCACTGCTACAAATCAAATCTGTATTTTAAGCCAACTCTGCCATTAAGTAGCTGAATGACCTTGCGCATGTCATAAAGCCTTCTCTGTAAAATGTAGAGCATAAGTTAGATGAAATCCAAAGGTTTTTCCTGTCCCAACACTCTTTAACAGTGGTTTGCATATTGCTCATGCTATGAAGTTCTGGGATTTCATGCAGGTGTTATTGGGTTGAGGGAAGAGATGACCAAGGGAGAGATCTGAGTGAACCATTATCCAGGCCTCCTATCCCCACTTCAAACAGAACAGCTAAATTTGATTTGTTTTCTGTGTTGAGTTTCACAATAAGATTCTCATTTGAAAAACTTTAAATTTTGCAACTATTTATCTCTGATAAGAGGCAGGATTAGCTAAGTCAGAGGTAGGTAAATATAATTAAGGAGAAATTTTTGTTTATTGTCTTAAATATTTTTATTATAAAATGTGACACAGAAAATTATAAGTGCATTTTAACATTATGAAGCAAACATCCATATAACTCCATCAAGTCATGAAAGAGAACACTAGTGGCACTGTGGAATTTCCCTTACATTCTTGACCATTCTGTCTTCACTATGTCATCATAAAGTAACTGGCATTCTAATATAACAATGACCCTAACTTTTCTAGTACTCTTTCTTTTCTTTACATGTTTTTTACCACCATTTTATACGTCCTTAAAAATTAGATTATAGGCTTCTTGTTCTTTATATGTAAATAGAATAATACTACAATTACTATTTTGTGACTTACTTTTTCCTCCACACACATTTGTAAATTTGTCTACATATCTGTAATTTATCCAAATCTACTTCAATGTGGTATCCCATTGTAGGAATATGACACATTTTATAGATACATTCTACTTATGGTGGGCATTTAGAGTCTTTCGAAAAGTTGGTATGAGCAACATTGCTATGAGCATTTTTAATTGTGAATCTTGGTATGCATGAGCAAACATATCTTTAAGATATGTATGTGTAAGAGTAGAATTGCTGGATCATAGTGTTTGCATATATTTGGTTTTACCAGATAATGACAGTTTTCTAAAGTTGCTATGAGTTACATTCCTATCAGTAGAAATGGTTCCTGATGCTCATATCATTGCTTATGTTAAATATTATCAAACTTTTATTTTTTCAAATTCATGGGTGAGTAGTAGTATCTTATCATGACTTTAATTTTCATTTTTCTAATGTTCAGCACCTTCTCACTGGGTTACTAGTTACTTGGGTTTCTTCTTTTGTCAAGTACTTGTTCAAATTATTTCTCATTTTTATATTGAGTTATATTCCTTTTTCTAATTGAATTGTAGGAGTTCCTTATATTCTAAAAAATAGCCATGTTTTGGTTAATATGTATTTCAAGTATCTTTATGATTCTTTTCACCCTTTTTATGTGATATCTTTCAATGAGCAGAAGTTTTCATTTTAATATGGTCAAATTGATCAATCTTCTACTCTACTAAAATTTGTGTCACCTTTAAGAATCCCTCTGTAGATCCTCAACAAAAGGAATAAAAGGAAATTTTTTTAACCTGACACCAAACATCTACAAAAACTCATAGTCAACATCATACTTAATGATGATGGACCAAAATCTTACTCTCTTAGGCCAGAAATGAGGCAAGGATGTCTGCTTTTGCAACTTCTAGTCAACATTTACTGGAGGTTCTAGCCAGGGAAATTAGGCAAGAAAAAGAAATGAAAGACATCCAGATTGGAAATGAAAAGATAAAGTTATCTATTTTTATAAATAAGATTATCTTATATATAGAATGTCCTAAGATATGCTAAAAAACTAATAGAAAAAGATGAGTTCAGCAAGGTTGTAGAATACAGAATCAATATATAAAAACAATTTTTTCTAACACTACCAATGAACAATCTGAACATGAAATTAAGGAAACTATTTGAATCACAATAGCACCCAAAAAGTAAAAACAAAATTCTTAGGGATAGGTTTAGTAAAGAAGGGCAAGACATACAACTACAAAACTTTATTGAAATAAATAAGACTTAAGTAAATGGAAAGACATTCCATGTTCATGGATTGAAGACTTAATATTGTTAGGATGGCAAAACTTCCCAAAATGATCCACATATTCAGTGCAATCCCTATCAATATCCAAGTTGCATTTTTAGCAAAAATTGATAAGTATATCATAAAATTCATATGGAATTGCAGGGAACCCAAAATAGCCAAACAGTTTTGAACAGAAGAACATACTTTTAGGCCTCACACTTTCCAATTTCAAAACTTACTATAAAGTTATAGTAATTGAGACAGTGTAGTACTGTCATAAGAATAGACATATAGATCATTGGGATAGAACTGAGAATGCAGAAATAAATCCTTACATTTAGTCATTTGATTTTCCACAGGTGCCAAGACCAATTAATGGGGAAAGAACTGTCTTTTGCAAACGTGGTGGGAAACTGGATATCCACATTCAAAAGAACGATTTTGAATTTCTACCTCATGTGAAATAAAAAAACAAGATCCAAATAGATTAGAGTCTAAGTATAAGAACTAAAACTACAAAACTGTCAGAAGAAAGTATGAGAGTAAATCTTTGTGATCTTAGGTTATGCAGTGGTTTCTTAGATACAATAGGCACAAGTGACAAAAAGAAAATATGGATAAATTAGACTTAATGAAAATTAAACATTTTTGTGCTTCAAAGGACACCATTATGAAAATGGAAAAGCCACATATTGCGAGAAAATATTTGCAAACTATGTTTGATAAGAAACTTATATCTAGAATACATAAACTACTCTTACAAGTCAACAATAATAAAAAAACAGTTAAAAATGTGGACAAAAGATTTGAGTAAGACATTTGTCCAACAAGATGCACAAATGGCTAATAAGTACATGAAAATATGCTCAACATCATTAGTCATTAGAAAAATCGAAATCAACTCCACAATCACTAAGATGGTTAAAATAAAAAAAGACAGGTGATCACAAGTGCTGACAGGTTTGTGGAGAAATGAAATCCTCAGATGTTGCTGTTGGGAATGTAAAATGATATAACCACTGGAAAAACAGTTTGGCAGTTCTTCATAATTTTAAACTAGTGATATCATATAATGCAGCAGTTCCACTCCTAAGTGTGAAGACATGAGAAATGAAAACATATCCATACTAAAACTTGTATGTGAGTGTTCATTGAGGCATTATTCATAAGTCAGAAATAGAAACACCCCAAATCTCCAACCAATGAATGAAAAACAAAATGCAGTATATCCAAGGAATGAATTACTGGCATATGCTTATTACAACTTGGATAAATCTTGACAACATTATGCTAAATGAACCAAAACATCACAAAAGACCAAATATTATATGATCCCTTTTAAATGAAATGTCCAGAATAATCAAATCTTGAGACAGTAAATTAGTGACTGCTGTAGGCTGGAAATTGGAGAGAACAGAGGTGATGGCTAACAAGTAAAAGGGATTTTTTTGGGGGTGGGGATTGAAAATATTCTAAAGTTGAATAGTTATGATGGTTGCACAACTCTGAATATACTCAAAGTCACAGACTTGTACACTTTAAAAGAATGATTGTTATAGATTAATTTTAATACAGATGCTATATAAAAAGATCTTTCTGTACTCCAACATTGAAAGGTAATTCTCTTTTTGTTTCTTCTAAAAGTTTTATAGATTTACTTTTCATATTTAGTTCTATTATCCAGTTAAAATTGATCTCTATATATAGTATGAGGTAAGTGTTCAATTTAAATACTTCATTTCATACAGATATTTGTCCTGGAAGTTCATCTTTTCTCACTGACCTTTGGTGCTGTTGCTCTCACAAGTCAAGCATACAGATACTCCGTGGGTCTTTCTCTGGACTCTCCGTTTTGTTCTGTTATCTCTTTGCCTGTTTCTCTGCCAATACTACAATGTCTTTATTGCTATAAAGCTTGATAATATTTTTCAATATCCAGTGAAACAGGTCCTGCCCCATTTTTCTTTTTTCTACAATATTATCATTGTTATTATTGGTGTTTCCATAGTAAATGTATTTCTAAATAAATTTTAAGAGTAACTTGTTAAGTTGAAAGGAAAACACACATACACATGCAAGCTCATTAAGATTTTTCTGGGATTGCATCACATTTATAAATCAATTTGAGAATTGGCATCTTTTCAAAATCTTCCAAATTATGAACATTCTAAGTCTTTTATTTGTTTAGGTCTTAATATTTCCCAAGTTTTATACTTTTTCATCTAGAAGTCTTACATACTTTTGATAAGATTTATTCCTTGGCTCCTGTTATTTTTTATGCTATGGTAAATGCATTCTATTTTAAATTTTCTTTTCTAAATGTACAGAAAATACATTTCTTTTCATGTACAGAAAAATAACTTGACTTTTGAATGTTAAATTTTGTATACAGTGACCTTGATAAATTTTCCTATTAATTTTAAGGTTTACATGTAGATGCTCTTATATGTAAACTTTAAGGTTTACATGTATCTGCTCAATCTTGTTATCTGCAAATAGTGGCAGTTTTTCTTTCTTAAAATTTTTATGTCATTTTAAATTTCATTAATTCATTGGAGAGGATCAAAGTTGCATAGAAGTGGAGCTAGCAGGAAACCTTGCCATATTCCTAATACCTAAAGGAAGACTTCCAACTTTTCATCATTTGTATGATGTTGGCTATACAGTATAGCTACCTCATCAGATTAAGGAGGTTTTTCCTCTGTAACATATTATATCATGCTTCTAACTCTTTATTCCCTCTCTATTAAAGTCATACATTCATACACTCTGCCATAAAATACTCTTTGGTTCCCAGCGTCAGTGTGTATAATTCCCTGTCCTTGATGTTGGACTTGGCCAAATGACCTTTCTTTGACCAGAGGGTTATCAGCGACTGTGATGGAAGTAAATATTTAAGTGTGCTTACATGTTTTGCTTGTATTCTCAGCCTTCTGCCATTCACTATAAGAAACAAGCCCTGGTAGCATGTTCACATAGAATGAGAAACACATGAAGTAGATCTGAAACAGCACTCGGCTTCAGTTAAGTCTACCAGTCCTGGCTGAGCTTACTCTCTTTGTAATCATTATTGTAAATCACCAAACTTGCATTTATTTGTTACACAGCATTGCAGCAGCAAAAAAATCCTTCTCTGATGTGCCTTTTATTCCTAGTTTGCTAAAAGTAATTATAAATAGACTTTGAGCTTTAACAAATACTTTAACTGCACTTACTGAGATTAATTTTCCACTTATTCTGTTTATATGATGATTTATGTTATTTGGTTTAATGTTAAACAAATTCTGCATTACTGGATTTAAAAAAAACAGCTTAGTACTGAGGTATTACTCTCTTCAGACTGCTGCATTTACTTGCTTATTTATTTAGTATACACCTATGTTCATGAGAGACATTGGCCTGTCAAATTTCATATCATATTGTCATTATCCAGTTTTGCTATCAATTTTATGTCATTCTTAGGAAGAGTTTGGGTGAGATTGGAATTGTTTCTTCCTTGAATAGCATGGATAACATTCTTTAATGAAAACGTGCAGGCTTAGAATTTTCTTTGAGGAAATACAGCTAACCAGTCATTTAAAAAATTATTATTGTGCACTAAACAGAATTTCTGTTTCTTTTTGAGTGAGCTTAGTTACAGATAATTTGCCTTTGTGTTTGTTAGACACCTGAGTTTCTCTTGTTTGGGCCATTCAAACTAAGTTCAGGGTCTCTGGAATAGCTCCAGGGGCAAGCCTTAGGTCCAGATTCATGCTAGGGCTGTTCTGATGTCACTACCCCTTAGGGGCAGCTTCTTTCTCTTCCCTTTCATTTTCCTCTTCAGCCGCACAGAGCAACAAGGCAGCCCTCTCCACAGTTCACCAGAGTTGAGAGGTGGTAATTCAGGTCTAGGTCTTTAATCCTGAGGAAATAGGTCCCTGGACCCCATTCAGTGGAAAGAAGTTCTCTTAAAAGTCTCCTTGCTCAAGACAGAGGCTGGATCTCTGAACTCTCTCTCTGGCCCAGCTGAAAGCAGAGTTCAAATGCTTGATTTCTAGTTAAAAGCAGCTTTAGAAACTTCAACATTCTTATCGTTTTGATTATAGACTTTCAAGCAAAAATTGGCTAAAAAGTTCCCCTATGTTTTTGTAGGTTTGTATTGGGAAGGAGTCAGAGTAAACTCAAAATAGCACACAGGGGAAGTGACAAAACATAGGATAATTCTAATTGGGATTGGGCCTATAGTTCCTGATGCTCTCAGATAATGATAAATGGAAGACACCTGGGCTTTTTTCTTTTTATTCCTGTTAATAATAGTCTGCAAATTCCATTTTCTGACCCACCATCAACAAAAATATTGAGAATCCCTCTTTCTAGGACAGACTCGCCTTTCAGTTGGGATGTAGTATAACCAGTAAAGGGTCCACCCCACCAGCTTTAATTGCCTGTAGGGCTCCATCAGACTTCTTTATGATAACTCTGCACATGTTATAAAGGGATAGGGAGGTCTAGGTACACAACTAGGTTTTTGTTTTTAAGTTTTTAATGAAGGTTGCTGGCAATGATGGTAGTCATACCCTTCCAGAAAAAAAACTGCTTAGAGCCACTGTGCAAGACAAAATACTTTGCTGTATAAATCTTTGGACTCTCTGAGAATGGTATTATTAGAATCCAGCCAGGTGACCACCTCTAAGACTGTTATTTTCCTTCCAATAAAGACACCCCTTTCTGAGCCCTGCCTGTCCTCCTGCTACATGGCTCGGCTTCCTTGTCTCAGCTGTCTGCTTGTAGTTTTTGGCTTTTCACAAAGGGCTCTTATATGTTTCTTGCCTCTACTTGATAGAGACTTTTCTCTTGTCTGTACAGAAGCAGCCATGATTTTGGGGTACATGGTTTAACATTAAGAAAGAAGAAAATAAACTAGTTTAATAAGCAGAGCTACTAATAGCTTTCCAGTACCTTGGGAATTTCTCCTTTCCTTCTAAAGTCCATAGACCTGTGAGGAGTCCTCTCCCAGTAATGGTGATGATGACTGCTGACATGACCAATGCCTTACAGGCCTGTCCATCAAGACAAACTCAGTTCAGTGCTGCTTCACTTGTGCTAGATGTGGCCTCTGAGACAGGAGGTTGGCTGTGCTCCAAGGCCCCTTTCTGGCTTCTGCCCTGGTGTTTTTATATATGATCTGAAGGTGTTACTGATATAATTTGTCTGGGAGTTGTATGCCATGCTCACTAACCTAGATTTTCCTTTGGTAATTATAGTACAAGAAAAAGCCTTAAAAATGGAATCACTGGGGGGTGGAGCCAAGATGGCAGCATGAGTAGAGCCGTGGAAATCTCCTCCCAAAACCATATATATTTCTGAAAATACAGCAAATACAACTATCCCTAAAAGAGAGACCAGAAGATACAGGACAACAGCCAGGCTACATCCACTCCAGCGAGAACCCAGCACCTCATGAAGGGGGTAAGATACAAGCCATGGCCTGATGGGACCCAAGCGCCCCTCACCCCAGCTCCCGGCAGGAGGAGAGGAGTCAGAGCGGGGAGGGAGAGGGAGCCCAGGACTGCTAAACACCCAGCCCCAGCCATCCGCACCAGAGCGCAGACACACAGTGCATGCATGGGGTACTGGAAACTAGGTAAACAGGACTGTAAAACCTGCAAGTTGGTCCCTGCAGCTGGCGCCCCTGGGACAAAGAAAAGTGAGTGCTTTTTGAAAGTCTTAAAGGGACAGGAACCCCACAGCTTGATGAAAACATCCCAAGACACTTAGTCCAGCAGCTGGGAATCCCGGGGTACTCCGGGCACCCTGACCCCTGGGCAAAAGTGCAGCTCAGAGGCCCCTCATGGTGATGAACAGCCTCCCACCTGTTTCCCCTCTGATGCGGTTCCGCCATAGTGGAGAAGCAGCCTAAGGGAGCAGGGCAGAGCTTCTTTCACAGCGGCTGGGCAAGAATTAGAAACCCTGTCTGCGCGTAGCTGCTCAGCACAAGCCACTAGGGGTCACTGTTCTCCCAGGAGAGGAAGGCCAGAAACCAGCAACAAGGGACGTTCTCTCAGCTAACACACATGACAGCTCCCCACAAGTACCTCTATTGCCATGAAAAGGCAAAAGAATTTGATACAGACCAGACTAAGCCAGACATCCTCCCCTGACAAGGAATCTGGGGGGATAGACCTAACCAATCTCCCTGAAAAAGAATTCAAAACAAAGGTCATAACCATGCTGATGGATCTGCAGAGAAATATGCAAGAGCTAAGGGATGATGTACGGAAGGAGATTACAGAAATGAAACAATCTCTGGAAGGATTTATAAGCAGAATGGATAAGATGCAAGAGGCCATTGATGGAATAGAAACCAGAGAACAGGAACACATAGAAGCTGACACAGAGAGAGATAAAAGGATCTCCAGGAATGAATCAATATTAAGAGAACTGTGTGACCAATCCAAATGGAACAATATTCGCATTATAGGGTAACAGAAGAAGAGAGAGAGAAAAAGGGATAGAAAATGTATTTGAAGAAATAATTGCTGAAAACTTCCCCAAACTGGGGGAGGAAATAATCATTCAGACCACGGAAGAATACAGAACTCCCAACAGAAGAGACCCATGGAGGACAACACCAAGGCACATAATAATTAAAATGGCAAAGATCAACCACAAGGACAGAGTTTTAAAGGCAGCTAGAGAGAGGAATAAGGCGACCTACAAAGGAAAACCCATCAAGCTATCATCACACTTCCCAACAGAAACCTTACAGGCCAGAAGAGAATGGCATGATATATTTAATGCAATGAAAGAGAAGGGCCTTGAACCAAGAATACTATATCCAGCGCAATTATCATTTAAATATGAAGGAGGGATTAAACAATTCCTAGACAAGCAAAAGTTGAGGGAATTTGCCTCCCACAAACCACCTCTACAGGGTATTTTAGAGGGACTGTTCTAGATGGGAGCACTCCTAAGGCTAAACAGATGTCACCACAGATGTCACTAAAATCACAACAAAGAAAACAGACCAACCAAATACTAACTAAAGGCAAAAATTAAATCAACTACCCACAAAAGCAGTTAAAGGTAACACAAAAGAGCACAGAAAAAAACACCCAACATGTAAAGAATGGAGGAGGAGAAATAAGAAGGGAGAGAAATAAAGAATCACCAGGCAGTGTTTCTAATAGCTCAATAAGGGAGTTAAGTTAAGCAGTAAGATACTAAAGAAGCTTACCTTGAACCTTTGGCAACCATGAATCTAAAGCCAGGATTGGCAATAACTACATATCTTTCAATAATCACCCTAAATGTAAATGAACTGAATGCACCAATCAAAAGACACAGAGCAATAGAATGGATAAAAAAGCAAGACCTGTCTATATGCTGCTTACAAGAAACTCACCTCAAACTCAAAGACATGCAAAGCCTAAAAGTCAAGGGATGGAAAAAGATATTCCATGCAAACAACAGGGAGAAAAAAGCAGGTGTTGCAGTACTACTATCAGACAAAATAGACTTCAAAACAAAGAAAGTAACAAGAGATAAAGAAGGACATTATATAATGATAAAGGTCTCAGTCCAACAAGAGGATATAATCATTATATATATATATATATATATATATATATATATATATATATATATATATGCACCCAACACAGGAGCACCAGCATATGTGAAACAAATACTAACAGAACTAAAGGAGGAAATAGAATGCAATGCATTCATTTTAGGAGACTTCAACACACCACTCACTCCAAAGGATAGATCCACCACACAGAAAATAAATAAGGACACAGAGGCACTGAACAACACACTAGAAAAGATGAACCTAATAGACATCTATAGAACTCTACATCCAAAAGCAACAGGATACACATTCTTCTCAAGTGCACATGGAACATTCTCCAGAATAGACCACATACTAGGCCACAAAAAGAGCCTCAGTAAATTCCAAAAGATTGAAATCCTACCAACCAACTTTTCAGACCACAAAGGTATAAAACTAGAAATAAAATGTACAAAGAAAGCAAAAAGGCTCACAACCACATGGAGGCGTAACAACATGCTCCTAAATAATCAGTGGATCAACAACCAAAATAAAATGGAGATCCAGCAATACATAAAAACAAATGACAACAACAACACAAATGCCAACTTTTGTGGGATGCAGCAAAAGCAGTCTTAAGACAAAAGTATATAGCAATCCAGGCATATTTAAAGAAGGAAGAACAATCCCAAATAGTCTAATGTCACAATTATCGAAATTGGAAAAAGAAGAACAAATGAGGCCTAAAGTCAGCAGAAGGAGGTACATAATAAAGATCAGAGAAGAGATAACTAAAACTGAGAAGAATAAAACAATAGAAAAAATCAATGAAACTAAGAGCTGGTTCTTTGAGAAAATAAAGTAGATAAGCTTCTAGCCAGACTTATTAAGAGAAAAAGAGAATCAACACACATCAACAGAATCAGAAACGAGAAAGGAAACATCACGACAGACCCCACAGAAATACAAAGAACTATTAGAGAACACTATGAACACCTATATGCTAACAAGCTGGAAAACCTAGAAGAAATGGACAACTTCCTAGAAAAATACAACCTTACAAGACTAACCAAGGAAGAAATTCAAAATCTAAACAAACCAATTACCAGCAAAGAAATTGAAGCGGTAATCAAAAAACTACCCAGAAACAAAACCCCCCGGCCAGATGGATTTATTCTTAGAATTATATCAGACATACAGAGAAGACATAATACCCATTCTCCTTAAAGTTTTCCAAAAAATAGAAGAGGAGGGAATACTCCCAAACTCATTCTATGAAGCCAACATCACCCTAATACCAAAACCAGGCAAAGACCCCACCAAAAAAGAAAATTACAGACCAATATCCCTGATGAATGTAGATGCAAAAATACTCAATAAAATATTAGCAAACCGAATTCAAAAATATATCAAAAGGATCATACACGAAGACCAAGTGGGATTCATCCCTCCCAGGGATGCAAGGATGATACAACATTCGAAAATTCATCAACATCATCCACCACATCAACAAAAAGAAAGACAAAAACCACATGATCATCTCCATACATACTGAAAAAGTATTCGACAAAATTCAACATCCATTCATGATAAAAACTCTCAGCAAAATGGGTATAGAGGGCAAGGACCTCAACATAATAAAGGCCATATATGATAAACCCACAGCCAACATCATACTGAACAGCGAGAAGCTGAAAGCTTTTCCTCTGAGATTGGGAACAAGACAGGGATACCCACTCTCCCCATTATTATTTAACATAGTACTGGAGGTCCTAGCCACAGCAATTAGACAAAACAAAGAAATACAAGGAATCCAGATTGGTAAAGAAGAAGTTAAACTGTCACTATTTGCAGATGACATGATATTGTACATAAAAAACCATAAGGACTCCACTCCAAAACTACTAGAACTGATACAGGAATACAGCAAAGTTGCAGGATACAAAATAAACACACAGAAATCTGTGGCTTTCCTATACACTAACAATGAGCCAATAGAAAGAGAAATCAGGAAAACAATTCCATTCACAATTGCATCAAAAAGAATAAAATACCTAGGAATAAACCTAACCAAAGAAGTGAAAGACCTATACCCTCAAAACTAAAAGACACTCAAGAGAAATTAAAGAGGACACTAGCAAATGGAAACTCATCCCATGCTCTTGGCTAGGAAGAATTAATATCATCAAAATGGCCATCCTGCCCAAAGCAATATACAGATTTGATGCAATCCCTATCAAATTACCAACAGCATTCTTCAATGAAACTGGAACAAATAGTTCAAAAATTCATATGAAAACACCAAAGACCCCGAATAGCCAAAGCAATCCTGAGAAGGAAGAATAAAGTGGGGGGGATCTCGCTCCCCAACTTCAAACTCTACTACAAAGCCACAGTAATCAAGACAATTTGGTACTGGCACACAAACAGACCCACAGACCAGTGGAACAGATTAGAGACTCCAGATGTTAACCCAAACATATATGGTCAACTAATATTCGATAAAGGAGCCATGGACATACAATGGGGAAATGAGAGTCTCTTCAACAGATGGTGCTGGCAAAACTGGGCAGCTACATATAAGAGAATGAAACTGGACCACTGTCTAACCCCATACACAAAAGTAAATTCAAAATGGATCAAAGACCTGAATGTAAGTCATGAAACCATAAAACTCTTAGGAAAAAACATAGGCAAAAATCTTTTGGACATGTACATTAGCGACTTCTTCATGAATGTATCTCCCCGGGCAAGGAAAACAAAAGCAAATATGAACAAATGGGACAATATCAAGCTGAAAAGCTTCTGTACAGCAAAGGACACGATCAATAGAACAAAAAGGTACCCTACAGTTTGGGAGAATATTTTTGTAAATGACAGATCTGATAAATGCTTGACATCCAAAATATATAAAGAGCTCACACACCTCAACAAACAAAAAGCAAATAATGCAATTAAAAAATGGGCAGAGGAGCTGAACAGTTTTCCAAAGAAGAAACTCAGATGGCCAACAGACACATGAGAAGATGATCCACATCACTAGTTATCAGAGAAATGCAAATTAAAACCACAATGAGATATCACCTCACACCAGTAAGGATGGCTACCATCCAAAAGACAAACAACAACAAATGTTGGTGAGGTTGTGGAGAAAGGGGAACCCTCCTACACTGCTGGTGGGAATGTAAATTAGTTCAACCATTGTGGAAAGCAATATGGAGGTTCCTCAAAATGCTCAAAATAGACTTACCATTTGACCCAGGAATTCCACTTCTAGGAATTTACCCTAAGGATGCAGCATTCCATTTTGAAAAAGACAGATGCACCACTATGTTTATCGTAGCACTATTTACAATAGCCAAGAAATGGAAGCAACCTAAGTGTCCATCAGTAGATGAATGGATAAAGAAGATGTGGTACATATACACAATGGAATATTATTCAGCCATAAGAAGAAAACAAATCCTACCATTTGCAACAACATGGATGGAGCTAGAGGGTATTATGCTCAGTGAAATAATCCAAGTGGAGAAAGACAAATACCAAATGATTTCACTCATCTGTGGAGTATAAGAACAAAAGAAAAACTGAAGGAACAAAACAGCAGCAGAATCACAGAACAAGAATGGACTAACAGTTACCAAAGGGAAAGAGACTGGGGAGAATGGGAGGGTAGGGAGGGATAAGGGTGGGGAAGAAGAAAGGGGGTATTATGATTCACATGTATAATGGGGGGTGTGGAGGAAAGGCGAGGGCTTTGCAACACAGAGAAGACAATTAGTGATTCTACAACATCTTACTATGCTGATGGACAGTGACTGTAATGGGGTTTGTGTGGGGGACTTGGGGTAGGGGAGAGCCTAGTAAACATAATGTTATTCATGTAATTGTAGATTAATGATAACAAAATTTAAAAAAAAAGGAAATACACACAACAGATGGTAATGACATTAAACCATTTCTGTCTGAGATCTGAGGACATCCTCATGTTACTCACTAGAGACACTTTTAATTTTGCAGGTGTAAGAATTGGGCATGCCTGGAAATATGAAATAAATAAAAATAATAAATTTGGTGTCAAAAGAAACAAACAAAAAAAGAATGGTACAACATTCAAAAATCCATCAACATCATCCACCACATAAACAAAAAGAAAGACAAAAACCACATGATCATCTCCATAGATGCTGAAAAAGCATTCAACAAAATTCAACATCCATTCATGATAAAAACTCTCAGCAAAATGGGTATAGAGGGCAAGTACCTCAACATAATAAAGGCCATATATGATAAGCCCACAGCCAACATCATACTGAAGAGCAAGAAGCTGAAAGCTTTTCCTCTGAAATTGGGAACAAGACAGGGATGCCCACTCTCCCCAGTGTTATTCAACATAGTAATGGAGGTCCTAGCCACAGCAATTAGACAAAACAAAGAAATCCAACCAATCCAAATTGATAAAGAAGAAGTTAAACTGTCACTATTTGCAGATGACATGATACTGTACATAAAAATCTCTAAAGACTCCACTCCAAAACTACTAGAACTGATATTGGAATACAGCAAAGTTGCAGGATACAAAATAAACACACAGAAATCTGTGGCTTTCCTATACACTAACAATGAACTAATAGAAAGATAAATCAGGAAAACAATTCCATTCACAATTGCATCAAAAAGAATAAAATACCTAGGAATAAACCTAACCAAAGAAGTGAAAGACCTATACCCTCAAAACTATAAGACACTCTTAAGAGAAATTAAAGAGGACACTAGCAAATGGAAACTCATCCCATGCTCTTGGCTAGGAAGAATTAATATCATCAAAATGGCCATCCTGCCCAAAGCAATATACAGATTTGATGCAATCCCTATCAAATTACCAACAGCATTCTTCAATGAAACTGGAACAAATAGTTCAAAAATTCATATGGAAACACTAAAGACCCTGAATAGCCAAAGCAATCCTGAGAAGGAAGAATAAAGTGGGGGGGATCTCGCTCCCCAACTTCAAACTCTACTACAAAGCCACAGTAATCAAGACAATTTGGTACTGGCACACAAACAGACCCACAGACCAGTGGAACAGATTAGAGACTCCAGATGTTAACCCAAACATATATGGTCAACTAATATTCGATAAAGGAGCCATGGACATACAATGGGGAAATGAGAGTCTCTTCAACAGATGGTGCTGGCAAAACTGGACAGCTACATTTAAGAGAATGAAACTGGACCACTGTCTAACCCCATACACAAAAGAAAATTCAAAATGGATCAAAGACCTGAATATAAGTCATGAAACCATAAAACTCCTGGAAAAAAACATAGGCAAAAATCTCTTGGATATAAACATGAGTAACTTCCTCAAGAACATATCTCACCAGGAAAGAGAAACAAAAGCAAATAATGAACAAGTGGGTCTATTTCAAGCTGAAAAGCTTCTGTACAGCGAAGGACATGATCAATAGAACAAAAAGGTACCCTACAGTTTGGGAGAATATTTTCGTAAATGAAAGATCCGATAAAGGGTTGACATCCAAAATATATAAAGAGCTCATGCACCTCAACAAACAAAAAGCAAATAATGCAATTAAAAAATGGGCAGAGGAGCTGAACAGACAGTTCACCACAGAAGAAATTCAGATAGCCAACAGACACATGAAAAGATGATCCACATTGCTAGTCATCAGAGAAATGCAAATTAAAACCACAATCAGATATTACCTCACACTAGTAAGGATCACTACCATCCAAAAGACAAACAACAAATGTTGGCGAGGTTGTGGAGAAAGGGGAACCCTCCTATACTGCTGGTTGGGAATGTAAATTAGTTCAACCATTGTGGAAAGCAGTATGGAGGTTCCTCAAAAAGCTCAAAATAGACATACCATTTGACCCAGGAATTCCACTTCTAGGAATTTACCCTAAGAATGCAGTAGCCCGGTTTGAAAAAGACAGATGCACCCCTATGTTTATACCTGCACTATTTACAATAGCCAAGAAATGGAAGTAACCTAAGTGTCCATCAGTAGATGAATGGATAAAGAAGAGGTGATACATATACACAATGGAATATTATTCAGCCATAAGAAGAAAACAAATCCTACCATTTGCAACAACATGGATGGAGCTAGAGGGTATTATGCTCATTGAAATAAACCAGGTGGAGAAAGACAAGTATCAGATGATTTCACTCATCTGTGGAGTATAAGAACAAAAGAAAAACTGAAGGAACAAAACAGCAGCAGACTCACAGAACCCAAGAATGGACTAACAGTCACCAAAGGGAAAGAGACTGAGGAGGATGGGAGGGAAGGGAGGGATAAGGGTGGGGGGTGGGGAGAAAGAAAGGGGGCATTACGATTAGCATGTATAATTAGCATGTGGGGGGGCATGGGGAGGGCTGTGCAACATAGGGAAGGCAAGTAGTGATTCTACACTGATGGACTGTGACTGTCATGGGGTGTGGCGGGAGATACTTGGTGAAGGGAGGAGCCTAGTAAACATAATGTTCTTCATGTAATTGTAGATTAATGATAACAAAATTAAAAAAATTAAAAAAAAAGAAATCACTGATAATTACATAATAAAATAACATCCTGGAAATAGCTTTATGTGCCTGTTACTGTGATCAGATCATATGGTTTTCTCTGACTTAGATTTGCTTTTGAAAGTTAAGTTAATCTGGAACAAAAGATCTAGGCAAACATTTAGAATCAAACATATGATTATAATTTTAGAATTATGAAGAGATGATTCAGTCTCTTTTGTGGATTTTAGGGTGTTTGAAAGGAGGCAGAGGGTCTTGAGATAGTGTAATATGAGCAGATGCTGTGGATTGAAAATAAGGGTGGGTTTTAAGAATAAAAGTGTATTTTTCATAGTTGTTGTGTTGACCTGTGCAATTCGTTCCAAGTATTTGGAACATCTACGGTTTCCACCATTCTCTCCTAAAACCAATCTAGGTGTATGGCATATATACCAAGCCACATATCAGTAGAGAAGAGCGACTTCAGGGAATATAATGAGACTGTCAAATGGCTTCATTTGGGGGGATTTTATTATATCTAGGTTTATAACAAGAAAAATGCCAAAGAAAAATATTAGATGATCTCAGTGTAAATTTCAAGTCCATGTCATCCACGATTTGAACATAACCAAACAAAAGCAGGAGGAGAAAGGATCTTTCCACATAAATAAACAAAAACAGAGGAGAAAGGGTCAAGTTAGTAAGATCTGTGACAGCTCCCATCCTGGTTACATAATAACCTCATTCTTTCCAAAGGGCTATGAGGAGTCTGGTGAAAAATTCAGGGATACGGAATTAAATGAAATGTTCTAGAAACTGGGCCAGGACATGAGACTGGATATGGATGCCTTCTGTCCCTAAAATATCTCATCTTTGTTTTTACTCCTCTCATTCTTCAGCCAGCTTGTAGACAAAAATATTTCTTTATAGAAATGGTTTTTCTCACTCAAAAAATTTGGCTATTCCCAGTTGTAGCTGCAATAATGAAGTTAATATCTGATATTGATTAAGCATCTTCTGTATACTAGGTATTATTAAATATTTTACATACATAGTTATGAATCCTCACAACAAATACTAGGTTGGCTAGTATTTTCTCTGTCTTACAGATCTGAGATCTCAGGTTAAATGTTTTGCTGAGATTTATGTAGCTGGCAAGTGGTAAAATAGGGATTTAAATACAGATCCAATTGTTTCTAACTCTACAATGTTATACTGCCTCTCCTAACAATATATAATACTTATATCTGTTTACAGTAAACAACTGTGTTATACTATCTCAGTTAATTCAATAACAACCCTATAGATGCTACTTCTGTTTTATGATTTAGGAGTTAGAAACTGAAGTCCAGAAAATTGAGTGATGTGCCCAATTTATTTAACTAGTAAGGTGCATAATTCAGCATTATCTGGATCCTCACATATGTTGTTTCTACTCTACAGACTTAGCTGGGCTCAAGACTGCAGATTGGCAGGCAAAATTAGATATTAATGCAATTTCCCAGTAGTGAATGTTGCTGTTCCTTCAAAACTGATAAAAACTATTAAAAGGTGGAACTAGCAGATAGAAAATCAGTATAACTGACTTATTTCTTCACTTTGCAGTTAGTGGAATTTAAATTTAATTTAGTTTTTGGCTCTGACCAAAGAATCAACACCAAGTGTCTTTAGGAAAAATCTTTCCTTCAAGGCTATATTCCTGTAGTGATGAATTAGCAAAGATGCAAACAAGACCATAGAGGAGGAGAATACAGTGCTTAAAAAACATCAAAAAGTCCTGAGATACTGTATATAAAGCCTGGAATAAATATGTGACTTTGGAAAATCAGCTCCTGAGATTAAGTAGCTCAACAGAGGTTTAACTGCAGAGATTGCTATTTTCTGGAAGAATGACAGTGGTACGAACAGTGAATGTTTTTTTAGAGGATTAGTTCAGATGATCCGTACAGCCATAGATGTTTAATTGAGAAGAATGTTGTTCTCCCAGGTTCTTCTTAGTACAACTGTTGATAATTACGTGTGTTTGCATAGTGAGAAGGTTGGGTAGGAGGAAAGAAAAAGGGAAAAACAGAGTTGAGCTATGAAGTGAGAGAGAGGAGAGCAAGACCTCTGAGAGAAGATAATATGCATTATTTGCACTTGACTTTACCTCCCATTCTTTCCTCAACTTGCTGAAAATGTAAGGCCGTGGTTGACTTAGAAGCTGTCAAAGTCAGTCATCAATAGATTTCTCTGTAGCTTTTTGAGTTTATTAACCATCTTTCTTCTTTTGACCAAATACTTTTCCCTTGGTTCCTTCAGATCCTATTTCTTCATTTGTAATCTTCTTTCTAGGCTACTTTAATCTATGTAATCCTTAAATGTTCTAGTTTTCCCCCAAATAAATCAGTAATACAACATACTATATAGTTATGACATATGTTCAAATATCATTTGTAATAACAAATGTGAGTGGAATTAACTATGGTATTAAAAGACATCTCAAAATAACGTATAACAAAACATTAAAAACGAAAGGAACAGCAGAGTTGCAATAGGCAATTGCTAACAACTAGAAATAGGATTTGCCGAGCTAACACAAAGATTTAAGTAGAAATTATTAGAAAAAACTGAGTGGGTCGTATTTTACATTGACAGGATAAAATTTATGATGAAAATATGGCACTTAGCACTTACAAATGCATTTTTGTGTAGCTGTTTGTTTTATTGACATACTGCCTGATTAGAATGTAAGCTTTACAGGGAAGACATTTTGCTAGACATTAAAGAGAAATTTCTCAGCACAATGCAACACAACCATACTGAAATATTTTAACTCAGTCTTTGATTACAGAGCCAAAAATCAAACATGTTGAAAAGAGATAAAGGGGCTGATGACAATTTAAGAGGTAATTTTATCACACTTTTTCAATTCGCAAAAAAAATTAATTACCAAAAAAGTTGAGGTAGACATTTTTCATTTAATAGAAAGTCAGTTTATAATTTTATGCCTTGATACCCCAATCCCAAATTTAAGATGAAATTCATTCTTTTTTTTAAGAAGCAACAATATTGTTGCTTGTATGAGTTATTGATAACTGCTTTGTTGCATTGTATACCTAATGGTCTTTAAAAATATGCCCCATGCTTGGTCAAAAATTCCAAAATTACTGGCTAGCCAAAAGAATAAAACAAAAAAACAAAACTTTTCTATTAATTAAAAAAATATATATATATATGTAAAATATATATATATATATATATATATATATATATATATATGTATACCAGGTAAACTGACCTAGTCAGGAGGTCAGTTTTTTTCTGAGGAAATGACTTTTTAACATGAGACCTAATGGATGAGTCACAGTTCAAATAAATAGTGTGAGAAGAAGACTCTCAGGAGCAAGGAATAATGTGTGCAAAGGGTCCAACCTGGAAAGGAGTGGAGGTTTATTTCTACAAATTGAGGAGAAAGATCAAGAGTGCTTTATACTGACTTGTCAATACCAATCACCTTAGGGAAAGGGGTACTTCCATTTACTATTCTCCATAGTTGTTTGAGTGGTGGCATTATGGTGAATTTAGCATTATTCAAAGCAAAGAAAATCAAACTCCATTCAATACATGTACAAATTTAGGCATGAAGACTGGTGAAAAATGCTACCTAAAATCAATTAATGAAAAACCATTTCAGAAGGCTTGATCTAGAATGCTTTTTTCCTGTGCATTTTGTTTCACTTGGCTCAGATCATATTTCATATATTTCACCCTAAGTAGATTTTGGAGCAAGAAAAATTAAGGGTATTTTCCATAACATTGTTCAATTGAAAGCATTGTTTCAAAGTTTGAGTTGGACAACCCTTTAAACTTTTACATTTCTATTACTGACTCATTCTTTGACGGCAGATTGATTTAGCCAAAAAAAAAATCGTTTCCTGAATTTTGAGATTTTGTATTCTGTATTCTCATGTTTCATCTCTCAAAAGACCATTCCAAATAGAGATTCTTATTTCCCAGAAATTTGCAACGGAAGTATTTCTAGAAGTAGCCATTTTTATTCCTATAGTTAAATCATAATGATTGTATGTGTCACCCTTTTTGATTTCTAGCCAGAAAACTGGGACTTAATTATTAGCTCTGTAGTGACCTGCCATTTAGTTGAAGATGTTGACATTTGCACAGCAGTATTATAAGAAAGGTGCTCCCATATTTAACAACCCAGTATTACCTCTTTTGTCCTTGAAAAAACCCAGCCAGAAGCATCATGTTATTTTTCGCTGTTCAAATCCTGTGTTCTTCCATCACTTAACAAAGCAGGGAAGACAGGTGAGATATGATTCTTTGTGCCAGCAGTCCTCTACTTCACTGGCTGATTCTTTTCTAAATAGCATATTAGATAACATCTCTTTAATGCCCTTTTTTCCTTACAAGTAAACATAGATCATTTATTACTCTCCCTATTCTCAGATACATTTAAAATTCAATTTGTATTTTGAGTTTATGAGCAAATGCTGCTAATTGATAGAAAAGTACAAATTGGTTTCCTAAAAGAGACTTACAATTTAACAATAATATAACCCTAAGTAGCCCAGAAGATTTAAATCTTTTTTTTTCATTGCTCTGAATTTATTTGCAAGAATTAACTAAGTCCTCAGAAGAAAGATGATTCATGTTATAGCAGTATAACAAACTATAAAATACCTCTCCCCTTTATCAGGGAAATTTGTTGAACCATGTGATCATAGGTATTTATTTTTTAAGTTTTGATAATAGTGAAGATACATTCTTCTCCCCAAGGACACAGGAATGATGACATATATATTATTCCCTGTGTACAAAGGGAAGAACATATGCATTAAAATATATATGTTATATATATGTCACATAGTTTTATAGTGCTCAGAACTCTGAGACTGGTTTTTCTGAAATACTGTAATCAGATGCTATATGGTCATAATAGCATAGACTAATCATTAATTACAAACAGGATCCTGTGGGTGGTAACTAATGACTCATTCAGGTCTGGGGTTAAAGGAAATGAGCCTAATCAATGTGCATGGAGCTTTCTTTATCTTCAGGTTCACTGTTCCAGCTTACCTGAAATGACTTCTAACACTATCCTAAATGCCCCTCTCCACATTAGTCAGGCATATTTCAGAACTTCTATTTTCTTAACTTTATATGTATCCAAACAGAGGAATGCCACATGATGATTGAAGTCAGTTGACTAAGGAACATAACATCATAATTGTTTACTGTTGGTCTACCCATGCAGATAACCATGTTTTGGATCATCAGTTTATAATCTAGTGACCTGATTGTCCATCCCAATAATCCCCCAAAGAACATTGCAGATAGATAGACAGATAGAGACAGAGAGAGGTAGATAGATAGATGATAGATGGGTTGATATGTAGGTGCCTAAATACTTGTAGTAATTTTCAAGACCAAGAGGAAAAGGAAATTAGCCTTTCATAGTAAAACTTTACATTTTGGAAGCTTGCATTCATAAATTTAGGACTGAGTTCAAGGCTCATAAATATATTAAATTCAATAGCAGGAACTATGTATTTCTCTAGGTTATATATTACTTAGGAAAATTTTCAAAACCTAAATGTTTTCATCAAGCAGCTTACATTTGGAAAATACTGATAGAGAAAATGTGTTTTTAATTGTTTTTTGGATGTTCCCATGAGGTAGAGACCCTTCAACTTCTTATTTCCAATTCCTTGGAAAGAGAAATTGGAGTCAGTCCTTTCCAGGAATCAGGGATCTCTATTTTTAGCCTCTACTGATTAAGACCATGTTATCTAAACA
This sequence comes from Manis javanica, assembly GCF_040802235.1. NCBI lineage: Eukaryota > Metazoa > Chordata > Mammalia > Pholidota > Manidae > Manis > Manis javanica. The sequence continues at coordinate 98,601,113 of NC_133156.1, read as the reverse complement.
GGAAGAATGTGAACTGAGTGTACCTTTTACTTCTGAACAGTACTTACAGGGTTTCCATGGTACTGACGGTGCGTTCTTCCGTAGATGCATGGGCAATAAGTTGCCTATTTGAGTTTACTGAAGAAGACTGTTAGGTTATGTTGGGTCAACTTTTCTTTGAAGGGTGCTTTTGTGCTTTTCAAGGGAAATTCTCTTAAAATAAAGCCTTGTGTTATTAAAATTTCATTTTGCTAACATGGATCTTTGAAATTTGCTCAAGTAGCAAGAGTGGAATAGAGAAGAAAGTTAAGAGTAACTTAACTAATTGCCTTAATAAGGAAATCATAATCTAAGTTGGCAAAGCAGAAATCAGCATCAGGACCAAAGCAGATAAGACTCAAGGAGTAAGAAGTGGTAAATGAGGTGGGTGGATGCTGAAAAGTGAGAAGGAAGGAAACAAATGGTTAGATCCCAATCAAGAACTTTGTAGAAATGGGAGGTGGATCTTATAGGGCAGGGATCAAACGTATAAATGTACCACAGATGAGAAGTAGAGAAGTTAGTAGTAAAATATCGATGTGCCAGAATTTGGTAAGAGAGATTGGAAGAATAAAACTTACTGGGACACAAATTCAGAACTAGGTTTGGCAATGTATGCCCATGGTAATAGGAGGGAAAAACAAAGGAGAAAGAGCTGCTGTATAATTAAAATGACAAGATAGAATTATAGAGAATGAGAAGACCCCAGGTCTTTCAAAGAAAAGGCAAAGCAACTGCCACTTTTCTCCACATTGTAGCAGGTGGTATCCACAGAGGAAGAACCACCTCAGGAGAGGCCAGCGGAGTCATCCCAGAAAGGAGATAATAGTCCAATCATCGGGAGGGGACAGTACCTGGATTTTCCACATCTGTTGGCTACCTTAAATCTTATTTCTTCTTTTTCTCCTGAGACCCAAAATGCTCTCTTCCTTCTCTGCAGGTTCTTTAAACAATGACAACTTTAAAAGACTCCAGATGGCTTTGAAAAAAATTGAAAGTCATCCAAGGTGCACTGTAAGCCTTTGTAGATATTCCATGTGAAGCCAGTCTGAAAGCTCTACAGTTTTTCTGTTTGGATTATGTCTTGGGTATAAGCTGGGGTTGCCAGAACACACAAAAAAATATAGAAATTAAAAGTTACCCAGCCCCAGCCCATATGCATACAGGAGCAAAGAGGCCCCATGACTTCTTACAGCCACGCTGGCCTTGGTGTGCACCACTGTGTGCCCTGCCTGACCTCGTCATGAGCAGAAGGCAGAGGACATAGAGATCAGTGGAATGACTCATTCCCTGCTTCTCAGATACCAGTTTATAAATTAGTCCTTCAGTGGATTCACTGTGCTTGCATAGGAAATGTAACCCAGCATGGCTTCATGGGAATATATTAGAAAGATTCATAGACTCCACCAATTTTTCCCAGTTTTTCCTCTAGAACTGCTATATATATATATATATATATATATATATATATATATATATATATAGCAAGTCAATCTCAGGAGTGAGCTATGTTGAAATAACTTTAAAATCAACCAACAAATGTAAGCAGCTACTTTTAGAGGATGGGAAGATTATGTAAAGCTGAATTTTAAATTCTGTTTTTCAAGGAACAGTGTGATTAAGAATTGAAGAATAGCCTAAGAATCATCTGGATTTACTGGCTTCTTGGAAAACACTTATCCAAAGTTTTAAGACAATATCAAAATGAAAGAACTTTGATGGATAAAGTAAATTCACATGTAGATTAACATCCTGGGAAAAGTGAAGGGTATGTGTGTGTGAGAGAGAGGGAGTGAGAGAAAGAAGAGATGAGGAATAAAAAATGTTTGTTCTCTTAATGTATGGACTGATTTATGACAAGATAATTTGTGCTAAAAATACATCTTTCAGGCCATTTCAAGCTCCTCTATCAGCAGACAGGTTGTCAAGGAAGAGGATGTGGGGTGGCTATGGAAGGAGAAGGGACAGATAAAAAGGTCTAGGTGTTACATGAATGTTACCTTTGACTATTTTTAACACCATTGCAACATCAGTACATCTTATGTCCTATGTGCGGACATGAGGCAGGAGGGAGGGATGGATACGTAGAGAAACTGGCTCACTTGGCAAAGTTGACTTAGCTGGAATAGCCTTGCTTTGGGCTGAATTTTCAGCTGCTTCCAGGATACTAATGACACGTATCAGGATTCTTATAATAATTCTAGTCATTTAATCAAGTAAGAAATCGCAGTAACATCAGTAACATCCTCTGGTCAACATGGAGGCTCTTTGCCCACCAGTGACAAATGCCATCACAAATCACTGAAACAGCTGCTAGGTCATCAGGGAGAAACAGGGTGCTCAGGATTGCTGCTTATTTTTCTCCAAGCCTACATACCTCAAGCTTTTTCAAAGGATTAAGAGCAGCTTGCAGATTCAAAGAGGGCTGAAATCACATATTGGTGACTGATAGGATACTATTATTATCACCAGTGAAGTATTTAGATACAGGCAGGAATTTCCATATGTAATGCAGAAATAAAATCACCAGTAACTACAGCTTTTTGAGCAACCCACTATCAAATAATATGTAAATCTAAGAGGAAGAGGGAAATCCAGAAGTTTGCTGTCAGTTTTTGTGAGGCAAAGATAGTGTTTTCCTAACTTAAGTCACTCTTGTTCTGATTTGACAATTTTTACACCTAAAATCACCTCTACTACTATTTACTAAGTGTTTTCTTTAAATTGACTCAATTTTGCCTAAATAAATTTATTTTAAGCAAGATTAAATACAATGAAAATAAATCAGTATCATTAAATACTAGCTAGATATTGTTATTGTCTAAAGCTCTGACCTCAGTTCTGCTCTCTTCTTGTTAGAAAATGAAAACTAGCAGTGTTAGAGGAGGTTTAGGAACTATCACTGAAGGCAGACTTCCTCCTGGAAGGAATCAGAAGGATTGAGGGAAAATTAACAGACAACAATGTTATTTAAGACACAATTCCTGAATCTCCTTTGGGCATTTGCATGACCCCCAAATTGCATACTGTCTGTACCCCTTCCTGCTGGCTTCTCACCTTCTGCCAGCTCTGGGATAAAAGGGAGTGGGCTCATCAATGTGATCCGAAATTACACATTCAGATGGGTCCCTGCTGAAGAGAGACAGGTGGCTTTCCACAGACTCGCCAACCTGGACCTGCCAGAGATGTCACCACAGTGGAATGGCTAAAAGGCAGCTACTGGCCCAAGACTGCCCCCTGAGGCAGTCAGCTTTGTTTACTTTTCCAGCCTTCCTCTCCAGACGAATTTAGGGAATCAAATTTAGGATGAAATGGTGAGAAGATAAAGGAAACATGTGATTGACACCTTCCCTGACCACTTTATCTAAAATTATATACCCCCCCATCTTATTTCCTATCAACCTTTTCTGCTTTGAGTCCACATTATCTAGCATCATACATATTTTACTCGATGCTGTATTCATGTTTACATTTGTTTACTTGTTTGCTTACTAATTAATCATTTCCACTGCTACAATATAAGCCTACAGTGTAGGTATCTTGATCTGTTTTGTTTGAAACTGTATCTGTATCCCTAGGACAGCATCTGGTATATAGTAGGTGCTAAATAAATACTTGCTTAATGAATATAAATTAATGAAAGAATTTGCCTTCAAAAAGGAGTTAGATAGTGAAAAGGGATTCCAGTTCCCCTATAAACATTGATATTTATAAGGACCAGGTAAATTATGTTTGATATACTGTATGATCCAATGTGAAAAAAGTGTATTTGTTGCCTAAAAAAGCAAAAGTGCTGGCATACAGTTTGAGGTGACGTTTATTTTTTAGGGATGGGAATAAGGATCTGCTGTTTTTTTCCTGTCATAGCCTTGTGGAAGAAGCTTAGCAGCAAATCTTCTAACAATAATCGTTGACTTGTCATGTGTCATAGCAACTGATACTCTGGATTCTCTATACTGAAGTGATGAAATGCATCCACCCACCCAGCAATAAAGCTCTGATAGATAACCTGTGTGCCTAAGCAGAGTGTGGGTCCTTTCTAGGAAGAGGAGTTGGGCAGAGGGCATTCCTTAGTGCAGGACTCACAAGGTGTGCTTCACAGAATATAACTGGGATAATACTGGGTATATGAAAAGAAAAATAGAGAGGAAACTGTGGTCAAACTAGTTGGAAATACCCTGGATTCAACAAAGTCAGGCAACCTCTTGTAAAGTATTGATAGGCTAATGTGCTAGATTTTCCCAAGTCTATTTCATGACAGAATAGCCACCTCACCCGCCTCCACACCCCAGGATCCGACAGGATTGATGACCGAACAGCTCACTTTGGATGTCTTGCTGTATCTCTGTGGGCTGCTGGTGGACCCTTCCCAATGGCTTTTCTTAGATGAAACACAAATTTCTGGCTCTTTCTGAGCAAATGCATGGAGTTAAAGGGAAAAATTAAGGGCTGTGACTGTTCACTGATAGACTCAGCCACATTGTCTATGCAAGGTCAGACACTTTGTGTAAGAACTGCAGTCTATACTGCTGCCTGATAAAATGATAGTGTAGCAAAAAGAATAATAAGCCATGTTCCAAGTCCCTCCTTCCCATGAACTTTAGCGGATACTGATACTTCTCTGGGTCTCATTTTCCTTGTAAACAGAGGGAGTTAGTTAAGCAGTCTTTGAAGTCCTTTCCACTCCAACACTCAACAATTAAATGGACATTGGATGTCTGTTCCATCCCTCATAATTTTTTTATTCTAACGGGCAAACAGATAAGACCCAGATGAGGGAAAAATAGCTAATGATTTGAAGCTTGGAAGTTACTGGCTGAATAATGATTTTCATACCTAGGATGCAAAGCCTTTACAAAGCCACCTTCCTTAATGAGCTTGTAAATAAACATCTGCAGAAAAAATTTAGACACCTCTGATGTTTGCGGTCAGCGTGCGAGAGCAGAGCCCATGGTACTTGTTTATGATGTTTTAATTTTTGTAGTAATTTTTTGGTTCTTTAGCTAAGACAAAAGATCAGTTTTAATTTTTCTCATTCTAGTGTTACTTGAAATGGCATCCTTGATCTAGAGCCAACAGGATTCTTGAATTATAAATAGAAGCTCCTACTGACTCAGACTTTAATTGGACACACCTCTTGGCTCAGACTATTGATAATTAGTCCATTAAATATTAGGGAACTATATGCCCTCAAGCCCTCAAAATAAATATTATAGCAGTGGTAGAGAAGATATAATTAATTATAATAGCTCTCCTAAAGTTACCCAACTACAGTGATACCAATTTATAGTGCTTTTCTCTCTATCATCTCCTTCTGGCTCTTTAACCTGAGTCTCCACATGATTCAAACCATAAAATTCCAAAGTGGTTAAGGGTGTCATAAGGGTAGGACAGCTTCATGTAATGTGGGGACAGTGGTAAAGCTAGAGGTCAAATCAGGGTTGATTTTCTGACTTAAACTAGTACTGGAATTTAGAACACTACAGGTTACATCTGAATTTACCTCTAATTAACAAGAGGATATTACTTAGCTGTGCCTCAGTTTTCTGGTGTAAAATGAAGTGTTAGAATAGAAAAATCTGGGACATCCTTTCCTGCTAAAGAAGAAAGCATTTGTTTTTATATCTAGGGAAAGAGACAGGATGGGGAGTAAAGAGTAAATTAAATATCCCCAGGGAGGTAGAGAGTGGAAAGGATGTGGGCTTAGCCTGGGCTCAGGCCTTTAATGGTTACTTCTGAGCCGGAAGGTAAAGGCATGGGGTTGAGGGGCTTTACAGATAACAGTAATATTCCTTTCTGTAAACTGGGTAAATGGGTGTTATTTGTATTGTTATTGTCTGTATCTCACCTATATTTTACATATTCCTTTTGTCTAGTCACAACTTTGTACATATTAAAACCACATTAAAATATATAAATATGAATAATAAAATACTCTTTAGAAAGAGAAAATGAAGCATGTCTTACTTCTATGAACTGATTATAATTTTTTCTAGAGCATTTTTTATTGAAATACAGTTTCAATATATTTTTCAAAAATTTCTATATTGAAGTTTAGTTTACATACAATATTGTATTAGTTTCAGATAATAGCTTCATGATTCATCAGTTATATTTCTAAACGCTCATCAATGTAGGTGTAGTTTCCATCTGTCATACAAAGATATTATAGTATTATGAGCTGTATTCCTCATGCTGTACTTCCATCCCTGTAACTAAATTATTTTATAATTTGAAGTTTGTACCTCTTTATCCCCTTCACCTATTTCACCCTATCCTCATCCCATGGTAACCAACTATCTGTCCTCTGTGTTTATGAGTCTATTTATATTTTGTTTCCTTGTTCATTTGTTTTTCTGAGTCTATTGTAAGTGAAACCATATGGTATTCATCCTTCTCTGTCTGGCTAATTTCACTTAGTGTGATATATTTTAGGTTCATCCATGTTGTTGCACATGACAAAATTTCTTTATTTTTCTTTGGTTGAATAATATTCCATTTTATATATGTACCACTTCTTCTTTATCCATTGATCTATGATGGATACTTCAGTCATTTCCATATATTAGATATTGTAAATGATGATGCAGTAAACATAGGGGTGCATATATCTTTTCAAATCAGTGATTTTGTTTTCTTTGGGTGGATTCCCAAAAGTGGAATTGCTGGGTCATATAGTATTTCTTTTAATTTTTTTGAGAAACATCCATACTGTTTTCCATTGTGGCTGCACCAATTTGCAGTCCCACCAGCAGTGAACAAGGGTTCCCTTTTCTTCATATCCCCACCAACACTTGTTACTTCTCTCGTTGATACTAGCCATTCTGACTAGTGTGAGGTGATGACTCGTTGTAGTTTTGGTTTGCATTTGCCTAGTGATCAGTGACGTTAATCATCTTTTCATGTGCCTGTTGGCCATCTATCATTCTTCTTTGGAGAAATGTCTATTCAGATTCTCTGCCAATTTTTTAACTGGATTATTTGTGGGGTTTTTTGGTGTTGAGTTTTATGAGGTCTTTATATATTTTAGATATTAGTCACTTAACAGATATGTCATTTGCAAATATATTCTCCCATACAGTAGGTTGCCTTTTCATTTTGTTGATGGTTTCCTTGGTTGTGCAGAAGTTTTAGCTTTTCAGTTTGATGTCATCCCACTTGTCTATTTTTGCTTTTGCTTCCCTTTCCTATGGTGACATCCAGAAAAAATTAATAATGTTGATGTTCAAGAATTTACTGACTATATTTTCTTTTAGGGGTTTTATGGTTTCAAACCTTATATGCAGGTTTTAATTCATTTTGAGTTTATTTTTCTGTATAGTGTAAGACAATGATCCAGTATCATTCATTTGCATGTAGCTGTCCAGTTTTCCCAACAACATTTGTTGAAGAGACTGTGTTTTCACCATTGCATATTCTTGCCTCCTTTGGTGTATATTAATGGACCATGTAGGTATAGATTTATTTCTAGGTTCTCTGTTCTATGTATCTGTTCTTGTGCTAGTACCATACTGTTTTGATTATTGTCACTTTGTAGTGCAGTTTGAAATCAGGGAGTATGATACCTCCAGCTTTGTTCTCCTTTCTCAAGGTTGTTTTGGCTGTTTAGGGTCTTTTGTGCTTCCATACAAATTTTAGGATTATTTGCTCTGATTTAGTGAAAAATGTCATTGTTATTTTAATAGTGATTGCATTGAATCTGTAGATTGCTTTGGGCAGCATGGCCATTTTGACAATGCTAATTCTTCCCATCCATGAGCATGGAATATCTTTCCATTTCTTTGTGTTGTCTTCAATTTCTTTCATCAGAGTTTTATAGTTTTCAGAATACAGGTCTTTCACCAACTTCGTTAGAGGTATCAACTCTTCTTTAAATATTTGGTAGATTTCACCTGCAAAGCCATCTGGTCCTGGAGTTTCATTTGATGGGAGTTTTTTTCTTTCTCTCTCCTTCCTTCCTTCCTTCCTTCCTTCCTTCCTTCCTTCCTTCCTTCCTTCCTTCCTTCCTTCCTTCCTTCCTTCCTTCCTTCCTTCCTTCCTTCCTTCCTTCCTTCCTTCCTTCCTTCCTTCCTTCCTTCCTTCCTTCCTTCCTTCCTTCCTTCCTTCCTCCCTCCCTCCCTCCCTCCCCCCCTTCCTTCTTTCTTTCTTTCTTTCTTTCTTTCTTTCTTTCTTTCTTTCTTCCTTCTTTCTTCTCTTTCTTTTTTTCTTTCTCTCTTTCTTTCTTTGTTTCTTTCTTTTTTTCTTTCTTTCTTTCTTTCTTTCTTTCTTTCTTTATTTCTCTTTCTTTCTTTCTTTCTTTCTTTCTTTCTTTCTTTCTTTCTTTCTTTCTTTCTTTCTTTCTTTCTTTCTTTCCTTCCTTCCTTCCTTCCTTCCTTCCTTCCTTCCTTCCTTCCTTCCTTCCTTCCTTCTTTTCTTTCTTTCTTTCTTTCTTTCTTTCTTTCTTTCTTTCTTTCTTTCTTTCTTTCTTTCTTTCTTTCTTTCTTTCTTTCTTTCCTTCCTTCCTTTCCTTCCTTCCTTCCTTCCTTCCTTCCTTCCTTCCTTCCTTCCTTCCTTCCTTCCTTCCTTCCTTCCTTCCTTCCTTCCTTCCTTTCTTTCTTTCTTTCCTTCTTTCTTTCTTTCTTTCTTTCTCTTTCCTTTCTTTCTTCTTTCTTTTCTTTTTATACTAATTGGCTCTCATTACTTGTAATTGGTCTGCTAAGATTTTCTATTTTTTCCTGATTCAGTCTTGGAAGATTGTATATTTCTAGGAATTTACTCATTTTTTCCTATGTTGTCCAATTTGTTGACATATAATTTTTCATAATACTCTTATAATTGTTTGTATTTCTGTGGTGTCTGTTGTAACTTCTCTTTCTTCCAGATTTTATTTATTTGCATCCTCTCTTTTTTTCTTGATGAGTCTAGCTAAAGGTTTATGAATTTTGTTTATCTTTTTACAGAACCAGCTCTTAGTTTCACTGATTTTTTTGTTTCTTGCTTTTTTTAGTCTCTATTCATTTATTTCCACTCTAATCTTTGTTATTTCCTTTCTTCTAATGACTTTGGGCTTTGTACTTCTCTAGTTCCTTTAGGTGTTGGGTTAGATTGGACTCTTTTAACTTATTTGAAATGTTTCTTGCTTCTTGAGGTAGGCCTGTATTGCTATGAACTTTCTCCTGAGGACTGCTTTTCCTGCATCCCAAAGATTTGAAACTGTTGTATTTCTATTTTCATTATTCTTCATGTTTTTTTAAAACTTCTTCTTTGATGACCATTCATTGTTTAGCAGCATGCTGTTTAGCCTCCACATGTTTGTGCTTTTTCTATTTTTTTTCTTTGTAATTGTTTTACAGTTTCATACCATTGTGATTGGAAAAGGTTCTTGATGGGATTTCAGTCTTCTTGAATTTATCAAGACTTGCTCAGTGGCCTGACATGATCTATTCTGGAGAATGTTCCACATACATTTGAAAAAAATGTGTATTCTACTGTTTTAGAGTGTAGTGTTCTGTATATATCTGTTAATTCCATCTGGTCTAATGTGTCATTCAAAGACACTGTTTCCTTATTGCTTTGTTGTCTGGATGATCCATCCATTGATGTAAGTGCATATTAAAATCCCCCACTATTATTGCACTACTGTTAATTTCTCCCTGTATGTCTATTAATATTTACTTTTTATATTTAGGTGCTCCTCTGTTGGGTGCATAGATTTTATGATTGTTATGTCTTGCTGTATTGTACTCTTAATCACTATATAATGCACTTCTTTGTCTCTTCTTGCAATCCTGTTTTAAAGTCTACTTTGTTTAATATAAGTGTAAGGCTGAGAGCACTGATGGGAGGAGCAAGCACGTCGGATCCTGATGACATGTCAAAGTCCCGGCTGTTGCCCCCTCCCAACCTGAAAAATGTGCCTTACATTAGCCAGTCCTTGCACCGCTGTAAATCTAAGCTCTGCCTCCCCCTACCTTCTTTAAAAACTCGCTGCCTGTCTGCTTATGCACGCAAATTCCCCAGCCTCTATTTCTGTAGACTGGGGAAATCTCACCCGGGTGTTTGTGTTCAAATAAATTACCTGGCCCTTTGTTGCCTCTCTTCGCCTGCTTATTTTGGCTAGAATTATCTTACAATAAGTATTGCTACTCCAGTTTTTTTTCATTCCTCTTTGCATGGAATATCTTCTTCCATTCTTTTAATTGTAGTTTGTGTGTCTTTAGGTGAGTCTCTTGTAGACAGGAAATAGATGCATATTACTTTTGTTAATCTATTCAGTCACCCTACATCTTTTGATTGGAGCATTTAGCCCATTCACATTTAAAATAATTATTCATAAATATATAGCTATTGCCATTTTGTTAAATAGTTCCTCATTGCTTTTGAATTTCTTCTGTGATGCTTTCTTCCTCTCTTGTTCTCCCCTCAAGAATAATGACTTTCTATAGTGTTATGTTTGGATCCCCTTCTCTTTTTTTTTTGTATTTATTATAGTTTTTTGTTTCATGGTTATCATGGGGTTTAGCAATTGATAAAAAGTTGATGGTCACTAAAGTTAAATACTGACAACACAATATTTTTTACTCTCCCTTTTACGCATTTTATGTATATGATGCTTTCTTTTCTATCTTTTTATTAAGTGATTCACTTATCTAATTTTTAGCTGTAATTGATTTCACTCATTTTTGTCTTTTGACCTTCATACTAGCTTTTAAATGGTTAATCTACTGCCTCTGGTATATGTGTGCTTTTACCAGTGAAATTTTCACTTTTATATTTTTCTTGCTTCTAGTTAGATATTTTCTTTTCCCCTTTAACATTTCTTGTAAGGCTCACTTAGTGGTGGTGGACTCTTTTAACTTATGTTTATATGTGAACCTCTTTATCTCCCCTTCCATTCTGAATGCTAACCTTGTTGGGTAGAGTATTCTTGGTTGTAAGCTGACAATGTTAGTAAGTCAGAAACTTTTGGACCCTACCCAAGGACAGGGGCTGGATGTTGAATCAGCCAATGGACAATGATGTAGTTGATCATGACTATGCAATGAAAACCTCACAAAAACCCCATGAGAAGAGCATATTTCTCTTTTCTGTATCCTGCTTCTGTGTTGGAGAGAGCTTTCATGCTTGGGGAACTAGAAAGTGTCCATGTATCACCAAGCCAGGCCCTGAGGTCCATGAGGATAGAGGCTCCTTTATTTGGGACCTTGCCCTGTGTATCTCTTCATCTGACTGTTAGCCTGTATCCTTTATGGTATCCTTTATTAAACTGGTAAACCTAAGTGTTTTCCTGAGTTCTGTGAGCTGTTCTAGCAAATTAATTGAACCTAAGGGGAAAGTCATGGGAACCTCCAATCTGTAGCTGGTTGGTCAGAAGCACAGGGAACAGCCTGGGGCTTGTGATTGGCATCTGGAGTTGGGGGTGGAGGGCAGTCTTCTACAATGGAGTCCTTAACCTGGGGAATCTGGTGTTGTCTCTGAGCAGATCACATCAGAATTGAGTAGAGTTTCCATACATTCTGCTTGCATTTGAGAATTGCTTGGTGTTGTGTGTGGGAAGAACCCCCTCCCCGCAATACATGCATTGGAATTGGGTCCAGGAAACCTGAAAGGAGTTGTACTGCTGTGTGGAGAAAGACAGTGTATAGGCCCCAACCCTGCTGTCCTCCATCTCTGTCAATGTGGGGAAGAAGTACAAACTGGCAATCACCAGACCCTTGATCCAATGGGAGTTCCAGCCAAATGGCAGGACCTTTAGTTCTATAATCTTTTTTCCACTAATAGTCTAAGTGCAATTTAAAGCACTGCTTTTTTTTACGACCCAGGGCAAGAATCTGTGTCTTGGTCCCTCTGTGATATCCCTTCCCACTGCAGGTGGTTGTGTTGAGGATGGAGTTTCTTCTGTTATTGTGTCTCCATCTCTCCTGCCATTTTTCATATGATATCTTTCTGTTCCTCATTGTGCAGAAGGTGTTCCCTCAGTCCTCAATTCTACTCAGGATGAATTGCTCTGCTGTAGGTGTAGATTCGGTGTGAAGGTGGGAGGAGATGGATTCAAGCTCTTTCTGTGCTGCAATCTTCCCAAAAGTCCCTAGGGTATTTTCTACCATTATGACTTTTTTTCCCTGATCCCTCATGAATTGGCTGCTGCTTACCTATCAGGCTTCATCCTCTACCTCTCTCCCTGCTCTTCAGCAATATCAGATTCTCTATAGGTTCTCAATTGTGTTTTACCTCCTAACACATCTGTGTCTTTCCACATGTGGACATTCTGTCTGGAATTCCTCCCCCAACAAGATTTCCTTCCTGTTATTTCACTTATATCACAAATGCTTCTGTGACACTTTCTCCATCTTTCCCTGGCAGACTTACTTGGGTGTTCCTTTACCCCTACTTGCATATGTAACATGTATCTCTGCACTGAAGCACTTGTGTGTGTATAACACACACACACACTGATTTGTACACCTGGCTCCTGCTGGACTGTAAAGTCCTTGAGGTCAGAGATTGAATTTTTGTGTGTTCACAATTGACCTGGCTTTCTCCCTTAGGTCTATATTTATTTGTCCTATTTATCCATTTCCCTCTGCTTCTCTTCATGCATAATTCAAGTGGTATCAGAATATGGCTGGTAACTGAAATGTAGTAGTAAATACATTTGGTCTTCATTAGTGCAAACGAAAGAGATGACATGAGGAACTGAGCAGTGGTTCAGAAGGGTGTCAAAAAAGCAGAATGAAAGAACTTTTGTTAATGGGACCTGCGCTTGAAATTAGAAATGCTGAGGCTGGGGAGGGTGTGCACAGCTAGCTTGGTCACTGTCACCATTACTATCTGGGGATGACTGAGGAGGATTCAGATTCAGAAAGTATCTAGAAGTTGTGACCTGGGCACTTGAGCTTTAGCTCTCACCTTCTTTTGATGGAGAAAACCCTATTTGTTATTACTTTTTATTATACTGAGTCAAGTATAAGATTATTCACAAAGAGTGTGTGTAAGCCTACATTTATCAAGACTACTAATTAACATTTAAAGCAGTTTTACTTTATGAGTTTCCAGGAAAATGTCACAATGTCACACACACACACACACACACACACACACACACACACATACACCCACACAAACCAAAATACACCTAATTTTTTTTGGCTTGAAGGATTTATTTCTATTTTCTTCCCAAGCACTCTCCCACCTTCAGTTTCCATCTCTGGCCTCTATGACAAGTCCTTTCATTCATACTGCGCTCTACTCCTAGAATTCCCTACACTTTCTCCATACAAATCCCTATTTATTCTTCAAGGGCTACTTCAAGCCCACTTGTCCTGTCACCTTTTCCTGGTCATTGTGGTCCTTATTGAGCTCCTGCTGGTGTTAATACCACCTCGCCTTTACATGATGACTTAGCTCTTTCTTCCATTTCATCCTCTACCATTTGCCGCTGGTTCATTTATGTGGGTGTTGACTAGTCAGCTGGAGAGGACACACCGTGAAGCCAAGGCCCATTTGTTACATACTTAGCTTCGGTATCCTTGAAGCCCCACTATTGTTAAACACACAAACTTCATTTAGTAAAACACTTACTTCATGATTGGATAACAGGGAAGTCACCAAGATTAACTACCAGTATGATTATCCTAAATTCTGTATAAAGCCTGACCTCAGCAAATACATTTCATATCTCATTCTTAGAGACAGGCAAAAAGGAAAAACCACAAAAATGACTGACCTTCTAAAATTCTTCTTTGAGAAGTGTTCATTTCCAGAACAAGGAAGAAGGTATAAAGTAAACTCTAAGGTAATCCGGACTTGCACTTTGAGATCCAGAATTAGAATAGTTTCACACTGTGTATCCTATCAGAAACTAGCCAGAGGTTAGAGGTTTCCTTGGCATTTGAGCTGAGCTGATCATCGCTTTGCATTTCTTAGTGTGAGATCACTACTCTGATTTTATACACCATTCTTTTCTTCCCAATTTAGAAAAAAAATTTAATTTAGTTTCATTTCTTTTTAATATTTATAAGCTTTTTACACTTGAATATCACCTCATATTTATTCTGAAATCAATGTTTTGCTTATAAATCTCTATGCATATCTTTAATCATTTTCTGCAGTTAAAGTCATAGGGGTTGGAATCTCTGGGTCAGAACACGCAGACCTGCTTAAAGCACATGTTTCAGAAATTGGAAAGAAAATTATGTTTTACATATGAAAGTGAAGAATAGGAATATTATGGCTTGATTCTTATATGTAGTATGTAGTAATGGAATAGTCTTATCAAGATACCATTTTGTATGGGTTGTTGTGTACCTCATTTTACTATCCTGGGTAATATTCAGGTCAATTCAACCCAAACCACCTTTAATGTATTCTAAAATGGTTCTTCAGCAGAAGTAGGATTAGTCAATGATGAATAAATTCACAATCTAATGAGAGCTCTAGACCTGACTATAAATGTAAATATACCTATTCAGCATAATTCACAGTTTCATGTATGTGGGCATTACACACACACACACACACACACACAAGGACTGCTATTAATATACATTCCACCCTCACTAAAGAATTTTTGAAAAAATGTCAATCTGGTGTGTCTAAAAAAAGGTGGTCCTGATTATATTTCTAGTCTGAGTGCCTCCTGCTTTGCATAGTCCATGCTGATTCTTCTGTATGAACCTCATAGTTTTCTCCTTTGAGTTCTCCTTAGGGAGAATTTGACTCTGCCTATATACTTGTTCAAAGTTCACTTTAAGCAGATTCAGGCATCATCACCTCCATTAATAGGGAGATTTAATGCTTTCTGTGAGTTCCGTGAAATGCGTGTCTCTAATTACTTCCTAGTGAAATATGACTCCTTGTCTTTTCTGGGGAACCCTGCACATCTCTGGGTCTTTAATCTGAGTACACTGTGTTCTCTGGCTAACTTTTCCTGTGTTCTGCCCTTATGTGTTCTGGATTAAATTCTGCTCTGGTTAATCAAGAGCATAACTTTCCAATGGGTGTGTGAGCTGAAAATGGGCTTCCACAGTGATGGCTAAACTCAGATACTGTGACATTTACCACTCCTTTCCACCATTCCCATAACATCTCTTCTGTAATAATCTCTTTAATATCTGACTAAAGTGCAAAAGGCTGAGTATTTCTTTTATCCATCCAACACCTTGCTAAATGGGTACAAAATTTTGTTAAACCATTTGGTGTTACTGTTGTCAAACAGTTGAAATATCCACTTAGCTATTTTTGGTCAGTATTTTGCTGTTTAATTGCTTAATCTCCTTCTTGTGGGTTACAGTTATTTAAAAATTATTAAATATTGATGTAGTGCCAGGAATGATTTTGGTATACTTGTGTCTTAGCCCATGGAATGCTGTCACTGATCTGCATATAGAAATCTTGTTTTAAAAATTCTAGATCAAGAACATGATGTGACCCACACTTTCTTTCAAGTAGCAAATTTATTTCTATAAACAGACTTACAAGATATAAAGATTAATTCAAATTTGTATTTTGATTTAATGAATATTCATAACTAAGTACATATAATTAGGATTGTACTGATAAGGATGGATGCAAATATTCAGTGGTGAAAATAAAGAAAAAGAATTAGTAGTTTAAAACAACAGGATTTATTTCTCACTTATGCTACGTGTCCAGTCATGTTGCCAGGACTCTGTTTCATATTATTTCCTCTTAAATGTGCAGGCTGATGGAGTCTGTACCATCTGGAACATTGCTAACCTATACAGAGAGACAAGGTGAAGTACTCGGGTTCTTAAAGGCTTCAACCAGAAAATAGAACACATGACTTCAGCTTATATTTTACTAGTCAAAGCAAGTTACATGGTGTTATGAGCTCTAAAGGGGCTGGGTAGCACAATTCATGTACTCAAAGGGGAAGATATATTTGGTATACAGAACTAATGACTCCTTCAGTCTGTATTATGTGATCAAATATTAGCTTATTTTCCTTCCTTCTGCCAAGTCACCTAATGGTACCATTTCCAGAGAAAGTAAGACCAGTCATGAAAGTACTTATATTTTCACAGAAGGGTGTGGGTGAACCAAGTGCAGAGTATCCAGGGAAGGCTGGGAATCCAGTTTGGGAAAGTCTGTTAGTAAAACAGACAAGAGACAGAATTCTAAAGAAGCCAGGTCTTATATCTTTGGGCTGATTCCTTGGGTTCAGATAGGCCAGATATTTAACACAGGATTCAGATGAGTCAAATAAGCATTGATCCCTCACAAACATAATCACAAATCAGATTAGAATAAGAGTATCAAAAACCTATAACCATCACCAAAGAAAATTCAGGTCTTAGGTCATGATCATTTGCTCTTTTTTATCTTTAACTCAGGAGGATAGAGGAAGGCTCATATACATTGTTTGAAGGCAGAACATGAAGCAGAGACTCAGTGTGCTTGCTTTGCCTTAATAACATCTAGGAATCTTCTTAGAGGCTCTTTTATGTAAAATAATTATTCTTAGCCATTTGGTGTATGTATATAATATATAATGTAATATAATTACAATATAATGTAATTCAGAATTATAATGTAATTCAGTGCAGGAATAATTTATTTTCAATAAATGAATCTTGACCTAAACCTCATACTTTGTACAAAAATTAACACACAGTCACTCAAGTAGTTAAAAGTAAAATACAACTATAAAACTTTTAGACAAAAATAGAAAAATCTTTGGGATCTAGGGTTAAGCTAGCAGGTCTTAAACTTGACACCAAAGGCATGACTTATAAAAGGAAAAAATGATAATAAATTGGAGCTCATCAAAATTAAAGTATTTTATTTTTTGAAAGACCTTGTTAAGAGAATGAAAACACAGGTATAGACAGGGAGAAAACATTGGAAACCACATTATCTAACAAAGGATTAGTATCAAGTATATATAAAGATCTCTGAAAATTTAACAGTAAAAACAAGCAAAATATCTAATTAGAAAATAGGCAGAAGACTTGAAAAGATATTTTATGAAGATATACAGATGGAAAATACATGCATGAAAATATGTTCAACATAATTAGTCACTTGGGAAATGCAAATTAAAATGATAGCACACACCTAACAGAAAGGCTAAAATAAAAAACAATAACATCAAATGCTGGGGAGGTTGCAGAGAAACTGATTACTCATCCTTTGCTGAGGGGAATGGAATAGCAGCTCTGGAAAATATTTTGACAGTTTTTTATGAAACTAGTCACATGTATTAGGTTGCTTGGGCTTCCATAATAAAATAGCACAGACTGAGTGCTTAACAGCATAAATTTATTTTCTTATAGTTTTGGGGGCTAGAAATCCAAGATTATGGTATCAGAAGATTTGGTTTCTTTTGCGGTCTCTCTCCTTAGCTTAGATGACTGCCTTCTTTGTGTGTGACCTCACACGGTTGCCCCTTGGTTGGTGTGTTGTCTGTATCCTAATCTCCTTTTCTTATAAGGACACCAGTCATATTGAGTTAATGACCACCTGTATGACTTCATTTTACCTTAATTACCTATTAAGGGCTCTATTTTCAAGCATAGTCACATTCTGAGGAACTGGGAGTTAGGACTTCTACATATGACATTTACAGAGATACAATTCAGCCCATAGTACCATGAAATGACCATATAACCTAGCAGTTGTACCTGAGCATTTATCCCAGAAAAACCAAGATTTATGTTTAAAAAATCTGTACATCAGTGTTCATAGCAGCTATATTTCCAATAGCTAAAAACTGGAAATAATCCAGATGACCTGCAATGGGTAAATACTAAACTGGTACATCCCTATCATGTAATACTACTCAGCAATAAGAAGGAATTAATTATTAAAACACACAACTTGGATTAATCTTCAGAGAATTATAAAGAGTGAAAAGATCCAATAACAAAATCATACTATATTATGTCATTCATATAATACTCTTGGAAAGATAAAATTATAGAATAGAGAGTAGATTAGTGATTTCCAGGGATTAGGAAATGGAGGGGTGAAGAGAGGGAGGTGGTTGTGGCTCGAAAGAAAAATAAATTATTGTGGTTATGGAAGAGTACAATATCTTAACTGTATCAGAGTCAGGCCTTGAGAAAAATAAAGGTTTAAACCTTGTCATGGGGAGTGTCCTAGGGAATTGATAAGAAATTAATAATGACCCAGTAGTTTTTATATAGCTGTCCTAGTCAAACACAGAAAATGTTTGATTAAAATAGTCTTAGCTGGGAGGAAAGTATGTATTTATTCAAATCATATTTTATGTTAGCACTGGGGACTCTCTGCATTAGTTCTATATCTACATATGTGTCAACAGAAAAATAGAACTTTACTTTGCAATTTAGTCTTTCAGTAGAGTTAATGTTAGCTTGGTGGTTCATAATAAATATTATTAACTGATGATCTTAATCACTTTGATTTTATGGAACAGTGAAATGATACAGATTTTGACCCAAAGTATGAGTACATTGAAATGGATGGCTAATGAGTGGAACAAGTCTTTACACAATTACTATGGGTAGAATTATAGAGAAATTCACATTTTTCCTGTCCATTTTACACCTGATACATAAAGCATAGTGATGCCTTTCATTGTTCTTTGTCTTCTAAGCCAGCACAATTTCAAATCACTCACTGTTGCTCTCAAAGTAAATTATTTTAAATTTCAAGACAAAAACAAAATCTTCAAATTCAAACCAGCTTAGCACTATAGATTGGGAGCCAATAAAGAGGCTATTTCTACAGAATATGCTGTCCATACTAATCTAGAAAAGTTGGGAAATCTGAAGGGAGCTTAAGAAAATCTGAAACCTTCAGTGAAACTGAATTGGAATAAAACTCATTTAATTTGAACCTCAGGTCCTCATGTTTCCATATTATAGTCACTGCTCACATTTACTTACTATTAACATCATATGAACAGTGTTGGATTGCAGCTGTTTATATTTTGATAAATGACAAACAGTATTTTCTCCTTCCAAACAGTGCAAGACATTAAATTCATACTTTAGAGAGGGGGGGGAAAAAAAAACAAGATTGAGGGAGACTAACAGGAAGTGGGTTCCTTCACTTTGGAATTCTATTTATAAACAGACCAAATCTGATGGACCCTATGCTAGAGGGTGGCCACATCGTGATCCCATAAACACACACATTCTAATCACCTTTAGAAAACATCTTTTTGGCCTTTGTTTAGCTTTATGCATGGTAAAGTTCATCAGCTATTTATATTCCTGCCAGTTGTAAATGATGGGTCAGGTTTGTGGGGCCTGTTATTTTTAACAAAAATGTTGAAGTTGATTTATCATGCCCTAATCCTGCTGTCAAAAAGCTATAACTGCTACAGTGGCTGAGTGTATGAAGAGGCAACTGCCCTGGATTGTCAGTGAGTCAGTAACTTTGCTGCCCAGAAATATGAAAAGGGAAGAAAAACTATTTTAATTCCTTTATTAAAAACACTTCTTGAAATACACAAAATTAGAATATAGTATTCATGTTCAATATATTTGATTTTTGTTAAGAGAAATGAATGCATTCTTTTCTTTTTTTTTCATTTATTACTAGAGATGAGGCACCTGTTTTTTAGTCATCTCAGGACTGTCACTTCTAGAAATACCTCTTCTTCATATTCCAACTAGTGGTTCAGAGGGAGCGTCTATATTTTGACATGAGTCTACCCCTCTGCCTTCACAACCTGAGGCTTGAGAGCTAAATTATCTGTCCTAATGCACCTATCTGAAATTTTAAACCAGACTCAGTATGACTCAGGATTTCTCTAACTTGAGGGTGAGTATGGGTTAGCTCCCATCAGATGGAAGAAGTTATAAACTGTACAACTTGGGTGCAGTTGATGGCCATGGTTCCTGTCTTTGCAGAAAATTGGGTTCTGTGAGAGAAATGAAATCTAACTTGTAGTGATAGGCTCAGCCCATACTTCGTGTTTGGGACCAACTTGTGTTTTGCATCCTATGGATTATAGCCATTCCTTGACTCCACCATCCTAAGGTGTTCACAATGGGGCTATGCAAGGACCAGCTGTACTGAAGAGATGGAGGCTACACATGGGACCCTCTTGTAACCAAGAGTGATCTAGTACTGCTGTTAATGAATGCTGATCCTGTTGGCAGTTGAGAGGAAGTCTGAGCCCTTAATATTACTCTATACCTCCAGAAGACCAACCAGCTATTTGATAACAAGTTGATTATATTGCCCCAGATCAAGAAAGCCATTTTATGTTTAGTGGGATTCTTGTTGTGGTCCATGGTAGAGGCATTGCCCCTCTTGGAAATAAGACCTCTAGATCTATCAAATATGGAAGCCACTATCCATGTTTGGATTTAATCTAAAGTTAAACTTTAGTTCTTCAGTCATACTAGCCATATTTCAAGTGCCCTATAGTCACATGTGGTTAGTGGTTACCATATTAGAAAGCACAGGACCTTTCTATCATTGCAGAAAATTCTGTTAGTGAATTTTCTAAATTAATACTCTAATTTTTCTAATAAATACTCTAAATATATATTCTAATTGGAAATACAGTAATATAATGACCATTGATATCTATGTCTATATATCTATGTCTATATCTATATCTCTATACCTTGACAGCACCCCAGTGTCACAGAGTGTCATCTCTAATATGGCACTTCAGTGGTGTTTTCTAGAGGGCAATTCCAATGCTCTCAGGTTGATAATTTCTGGGCTATGTAAAATGTGATAGGACAAGTGTGTTATATGGCCATGCATCTTTTGTCATATCTCCTTCACCATAAAATGGCTCTCTTGCTCAGAGGTAGTATCAGTAAATCAGATATTCTGTGTGTCTTTGAATAGTGGTATTGGTTTAGGCACCATGGGCAGGAAAGACAAACTGATAACTGGAAATCAGGTATATCCTGGTTAGGATAATTCATAGCCTTACCAGGGCAGAAGGGGTCTCAGGATGCCCATCCACATTTTGAAGAAGCCGTGTTAGTACAGAGTGAACTTAACGTGATTGCCAGTGGGTTCTTGGTAATCTTTTGTTCCTTGATCTGGATAGTGTTTACATAAGTAAAAGTTTGTAAAAGTTTATTGAGTTATACATTTATTATCTGGGGACTTTACTGCAGACATATCATAGTTGAATAAAGAAATGTTTAAAAAAAAAAGAGAGCTCTCCCAAACTTGCCACTGCAACATCTAACGATACATGCACATCATTTTTGTTTTCAAGCTCACACAGAACATTCATTAATATTGAGCACACTTTGGGCCACAAAACACACCCTAGAAAATTTAAACGAATAGAAATCACACAAAGTTTCTCTTGGACCACAGTGGACCTGAACTAGAAATCAGTGATGGAAAGATAGCTGGAAAATCCTCAAATACTTGGAGATTAAAAAACATCTAAATAGCCCATGAATCAAAGAAGAAGTCATAAGGAAAATTTAGAAACTAATATTTTTATTTTTAGAATAATATAATTGAATATAATATTTTTATGTTTAGAAAGACAATAAAATAGAACGGTGAACAACTCTATGCCCACAAATTTGATGATCTAGATGAAGTGGATCAATTGAAAGACACAATTTACAAAAACTTCAACAGGAAGAAGATAATTTGAACAGGTTTATATCTATTAAAGAAATTGAGTAAATAATAACTTTTTTAATACTGAAAGTAGCTAGCTCAGATGGGTTCACTAGTGAATTCTAATAAATATTTTAAGGAAGAAACTATGTCAATTCTCTATTCTCTCCCAGAAAATAGCAGCAGAGGGAATACTTCCTAGCTCATTCTGTGAGACCAGCATTAATCTAATATCAAAACCAAAGACATTACAAAAAATGAAATTAACACAGTAATATCACCCATGTACATAGATGCCAAAATACTCAAAATATTAAAAAATTAAATCCAACAATGTATAAAAATAATTATACACATAGTCAAGGGGAATTTATTCTATATATGCAAGGCTGGTTCAACATCCAAAATAGTTGATGCAATTCATCCCATCAATTGGCTAAAACAAACAAAAAATCATATGATAATATCAATAGATGGGGGAAAGGCATTTGACAAAATCTAACACCCATTCATTATTTAAAGAAAAAACTCTAGGCAAACTAGGAATAAAAAGGAACTTCTTCAACCTGATAAAAACCATCTACAAAAACAATTAAAATATACTTAAAGCTTAGAAACTCTAGTTGTTATCTGTTAAGATCATAAACAAGGCAAAGATTCTGCTCTCACCACTCCTACTCAATATTGTGCTGAAGTGCTAGATAAAACAATGGAACAATGATTGGGAAGTATACAGACAGGGAAGGAAGAGCTATAACTGTCTGTAGGCGACATGATTTTCTATGTAAAAAATCCCAAATAATTAGAAAAACAAACAAAAACCAAAAACCTCATTAAAACTCCTGGAACTTATAAGGAACTATAACAAGGTTGCAGTATACAAAGTTAATAAACAAGTCAGTTGCTTTTTTACATACCATGATTAAGAAATGGGAATTTGAAATGAAAAGTACAATACCATTTACATTAGCAAAAAAAATGACATAGGAAATAAATCTAACAAAATATGTACAAGATTTATGTGAGAAAAACTATAAAACTGATGAAGAAAACAAAAGCTCTCAATAAAAGGAGAGATCATTTACACTGACCAGAAGATTCAATATTGTCAAGATGTTAGTTCTTTCCTTGTTGCTCTAAAAATTGAATCAAATCTCAGTCAAAATCTCAAGTTATTTTGTGAATATCCTCAGATTGATTCTAAAGTTTAAGTGGAAAAACAAAAGACTCAATAGAATATTGAAGAACAGTCTGAAGACTGACATTACCTGACTTCAAGACTTTCTTTAAAGCTACCATAATCAAGCCAGTGTGGTGAAATAGACAAATAAAACGTTAGAGATCTCAGAAATACACCCATACAAAGCCAACTGACCTTTGATAAAGGAGCAAAGGCAATTCAATGAACAAAGTATAGTCTTTGCAACAAATGGTGTTAGAACAATTGGACATCCTCATGTAAACAAAAAAAAGATATACATGCCTTACACCTTCCACAAAAATTTACTCAAAATTGGTCAGAGACCTAAATGTAAAATGCAAAACTATAAATCTCCTAGAATATAATATAGTAGAAAATTCAGGTGACCTTAGGTTTAGTGATGACTTTTTAGTCATAACACCAAGAGCACAATCCATGAAAGAAAAATTGAAAATTGGACTTCATTAAATTCAGAATTTTTGTTCTGTGAAGTCATTGTTAATGAAAGAATAAAAAGCCACAGACTGGGAGAAAATTCTTGCAAGCCACATATCTCATAAACGACTGGTATCTAAAATATACAAAGAAAATTGAAAGCTCAACAATAAGAAAACAACCCATTACAAATAAGGAAAATGTCTGAACAGACATCTCACTAAAGGTGATAAACCAATAGCAAAAAAAGCATATGAAAAGATGTTCAACATCATATATCATTAGGGAATTTTAAATTAAAATAACAAAGAAATACCACTATAAATCTATTAGAGTGGCTAAAAGCAAAAATACTGGCAACAACAAATGGTGATGATGTCAGGGAAAAGGAATTCTCATTCATTGCAAAATGAGAAATTCATTTTTAAATTCCAATTCATTGAAAAAATTCAATGCAAAATGATACAGACATTTTGGAATACATTAAAGCATTTTCTTACAAAAATAATATATTCTTACCATACAATCCAGCATTTATGCTTCTTGGTAGTTACCCAAGTGAGTGGAAAACTTATATCTACACAAAAACCTGCACACAAATGTTTATAGCAGTTTTATTAATGATCGCCAAACTTTGGAAGTGACTAAGAAGTCTTTTAAAAGGTCAGTGGATGAACAGACTGTGGTACATCTTATACATGGAATATTTTTTAGCAATAAAAAGTAATGAGCTATCAAACCATGAGAACACATGGAGATACCTAAAATGAATATTGCTCCATGAAAGGAGGCAGTCTGAAAGGTCTACGTTCTGTATATTTCTAACTACATGGCATTTTAGATAAAGCAAAACTGTGGAGACATTAAAAAAAAACAACAACTTGTGTTTGCCAGGGGGTTGGGAGGAGGGAGAGAATGGTAGGTGGAATGTGGGATTTTAGGGCAGGGAAACTATTCTGTATGAAACTGGTGGATATGTATTATATATTTGTCACAACCGATGGGTTGGTCAATACAAAGAATGAATCCTAATATAAACTATGCGCTTTAGTTAATAATAATGTGTCAGTATTGGCTTGTCAATTGTAATAAATGTATCATACTAGCAAGATGTTAATAGGGGAAACTAGGATGGTAGAAATGGTGAGGGGGTGTATGGAAACTGTACTTTTTCTGTCAATATAAAACTGTTCTTTTTAAAAAGCTTCTCATTTGAAACAACAAATAAAAAATCGCCCCACAACTCTATTTTTTTTTTTAGTGCAAAAGGAAAAGACAATATCATTAGACAATGTATATTAAGTCTGGAATTTTAAAAACCACAATGAACTACTACTACATATGTACCAGAATGGCTAAAATTAGACTAAAAATGCTGAGTGCCAATAAGGAGCTATCAAGGCATGAGTTATACATTCATACACTGCTGGTGGGAATGCAAAATGGTACTTGGAAAACCAGTTTGTTTCTTATAAATATCAACATATACTACTGTATAAGACAGTATATATGTACTTACTATGTACCCAAGAGAACTGAAAATATATGTCTAAAGAAAAACTTGTACAAGAATGTTTACAGTAGCTTTATTCATAATTTTTCCAAACTGGAAACAAGTCAAATGTTCATCAATTAGTGAATGGATAAATTACAGTATATCCATACAACAGAGTACCAATCAACAGGAATGCAATATGAAGGAATTTCCAAAGCATTATACTATGTGAGATAAGTCAGATAAAAGGCTAACAAAAAAAAGACAACCCAACTCATTGAAATGTAAATGAATGGTATGGCCACTTTGAAAAATAATTTGGCAGTTGCTCAATAAACTAAACAGTTAACATATGAGTCAGAAATTCCACTTGTAGGTTTATACTCAAGATAATTTAAAATATATGTTCACACAAAAACTTTCACATGAATGTTCATAGCAGCATTATTTATAATAGCCAAAATAGTAAAAACCTGATGGTCACCAACTGGTGAAGACATGAAATGTGCTATATCCACACAATGGGATTTTATTCAGCCATAAATAGGAATGAAGTACTGATACGTGCTACAATATACATGAACTTGGAAAATGTTATGCTAGGTGAAACAAGCCAGACACAGAAGGATACATAGTGTAAGATTCTATTTGTAAGAAACGTCCAGAATAGGTAAATCTTTAGTGATGAAAAGTACACTAGTAGTTTCTGGGGGAGGAGGAATGGAGGTAACTGCCAATGGGCATGTTTTGTTGTTTTGTTTTTTGACTGGTGAAAATGTTCTGAAGTTATACAGTTTCAATAATTTTACAACCTTGCAAATGTACTAAACACCATTGAATGGTAAGCTTAAAAGGAGTGGATTTTATGTATATGAATTATATCTCAAATTTTAAAAAGGCTGTGTACTCTATAATTCATTTATATGACATTCTAGAAAAGACAAAACTATAGGAACAGAAATCAAATCCCAAGGCCTGAGGGCTGGGGGAGGAAATTAACTGAAAGGGGCAGGGAGAGAATCTGGGCAGATGGCAAGTTCTATATTTCAGTTGTGGTATTGGTTATACAACTGTACAGATTTGTCAAACCAAAAGGCTATATACTTAATATGATTCAGTTGTACTAAATGTAACTTATAGCTCAATAAACCTAACCAGAACAGAGAGAGAGAATGGGAAGAGAGAGAGACTATCTGAATCATGTGGCACAAATAAACTAAACTTCTGGTTATATTTTTGGAAGTAGCTTTGTCTAGTAGAAAGAACAGGATCTTAGGTTTCCCACAATCCTTAAATCATCTCCTAGGACCAGTACTTTTAGATTTGTGACTTTGGCAAGATTTTTAATCTCTATCATCTTTAATTTATCTCTAAATTGTGAGAGATAAAGAGATTAGAACAAGAGTGATTAATGGTGTTTGGGTACTTCCTACATAACCAGGACTAAGCTGAACATTTAAAAAATAATATCTCAATTCTAAAATTATATATATTTAGGGGAAAAAAGGAGAACTTTCATAAAATGTGTAAGTTTAGAAAATCCTGAAATAAGTAGTAAATGTACTCCACCTGAGCGTTTGAAAGCATCATACAAAAAGAGTTGTCTCAAAGGAGCCTGCTTGGCAGAGGAGAATAGTCACGGACAAAAGGGGAGGCCTAGAGAAACCTTTTACTGATGGCAAGGTGATCATTGTTAGGTTGTACCAGGGCTGTGGATAGTTAAGTAGCCAGATCTGCCTATTTTCTGTTTAGACTGTGGAAGGCAAATAAAGCTTATACCAGGTAGAATGGATAGTTGTTCTACCTGGCACCAGATAGCTAGTCAGTTAATGAGAGCTGAGCTCAATTAGCAGCAGCCTAAGGAAGGCCCCAGTCTCAGCTGACTGGCTGACTCCTTGGATCTGGGAGCTACTGAGAACCGCCTGGGTCAGCCCCCCAAGCTCAGACGCTGTAGGCAGCCTGTGCCCAGGCACTATGTGAAAGCAAGGTAAGTTTTCTCCTTTGGGCAGAAATGGGAGAAGGCCCGGATCTAATTAAGTAACAACTTGGTGAAATTGTGTTCTGGAAAAAAACCTGCTGTCTTCTCCCTTCATGGAAATCACGATGAGTTTTACGGGTCATCTCAATTCCCTCTTCCTTCCTGAAATTGGAGCCACCGCTCTGACCCTTTTTAATTCTTTTTGTCTGCCACACAGTTTTTCACTTTGTGAATACACTGTGTTGTACCTGTCGTATCTGATTCTCTCCATCCCAGGTTAATCTCGTCTGGTGGGTAAAATGTCTATTCCTGAGGGCAGGAGGCTGTCGTCATGTACCTGCTTTTTATCCGTGTCAGCACCTGGGACGTTGGGGTTTACACTAACTTCTGATGAACTGATCAGATTCACTTGAACTCTTGAAATTAATTATATAGTCTCACCCCTCTGATATTTGTTCCTATAGCTCTTAGCAGGGCCCAAATTATGACCTTTTTACCATTTTTGTTAAGACAAAACCTCTTATATAAAAAGATAGGTGGTCTTTGGCCAGTCACAATCTCTCTGAACTTTAGTTCCCCACTCTAAAATGGACTAAAAGCACACCGTTTTCTGGATTGTTGTGAAAAAGTGTTGGTAAGGTTGCACAGCTCCATCTAATAGCTGCTTGATAAATGGTAGCAGTGGTTGCCATTTCCTTTTCTAGAGATCCGCATTCACAAACAGCCACACCAACAAGGGCATAGGAGAAGTAAGTAGGAGAAGTGAGGTTCATCTTCTGTGAAACTGTTGCCCAGAAAACTGCAGGATGGCTGTGGGAATGAATTGGATGAAGTGCCCTGCAGAAGCCCTTACAGATCAGTACTAGGCAAGAGGAGCCTTTAATGGAGCTAGGGGCTGTGTCCACACAGGCTGTATTTGAGTTACATCAATACATCGAGATATGGAAAGGAGAAAGATGCCCCTATTTGTACACCTAAACTACTTGTACACCCAAACATCTAAATGCAAAAATTTGCTTGGCATTTCTGTGTAAGGAAATGAAGGGTTTCTTCTAAATAAATGACAGCCCCAATGAAGCTACTGATTAAACATTTCTGCTTGTGAAATTACTTTAAAAGTACAATCAGTTTTCAGACTTCTTTTTGCTTCATGCATTACCCAAGTTGCTCGTTTCAAGTTGGTATGACCCCTTGAAGCAAAAACAGGTGCTTTTGAGAAGTAGTGCGAATTAGGAATTAATGGCATGCAGTGAGAGTGATCTATTGTGTCTGAAAACAGGCTATGTATCTAAAACCTTTCCCTGTGTCTGTGCCACTTTAGTGCTGGAATCATAAAACAGGATGAGGCAGAACAATTGCGCAATTGTTTTTAACATCCTCAAAGTGGGTTTCAGAGTGTGGTAAGCTGCTAATGAATTTCAGAAGGCAGGTGCAAGACACACAATCACTTTTCCATTTGCATCCTTGTTATCTTTCAAGAGCACTTACAGACTATTCACTGATTTCTGGGGCACAGGCTTTCTGAGAGAAAGGAATCTTCTATCAGAAAGGAGCTACTAAACATTGTTAAAGATTGTCCCTAATTGGAAGGAAAATAAAGACAATGAAAAATGACAATTTCTCAAATTTAAAGTATCTCAAGTAGTTCTCATTAAGTTTTAAATGGTCACTGCACTTCATTTTACTAATATGCTGAGTTACTAGGACTAATGATTTAGATTCCTGATAGTCTTCCTCCAAAGAAATACAATGTTTTACTCCCACATCTCCGTTATCTTGGCCCTTAGTTGTCATTTCTTCCTTTCATCTTCTCCCTATTTTTGCCCCTTTCATAGTCTTCCTGGATTTCCAACTCTCTGTACAGAAAATTTAGGCCTTCATAGCCGCAGGTGGACTAGGTCTGAAGCACAATCCTGAGATAACCAACCCATTTTTTCATGCTGTTGCACTAGAAGGCTCTTTTATGAAGCTACTTCTTAGGAGACCTAACCCTTGGCCTTCCCCTATCTCCCTCTAACCATCAGTAAGTACTTTAGGTTTTATATTTTGAAAAAGTTTTTGAAGGTATCCCATCAATTTTAACAGGCTGTGGAAATAGATTTTCTTCTCCCAGAATTTCTTGTGGCTAAGGCCAAAAGTAGATACCAGTATCTCTATAAACTCTATTTAAAAAGTCTAGAGAACTGCCAGCATTGATTACTCCCCTCCCAGCCTGAAAGGGTTTACCAGGAGGCCACAGAAACAGCTCCATTAGCCAAACCAAAATCTCCCTTTTCCCCACGTGATCGGTATAGCAAGAGGACTGGGTGGAGAGAGCCTGGTCACTTTTAGGAAGCACGGTGTTCTTGAAGAGAAGGTCCTTTATTTTCACATTGGCAGCAAAGTGGCAGCTTCGTTTTCCCTGAAACCTGGGAGGTCACAAGAGAATCTCACCAGTCAGACTGGGGGAGCTGTCATTTCATTACCCTGTGAAACAACTGTGTAACTAGCAGAAGTGGAGAAAGAGAACTGGGGAGTGATGGGGGGCCAAGAGAGGAGGTGAAGACCAACTAGCCTGCACTTCTAACAGCGTGGCAAGAATATGTGAACTGTTTGCAGGTTGAGTAGACCAACAAAAGATAGGTTAGCTTGCTTGTGTGCACCAAAGTGACCAGCCTAAGTGGCAGGGGAGGATAAGCCATGAGTGGTGGAACACCGAGATGGAAGCTCACCAAGGGCTTGATGAGAAAGGGTAGCTTGTGGATGAATCTCACCAGCAACACGCATTGAGGAGGCCCCAGCTGTCTCCGAGGAATACGTGAGTTTGGCTGTGGAGACAGTATATGGTTGATGGCCACGGGGAGACCCTGGGGATCGGTCAGTGCTGGCAAGAGAGGTGGCAGCAGTCAGCCGAAGAGAAGACTTCAGCTGTACCAAAGCAGCCCCCTAAGGGAAACTGCCTTTCCTCTTTCTTCTCCTGGCCCCTCCACCTAAGGGGAGGCACCAGGAAGAGGAAGCATTCCTTGTGTGAACAGCATTCCTTGCTCCCCTTCCCTTAGGCCTTGCCAATGCTTGTGCAGAGGGGGGATGTGCTTCTGCATTTAATTGGACACTTTGATTTTAAACTGAAATAGACTGAGTATTACATACTGAAGCCATTTATTCATTCCACTAATATTGATCACCTACTATATGCTAGTACTGCTCTAGGTATATACAATAGTGAACAAAATAAAAGATTCAAAGGAGATTGATATAGGCTAATAAGGAAAATGATAGGGAAATTATAAAATCTGGAAAAGCTATCCTAAAAGGCACCACCAAATAGAGGGAAAAGAGGCTCAACAGGGTAAATTGGGTGGATAGTTGTTTGAAAACAATGAAGCCACGTCATGTTTCTATCCTAAGGTGTTGAGACTGTTCAAAAGACTGTTTACCTACTCATCAGCACACTTAGTGGACATCTGCATTTAATGGGCACAAGGTGAATCTCAGAGGAAGGAGGATCAGACAGGAATAGTAGCAGCAAGGATACAGTGGGGAATGGAGCCATCAGGGAAGCAAGAAGGTCATAGAATCCTATTACAGTATTTTTATGAGGCTAACCTTGCTGTCATTGTTGAGAAACCAGCTTAGCTATTAGGTCTTGAAAAAGAGTGTCCCTGCCATTCATCCTTCATTCCACAGTAACTTAATGGATATCACCTACCTGCAAGATGCTGTGATGGGGCAAACATGAAGGAGATATGGAGCCTGCCCCGAGAATGGGGAGAGAAGATCTGCACAGAAATTACAAGGCATTGTCTTATATTTGCATGATGCTTCATAATTTACAAGGTGTTTTCACATGTTTAATTTCAGAACATTGCTCTCAGGTAGGCCATTCTTTTTTAGATGAGGAAATCCAACCAAACTCAGCAAGGTTAAGTAAATTGACCAAGACTCCCAGCTAGCAAATAGACTTGAATCACATCTTCTGAGTTCCAAGTATCATTCCCATGACATAATACACCCTAGTAGTCATAAAAAGCAGTGTGTGATAAGTAGTGAATATACAATATTGTGCTGAAGAGCAGAGGTGGGCAAACTTTTTCCTGTAAGTCCAGATGGTAAGTATTTTGGGCTTTGCAGGCTGTACAATCTCTGTTGCAACTTTCCGTCATTGTAGCATGAAAGAAGTGGTAGACAACAGGTTTATGACTGGGTGTGGCTGTTATGCCAACAACATTTTATATACGAAGACAGGCAGCAGTCCAAATTTGTCCGTTTGTCTAAATACTCCCATTACGGCTGATTTCAAGAATGAAGGCACTGAACGATGAGTTGAGAAGAGATGTGTGTAAGTCAGCCCCAAGACAAGTCACTTAAGACTTGTGGGCTGCGGGTAGGATATCCACATGTGAAGGCAGAGTATGGAGAAGGAACAAGAATAAGAGGCACAGCATGAGTGCCAGACATGTTCTGGGAATGAGGGCCAGCTCAGCTGGGCTCCAGCATGAGGTGTGGAAAGGAATAAAGGCAGGTGGCTGAGCAGTCATACCAAGTCTAGAGTCCAGTCAGCCTTGACTTTCAGCCAAGTTTTTGGATTTGTAGAGAGGCCCCTGTGGCCTCTGAAGCTTTTTAACCTGAGGGTATTATGGTCAGAGCTGTATTTTATTAAGATATCTCTACCAGCCATCTGAAATTGGTGCAAGAGAAATTGGAGGAAGGGAGACCTGTTGAAAGAAAGAGCCATAATTGAGATACAAATCAGGCCAGTTAGTGGCAATAAATTAAAACAATCCAGTCTGATCATCAAAATAGGAGGAAGTAGAATAATTTCTCCTAAGAGTTGTGTGGGATTGCTGTGATCTTTGTCTTGTCTTTCCTTTCCTCCAGCCCTTTCTTACTCCTGTTCATCATAGATGGGCTGTAGTCCAGTGGGTCTCAAATTTGAAATGCCTCAGAATCACCTGGCAGCCTTGTTAAAAGGAGGGCCTTGTGACCTGGACCCACATCTTCTGAGTTCCGAGTGTTATTTCCATGATACCTTACTACATTTTACTATTCATAAAAAGCAGTGTGTGATAGTGGTAAGTTTTTGGTAGAAAGATATTGGGCTATATAGAGCAGGGACCCATGCCCAGAATTTCTACTTTGAGTATGGAGAGGGCATGTGAGGCCTGAAAATGTGTATTTCCAACAAGTTCTCAGGTGATGTTGAAATTGCTGGCTCTGTAACCACACCTTGAGAACCACTGTTCTGGCAAATACTTTGACTCCTTTCAGTACAGATATTTCTCAGGCACCTCAAACCCAAGTATGAAGCCCTGAACTCATTATTCACTGCCTACATCTGCCAGCCTCCCATGTTTTTCCCCACGGAAGTAAGTGGTGGCACATTCCACCTAGTTTTTCTAGTCAGAAGCCTCACAGTCTCCCTTTTCTCTTTCGGTCCCCTCCCTTAGCTAGTTAAATCACTAAGCCCTGTTGGTTCTGTTTACTGAGCGTCTTTTCAGTCCATCTGTCATTCCTTAGTCCTCCTGCTTCCTCCTTAGTTGGGGTACCACCATCTGATGCTTCACAGGGACCTTTTGTATGGGGTCCTATGTTCCCATTTGTCCTCAAACATTCTCCACACTAAGTGCAGGGTGGTTTTATAAAACACACATCTGATTGTATCACTCCTCAGCCTGAAGTACTTGATTTCGCTTGCTGTTGGGGTTAAGCCCTAAATCCATACGTGGTCTACAAGGCTCTGGGTACTGGGGACAGCCTGTTTCTCCACACTCCCTGCAAGGCACACCCCTCACTGGCTATGCTCCCATCACACTGATAGCCTGTCATCTTTGTCTGGAAGCCTGCCCTTTGGCATACAGCCTACAACACTCTTTTTCTTCACATGTGTTGCTTGTACAATGCCTAACCATCTGTTAAATCTCATCTTTTAAAGCCTAGGTGTCCCTACCTCAAGGAAGTGTTCATTTACGCACTAGATTAGCCTAAATGGGCTCACTATACTTGCCCATGGCAAGTATGCTTCTCTTATTAACACCCTCTTCAGAAAGAAATTACTTCTCTGAAGGTGTGTGGATGCCAACTAAAGTAGAAGAGCTCTGAGGAGAGAGACAGTCTGTCCTGCACACTAGCCTCTCCCTCACACTTAGCACTATGCCCATTGCATGACTGGAACTTAGTGTTTATTGAATTGTAGTCCTTCCTTCATTACTTCCTCCCCCTATATTATTTCCTTCTTTTGAACACTACAGAAAATATTAGTATTTTTTTCCTAACCTTGTAACAGATCCCTAATTTTGTTCAAGTTCCTGCCCATAAAGTGGCCAGAAATGGTGGAACCACTTCGAAGAGCTTCAGTGATGAGAATGTTATTTTATTTCCAGTTCTGATGTAGAATTAAAAATAAAAAACAAACTAAAACTAAGAAGTTAAAAGCAACAAAACTATTGACTGACCAGTGTGAACTCATGCATTCATACATTCATTCAACAACTACTACTCTATGTAAACACTGTACTAGGCATTGAATGCCAGTGGTGAGCAAAATAGATACAGCTCCTTTCCTTAGGAACAAGAGCTGGGTGTGTGGTGACCAAGGGGACATTATGTGGAAAAACCTGGACTTGAGAGTCTGCATGACTTACAGGAACTGAAACAGTTTAGCTTAGAACAGAGAATGAGGTAGGAATTGGTAAGATAAGAGACCTAAAAAATAGAGGCAGATCATGAAGGGCTCTGTCAGCCATGTTTAAGGATTTATCTTATGAACAGTGGGTAATTTGGGAAGGGTTTGAACAAAGGCAAGGGCATCCACTTGGTTGTGAAGAGATTAAACTGGAAGGGTGAAGAAGCAGTCAAAGTAGAGGAAGCTGTGGAAGGTCATTAATTCAGTTGTTGCTACAGTGTTTCCCATCATGGAACACATGAAAAAATGATAATGTTTTTCTACATATTATTTAAACTGAGGGGAATTTGCAGCTTCTCATTAGGCTTCCAGCTGTTGGAGGGGATAGACCTGGGGACTAGTTCTCCCAGGCCACTAGACTGCTCCCAGGGCTGAAAACAGCATCAAGGCATTTTAGCACACCTGTAAGCCGTTTTCTGAACATCTGTTGGAAAGCTCTGATTTAATCTTATCTCTGGTACTTATATTCTCCCTTTAAAGAATATTAATGTGAAATACAAATTCAAAGATGAGGACCTTTGGCTTAATTGCCACCAAGTCTCCCTCTTTAAAACTTGCCTCCACTCTTCTCTACCTGTTGCTCTCCTTGAGGCTTCTAGATCACTCAGTGCTTCCAGATGATTCTAGATAACTTTCTGTACCTCCTTTCAGTTCTACACAGCCAACCAGTACATTCGGTCAGGGCTCTTCTCCAGGAAGGCAACAGTAAGTACCACATGACAAAACCAATTGGTTCAGTCACATTAATGTTCAAGTCAACACAGTATTACTCTGCCAATGTAACAACACAGAGGTGTCAAGAAAGTCATACAGGTGAAATTATACTAATGGGATTTTCTGCCAGGGACACACAAACAACTGAAGTCGAAATAGTAGAGAAAAATTGGGAGGAAGGGCACCCTCAGAGCCCCCTGACTAAAGCTAACTGCTGTCTCAGTAATTTGCCAGGTGGATGAAGGTGGTGTCTAATTTGCATAACAAAGGGGCTAGGCCTCCCTATTAATAATACTTTGTAATTAGTTTATTTCATCAAATGGTTTCAGGGAGAGCTCTAAAAAGCATTTAGTAATTAAATTTCAAAACATCCTTATGAAGTAAGCAGTGCACTATTTGCCTCCTTCAGAAGAAAATAGAATGAAATAGAAAAAGGTTGAAAGACTTGGGGTAGTGGAAGTCTCTTGAAGGCTGACCTTTTTATCTCTGTGTCATACAGCATCAGACATGAGCTGTAGGTTCAGTAAAT
Organism: Manis javanica; assembly: GCF_040802235.1. Lineage (NCBI taxonomy): Eukaryota > Metazoa > Chordata > Mammalia > Pholidota > Manidae > Manis > Manis javanica. The sequence continues at coordinate 98,566,536 of NC_133156.1, read as the reverse complement.
GTCACCATGAAAGGAAATAACACATCCAAAAAGATATCACTAGGGTGAGCAGCCTGATGCCTCACTGCATCCTACAGACCAGTGCATCTCTGGCTTTGGTGACATCAGAGTTACCACTAGCCCGCTCTCAAAATTTTCTTTATTATAGCTAGGGCCTGAATGCCTGGACCTTCTCATTCAGTTTGGTGCATTAGGACCAGACCTGTGTATCTTTTAAGTGTTGCTGAGTGAGTCTTGATAAGACTCTGTTAGTTTGTTAGGGCTGTCATAACAAAGTACCACAGACTGGGCAGCTTAAACAACAGAAATTTATTTCCCACAGTATCCCGGAGGCTACAAATTTGAGATCAAGTAAGGCAAAGTTGGTTCCTATGGAAGCCTCTCTTTGCCTTGCAGATGGCCATCTTCTCCCTGGTTCTTTGCATGGCCTTCTCTCTGTACTTGTCTGTGTTCAGAATTATTCTTTGTGTAAAGACGCCCAGCCATTATAAAGGTCCTTATATACATAGCTCAGGGTCCACCCAAATAACCTCATTTTAACTTAATCACTTATGTAAAGACCTTATTTCCAAATATGGTAACATTCTGATATAGTGAGAGTTAGGACTTCAACACAAATTTTGTTTGTTGTTGAGGGACACAACTCAGCTCATTGCATAGACCAAACATTTTGGTCCACTGCTGTAAACTGACTCACCAGTTGTGGATATCAAAGATAGTATAGGCTTTAAGACTAGAAGTCCTTGCTCTTTGTCTTTGGAGGAGAAAGGCCTAAAGAATAACCCCTTTTCCAAGCAGAGTGATAATTAGCACCACACCTTTTCATTCCAATCCAGGAGGGTAGGAACATTCCAGGTATAATTCATGACAGGCAGACCTCTGAGATACTACAGTTTTGGTTCCAGACACCATAAAGTGAATATCAAATATTCAAATACACAATTTTTTTTTGGTTTTCCAGTGTTTATAAAAGTTACGCTTATACTATAGTCTTTTAAGTGTGCAATAGCATTATGTCCTTAAAAATGTATATATTGATTTAATATACTTAAATTTAAATATACTTTTTTGCTAAAAAATGGACACCATCATCTGAGCTTTCAAGCAAGTCATGATCTTTTTTGCCTGTGGTGGGTCTTGCCTCTTTTGATGGCTGCTGACTGATCAATGAACTATTTCTCTGTAGCATGTGATACTGTTTGATAGCATTCTACCCACAAGTAGAACTTTTTTCAGAAGTGGAATCAGTCCTCTCAAACCGTGCTTTATCAACTAAGTTTACGTAATATTCTAAAAATGTTGTTGTAACTTAAAAATCACCAAAAGTAGTTTCCATATTAACAAAGCTCTTTCTTTGCTCATCCATAAGAGGCAACTCCTTGTCCATTCAGGTTTTATCATGAGAGTGCAGCACTTCAGTCACATCTTCAGGTTCTGCTTCTAATTCTTGTTTTCTTGCTTTTACTACCACATCTGCAGTGACTTTCTCCATTGAAGTCTTGAAGCCTTCAAAGTCAACCATGAGGGTTAGAATCAACTTCTTCCAAATTCTTGTGAATGTTGATATTTTGACCTTTTCCTATGAATCATGAATGCTCTTAATGGCATCTAGAATGGTGAATCCTTTCCAGTGTTTTCAATTTACTTTGCACAGATCTATCAGAGGAAACACTGTCTTTGGCAGCTGTAGCCTTGCAAAGTGTATTTCTTAAATAAGACTTGAAAATTGAAATGACTCCTTGACCCATGGGCTGCAGAATGGATGTTGTATTAATAGGCATGAAGACAAATTCATCTCATTGTCCATCTCCATCAGAGCTCTTGGGTAACCAAGTATATTGTCAATGAGCAGTAATATTTTGAAAGGAATCATTTTCCCTGAGCAGTAGGTCTCAACCATGGGTTTAAAATGTTCAGTAAACCATATTGTAAACAGATGTGCTGTCATCCAGGCTTTGTTGTTCCATTTATAGAGCACAGGCAGAGTAGTTTTAGCATAATTTTTGAGGGCTCTAGGATTTTCAGAATGGTAAATGTCCATTGGCTTCAACTAAAAGTCACCAGCTGCATTTGCCCCTAACAAAAGAGTTAACTTGTCCTTTGAAGTTTTAAAACTAGGCATTGACTTCTTCTATCTAGCTATGAAAACCCTAGATGTCATCTTTTTCTAATAGAAGGCTCTTATGTCTACATTGAAACTCTGTTGTTTACTGTAGCCTCACCTTCATTAATGATCTTAGCTAGCTAAGATATCTTCTGTATAACCTGATGCAGTTTCTAAATCAGTACTTGCTGCTTCACCTGCACTTTGTTATTATAATGATGGCCTCTTTCCTTAGACCCCATGAACCAACTTTTGCTAGCCTCAAACTTTTCTTCTACAGCTTCTTTATCTTTCTCAGGCTTCACAGCATTGAATCCAGGGCCTTGCTCTGGATTAGATTTTGGCTTAAGGGGATGTTGTGGCTGGTTTGATCTTTATCCAGAATACTAAAACATTCTCCATATCAACCATAAAGCTGTTTTTCTTTTTATCATTTCTGTGTTCACTGGAGTATCACTTTTAATTTCCTTCAAGAACTTTTTCCTCTACATTCACAATGTAGTTAACGGTTAGGTATGAGAGGCCTTGATTTTGGTCTGTCTTGGCTTTGGACATGCCTTCCTCACTAAGCTTAATTATTTCTAGCTTTAACTTAAAATGAGAGATATGCAACTCTTCTTTTCACTTGAACACCTAGCAGCCAATGTAGGGTTATTAACTGGCCAAATTTCAATATTATAATTTTTAAGGAAAGGAAGAAAAAAGGGGGGTAGGATGGAGAGGGAGGGGGAAACTGCCAAATAATGAAGCAGTCAGAACATACACAGCATTCATCAATTAAGTTAGCTCTCTTATGTGGGCACACTTTATGGTACCCCAAAGATAATAGCAATAGTAATAATAATGAAAAAGTTTGAATCAGTGCAAAAATTACCAAAAAGTGACACAGAGATGGGAAATGAATAAATTCTTTTGGAAAAATGGTACTGATAGACTTGCTTGACTCAGGATTGCCACACATCTTCAATTTGGGAAAAATAACAATATCTACAAAGCACAATAAAATGAGGTATGTCTGTATTTATCTACAGAGCTGAAAATAGTGTCAGTGGTCAATCAGTGCAGGTTGAATGAATGAATGAATGAATCCCAATATGAGCAATCTTCCTCATATCATCAGATGAAATGTAAATTCTCTCCTGAATGGTAGTTAGGATAAGTTTGATGGAAGGTGAGTTGCATTTTTTCTCATGAGCTCTATTTCATTTTTTTTGGATATATGTTCCTCCATAGTAGACAAGAAACTTTCCCTTGACCAGAATCACCAGCAGAGGGGAGTTTTTGCTTTTCTCAGCTTTCTCTGTAAATGGCCTCTATCTTGCACCATTGGCTTGTTGAACAATGTGTAATTGTATGTGTAACCAAACAATGGCAAGTGTGGCTTTATCCAGGGCTGCAGAAGACTCCTAATTATATATTACCGAAATGGGAGAACTATCTGTAGCTTTGCTACTGAAGATGCCTAATATGTGAATAAATCAGTGCCCAGTAGTCACTGGGACTAGAGATTAGGAGGGATTTAAGGGAGACCATGCCTTACCAAGTAGTGGTTAAGCTTATCCCTGCAAATGACAAATTTATATTCTTACCAGTCTGATTCAGAAACGAGGGGCTCTAGAATCTCCAGTTTATTTAACTCCGCCCATCTCTATCACAGACAACTTCCCTGAGAACACAGCAACTAGTCACACTTGTTGGTTGCCACACTCTCTGTCCCATGGCATGTGACCAGTGGCCTTGGGGTCTTGAAGAGCTGTGAAGACCCCCTGTGTTACAGGGCATGACTTCCTTCAGCCCATTCACGTTTTAAAATCATTGGCTGCAATAATTTATTGTCAACCTCTCTCAAGATTTTGAACCTAATAAATTACATTATTTTAAAAAAGCAGAGATGTGTCACCTGTAAGCCTCAGCTACCATAGCATATGATTCAGTGATAAGGATTTTGTAAGATTTATAGCTGCCTTTCCAGAAAGGCAGTGAATTGTTCTAACCAGGCAATGTGGCCTTGCTTCTTTAGAGACCCCTGAAGAGGGAGGGAGGTCTTTCTAGTAGGATTTAGCCCCTTATCCACCTTTTATAGCCCCTGCCCCTGTGTTACACCATGTCCTGCCTACTTTCATTTCTCTTCTTCCCATGTGGACTGACTTCTTGGAGGTGTGAAGCCCTTTGGTATATGACAGCAACTTTCTCACATTGGTGCCTTCACCAGGCTTTCTAACCTAGTGACTCTCAACCAAGGGTGATTTGACCTCTTCCTCCCCCAGAAGATATTTGGTAATGTCTAGCGACCTTTTGATTGTTACCTGGACGTCCAGTGGATAAAAGCTCAGGGATGCTACTAAACACCCTGCATGGGACAGTGCCTACAACATATTCACAGTGCTGAGATTGAGAAACCATGCTGTAAGCAATGACCATCTCCTTACTTTGTCCATAGTTCCTTGTCTGGAATTCTGTTGGCTGGTGTCTACTTCCACTGCACTTGGAAGAGCGGACCCTCCACCCACTACCCACCTCTTCAAGCCCTGTCTTAGTCCTCCAGGACTTCACTCCATCACAGTCCCCTTTTCCTCTTTCATCCTTCATCAATCTTCTGCAATTCCTCATTTCCTATTTGCCTTTACATTTGGACCTGGTTTTCCTAACTTAGTAGGAATCCCCAAAATAGATATTGAATGATTGATGACTTAAAAACTTCTCTAAACCCTTTGAAATGTTCCCTCTCTCTTTTTTACTGTAAAATTTCTCATATGAGTAGAAACATCTTCTACTCTCTGTCCTTCCCCACCCCCATTTTTTATTCTGGTTTCTTCTGCCTGTCCCTCACAAGGCCTTAGCTTAGACTTCAGACTTCACTGGATGAACAGCATCATTGACCCCCACTTTTTCATCAAGTTCTCTCCTCCCTTGCCTGCTTTGTATGTATGCTACCTCCAAAACCACTCAGCTGTCTCTCTTTAATAATCATTAACTGATGATACACTGATAAAACTCAGAAGTATTCAGAAGGGTTTTTTTAATGATTTTATTTTACCACATGGTGTTGATAACACAACTTCCAGCATCTGATGTGTGAATAATGAATTGGCAACAGGTTTGGGGTAGCATTAGAAATCTCTTTCAACAACATCTTTATAAATCACAAACTGCTATCCCTGCCTTTGAACCTCACGTTCGCCAGCAAAAGGGAGAAAGTTTACTGTGGTGACCTCTCTCTCCTGACACCCACACTCTTTCTTCCCATTTGATTGACCCATACTACACTACTGCCCCTCAGATTTGATTCACTAGCATGACTTTGATTTTTATTTTTATATAAATGAACTTATCTACATACCCAAATACTTTTGGTCTTAGAATCATAGAACACTTCTACATTTTTTCTGAACTTCTTGAAATTATCTGATTGAACTAAACCTTTGGGGTGACCTTGGGACTTTTGCTGGCCTCTGCAACAGGACTGGCTAGACTGGTCTGTCCATTTTATTGGTTCCTGCTGTGGTATTGATGGATCTTGTCCAGTGGTTTGGGTGTTTTTCCAAACCTCAAGGTCCTGTCCACTTGCTGCTGTCTTGAATTTCCTGCCCACTAAGGTATCATTCATCCTTTCCTGAGCCTTTACCATTCTACATGTTCTCTTCAAACCTGTGCATCTCCTCATGGACCACACAAGGTCTTTCTGGGCTCCTTCCCATCCCATGCAGAATGTGGTGGGCTGCACTGCTCTTTGTCATCTTTCCTCCTGCTCTCTTCTCCAGTATCATCACCTATGTGCTACATTTGTGAGGTTTTCTTTGTTTGAGGGGTTTTCTTTGTGTCTGTGACTAGTCTGGCACAGAACAAGTGCAATGAGTTCCACACTCACCTTGGAGGTTAGGTTGGCCTAGGGTATCCTAGCCCTGGAAGGTTGAGTCCTCTCTCTTTTGGTGCACTTTTAGTCTACAACACTCAGAGATGATGCATCTTTGTATCACGTTAATTATATTATGTCCACATCCTACCTCCACAGTGTTGTTGAAAGACCTTCAAGGGCTGTAGATCCTGTATGTGATACCGTAGAAAGATGTTTGGTCTCTGTCCCCATTTATGGCACAGAACTCCTAGAACCCTTGGAACTTCCTAAGTGAAAAGGGTGATGCGTGTGTCTTTGTTATAAGGAGGTGACTCTTGGTGGGTCCCTCGAAAGTTTCAGAATGGGGGCTGGTTGCCAGAAGGACCATGTCTTGAATTTTCAGTTTGAAATTTTCAGCTCACTCCCCAACCTACAGAGAGGACAGAGGAGCTGGAGATTAATTAGCAATGGCCAATAATTTAATCAATCATACCTGTGTGAGGAAACCTCCCTAAAAACCTCTGATTGATGGGATTTGGGGAGCTTCTGGGCTGGTAAACATACTGGTGTACAGGAGGGTGCACACCTGAAGAGAGCATGGAAGTGTGTACCCTCTTCCATGTAAATCTCTTCCATTTGGCTTTTCTTGAATTGTATCTTTTATAATAAAGCAGTAAATGTAATTAAAGTGTGTCCCTACATTCTGTGAGCCATTCTAGCAAGGTATCTAATCCAAGGGGAGGGGGGTCATGGGAAATCTCAATTTATAACCATTCAGTTGAAAGTATAGAAGTCCTGGGGCACACGATTAGCACCTGAAGTTGGGAGTGGAGGGCAGGCTTGTGGAATGAAGCCCTTAACCTTGTAATCTGTGATAACTCTGGGTAGTGTCAGAATTGAATTGAATTGTTAGACACCCAGTTGTTGTCTGGAAAAATCAGAGAACTAGTTGCTGTGAGGGGGAAAAAAAGTCTTGTTTGGTGTCAGAAGTAGTATGAATCAAAACTGTCTTATATATCTTTGCATTCCCAAGGCCTGGGAGTATACTATGCATTTCAGTAGTTTGGAAATACTCTAAACTAGTATTAGAGAAAATGCTTTGAACACCAGGGGCAAGTTAGGGGAAGACGGTGTGGTCATTTTTTAATTGAAACTCAAGAAAATGGTCAGAAACTACTAGTCAGACTTTCTTCTTACATGGATTTCTTTCATCTTCTATTATGGAGGCTGTTGCATTTTGTTTAAGTCCAGTGACTTAGCTATCTCAGTTGTGCAATGGAGGTCATGGAGATTCAAATTATGATAGTATTTCGAGGTTCATTTGGCTCATGCAGTAACCATGTGTGACATGTTGGGCCTCCATATTGAGAGTCCAGTACCCTGTGAATGTGAAGTAGAAGGAGTGAAAGTGGGGAGATAGGAAATATCCTGATAAAGTGTAAGTAGTCATCCCTAACCATTATTTTAAGTGAAACTCTATCTGATATTGTAAATTACAGTGAAACAAATTATTTGACAACTATTATTGCCTTATACCAATTTTATTTGCCTAGTTATAATAAAACTCTCTTTAAAAACCTTTGGCTGATGATGCATTCAGTATCCTTCCCCTCAGAATGCATTGCAGTAATGATACAATACCCAACATATAATGTTTGTTTAGTGAACTAATGGTTAGTTGAATGTCACCTGAAATCTCTTCCATGGGAGCCACATGAGCCATAGATTATCTCTGCCATCCATCTAATATTCAGATATTTTTCTTTGATTTTCTGAATAGTAAGACATGGAGATAAATAGCTCTATCCAATGAGATACAGAAAACTAATATTCCCTCTTTTTCTCTCCTTGCTTCTGCCATCCAGCTCTGTGTTCCTGCGAGGCCTCCCCAGCTAACTCACCTGTAAATCCACGTGTGGAAGGAAGACAGATAAATAGCTGGATTTGGTGTAAGTAATTGCATTTCACTCTCTCCTCAGTCCCTCTCTGTCTGTTGGATCCAAATGGAATATATGCTCTTTGAATTCATTAGAAACTCCACATGGTGGCCATCTGTTGCAGATATAGGAGTCAGCTCACTCAACCCCATTCCCCCTTCGAGCATGATTTGTGTCAGTGGTGCTGTGGTTTCTAGAACAGCTGCCTCAGCATCACCTAAAAACTTGTTAGGAATTCAAATTCTCAGAACCCACTCCAGGTCTACTGAATCAGAACTTCTATAGGTGGGCCTTAGCAATCTGTGTTTCCACAAATATTCCAGGTGATTCCATGCACACTAAAGTTTGAGAACCACTACAGTATATCTCTACTGCTCAAAGTACCGCATGCGTAAGCATTAGTGTCATTTGAGAGCTTGTTAGAAATGTATGATCTTGGACTCCAGCTCAGACCAACTGAAACAGATTCTGCATTTTTACAAAATATCCAGATTCTTCATGTGTACAGTGAAGTTTGAGAAGCCATGCCTTGCATCTCTGGTTCAAGGCTGGCTGCACACTGGAATCATGCATGGTGTTTTTACTGAAAAAAAAATGAAGGCTCAGAGATTTACATTAACTTATTATGATGTGTAGCCTGGGTATTTGGATACTAAAAGCTCCCCAGGTAGGTCTAATACTCAGCAGAGTTTTTGAGAATCATCACCTTATGTCATGCTAAAGACTGGAAAACTAAGTATATATTCCAGCCATCTTATGTTCAAATGATGTAATTTCCTCCAAGTAAATCTATCTGTGTGTGATTTGGAAGGCTTATGTGCAGCAGAGTCTCCTTTGTGTACCTTATGTGCTGGAATACAGTTGTGGTTTTCTGGTAGAAGCAGTTTGGGGATCCCAGTGTTCATCTCCAGTTTCCCAGATGTCAAGAAGGGGAGTACCTTCAGCAGAGGCCACCTCAGGTCCTGGGGTGGCCATCAGCAGAGGTACCATGAAACTAGAGCCTGAAGTTGCCACAGAAGTTCCCTGAGTCCCTGGGTACCTGGTGATTATGGAGAACAGTTCCCCCAGTGAGAAATGTCTGCAGTGTTGTACGAGTCATGTGTGCAAAAGTCACCCTTCTGCCCTTTTTATAAGCATTGAATTCCTTTTTGATCTGTTTCTATGTAAAAAAGCAAGAGTGGTTTCTTTATCTGCTACTGAATTCTGACTTATCCATCTGTGTATAAGATATGAATTCATGCTCATGTCAATCATTGTTCACGAAGTGACTGAACTGAGCCATGTTTTATATCATATGAGCCCTTTTCTTTCCATTTAGAAGTTACATTTTTGTTATCAGAAACAAAAATCATAAGATAACTGCTATGTAATACAAACTTACAATCCTAGTTAAGAATAGTTCTTTTTCCAAATGCTATCCCCACTCTTCCCACCAGAACACATCCCTCCCACGTTTGAGAGCTCAAGGCATGTTTGTGATCATTATAAAATCTTACGTACCGACACTTGCCCCAACCAAGCCTTAAAAGTCCTTGTCACCTGAAAATGCAAGCATGATTCCTTCACTGCTTGGCTAAGAAATAACAAATGACTATTTCTCTTATTTCAGGAGTCAAAACCAACCATGAGTTTTATCCAATAAATTCATATATCTGCTTTATATCTACCAAAGAAAGAGAATCGAATTTAGTAAGAAACAAGATATTATTTTCAAATAATGTTAGTAAGGACTGTAGTCTTTTACATTAGGCATTTCTGATTTTTCAAGGGTATTTTCTACACACACACAGGATAACAATGGCTTTCGGTATCAGAAACTGATGGTGCAGCCAGGGGGCCGGATAGGGAGACAGAAGCAGGAAAGGGGGAGGGTGGCAGAGAGGAAGAGGAAAGGCACTGCCAGATCGCCCAGAGTCCTTACATAAGTGAGCTAGAAGTTGCCTATAGGCACTCACTGCATTTTAAATACAATTTTTCATTTTCCATGTGTTTTTAGATGCTCCCTTCCATGTTGGTGGTTGGAAGTGATTAAAGCATTCCCCAAAAGCTGTTTAGATATAATTCTCTACATAGGGATGAGTGGCCATTCTCCATAGGATGTTCTAAGTGACTATTATTCCAAAGCAGCCCAGTAAACCAGAGTCAGTGGTCCATCCTTAACAAGACCAGCCCAAGTGCTCTTTGCAGATTATCTCATTACAAACGGGGCTCCCTTTCCTGGCAAAGGAAACAATGTAAGTGAATGAAGACTATTTCTCACTTGGGCTCTCCCAAGTAAAAGACCCTCCCTTCCCCATTACCTTAGCTTTTTCTTTGAAAATCAGCTCAAAGAATAGACCGCACTGTATCACAGCTTCACTCCCAGTCAGTGCTGGGCTATGAGCCAGGAGACTTGCAGTTACATTGGAAGTAGGAGAGACCTGGCAGCCTAACTTGGACTGAGACAACTGTGACCTTTCTGAAGCCAGGTTCTTCAGATATATAAGCGTTAAAGATTGTCTGAATCTATAGTGAACTGGAGTTAAATCCCCCACATGGAGGTCGACATGTACTTGGAAGCATAAGCGTTACTTACATTCTCCTATTGAGTGGGTGTTTATCGTATTTAATTTGTTGTAGGTTTTATGCATTTTTCATTCTCTAGTTGTGGAGGTTTGTGGCTTGCCTTTTAACTTTGCAAAACTTTGGTACAAAGGAAATTTTAGAACACCAAAACATTTTCCAAATAATTTCAGAATGAACTGGATCCCAACTAATTTAATTTGTAGGAAATAAAGAACAAAGGCTTGTTAAGAGAGCTTTTAAATATAATTACTCACACGTGCAAACATGTTTAAGTGTGGGTTCCCAATGAAGGCATATCATGCAATACTTTCATGCTCTAACTGCTGCCCATTAAAAAAACTCCTGTTGCCATATGCAGGTGTGATTACACAGCCAACTGCCAATTCTGACTGGCTCAAGGATCCTTTTAAAAATGTCCAGATGGATATGAATGCCGGATTTGGCAGTTAAATTATAGAGCCCAATATATCCCTTTTAAGTACTATGGCACTGAAGCAGAATATTGATGTTTTCCCCCACCCCTAAAGATTTCAAAGGAACAATTTGGTTTTTAAGCTGGGGATTAGATTTCCTCATTTCTTTTGAATCACAGGATAAACTTTGTTCTGACTTTAATCACTTTTCTTCAGTCCAAGTATCTTATGAACAACATCAAAAAAAATTTTTTTATGGATAAGCAAAAAATGGGTCAGAAATTGGCTGTTGAGGTGACCTGGTGTCTTTAAACGCGTGTGCAGTGAGGGGAAATACAGCAGTGGCACTGTAGCTCCTCCGGGTAGCTCCCCAGAGCCTGCCATCTGCCCTGCAGAGACTCAGTTTGCGGAAGGACATTAAAACAGAACCGAGGGGCAGGAAGGGACCCCTTGATTCTTGATGTTTTGAAACACACATACACACACACATATACAGACACACACACACACATAGACACACACACAGGAAGGGATCTCCTTGATTCTTGATATTTTGAAACACACACACACACATACACACACATACACAGACACACACACAGGAAGGGATCTCCTTGATTCTTGATGTTTTGAAACACACACACACACGCAAACACACATACATACAGACACACACACACAGACACACACACAGGAAGGGATCTCCTTGATTCTTGATGTTTTGAAACACATACACACACACAGATGCATGCACACACCCCCACACATACACCTGCAGCCCCCAAGAGAACGAGGCAACGTGCTATTAGCATTGCCTCGGAAATGTCATATACATCACCATTGCTATTTCCCTTTGCCCAGAGTTAAAGTGCCATCAGGAAACTCCAGACGATTACTCATCTTTTCAAATAACGTGTGGCTGATAGCATGTGAGTTTGCCTTATCTACTGTGCTATGTTAGGGCTTCCTTCTTGCAGGCAGAAACAGCTGCAACACATTCCCAGAGCATTGCGCCGGCCAGGCCTCACAACAAGACTGCAGAAGCAGGCCCCTGCTCCACGATAGGACAAGCATAGGTTATGTAGGTATAGGTGCTTCAGGCATAGGGACGGGGCAGAAGAAAGGAGATGGTGTTTATATGCAGTGCCTGGCTCAGTCCAGGTATAAGGCAACCATGTCATGATATTTGTACTGATGATGTGGGGGTGAGCTGTGAAGTAGCCCAAGATTCCCAAGCAGATGATAGACAAGCCTCTTTTGCACCTTCCCTATTAGGAAATAAAGTCAGAATAAACATTTTAGATGAAATGTAACAAAGTGAAAAGAAAATCTGGATGTCATGTGACTTCATATAACTTTTTAAATGCTTTAAAGTATAAACAGTGATAGTAAAGAAAGGAAGCAGGTAATAGGTAACAGGATTAAGCAGTGACCTCACATTTTCTGGCCTGAAGGTGAATTCCTGCAGGCAAATTCTACCTGAACAACTGACCCCATCTGCTTCTTCCTTATATAGATACAGTTTAAGGATTCATTCAAATTACATAGTTTATTTCAACTGAGCCTCACAGAAATGAAAAGACATGACTAATAGACATCTCAAATGTAATATGCCTCAGATTGAACTCCTGATCTGGCCCTAAAGCCTGTGCTCCAAAATCCTCATGTTTCAACCTTCAAAATACCTTTCATCACTTGCACTGTTACTACCCTGCATCTACGCTCACATCAGCCACCTCCCCCATGTTACTGCAGGAGCCTCCCTACTGACATCCTTATGACTGGAGGTTTTCTTAGCCAGAGGAGCCTTTCAAATACAAGGTGGATCAAGTTACCCCTCTGTGCCAAACCTTCCAGTAGCTCCCCATTTCACTCAGAGTAAAAGCCCAGGTCCTCATCAGGGCCCACGGAGTTCCGATGACCTGGTTCCCTCCCACTGACCTCCTAGTTCTTCAAATATTCCAGCTATGCCACTGCCTTAGTGCCTTGTACTGCTGTTCCCTCTGCCGAGCATGCTCTTCCCACATAGCTCACTGCTTTGCTCCCCCACTTTATCTTTTCTTAAATGTTACCTTCTCAATGAGGCCTGCCCCGATGATTCCATTTATTATAATGACTGAGCCTCCCTGGCACTCCCAGCCCCTCTTAACATCTTCCTGCTCTATTTTTTTTCTCCTGAATTTGTATCACTTTTAATCATACTGTAGCATTTACTCATTTATTATGTTCACTGCCCATCAGCCCCAATAGACTATAAGCACCCTGAAGACTGGAAATTTCCTGTTTTGTTTACGCATGTATCCTAAATACCTGGAAAAGTGCTGGCATATAGTAGGTGCTCAGTAAATATTTGTTGAATGAATGAAGTCACCTCAGCCATATTATCATATTATACTTTCATATTCTAGGCACATATATAAGGGTTTACACATTTGTGTGGTATCATTTAAGCCATACAAAAACCTTGGGTGGCAGGCATTATTATCATCTTGATCAAAAGAATAAGAAATGAAAATAAGAGAAGAAAAACTTAATTTAACACAACCAGAAGTGGTAGCGCCAGAATCGAAACCCGCCTCTCTGACCACAGAGCCCAGGTCCCTCATCCTTGCTCTACCTCTGACATCTCGCTTATGTGAGTCTCTCAAATAGCTGTGACCCCTTCTGACTTTCATTCTCCCTCTCCCTCCCTTCCCTTCCCCTCTCTCCACTGCTTCGGCCTGCCTCTTTGTATTTGTTCTGTGGTTTTTAAGTCTAGAATTCGTATCTTCTTCTTCCTTCTTGTGAACCTAGAATCCATATCTTCCAGCCCCTGATGGAGTGTTCTTTCTGTGACACCAGGTGGACTTGCTTACGTGAATACAAACTGATGATGATTGAGTTAACACATCATATTCTGAAGAGATGCAGACAGCAAAATCCTTGCAAAGGGCTGGAGAATTTGCCTAGGTTTAATTTCAAGCAGAATTATGTTAAGCTCAACTTGTTTTTCGTGGAGTACTATTTGTATAAAAGGCTGGGAAAAACAAATCAATAACCAATCTGTTCTGGATAAGAAATAAGTTCATACTTGTTCTGAGACTTGGGTATGTTTACTTTCTTTTGGGTCCCTTTATCCAGGTATGTTTTTACTTCTCAGTAATGTCCAGAAGTTGTATCAATTCCCAGCAACCTTGAAACCACAATTAAGGATCTGAAGCATATTTTCAGTCTCACTAGACAATAAATGATTACTGTGTAAAAAGTGACTCTGACTTTTGACATGTAACACCATGATGCAGGAGTGCACTACATGGACAAATTCACAATGACCTTGGGAGTCCAGCTCTGCTCATCTCTCTCCTAGCCTGCCTGCACTGGCACCCAGCTGTGGAGTTTGCAGATGCTGTTTACTTGCATCACATTCTCCCAAGGATTAAAACAATGCTTGACTTTTCCACAGAATTCACTTAAACCAAACCCTACCTGCTTCTGCCCTTGCCCTAGTCTGTTTTCCCCTAAATCTTCATTTGCTACTGACCTGCTTCTTGCTTTTTTTTTCTTTCTACTTTAAAACTGCTGTTAACATGATCTGTAGGTATAAGATCACGACATCATCAAGGATGTCCGCTCTTAACATTCAACATTATATTGGAGGTTCTGGACAGTACAGTAAGGCCAAAAATGAATGTGTGGATGAATGAAAAAGGCATCCAGATTGGAAAGGAGGAAGCAAAATTGTTATCATTCACAGACATGATAAACTATGTAGAAAATCTGATAAAATCCACAAAAAAAAAGCTACTAGAATTCACAATTTTAGAAAAATCGCAGGATACAAGGTCAGTAGAAAGCATTCTATTGTCTTTCTACATACTAGCAAGGAGCAATCAGAAATTCAAATAAAAAATATCAATAGCATCAAAAAATGAAATACTTAGGGATAAATCTGACAAAAAATGAGGAAGATCTGTACACTGAAAACTATAACACTATACTAAGAGAAACTAAAGAACACCTAAGGAAATGGAGAGATACATCATATTCATGAATATGTTAAGATACCAATTCTTCCCAAATTGATCTATTGATTCAATTCAATCCTAATCAAAGCCTCACCAGTTAGCAAACTAATTATAAAATTCATCTGTAAATATAAAGGATCAAAGATAGCCAAAACAACTTTAACAAAAAGAACAGTTGAAGGACTGACACAATCTAATTTCAAAACTTTTTAATTTAATTTTATTTTTTTTATATCATTAATGTATAATTACTTGAACAACATTATGGTTACTAGACTTTCCCCCTTATCAAGTTCCCCCCCACATACCCCATTATAGTCACTGTCCATCAGCGTAATAAGATGATACAGAATTACTACTTGTCTTCTCTGTGCTATACTGTCTTCCCTGTGACCCTCCCCATTTATTATGTGTGCTAATCATAATGCCCCATTTTCCCCCTTATCCCTCCCTTCCTACCCACCCTCCCCAGTCCCTTTCCCCTTGGTAACTATTAGTCCATTCTTGGATTCTGTGAGTCTGCTGCTGTTTTGTTCCTTCAGTTTTTTCTTTGTCCTTATACTCCACAGATAAGTGAGATCATTTGATACTTGTCTTTCTCTGCCTGGCTTATTTCACTGAGTATAAAACTCTCTAGCTCCATCCATGTTGTCGTAAATGGTAGGATTTGTTTTCTTCTTATGGCTGAATAATATTCCATTGTGTATATATACCACATCTTCTTCATCCATTCATCTACTGATGGACACTTAGGTTGCTTCCATTTCTTGGCTATTGTAAATAGTGCTGCAATAAACATGGAGTGCATATGTCTTTTTCAAACTGGGCTGCTGCATTCTTAGGGTAAATTCCTAGGAGTGGAATTCCTGGGTCAAATGGTATTTCTATTATGAGTTTTTTGAGGAACCTCCATACTGCTTTCCACAATGGTTGAACTAGTTTACATTCCTACCAGCAGTGTAGGAGGGTTCCCCTTTCTCCACATCCTCACCAACATTTGTTGTTGTTTGTCTTTTAGATGTTGGCCATCCTAACTGGTGTGAGGTGATATCTCATTGTGGTTTTAATTTTCATTTCTCTGATGATTAGCGATGTGAAGCATCTTTTCATGTGCCTGTTGGCCATCTGAATTTCTTCTTTGGAGAACTACCTGTTCAGCTCCTCTGCCCATTTTTTAATTGGCTTATTTACTTTTTGTTTGTTGAGATGTGTGAGCTCTTTATATAATTTGGATGTCAACCCCTTATCAGATATGTCATTTATGATTATATTCTCCCATACTGTAGGATGCCCTTTTGTTCTGTTGATGGTGTCCTTTGCTGTACAGAAGCTTTTTAGTTTGATATTGATATAGAGTTTGATATAGTCCCACTTGTCCATTTTTGCTTTTGTTTTCCTTGCCCAGGGAGATATGTTCATAAAGAAGTTGCTCATGTTTATGTCCAAGAGATTTTTGCCTATATTTTTTTCTAAGAGTTTTATGGTTTCATGACTTACATTCAGGTCTTTGATCCATTTTGAGTTTACTTTTGTGTATGGGGTTAGACAATAATCCAGTTTCATTCTCTTAAGCTGTCCAGTTTTGCCAACACCATCTGTTGAAGAGGCTGTCATTTCCCCATTGTATATCTATGGATCCTTTATCATATATTAATTAACCATATATGCTTGAGTTTATATCTAGATTCTCTATTCTGTTCCACTGGTCTATGGATCTGTTCTTGTGCCAGTACCAAATTGTCTTGATTACTGTGGCTTTGTAGTAGAGCTTGAAGTCAGGGAGCGTAATTCTGCCTGCTTTATTCTTCCTTTTAGGATTGCTTTGGGTATTTGGGGTCTTTTGTCATTCCATGTGAATTTTAGAACTATTTGCTCTAGTTCATTGAAGAATGCTGTAGGTATTTTGATAGGGATTGCATTGAATCTGTAGATTGCTTTAGGTAAGATGGCCATTTTGACAATATTAATTCTTCCTAGTCAAGAGCATGGGATGAATTTCCGTTTGTTAGTATCCTCTTTAATTTCTCTTAAGAGTATTTTGTAGTTTTCAGGGTATAGGTATTTCAATTCCTTTGTTAGGCTTATTCCTAGGTATTTTATTCATTTACAATCTAATTTCAAAACTTTTTATAAAGTTACAGTAACATAGTAACTGTGGTATCAGTATAAGGATTGACAAATATATCAGTGGAACAGAATCAAAAACACACAGATAGACCCACATATATGGACAACTGATTGTTGAAAAAGAATAATGGAAATTTAATGTAAAACTAATCTTTTCAATGGCTATTCACATGCAAAAATAAATTCAGTAAACAACTCATACCATATACAAACATAAATTCAAAATAGGTCATAGACTTCACTAAAGAACTGAAAACTAAAAATACTTCTAAAGGGAAACATAAGTGAAAACCTTTGTGACCTGTGTTAGTCAAAGATTTCTAGTTGTAGCACCAAACACAATCCATAAAATAATAAACTGATAAATTGAATTCATAAAATGAAAAATCTGTGCTCTCAGAAGACAATGTTAAGAAAATTAAAAGCAAGCCATGGACTGGGAGAAAATATGTGCAGATCTATATCTGATAAAGTACTTACATTCAGAATATTTAAGGAACTCAATAATAACAAACAACCCAGATAAACAATGAACAAAAGATATGGACAGATACTTCAACAAAGAAGATATACAGAGAACGAGTAAGGACACAAAAAGATAATCAGCATCATTTGTCATTAGGAAAATATAAATTAAAAACATAAGGCAATACCACTACACATCCATTAGAATGACTAAAATTAAAAAGCCTAACCATACCAAGTGTAGTAAGGATGTAGAGCAACTCGTACCCTCATACACTACTGATGGGAATGTAAAATAGTACATATACTTGGGAAAAGTTTGATCATTTCTTTAAAATTTAAAGGGACATGTGCCATATGATCCAGTTACTTGACTCATTGGTGTTTACCTGAGAGAAATGAAAGCATATGTCCTACAAAGACTGGAGCATGAATGGTGATAGCCAAAAACTGTCTAGATAACTGAACTGTGGTATATCCATACAATGCAATATACTCATCAATAAAAAAGCAAGAAGCTACATTATGAGGCATAGTAGAGATGAATCTCAGAATGATTGTGCTAAGTGAAAGAAGCCAGACAAAACTGTATGTTCCATTTATATGAAATTCTAGAAAGTGCAAACTAATCCTTATGACAGATTGATTAATGGTTGCCTGGGGGTGGGAGTGGATAGTATTGTGAGGGTGGAATTATACAGAGGCATGAATAAAGTTTTGACAGTGATGGATGTTCATTATCTCGATGGTGGTGATGATTTCTTGGACATATACGTATGTGAAGTTTATTGTATATCAGTTATACTTCAATAAAGCTGTTTAAAAGAAAAGGACATTGAGGGGAAACCTCTTTCCACTTTTCTTGCTAACTCTTCTTAATGTATGGTCAGAGTGGCAACTGAAGCTCTTATTTTCCTTGTTTGATAGTTGCTTCTCTTGTGAACTCTCACGTAAGATTTTGTAGACTCCAAATTATTTCACTGCTCTTAATTCACCCCATTTTTTTTTTAATCTCCCATCTTTCTCTTGTGGTATGGATATCGTTTTCCGCATTCTGTATTCATTCTGCCCCTGCTGGCTCCTTCCAGAAGATGGTTAAATCTCCATGCTTTGTAGTAAACAATTGCCTTTTCACAGAGTCATGACATTTTCCTTGGGTATTCATGGGAAGAAACAAAATGAACCAGATCCTCCTTGGCATTGAGCAGGAGGGGACAGATACTTTAGGTTTACCCTTCCTTTGCCTCCACACAACTGCTGGACTCTGCCTGGATAAGAGTGGGGTCTTAGGAGATGCTGCCTTCCCTGCATTTGCCACCCCTGGGGTGAATTAAGCCAGGCAACCTTGTCTGGTCTGTTTTTAACACTGCATCCCTTTATGTCACCAATGGGTGAGGTAGTGCAAACAGTGAGAGCAGTTTCTTCTGCAGCAGTTTCTTCTGTTGGGTACCTACAAAAAAATCTTGGCAAAGTTCCCTGCTTCAGCTAACTGGGTGGCTAAGGAGTTAAGCAAAAGAAGTTTTGAAAGAGAAACTGACATTGTGAACAAAGCCATGCTAAATGAAGAATAGGTTAGACATTTGAAGCACACATTTCCTTATCCCTCCATGTCTAGGCTGTGTGTGCAGAAGCCAATTAATTCATACAGGTGGTAGCATGTCACACGAAGGAACGCATCAGATATCGTACTCTCTTGCACTGTGAAAGTCAGGCAATAAAACCTAATGCCAATTTTGCATGTGAAATTCCACTATTTTTTTTCAAATGCTTTGTTTTATATAATTCTTGCTGTAGGGTTAAATTAGAAGTTGAAGGAAAAAGATAACTTACGGTAGAGTGTTCTTTACATGGCTTAAAGAATTCAACAGTATTATGTGTCATAAAAATATTAGCACAATTTTCAAGTCTCATCATTCTTAGCTTATACCACACATATAATACATTTGGAGGAAGTTGGGGTCTCACTCTTTAAGTTCTGATTTGGAGATACAAAAAACATGAGATTGAAGTAATATAGACACATGTTTATATCTTGGTCCTGCCAGTAAGTAGCAAAGTGACATGGAGATATTGTTGAATTTTCTTGAACCTCATTTTCCTCATAGGTGGTATATAGATCGGGTTAGCAAACATCTTCTGTGAAGGGCCAAATAATAAGTATTTTAGGTTTTGGAGGAAAAACAGTCTCTGTTGCACCTACTCAGTTCTGCAACTACAGCAGGCAAGCATTCATAGACAAATAAATAAAAGAGTATGGCTGTGTTCCAGTGCAATTTCATTTACAAAAACAAGCTGTATGGGATTTGGCCCACGGGTTGCAGTTTGCTGATTTCTGGTGTAGATAATGATACCTTTCTCCCAGCGTTGTCATAAGGACTGCATGCTATATGTAGAGTGATTACAACAGTGCCTGGCATAATGTCAGCTCCAAGACAGTTCCATGTCCCGTGCTTCTGTAATTTCCTTTGCTGCTACTTGTGACCCAAGTTAGAATGTGCTTGGGTAAGGGGATGTGTTTGTCAGTAGGGCATCAGATTCTTCTGGAGAGAGTTTCTCTTTGCCTTCTTCTTATTATGTGTGAAAGTACTTTGAAAGCTTTGAGTGCTGTATAAATGCCAACTGTATTTTCTTTTCCTTCCTGGTGTCAGGGCAAGGAAAGAGAAAAGCATTCCCAAAGGAAGTGACCCCTTGGTCCGAGGCAGCCTCTTTACTAGATCTTCCTGTAGAGCTTTGAGAAAAAGCACAGCTGACCAGATCACACAGTGTCTTTTTACTGTTCTGGACTAGTCCTCTGATTTTGTGACAAAGAAGGTCAAGGTACATGTAGGATTTTCATTTGAGAAAAATGTGGCATGGTTGAACAGTTTCTGTTTAAGCCTCATCCCACCATGGCAGGATGAAGATGAAAATACCTGTTGCTGTTGAATTGGTATCAGTAAATAGAAGCTACTCTTCATTGGTATAGAAAATGATCCTAAAAATAAGATTTGTATGGGGGGAATCTTTTTAATTTTTTTAGGAAGTAATACATTTCTGCTCTAGAAAATTTAGAAAATGTAGGAAAATATATAGACAGAAAAAAGCAGAAAAAAAACAACAAACCTTTACCATCCCATCTAATGTTGACATTAATTCTTTTCCTCCTTCTTATCTTTTACAAAATGGAAACTCCATTTTTTTTAGTTTACAAGATTGTAGTCATTTCCTATATTCATAGAGTTACATTTATAAGCTGCCCTTTTCATAATAGTAGCATGAAGTGAACACATTCCCATACCTTTCAACTTTTTATGACATCTTTTTTAATGGTTGCAGAAGATTCTAAATATTGAGATAACACATCTGGAGGCTAATTTTCAAGATTACCTTTAGGAATTTTTTTTCCTCCTCAGTACCTTTGTCAGAATTGGAAAAAGAAGCAAAAAGATAAAGAGAGATCAAGACTCAACTCTGTCTCCTTTTCAAAGCAGTGAAAGGTTTGCTGCAGGGGAATCATAAAACACGGGGTTGTCCTTTCCGGCTAGGTCCAAGCTGAAGTGGGGCAACTGAGTATGATCTGAATGTGGCAAAAGGTTACCAAGATCCCCACATCAGTGGCCAACCTGTTTCAGCTGTGGCATTGCCTCAGCCAGTAGGTGGGTGGTGACAATTCAGGAGTTGACAGCATCTGCTCATATTGCATAGTCACCACATTGCATGCCCGATCTTGATTAATTGCATTGTTTCATCTTAGATATTCTCCTGTCACAGAACATTCCGTGCTGGTACATGCGATAATGAGTTACCCCAAGGATAACCTCTTCAGGACTAATAAATCTGCAACTGTTAGATTACGGAATACATCAATCCCTCTCTTAAAGATACAAAGCAATGTATTTAACATTTAATACTGTAACATTTGTGTCTGGATGGGTATGAAATATTATATGTTAGCAGTTAACCCTCTTGTTTGTGGCATTAATGAATAAGATTAAAGTTGGGTTTAAGGATTTGTTAAATGACAAAGTCCAGTGGCCGTAATTACTCTAATCTGATCTGACCTAGATGAATGAAATGCATTTCCAGCACATAAAATGGTAAGCATTGTTACTTTAAAATGTGTAAACTGCTGGTCACATCTCCAATGTTAAAAACAAAAATGGAATGAGAAATAATGAAACAGACTGACTCATGCATAAATCTCTAAAAGCAAAATTAAAGGTACCTCAGGTTTGGGCCACATATCTCCCTTCAGTCCTTTTCTAATGTTTAAGTAAAAATTGTTTTCTTTCACTATTCATAAAAATTTTACCTACCTATTGTGAAACAACACATGATAAAAAGTACAGAGAGAAAGTAAAAACCACCTATGATCTGACCACACAGATATAGCCAAATTTCACACTTTTTGTTTATATCTTCCTGGGGAATTTTCTTATATATATAAATACATCTTTATTTTCCTAATATATATGAATGGGATCATGTTAATATCATTCTCTTTTTCAAGATGAACAATACATCCTCATCTGATAGTTTCTCTTTCTCCTTTCAGACCATGGAAATTTAATTGCTTTTGACTCACTTCAGAGCAGCTGCCCGCTCCCCAGCTTTTTGAGGTCTCTCTCCCCAAGACTCACTGCAAAGACAAATACACCCTCCCGAGGTTCTACTTTGCTCACTGTCCATGAAGCCTACAGCAAGGATTTCATTGTTGACTTAGTAGGAAAATGGGTGACACAAAAATAACCACCATGGCAGATTCTGTAGATTTGACATAATTCCACCTTACTAGTTCCCTGGCTGGGTGGTCTCTGGATGTCCTGAAAAGCTGTGTTTTGTTATCTTTAATCCTGGGTAGCAAGCTCATCAAACTCTCCTTCACTTAGGTCTTTTCTTACCTTCAGCCTCTTTAGATCAGTGATTCTGAAGCTGTGGGGGGGGGGGGGGGGTGCAAATCCAGTTGCTGTTTTGTTTTTAAGTATTCTTTTTTTGTGGTAAAATACACATAACATAAAATGAAACAGTTGCCATTTGTAAGTGAACAGTTCAGGGGCGTTAAGTACATTCACATTTTTTTGTGCAGCCGTCATTGCTGCCCATCTCCAGAGCGCTTTTCATCTTCCCGAACTGAGACTCTCTGACCATTAAACAATGACCCCCATTCTCTCAGCCACCTAGCAACCACCATTCTACTTTTTGACTTTATCAATTTGATATTTTAGATGCCTTATCTAACTAGAATCATACAATATTTATCCTTATGTGATTTGCTTATTTCACTTAATAAACTATTTTCAGGGTTCATTAATGTTGCAGCATATGTCAAAATTTCTTCCATTCTATGGAGATACCATGTATTTTAAGTTCCATTCTTCCACTGATAAAGACTTGAGTTGCCTCCGTCTTTTGGCTATTGTGAATAATACTGCTGTGACCATGGGGGTGCAAATATTTGAGTCCCTGAATGTCAGTTCTTTCGTGTTTTATATCCAGAAGTGAAATTGCTGCATCATATCGTAACTCCATTTTTAATATTTTGAAGAACTCTCTTTTATACAGAAGCTGCACCATTTTGCATTCCCATTAATGATAGACAAGCGTTCCAATTTCTCCGTCACTAAGACGTGTTATTTTCTGGGGGCTCATTGCTGCTGTTTTGCTAGTAACCATCCTAAGGAGTACGAGGTAGTATTTGAGGGTAGTTTTGATTTGCATTTTCCCTAATGATTATTGACGTTGAGCACTTTGTGCTTATTGGCCATGTTTATATCTTATTTGGTGAAATGTTGATTCAAGTTGTGTGTTCATTTTTTAGTCAGGTTATTTTTTTTGTTTTGTTTTGCTTTGTTTTTTAACTTATTTTCCATTGTAGATGGATACTTTAATAAAATACAGTGCAATTACTACCAGTGAATTACCAGATATCATTAAGGATGTTAAGACAAAGTCCTAGGGCATTTGTAGCCATAATGAAGTAAACAGGATTGATTCATTTTTCCATCTAAAACACATAGGAAGCCAGAAAAATATATGAAACAGTGTTTTTCAGATGTTAGACAAATGTCCCTTTAGGTGTATGACCCCTTCAGAGAAGGGAAACAAACAAGGTGGGACCTGCTTTTGCTTCAGGTGACTGCATGGAGGCAGGCCACAAGCATACCCTGAGAGGATCAGGCTGACCCCTGGTAACATAACTGCATGCCAGAATGAAGTCTACCGCTGTGTAAGGGAATTCGGCAAACCCAGCACCCAGCAGTGACAATTCATACTCTCCACAGTCCAATAAAAAAAAATTAAAAGGTATTCAGAGAAGCAAGAAACATGATCCATAAGCAGGAAGAAAATAAGCTCTTAGGAGATGAGTTATAATAAAAAGGAAACAGTAAAAAAATGACATAAAAAATATAAGCCCCGGTTTTTTAATTATTAGATTTAATGGGCTCTAAAATATTACTCTGTCAGATTGCTATAAAAGTTTCTAAATGCTTCCTCCCAAGTTCTGAACTTATTGCCCCAAGGACAGATAAAACCCACAGGTCATCACCTAGTTTGTAGACCACACCTGGTACAGCGCTACTCAGACCAATCTGTTTTTAACCCCCAGCAGATTGACTTGACTACATGGCTTGGGCAAAATATCTTATCTGAATGTACTGCCATACAAGAGCCTTGTGTCCCTATGTGAATTATGTATCTCCAGGGTCCCAGACTGAGGGACTCCCACTTCAGGTTTTCAGCGCCATGTCAGAATCCAAGGGAACACCTGAGGGGAAGACTCACATCCTCAGAGTGAAGTGTGGCAGGGAAACTTAGGAGCCTAATTATAATTAGCACAGTCATTTTAGATCAGAAGAGATACAAGGTTTTAAGTAAAACCCTCCTGAGCCTAATTATTTCTTCTTTTAGCATGGACTTCAGAGGGAAATGTACTAAATCATTCTGGAAATGGGGCCTCAAGTACACAAGATGCTGAGAACTAATTATTTAACATATCAAATGTGTGCATATTGTAACTGAAAAGTATGAAGACATGATGAGAAGAGCCACCATGGAGCTCTTTACCAGCCCTCTCTGAGGCAAATACCCCTGGGCATACTGCTCCAGAAGAGAATGGAGTAGTTTATGTCCTATTAATTAACAGCAGCTTTCCCTTACAGTCCTAAGATTGCTGCTCAGCCTATCCAGGTTCAAAACTGTTTGGTGTGATGAAGCCAGGAGGAGAAAGGAAAAAAGACAAAAAAAAAAACGAGTATAAATTGAAGATACACAAATGGCATTGATTCAATTCTCTTTATTACTTTCATTTTGGAATCCATTGCAACCCATCTATAAATGTCTTTTTCTATTCCATTTGTTTCTCATCTATAAAAAGGATATAATGATAACAGTGTCTGTCTTATAAGGTTTAAATGAGTTAATATATGTAAATATATTGGCACATGCTACGTGCTCAAGTGTTAACTATATCTATACATCTATAAGATGTTTACTTCTCCTTCCATTCAAATAAGCTCAAGAAATGTACAGCTTCTAAGGGATCACTGTAAAAATCACACAATTGGGCTTTTTAAATGGAAAGTTCTGGCATAATTTTATAGAATTCAAGTTAGACAGTTTTTATTATTTTCTGTGGCAAAAGCACATCTCCCCAAGGTCAAGGAGTTGAGCCCTTTGGAGTGGGCAGTAGACTCAACCCACAAAGGCAAGGCGCCTGCTATCTACTTCATCATTTGCAAAAGTTCATCATCCCCTTTGGTTTCCCCACAGAATCCTTAGTGCCCATTTCCTATGATTGGCTCATTTTGGTCTGTTGGTGAGAAAAACAGTTATGTGTTAGAGCACTGGGTGGCACCTGCCTTAGCCGGGTGTTGCCATCTGGACCTCAGTGATCACAGTGACAGAGGCAAGGCGTTCACTAGGCTAGGTTAAAAGTGAAGGATGGCAAATAGTTATTCATTTCTAATTTCAAGTCCACATGCATTTATCCTGCTGTGCAAAATGGTGATTACAGGTAGGTCCTAGAGGGCACTCTGCAGAGACACAGGAAGGTGTGTCCCTGACTTGGGTATTCATATATGAAACTTTTGGTGAGTGCCTGACCTGGTTACAGTCAACTAGCAAGTCTGCAAAAGAGCCCCTTGCCATTTCAGTGGGAGACTGAGCTGCCGGCTGCTGCAGCTCTTCAGGAATTTCAGTGGGTGCTCCCTATATGAATGTGGAAACTTCCAAGAGAAGTGGCCTTCAGGGATGAATGCTCTACTTACTTTGGTAACAGCACATGAAATTTTTTTGAGGTGGATCAGAGGTCTTGTCTACAGAGAAAGGAATCTTTTAGTTATTCTTATTTATGCTTGGCTAAATTGATTTTCTGGAATGAGAATATAATATTCCTGAGAGACTGTGTGTTCATATTGAATTATTTTCATTAAAAAATAATTGTTTAGGGTGTGGAGATGAGCTTTTGTGCTCAATTAGAAGTTCCAAAAAACTAGATATAAGTAATTATTTGTTTTTCTGCTTCCCAACTTTCATCCTTGACATTCTCTAAATTTCTATTCTTAGTTAATTTTTTGTTGTTATTCTGTGCCCTCTCTTGACACCTTCAGCCAGCTCCTTAGTTCACAGTCCATTGGTTTGGTGAAAAACAACTGATTCTGTCTTTATAGCTATGTGACTTCTTGTTATATGGGAGAATAAATCTTTATCATCTAAGCCATCTTAGTTTGGTGTTCTCTTGCTTGCATCTGAAAGCATCTCGACTCTTTTTCCTCTAAACAATAATGGGAGAGTGAATTTTTCTAAAGCCAACTTGTAATCATCTTCAGAAATCTTCAGTACTTCCCCACTCCCTACAAAAAAACTCCAAATTTATAATCTAGTATTTTAAACTATCCTAAATTTTGTCCCAACTTACCTTTCCAAGCTTATTTCCCATATGCTTCATTTACATAGTCCCTTCCAGTGGTTAAAACATTTTAAGATCTGCCATGGGAAGAATGGAGGATGCCACGCAGCCCAGCAGCTGGCTAGGCCCTGGACCAAAGCCCACATCCCCTTCTCTGCCTCCACCCTGCCTCCAGAGACTGAATGTAGAACTAGCTGGTGTCAGCCTGTTTTTGACCTAGAAACTCATCTCTGTTTGGAGGCAGAGATCATCTTTGGAAAGCTCTTCTGTGTCTCAGTGTAGAAAAAGTTAGCAAATTGAACGTCCTTAAAGGTGAAGGTTGCCTTGGAGAATGTGACTCCCAGGCACCTGATTTCCAGGATCTGTACTGCAGTGTGGTAACCCTTGTGTGCTGTGTACCCTTGAAGTGCAAGGAGGCTCTCTTCTGGCCGCAGGAGGCACACCCAGAGAATGCTGAAGCTTCACAGACAAACAAGGAGGACAAGGCATACAGGCGGCCAGCAGGAAGGGCTGCAGGCGCCTGTCACTGCCTCAGCGGCTCAGTCTGCTGCAGTCTGAGACCTCACAGAGCCTGTTTGTAACTTCAAGCTCAGGAGTCCAATCAGTGCATTCCAGGAACCCTAAATGGAGGAAATCTTCATCTCAAAAGAGTCAAAGCCCAAGTCAAAGCAGGGGATGAAGGCCCTCCCCCCTACAGTCATGTCCCACGTGGGAATCCCCACTTGGTTTCCATATTCTCCCACTTGAGTGCTGGCCAGGCAATCCCAGTCACCCTAATCATGACTCTGAGAGTGGGAGCCCTACCCCTTGAGCACTCAAGCCAGGTGAATGCATACACCTGGAGATTGGGGCTGGAAATGGTGCCAAGGGAAAAAAGTATTTTCACCCAGTCCTTTGGTCAGCGAGATCCTGGAACTAAAGAAGTAAAGTACTAGGATTCCCAACACATGATGCACTGATGACTCCCTCAAATGCCATGATCCTTGAGTCTTCCAGACCTTTCCACAGCCAGACTATTGACCAAAGCCTGCACCTGCTCAGGAGACATTAGCCCAAGTGCTGCCTTTGTTTTCAAGCTACAGAAGCTGCACTGAGGGTCAGGCTGAAAATGCTGCTCCTTTTCCACTTCCAGAGCATCTCTAGGAGAATGGCAGTAGCCAAGCCCCTATGAACACACAGATCTCTGCCTTTGGAATGATCTGAAACCTCTCCCATTACAACCCCCCAGTTCCTGCCAACTAGGGCCGGAATTCGTCCCTGAATACGGAACGGCGGCCGACTCTGCCTCTGGCACCAATACCTAAGCCCGCTGCTCCTGTGTGTCCCCTGGCATGGGCAGGCATGGGGTAGAAAACACACTGTTCCCTTTGGTGGGCAACCCTGCCAACTCGACTCCACAGTCTTACATGGTACTGGGTCGGATTGGGTGCCCCTAAACCAAGCAGTTATCTGTGTCTCCCACAGGGGCAAGAGCTATTTGGCAGATTGCAATGTCTTCTCCACATCACCACCCCCTCCACTAGTGTCCAGTGGAGACCCCCCCACCCAGGGGAAAGCTCACAGAGACCCTCTCCTGAGTAGCGGGAGCATCAGGAGCACTCCTTACACACTGTCAGAAATACTCAGCCTGTACTTTTCTCTGATGACAAAACATTCACAGCAGCCCAAAGAATGCAGAGTGCTGGGGTATTAGGCGGACCTCCAGAGAAACCAGAGAAGTGATACAGACCATGATGGCTCCACACTAAAGCGTCGGAAGGGACCTGGGCCCCAGGCAGATGGGGGGCTCCGCTTTCCACCCAGGATATACAGGTGCACCCTTTTCTCCAGATGGAGTGGTTCTACCTTCCTTGAACTTCCCGTCTGGGCCCATAGGGAGTCAGATGTCTCCTGAGCAGAGAGTTTGACAGAAATTACAGCAGGAGTTCCTATGAAGAGAAGTAGAATCAGGGACAAGTGGCTGCACCACAGAGCTCCCTCCAGAATATGGAGGTTTATCAGCATGGACCTTGGGAAGTGGTCCAAGGGCCTCTCCCTCAATACCAGATGACCCATGGTGAAGGCTGGGCACCTAGGCAAGCAAAGCCATTTCCCAATAGTATGATTATGTCATGTTCTTTGCTCCTAAAGGCATGGCCCTTGACCCCAGCAAGCCAGGGGTCACATATGGCTCCCTGAATTTGCAGGAATGAGTGGCACTGAACTGGAAGGGGCAGATGTCCCCAACCTTGCATTAAGACCAGCTCTTTCTGGAGCCATTTGGCTGGACAGTATGTCAAAAATCCAAAATGATTGAAATTTCTCTCCTGGCCCAGGGGTCTTCAGTGGTCTTGACTGAGGAGAATGCTTCCAAAATCCCCAGAGACTGTCTGCAGAGATGTGTAACAGCAGCTGGCAGAGAAAGGTCAAAACTTCCCAGGATAAGTATGGCAGGCATTAGGCCTAGCATGGAGGTGACTAGGATAATCCCTCCTAGGGATAAGGCTCTCAAAGTCCATTTTCCTTCTGAGTCCTACTGAGAATGACGTTCCAAAATCAGTGCCCCACAGATGGGCCCTGACTGGGAATTTGAGTTTGGGATGAGCCCTAATGTCATAAAGGGAGATGTCAATTTAAATGTCAAATGTGATCCAGCTCTCAGATGACACCTCAAAAGATGAGAGGCTCAGTGTGATAATGAATTCTACTCAGGTGGGTCTGAGATGCTGCCAGCTCAGCAGAAGATGCTTCCCCTGCCATCTGATGAGCAATGTGTCACAGGCTTCAGGCCATTCCTTCCTTTATCTCAAGGTCCAGGAAGCAACAGTGGTTTGTAGAAACTCAGCTAACCAATCAGACCACCAGAAGGACCAATAGCAGGCTCTGCCACAGCCACTGCTACCGCTCAACCCTTCAAGAAAGGGTTAGTCTCCAATTTGACACAGCCTGGGGCAGAAGCCCTTGAATAAATCTGGGCCAGCAGCTATATGCATTCCCTGCTAAAACTCTCTGAAACCGCTACAGTTTACAGTCCAGTCGTCACTGCTAGGCTCGCCCTCAGGGAACCTCACACTCCTCCAGATTCCATTGTACATCGCAGCCTGATGGCAGGCTCAGGCACTGCTGCTTTCATTAAATAGTCCTTAGAGCTTGCTGCTATTCTGCTGTTGATATGCTTCTGTGAATATTCAGGTGTCTTCTCTCTAGTACACCTTGCCTCCAGAGCCTCCCCTTCCACAAATCTGCTCTCCACCACAATGCCTTATGCCCAAGTTTGCAATGTCCAGTTTTACCTGATTATACCATAATCCTATTAAGACTGCAGTCAACTCAGATGACAACTGGCCTCCAGCTCCTTCACCCAACTTATCATCACTGAGTAACATACCAGGAATGAACATTAATACCCCAAATCCAGACTTTCAAGTTCCAGTGGCAACCTTCAGTGTAATGGAAATGACATAATTAACTTCTCACTCCAACCAGATGCCCTTCCTGAAGGCCGTGGGACCCAACATACTTTCTCACCCTGCTCTGGTGAGGCCTGGCTTGATGTCACATGATCTTGTGATGGGCCGTGGGTCCCAGGAGCTTCAGATGATATCTCAGGTGCAGATGGGTTTTCCCAGATGGGTTCTCTGCAGTTTAGGTCTCCTCCACAGCAGGACCAAATGCCATTTTCCTACCGTGGTTCCAGTGGTGGCAAAGCAGCTTCCTAGGAGAAGGCATAGTTGGCCATCCCCACAGTGTATGTCAAAATTCAGCAGATGCAGCATTTTGCAAGCCTGGAGGCCCAAGGGATCCTGGCTCTTTCACTATGCTGGGAAATGGCATGCCTTCAGTGTTATGGACCCAGACCTGTAAGGAGTAATACCTGAGTGGTATCTGTCCTCTATTACTCCATCTGAGAAGCACAGCCAGACACTGCAATAGTGCCCATGAGTGTAAGTCCTAGCCCATAAACAGCCCTGGGGTTCTAGGCCCGGGTCATTGCACTGGGGATGATGGGCAGACCAGCCCCCAGAGCAGTGCTAGTATCGCCCAACATGGGAGGTCTGGGGTCAGTGGAAATATGGGTGCCCTTCTTGGTGCATCCATGCCAGGCCTCAACTCAATGAGATCACTGACCTTTCTCAAGCAAGAGCAAAGTATTAATGAAATGCAAAGAAAAAGAAGGAAGGAAGGAAGGAAGGAAGGAAGGAAGGAAGGAAGGAAGGAAGGAAGGAAGGAAGGAAGGAAGGAAGGAAGGAAGGAAGGGAGGGAGGGAGGGAGGGAGGGAGGGAGGAAGGGAGGGAGGGAGGAAGGGAGGGAGGGAGGGAGGGAGGGAGGAGAATTTACTAAGTTCAGCCTAGGGTAGGGATAACAAAGACATCCTTCTTTTTAAAAAAATTATAACCCTTAGGACATTAGTTTTTCAGTTTAAGTGTTCCTCAGCCCTGTCTGTCTTTCTGTGCATGCAAATCTGCCTCCTTTGCCCTTCACCATCTCCTCCTTGAGTGAGTTGCCTGCCCTAATGCCCCCACCCCGTCTCGGCCTGCTTTTCCCCTGGGCACAGTCAGGCAGAGCCTAAGCGTCCCTGTGGAGTGTCCTCCTGGCGTCGGGAATGGTAAAGACTTCTGTCCTGGGGATGCTCTGTGGCTTTTTTCTCCCCTGTGACTTTTTCTTTGCCAGTATGCCCACCCTTCCCCCCAACTCTTGTTTTCTGTTCTCCTTTTAGTCAGAATTCCCAGGTGAATTTTATTAATGTGGGAGTGGAACAGATGCTAAAAGTTATCCAGGATTCGATTTTGTTTTTGTATTTTTAAATTTTGTGGTTACTTCCCTTTTTTCCTTCTCCCACGCACAAAACATCCTGTGGAACTTCCATTAAATTTGGTACAAAACCACTTGCTGGGGCTGTGACATCAGAAAAATGAAATATATTGTTTCTTATAAATTTTTTTTTTGAGGAAGAATACTTTTAAGACTCAATCCAAAATGACTTCCTGATCTCCCTGGGAAGACTAAATGTCATTTTCCTTGGAACTTGCTACTGACATCTCACACTTTCTTCTGTCCTTTTCTTGTGAGTGTGTGTGTGTGTGTGTGTGTGTGTGTGTGTTTTATATTTCTTGTAAATTGGAACTACATGAGAGTTGGGTCTGAGTCTGACTTTGGATGCTCCACAGTATTTTGCATATAGATGTTCATCGAATGTCAGGGAGATGCATTAAAATATTTTCTCTAACTACTTTAAATTATTCCCTCATATGGGGAATAGTGGAGGGAACAATTAAAACAAGGCACATAAATGATAGTCCATTTATGAAATAAGAAAAAAAAATAGTAGACTCAAGGAGGATGAAACCTGACCTATAAATAGCTTCAGAGAAACTAAGCATCATGTAACAGAGGGGTTTGCATGAACTTACAAGGTTCTGGGGGTCAAAAGCTAGAATTCTTAAAAAGGAAAGAGAAGCTTGTCAAGTTTGCTTCTCTTCTTAGCAGCATACACAGGGAATACCAGGGCTTACTCTGTGGCTTAGTCTGTTCAGGCTGCTATAACGAAATACTGTAATAACTTGAAACAGCAACCATTTATTTCTCATGGTTCCAGAGGGTGGAAGTCCCAAATCAAGGCTTCAGAAGATTTG
The DNA here is from genome assembly GCF_040802235.1 of Manis javanica. NCBI lineage: Eukaryota > Metazoa > Chordata > Mammalia > Pholidota > Manidae > Manis > Manis javanica. The sequence continues at coordinate 98,534,587 of NC_133156.1, read as the reverse complement.
GTATCTGTTGAGAGCCCCCTTTCTGGCTTATAGATGGCCATCTCCTCACTGTTGTCCTCACACAGCAGAAGGGACAAGAGAGCTCTCTAGAATTCTTTTATAAGCACACTAGTCCCACTCATGAGCTCTCCACCCTCATGACTAAATCACCTCCCAAAGGCCTCCCCTCCTAATGCCATCATAAGATTAGGTTTCAACATGTGAATTTGGGATGATACAGATATTTAGTCTGTAATGCTCTGGTTCTGTACCAGCTCAGCATCCTCACGTTGCAGTGAAGAGCTGTGCTGATGACAGCCATCACTACCAGAGGGGCTTCTGGAAGCTGTGCAGCTGGGGATATTAGCACAAGTTTTCCTCAAAATGTTCCTTAGGAAAAGTAGAAGGTTAAAATTTTATCGGATTCAGCGCCATTATACAGTGACTCTTTTGTGGCATCCCCCAATTGGTTTCTCATTCAAGGCAGCTTATTGCAGCTAGTCCCTGCTTAGCTTGAGGAGGGCACGTGGAAAGGAGAAAAATGCCTCTGTGTCTCTCCATTTCAGATTATGTTATGAGTATATGCCTACATCTTACTTTTCTTTATCCATCCTTTTTTTTTGTTATTTTCTATATTTTTATTTATGTTCAAGAATGAATCTTTTGAAGGCTCTTTTTAAAATGTTTTCTATTAAGCTTGCTTAGGTGTTATGATGTTAACACTCTGGAAATAGTTGTAGACAAATGGGTGCAATAAACATGTCCCCTTAGGACATGGTATTTCCAAGATTCTTGGCTTCTAAACACAGTAATAATGAGGAACCACCATGGCTTTGCTGCTATGTACCACATATAGGCCACAGCCAGTCTGCCAGGAATTTTTTCACTGTCCTGGGCACAACTGAGTCTACTCACAGGTGGACTCACTCTCAATAAATCCAGCCTATGACAATTTAGACTTGCCAAATGAAATAACTGGCAGAGTGATTATCTCCTAAAGAAAAGGATCTGTTGTCATGTCAATACTTGAAATAACGAACTACTTTAATAGATTTTAAGGTTTGAAAACACTTATTTACCAGGGACTCTGGATTTCCTGGAAATGTGAAACACCTATATTCCCTCCATTGTTCTAGCACAGACTTTGATAGTTTCTGAAGCCAGTTAGAAGTAGGCAGAAACATCAGATGGTCTGTGTGATGTACTATGTGACTCAAGAGTCCAGAATAAGAGACCAAAGAAGAAAATAACTGCTAGCACTGATTTGCTGTGAATAAATTTTGAACTTAAAGTCACTTTATTTTGCTCACAAGGAAACTGTAATAAATAAGCAGCTTACTCTATATTAAGTAGTTTGGGTTTCTATAAAGAAATGACATATCGCTGGGGTTGGCTAAAGAGCATATTACGTATGGAGAAATCAGATCATCAGTGAATATTGGAGCTTAAAAGGTCCTTATCATTCTCTTAATCAGTCCAAAAAGTGCAACGGGCATTTTAGTTTTATTTGCTCAGCATTTCTTCCTCTCTCCAAATAAGCCTTAGAAGATGGGTCTACTTCCAATGAAGAGTTCTAAAGGTGGATGGTGTTATTGGTTCAGCTGTTCAGGCCTTCTGAGGTAGTTTTCAGCTGAAGACTCTTGACTTAGGTCTCACTAGACATATGCAGATTTTTCATGTATAGTGGGTACTAGGGAAAAGCAGCTTAGCATGTGCATTGAAAGAATGTTCTACATTTATTGCTGTTAAGCAGATCTGGGTTGTTGGTTTTTTTTTTTTTGGTTTGTATGGATTTATTTTGCTCTGGCCATGTGTAGGGTGGAACAGGGAATGGAATCACAAGTTATGAAGTGTAATTGTGCTTTGACAGTCATACAAATTAAATGTAGCTTTGAGTTTGAATTAGTCTGCATAATGTCTAAACCACACAGTTTTTTCCTTCTGTCTATAGTCCAACCTAAGAAATACAAGATAAAACAGTCCCTGGGTTGAGATCTTGGTTTCTAACCTGTCTTATACTCTGATCTATTAGGATGTAGAATTTGCTACAGTGGCATGTTATAAAGACATGTTCTGTCTTGAAAATAAATGTTTCTGTTAAAAATAGAAATAGACGTTAGTGGTGGATAAATCTTATTAAGTTTGGAATCTGGATTGATTTCATATGAGGGTTCCAGGAGTTCTGAGGCTTAAATACAGATTACAAAAATATTTGGGGATTAAAGAGCTCATCAAGTCCAGAAAAAATACAGGGCCTCTAAGGACTTTTCCTAATAAAGAAAATATGTGTGTGTGTATATATATATATATATATATATATATATATATATATATATATATATACATGTTTCTCCCACTTTCCAGAAGTACAGCATTCCTTTAAAATCTTTCATAAGCAAAATGGCATAGAATAAAGAAGCAATTCCATTAATTTATATGGAAAAATTTTTCAGCCTTCCCAGACCCAAAAAATAACCTCTCTCAGGCTTTTCAGATACCTTAGGATGCATTTTGCTAATGGATGGACAATATAAATTAAAATAAAGCACAGATGCTCATAGACACAGTTGAAGGCTATAGTGGCTTGATGCTGAGCTGCTGAGTATAGTTCCTGAGGAAGTTGTGTGGCAAGGCCCCTCTGATGGCTCACTGCAAAACAAATGTCAAACACTCTTTCACTTTTGCCTTTTATAGTAAAAGTAAAAATCTTTTTTGGATTTCTTTCAGTTAGTGAAAACAGGTACTAATTCAGGTCTTTCGTAAAAGCAAAGTGGCATACGCAAACTTTTGAAAAATAGGGAATACCTGTGTATGTGTGTGTGTGTGTGTGTGTAGATTATATTTGTATCTATATCTATGTCTATGTCTATAAACATAAGAGGAAGAATGAATGCCCAAGGCTTTAAATTTTCAAAGGCATATCTTTTCAATGTCTGTGAAAGAAGAGAATGCAATTGTGACTCAAGCGGAACAAATGGGGGGCACTCAGTTGTCTTTCCTCCCTGCCCCCACAGTGCTGTTGTAATGGCTTTATGAAGAACTGGGTTCCCTTGCAGGTATAAAGGAGATAGCCTGGTGTGAGTTCAAGTCCCGTCTCTCACATCTTAGCTGCTAGGTGACCTATTCAAATTATCCTACCTCACAGACCTTCTGTTCCTTCAGCTTAATGGGCAATATTGTGAGGACAGATTTCCTATTATAAAACAAACTTTAAAAACCATCCTCAATTTAAAAAATAGTATTTAAAAAAAACTTGAAAAGTAGAAATTTACCTTCATATTGACTATATAAAAGGTTTTCCTATTCCTGAAGAGTCCTGTCTCATTTGCACTTCCAGGAGGAACCCTGCTTCAGTCTCCTTCTATCCATCCCTGGTTCCATGGTTACTTATGGCCCTGACACAGACAGGCACCAGTCCTTCAAGGAGGCAATTGTAGATTTGTGGTGAAAAGAACTGGGCTTGAGATCTGACTTCCCCATTATCTCTGGTCTAGGGAAAATCATTACATTTCCCTGAGTTATGGTTTCTCATCTATAAGCTGGTGTATGGGCCAAATGTTGGCATTGCCCTACCCCCTGCCAAAAACTCGTAAGTTGAAATCCTAAACTTGAAATCCTAAACCCAATGTGGCCACTTGGAGGTGAGGATTTGGGAAGGTAATTAAATTTAGATGAGTCCATGAGGGTGGAGACCTCCTGAATGGGAGTAGTGTCCTTAGAGGAAGCGACCAGAATCTCTCCCTCTCTCTGCCATGTAAGGACCCAATGAGAAGGTGACTCTCTGCAACCCAGCAAAAAGGCTCTCACAGTGAACCACATTAACTGACACCTTGCTCCTGGGCTTCTCAGTCTCCAGAGCTATGAGAAATAAATATCTATTGTTTAAGGCACTCAGTCTGTGGTATTTTGTTAGAGCAACCCAAGCTGACTAAGACATATGGGAATAAAAATACCAACCTATTTTATAGAGTTGTTAGGTCACAAATAAGACATTGTATATAAAATCTCTGCAAATTTTCAATCGTTAAGCAAATTACAAATACTATTTAGGGTCTAGAGAGAAAGTGAACCAGGCACAGATATTGCCTCAAAAAGTTCATAGTTTCCTAAGTGAGGTAACACTTAACTATAACCAATCATGACACAAAAAAGAAAAGATTGTATTCATTCATTCTTCATTCATTTATTTATTTAACAAATATGTATTGAGCATCTACTATGTGCTGAGTAGTATTCTAGATTTGAGTCAGCAATAAACAGAAGTTCCCTGTTCTTATAGAGCTTCTATATGATTTTTGGAAGCAGTCAATAAACAAATGCACAAATATTAAATAATATGCCTCATGAAAGGAAATGCTTTGAAGAAAAGTAAAGGCAATCGACAAAGAGTGATGAGGGGAACATTGCTATATTGTACAGTGTGATGAGGAAAGACCTAGTCAGGTCTGTCTCATAAAGGACATTTGAACAGATACTTCCATGAAGTGAGCAAATGAGCTGAGCAGGATTTGGGAAGAACAATGCTCCAGGCAAACAGAACAGCAAGTGCAAAAGCCCTGAGGCAGAAGTTTTAATCATTAAAAAGGGTTCTTCTCAAAGGCTCTGAGAATTCAGATCTGATGCGATTATTTCTAGCTAAAAGGTGATAATGATACTAAACCCTCAAGGCCAGTCCAGTCCAGGGAGGACAGAAGCTCTACTAGAGAATGAGCTTACATAGTATTTCATATTTTCCACTTGTCTTTTGCTTAGATTATATCTCTCAAATTTCTATCCATACATACATATTTGTAATTAATTCACCCTCAAAAGAAGTCACAGACTATCATTTCAGTTACTTTAAGCATAACAGATAGACATTGGTATTAGTCATCCCTTTCCTATTTCTGAGTATTATCCTCAGACACAGAATAAATTATAGTTAAGAACCTGAACTTTGGACTCAAGCAGATAGACTTTGAAATCCAAGTTTGACTGTGTTTTATGTTTCTGACCTTGAGAGTATTAGTTAGGTTTTCAGAACCATAGTTTCTTTATTTGTAAAAAAGAAGTATCTGATGAGTTTGTTGTGAGAATTTACACACATATACAAACATACACACAAACGTACACATATACACACAGTTTAACACAATGTCTGACATAAAGTAAATAATCTACAAATGATCATTTAAAAAAAAAGTAAACAGTGGGAGTCTCCCTCTTTTTACCTCTTGCCCCTCATGGATGTGGTATTGAAAATTATTGATGCTATTCTTTTCTATCCTCTCTTTATTGAAATATTCACATTCAACTAAAAAGCAAGAAACTTATAATCAAAAAGTCGTTCTATACAAAATGTGTCCAAAGTGAATGAAAGTAAAGTAAGAATGGAAATATTTATGTCCTTACTGTATAACAAAGGCTTTCAAAGCATTAATCTATTCATTCTTGATAATAAACCCTGTAGTCTGAAAATTATTCATCTTCCCCATTACATAGATAAAAAATGTAACTCAGGTTGAGTGATTTTGGCTAAAACCATACAGCTTGTAGTGTCAAGGCCAGAACTCATATACAGGTCTTCCCAACCTAAGTATCCATCAGTAGATGAATGGATAAAGAAGATGTGGTTCATATGCACAATTGAATATTATTTCAGCCATAAGAAGAAAACAAATCCTACCATTTGCAACAACATGGTTGGAGCTGGAGGATATTGTACTCAGTGAAATAACCCAGGCCAAGAAAGACAAGTCCCAAATGATTTCTCTCATTTGTGGAGTATAACAACAAAGCAAAATTGAAGGAACAAAACAGCAGCAGACTCACAAACTCCTAGAAGGGACTAGTGGTTACCAAAGGGAAGGGGTTGGGAGATGGTGGGTGGGGAGGGAGGGAGAAGGGGACTAAGAGGCACTATAATTAGCACACACAATATAGGTAGGTCACAGGGAAGGCAGTACAGCACAGAGAAGACAAGGAGTGACTCTATAGCATCTTCCCGTGCTGGCGGACAGTGACTGCAGTGGGGTGTGTCGGGGGAATTTGATGATCTGGGTGAATGTTGAAACCACAATGTTGCTCATGTGAAACCTTCATAAGATTGTCTATCAATGATACATTAATAAAAAAGAAAAGAAAAGAAATATACAGAGCTTCCTTTTGCATGGATTCCAGAGGGTCTAAAATTTAAACAACTTGAATAGAGATCAAGGTCTCTGCATTGTATAAGCTCATTTGATTGCTTGTCTGAAGCTCTGCTGGGACAGGGATCATGTCTTACTCACCTTTGCCTCCCAAGACCTAGCACAGAGACTGGCACATGGCACACGCCCAGGGCTGAACACAGGCCCACAGGCACTGTGATGATTGGTGACACAGTTAAGCTCTCCTTTTGCTACAGTAAAAAGACCAGACATTTGCTGCACGAGAGAATACATCACATGGTACTTTTTCATATTTTAATTTTGAATCCAAGCCACTGACTTGGACAATGAGACAAAAAAGTCCTTCAGCCTCTCTGTCTCTCATAGGTTTTCCTCTCTATGGTTTCTTTTCAGAAAGAGCTTCTTTGGTAGAACTGCGAGCCTATGGCAGACTTACAGACCTTATTTGCCTCAATAGGGCAACAGTTTTTAGATGAAGACATTAAATTGCCTTCCACTTTGAGACTCTGGAACATCAGTGTTGGCTAAACCTTCCCCACGGAGAAGGGCGGCACCGACCAGGAGAGGGCTGAGGGGGCTTTGGGTCCACAGAGGAAGGGGCTGCACTGGGCTGAACTCTCCGCAGTGCCCTGTAACCATGGCTGAATGTACTGACTGGTTACCATCTTGGCCACTTTCCACATCTTCCTCAATTTAATCCTCGATGGAGGATTCCCATTATTATTCCCGTTTTCCAGGTGAGGAAACTGCAGCAGAGAGGTGAAGTGACTTGTCCCAGAGACTAAGTAGTAGATCCGGCACGAAACCAAGCCTGTGGCCTTGACAGCCTGTGCTCAGGACACAGCTGCGCGACTGTGGGTGAGAGAATCACTCTCAGCACCTCCATTTCCTCATCAGTAAAATGAAGGGAGGACCAGGCTCTTCCTTAGAGTGTTAGGAAAAGTCATTTAGGCAATACACGAAAAGCATCTGACACTTAGTAGGCGCTTAGGTTTTGTCAGTTCTCTCCCTTCCCTCAAATAACCTGAGATTAAAGAGTATCACAGCTTGAGCAATCCTTTAGAAATATAAAGCTAAAATTAATCCAAACCATGAGAGAGCCAATGACAATAAAGCTGATTTGTTCAGACTTATTATTTTGTTTCAATAAAAAACCTGTTTCCAGTCTCCTCAGCAGACCCACAGAGCCAACCCAAACTGAAAACACACGCAGCAAATGCAAACTCATTGTTGAGACATGACAGATACTTCAAGAACCAGGAAATTCCTTCATAAAATGCCTTGCTTCTTAGCCAAAGCAGACAAGATTAAACAACACAGTGGCGTGGCTGCGGCCCTCAGGGCACACAGTGGGTCTTCATGCTCCTGGAGTGAGTGGAAACCCAGGGCCTCGCAAGCCAGCTGGCACTGATGCTCCAGGGACAGATATGCGTGGCCTTGCCTTCCAAGTTGAGAGCAATTGTTGGCAGTACACCGTGATCATGTCAAGTGAAGGGAATTTTTTTTAAAGGCCCATCATTGTTTTTCTTTCTTTAAATGGTAGCCACTGAAAAGTTATGCAAACACTTCAGCTGTGGAATATTTAATCTGACATTTGGCATGGCTCCTGTGTTGATCCAAGACACGAAGCCGGCACTATACACCTCACAGTTGTTTCACTGCCTACTCAGAAAGGGTAAAATGGTAAACCAGATACAACCAACTAATTTTCCTGCTTCAGAGTTTTAACTTACCTGGATCCTTACCTAGGCCCTTACCTGGACCCATCCTTGATTCCCAAGTTGTAGGAGACGTTTGTGGAACACAAAGCCATAAGATGAATAGCTCATTTAGGTGGGCGGATATAATTGCTTTTTTTTCCTTTGGCCCCACTGAAAGCTTTGGGAGTCCCTGTGGTTTTGGGTTTCTGAAGGGTTTGGCAGTTCTTCTCTTAGGGTCTGGTCTTTCAGGGTTCCACATGCTCTCCTCGACACACTGCCAGAACTGTCCTCTCCTCTTCCATGTCACTGGGTTTTAGCAAGAGGAGAAGGCACGTCCTGCTGGAGCCGTCCGCCGCTCACCCTGCCTGCTTCTCCTCCAGCAGCAGCTGTCTGATCACTCTGCTGCTGCTGTAACCATCTCATCGATGGATTTGTGTTCCTACCAGGGAAATCTCCTAGAGGTCTTCTTTGAATATCAGTCACATGGTTTCTGGCTCCCAACAGGTAAGGACCACATTGCCACTCCTCAGAAGAAAACACATGGATCCTAAAAAGCCGAGTAAGCGGGCAGCTCACATTTCTTACCATGTGGAGAGAAAGATGCAGTACTGGCCAGCATTCCAAAGGGAAGGAGACTCTTCTGAACGTTCCTCTGCTGAAGTGCTATAACAGTTGCTTAATGTAAACAAACGTGATTCCTAAAGCCCCATCCTTCCCGTAGGTGGGACACTAAAACTAAAACACACTAGAAATCAGTGTAAAAATGCAGCTTGTTTCTTCATTCTCCACCATTTCATTGTTCTTTTGTTATAACAACACTGATTTCAACAGTCATTACTGTTACTTGGCTTCAGGTGATGGCATAATCCTGCTTCCGAGAAATACTGAAACAATGCTCATCCTTCAAAAAGTGATAGGTGGAGGAGAGCAGAGAATCAGATGGAAATGTTAAAACAAACGCTGAGACTGCTAAAGTAAACTGGAAACTGACAAATCTGGACAGTTCCTTAGTTCTGACTAGAGTTTCTGGATCCCATTTCAAATAAAAAATATCTTTGTTTCTAATGGAAAATTCAAAGAACGTAAACCTGAGTGTTAAAAGCCATGTCCTAGATTTGTTCTTTTATGGTTTTAGAGCTTGAGGGATTCAGTTAGGTGAGAAAGAAACTTCTCAACCTCAAATAACTTTAACCAACAGATGAAAATGTGCTTGAGGTCAGGGAAATGCTCTAAGAATAGGTCTTTCTAGCAGGTGTCAAACAGAGTTATATGTTCTGATTATCAGTTTGTATTAAAAATGCATATGAATACTATTAATGATGGTTTTCAAAGATAGTGATATAACAGGTAATTTTTCCTCTATAATTTTCTCTCTGTCTTTTATAGTTTGAAAATTGAATATTGATTTCCTTTATAAAGGGAAAAATGTTGATTAAAAATGTATTCTTTCTGAAAAGATCTAGTACTGTACCTTTGCTGGGAGCGTGCTAGAAGTTGTGGAATGAGGTTATTGTGAGTGTTTTCACTGTAATGAGATGTTCCAGGTTAGGAAGCCTCTGTGGGGAGTTTCCAGCAACCCTTCTACAGAGGGGTAAAGTTCTCAAGTATCTTTTCCCACCATTTCCAAGCCTTATCCATGTAAGAAAGAACTGATACTGTGTCCTTCTAAGGGGTCAGTTATAACTAACATTAGAGATAAACTAAATTCCATAAGCCAAGAATATTTAAAAGAACTTTGCTTCCCAAAGTTTTCTCAAAGTATTTTTCAGTTGTGAAGTGTTTTCAAGGAAGATGGCAAAGCATTTCTCAGTAAATAATTGGCAAGGAGTGTAGGGTGTTGCAAGTTCCCTTAGATTTCTTAAAGTGTAACCTACTGTGGATATTGTATAACTCTTTAGGGCTTAAGATGGCAGTGTAGTGACACTTGCTGACCCTAACTGACTGGGGGCAGTTTCTGGAGTGCTCTGTTGGGAATGGGTGGGAACAGTCGCTCAGTGGTGATGTTAGACATGATGAGTGCTATCTACTATGTGTCTAGAGCAGCAATATTGGCGGTACAATTGCTTTGAAATTGTCAGGTCTATTTTAGTATTTGAGTCTATTCTAAATGAGTTTCTGCTGATTCATGTGAGGATCAAAGTTTCTTTCCCACAATATTTATTTGAACAATATCTAAGCATAGCACACCTTAAGAATTTCTATTTTCCCACCTACTTGCCTGCTTTTGTTCATGTCCAGGAGCTTTAGGGTCACTCGTAAAGGTGTGTGAAGTCTCCATACTCTGTGCTGGAGGCTGTGATGGCTAGTTTAAGTTTCCCACCCTCGTACCCCCACCTCAGCAGACCCCTCATTTCCTGTGCCATTGGATTCTAAAATCACCTGTGGCTATTTGTATTTCTTAGAATCTGAAAACAGGAAGGGAATTTGGGGACCTGGAATGTAACCCTCTTATTTTACAGATTGAGAAGCAGATGCCTGGAGAGGTCAAGTGACTTACCCAAGGTCACAAAACTAGGTAAAGACCAGGGCAGGATGAGGCCTGTATTAACCAACTCTTAATAATCTTCACTTAACTACACCATAGTCTCTTTCAACAGGCCATATTCACAGACTTTTGTAACAGACCTAATGATTCAAATAGATGATGCCATTTCAGGACAAACTGTGGGGTAGTCCCACTGCTTCTGTGTTTTGTTTTAATTTATTTTATTTTTTATGATGTTGAGTTCAAGAAGTTCTATTCAGTTAAGTTCTTCCTGTATGCACCTTCCTTTAGAAAGTCAGCATTAAGAGCCCACAATTCACATTTGATCTGAAAAGAAAGTGGAAGGGGTAGAAACAAAATGTTTCTAGATCACAAGAATTCTACTTTTAATAAATGATCTTTATATTTGCATTTCTCCCAGCCCCATACCACTCTACCATGCAAAGGAAGTTTTGATATAAGATGACTGTATGAAAACAGAGTTAAAGTACCTCTCATAATCTTTTGCCATCAAATTTCAAAAGCTTCTTAGTTATATATAGGTTAGAGTGTATTCAATATATGCAGAGGAAACCTTAGAGAGGTGAGAGAGATGAACAAAATTTGAATTCCTATGGAAAAAAATACTCCTTGCCATATTGCTGCAACAGAAATTTTGTTGGCAAAGTAAATTGCAATATTACTCCCAGCAGAATTCTGCATATGTAAAAAAAGAGCATAATTGCCTCATTCAAAATCAAAAGATGAGAAGAAAAAAAGTGAGCAAATAGAGAAGTGTGTTACCATAACCACAGTTAAGCTGCATGTGTAAGCTTAACTTAAAAAAACTATATTTATTAAACAGATAAAGTAGTGAATTGTCCCAAGATATTATACCATATAAGGTTTAGATCCATACAGGATTCATTCAAAGGAAAAGAAAAAAGAGAAAAAGATCCAGAATTTCTAATATTGAAAATACAAGGATTTAGAAGAAGATAGAAGTGGAAGCAATTTTAACAGTCCTTCCCTACTAACCATTAAAACCAGTTAAAAGACTATAGGGGATAAATATATAATAATAATATTCTCATTTGCAGCTATTTCTGCTGCTACATATAACTGCTTACAACTGTAAGAGTATGGTAATATGTGAAGGAGAGAAGCTGGTGGAGAAAATAATGTATGTATGCCCCCTCATCCAACAGAAAGAATATCGTAGTGGGAATTTTTTGATGCTGAATTTGTATACTGACTAGTAACCAGTGGAACTAAAACTTAGTGAAGTAGTTTCAAAAACAGAGAGAAAGATTACGATAGTAAAATTCTTTAATTATAATGGCTCATAATCCCTACCTATTCCCTCAACCAAAGGCTGTTGAATGACTTAAATGGCTAAACAGGTTACATTAGCTTGTCAAGCCAGGCATTCAGCCTACATTCATAGCAGAGACAGAAAAGTCACCCAAGCAAATGAGAAGAAATGCATAAAGAATCCACCTACACTATTTGCTGTTTGTTGGCAGTTACATATTGACTGTTATAGATGCTTTATCTCATTTTTAACTCAAAGGGGAAAATGAGACTTGTGAAAAAAAATCTGTAATGAAAAAATAGGGAAATAAACCCTACATTCCAAGAAAAAAAAGCAGTTTTTGAAAACATTTATTCTGAGAAACTGAAACAAGTAGATAATAAATGTTTTCATTTTAAATGATCAAAATAAAAAGAGAAAAGCATGAACTCTAAAGGGAAAATAAAAATGGAAGATGAAATAATAAACTGAAATTAAAAGTACCAGTTTGACTATGAAACCATGAAAGTTACATTTTCCAGAATAGAACACATAATAGGCCAAAAAAGAACCTCAGTAAATTCAAAAAAATTGAAATTCTACCAACCAACTTCTCATATCACAAAGGTATAAAACTAGAAATAAATTGTACAAGAAAACAAAAAGGCTTACAAACACTTGGAGCCTTAACAACATGCTCCTAAATAATCAATGGATCAATGACCAAAATAAAACAGAGATCAAGCAATATATGGAGACAAATGAAAACAACAGCACAACACCCCAGCTTCTGTGGAATGCAGCAAAGGTAGTTCTAAGAGGAAAGTATATAGCAATCCAGGCATATTTAAAGAAGGAAGAACATTCCCAAATGAATAGTCTAAATTCACAATTATTGAAACAGGAAAAAGAAGAATAAATGAGGGCCAAAGTCAGGAGAAGGAAGGACATAATAAAAATCATAGAAGAAATGAAAAAAATTGAAAAGAATAAAACAATAGAAAAAAATAATGAAACCACAAGCTGGTTCTTTGAGAAAATAAACAAAATAGATAAACCCCCAGCCAGATTTATTAAGAAAAAAAGACAATCTACACACATAAACAGAATCAGAAATGACAAATGAAAAATCACTACAGACACCAGAAATACAAAGAATTATTAGAGAATACTATGAAAATCTCTATGCTAACAAACTAGATAACCTAGAAGAAATGGACAACTTTCTAGAAAAATACAACTTTCCAAGACTGAATCAGGAAGAAACAGAAAATCTAAACAGACCAATTACTAGCAATGAAATTGAATCATAATAAAAAAACTACCCAAGAACAAAATCCTTGGACCAGATGGACTCACTGCTGAATTTTATAAGACATTTAGAGAAGACATAATACCCATTCTCCTTAAAGTTTTCCAAAAATAAAAGAGGAGAGAATACTTCCAAACCCATTCTATGAAGTCAGTATCACTCAAATACCAAAACCAGGCAGACACCACAAAAAAAAGAAAACTGTAGAGCAATATCCCTAATAAACATAGATGCAAAAATACTCAACAAAATATTAACAAACCGAATTACAATTAACAAACAAAAATACATTAAGAGGATCGTACACCATGATCAAGTGGGATTCATCCCAGGGATGCAAGAATGGTACAACATTTGAAAATCCATCAACATCATCCACCCCATCAACAAAAAGGACAAAAACCACATGATCATCTCCATACATGCTGCAAAAGCATTCGAAAAAATTCAACATGCATTCATGATAAAAACTCTCAACAAAATGGGTATAGAGGGCAAGTACCTCAACATAACAAAGGCCATATACGACAAACCCACAGCCAACATTATACTTAACAGCGAGAAGCTGAAAGCTTTTCTCCTAACATCAGGAACAAGATAAAGATGCCCACTCTCCCGCTTTTATTCAACATAATTCTGGAGGTCCTAGCCACGGCAATCAGACAACACAAAGATATAAAAGGCACCCAGATTGGTAAGGAAGAAGCCAAACTGTTACTGTTTGCAGATGACAGACATTGTACATAAAAAAACCCTAAAGAATCCACTCCAAAACTACTAGATTTAATATCTGAATTCAGCAAAGTTCTAGGATACAAAATTAATACACAGAAATCTGTGGCATTCCTACACACTAACAATGAAGTAGCAGAAAGAGAAATCAGGAAAACAATTCCATTCACAATTGCTTCAAAATGAATAAAATACCTAGGAATAAGCCTAACAAAGGAAGTGAAGACCTATACCCTGAAAACTACAAGACACTCTTAAGAGAAATTAAAGAGGACACTAACAAATGGAAATTCATGCCATGCTCTGGGGTAGGAAGAATTAATATTGTCAAAATGGCCATCCTGCCAAAACAGTCTACAGATTCAATGCAATCCCTACCAAAATGCCTGCAGCATTCTTCAACAAACTGGAACAAATAGTTCTAAAATTCATATGGAACCACAAAAGACCCTGAAGAGCCAAAGCAATTCTGAGAAGAAAGAATAAAACAGGGGAAATCTTGCTTCCCAACTTCAAGCTCTACTACAAAGCCACAGTAATGAAGACAATTTGGTACTGGCACAAGAACAGACCCATAGACCAGTGGAACAGAATAGAGAGTCCAGATATTAACCCAAACATATATGGTCAATTAATATATGATAAAGGAGCCATGAATACACAATGGGGCAATGACAGCCTCTTCAACAGCTGGTGTTGGCAAAACTGGACAGCTACATGTAAGAGAATGAAACTGGATTACTGTCTAACCCCATACACAAAAGTAAACTCAAAAGGGATCAAAGACTTGAATGTAAGTCATGAAACCATAAAACTCTTAGAAGAAAACATAGGCAAAAGTCTCTGTAATATAAACATGAGTAACTTTTTCATGAACTTATCTCCCTGGGCAAGGGAAACAAAAGCAAAAATGAACAAGTCAGACTATATCAAACTAAAAAGCTTCTGTACAGCAAAGGGCACCATCACTAGAACAAAGAGGCATCCTACAGTATGGGAGAATATATTCATAACTGACATATCTGATAAGGGGTTAATATCCAAAATATACAAAGAGCTCATGCACCGCAACAAACAAAAAGCAAATAATCCAATTAAAAAAGGGGCAGAGGAGCTGAACAGACACTTCTCCAAAGAAGAAATTCAGATGGACAGCAGGCACATGAAAAGATGCTCCACATCACTTATCATAAGGGAAATGCAAATTAAAACCACAATGAGTTATCACCTCACACTAGTTAAGATGACCACCATCCAAAAGACAAACAACAAAAAATGCTGGTGCGGATGTGGAGAAAGGGGAACCCACCTATACTGCTGATGGGAATGTAAAATAGTTTAACCATTGTGGAAAGCAGTATGGAGGTTCCTCAAAATACTAAAAATAGTAATACCATTTGACCCAGGAATTCCACTCCTAGGAATTGACCCTAAGAATGCAGCAGCCCAGTTTGAAAAACACATATGCACCCCTATGTTTATCACAGTACTGTTTACAATAGCCAAGAAATGGAAGCAACTTAAGTTTCCATCAGTAGATGAATGGATAAAGAAGATTTGGTACATATACACAATGGAATATTATTCAGCCATAAGAAGAAACAGACTATACCATTTGCAACAACATGGCTGGAGCTAGAGAGTATTAGGCTCAGTGAAATAAGCCAGGTGGAGAAAGACATGTATCAAATGATTTCACTCATCTGTGGAGTATAAGAACAAAGAAAAAACTGAAGGAACAAAACAGTAGCAGGCTCACAGAACCCAAGAATGGACTAACAGTTACCAAAGGGAAAGGGACTAGGGAGGATGGGAGGGAAGGGAGGGATAAGGGGAGAAAGGGGCATTATAATTAGCACTCATAATGTAAGGTTGGGGGGCATGGAGAAGGCGGTATAACAGAGAAGACAAGTACTGGTTCTATAGCATCTTAAGCATCTTACTATGCTGATAGACAGTGACTGTAATGGGGTATGTGGGTCGACTTGGTTATGGGAATCTAGTAACTACAATATTGCTCATGTAATTGTATATTAATAATACTAAAATTTAAAAAAATTAGTAATAAACTAAACAAACTTATTAAAAAGATGACAGAAATTACTCCAAGTATGTCATTCTTCACAATAAAATATACATGTATTAAAATCATTTTTTAAAAGGCATAGTTTGTAAAATATGATTAAAACATTCACATTCCAGATCTTGGTTTCAAAACACAATTTTCTCATAAAAGTAGCCAGTGCTACTTGAAAAAGTGGCTGATTTCAGAGTTATGGTAGGATGCATATCTATAAGTTCATAATGATAAATAAATAATTGAATGAATAAATAAGGATGAAGAAAGGATTACTCTTCCTCACAGAAGCATTCAAATTAATAAATGTTGAAGGAGTGAGGAAAATATAAAATCACCATAGAACACCATGCTGATTGCTTCAAGCAAGATCCACAAATGATTGCTAACAGTAGTATGGAAAACTTGAAGAGAAATGGGATATTATGTAATCTAGAAGTATCACCTGACCCTCTACCCCCAAATACAGTGAAGAAACCCAGCAGATAACATCTTAACCAAATGATAACAGTTAACATCATCAGTAATAAGACATACTGATATCATGTAAACCCTTTTATTATATACTGTGAAGGGCGGATCTCTCTGTTCTTCCCAAAAAGCATAACCTGAGAAAAACATGAAACCCAAATCCAGGGACACTCTACAGGGTACCTGAGCAGTACTCTACCATAGCGCCAAGCTCGTGGAAGACGAGGAGAGTCCCAGGAGCTATCACAGACTGAAAGAAACCTGGCGACTAAGTGCCATGCTGAGAATCCTGAACTGGATCCTGGAACAGGATCAGTGAAAAAACAGGTGCCATCTGAATGAAGTCCCTAGCTTAGTTCACAGTATTGTGTGCTGTTAATTTCTTGGTTTTTGTAATGTTACAATGGTCATGTAAGATGTTAACAGTAGGGGATGAGGGAGAAAGAGTATTTGGGAACTCTTTACTATTTTTGCAACTATCATTCTACAGTTATCTTAAAATAAAAAGATTTTGTAACAAGTCAGACTTCGCTAAGTTGTAGAGATCTCAGTAGTCTTTCAAGTTCCCTACTACAATTGGTTAATCATCTTTTGTATTTTTCAGTCAATTTTATAGAAAATTTGATCAAAATTGACTAGAAAATAAGTAGATAATCTCAAAGAGTTTGAAATTACAACAGTAATAGTTTCCTCACAAAAAAACACCCACTTGCACAGATTTTTAGGCAACTTTTGCCAACACTTTAAGAAGCAGATAATACATATATTACAAAAGGGTGTTATGACAATTAAAAAAACAGAGTATATTTTTAAAAAATATCCACTTCATTTTTAACCTTGATATCACAATCAGATGACAAAAATTTAAGAGAAAACATTATTAAGGTAGATGAAAAATACTAAAAACATCAGTCCATTGAATCCAGTGTGTGCATGTGAGTATGTGAACCTGTGTTTATGTGCACATGTATCATGCCTAACTGGCATTCCCACCTGGGATAAAACTGGAACTCTATTAGTATCACTTACTAAATTCTAAGACACTAAGTTAAAAAAAAAGGAAGAAAAGCTATTGAAAGAAACATAGGCAACAAGTAAATCTGATGGATTATCCGACTTCATTGATAATTAGAGGAAAACAAACTTAAAATGTCATATTGTTTTGTCAATTAAATTTGGAAAAATAGGAAAGACTGAACCAAGCACTTCTGTTGAGCCCTTGGGATGAAGGTGTAGCTTATTACAATGTTCTCAAGGGAGACTTTGCAAAATAGATTACAATTTTAAATATCTATAGTCTTTATCTCAGGAAATCCACTTCTAAGGGTATGTTTTTTGTGTTTTTTTTGAGAGGGCATCTCTCATATTTATTGATCATATGGTTGTTAACAACAATAAAATTCTGTATAGGGGACTCAATGCACAATCATTAAACAACCCCAAGCCTAATTCTCAACAGTCTCCAATCTTCTGAAGCATAACGAACAAGATTTTACATGGTGAACAAGTTCTTACATAGTGAATAAGTTCTTACATGGTGAACAGTGCAAGGGCAGTCATCACAGAAACTTTCGGTTTTGATCATGCATCATGAACTATAAACAATCAGGTCAATTATGATTATTCGTTTGATTTTTATACTTGATTTATATGTGAATCCCACATTTATCCCTTATTATTATTTTTATTTTTAATAAAATGCTGAAGTGGTAGGTAGATGCAAGATAAAGGTAGAAAACATAGTTTAGTGCTGTAAGAGGGCAAATGTAGATGATCAGGTGTGTGCCTGTAGACTATGTGTTAATCCAAGCTAGACAAGGGCAATAAAACATCCACGGATGCAGAAGATTTCTCTCAAAACGGGGGGTGGGGAGGGTGAGGTTCTAAGCCTCACCTCTGTTGATCCCCAATTTCTCACCTGATGGCCCCCCTGCGACTGTGCCTGTCTTAGGTTGTTCCTCCCTTGAGGAATCTTACCCGTCTCTGGCTAACCAGTCATCTTCCGGGGCCATACAGGGAAATGTAAAGTTGGTAAGTGAGAGAGAAGCAATATTGTTTGAAAAGGTTAGCTTTTTACTTTTTTGCAGATTTATGCCCTGTGGCTTCTATGCCCAGCATTTGTCTTTAAGGGTATGTTTTAAGTAAATAATTGGACAGGGTACTTCTGCAAGGATGTTTTGTTTTTGAAATTGAATTTCTAACTGCAGGAATACTGGTTTTTATGTTCTGTCACTTCCTGCTCTGGATGTGATACCTGAGTTAGGATAGCAAATTGGACTTCAGGTGAGGACCTGACACAGTTCCATGGGTCAGGAGATGACTCACAATGACTGTGTTCCTGTTTTTGTGCATTTGGGCTAACACCTGTTATTTATTCCCAAAATATTCTGTTGACTATTATCAACAGAAGGGAAAGACTTAAGAATAGCCTAAATCAGTGGTTCTCAAACTTGCATGTGCATCAGAACCACTTAGAGGGCCTGTTAAAGTGGTTTCTTGATACCCATTCCCAGAGTTTCTTATTTAGTAGACCTGTGAATTTGCATTTCTGACAAATTCCTAGATTTTGCTGATACTGATAGCCCAAGAATCACATTTTTAAAACACTGTTCTAGGGAATCCTGTTGATTCTTTTTTATTCATGGAGTAATTGGCCAGAGAGAAAATAGAGACTCTAGAGCATAAGCCATCCTTATCCTCTTCTCCTCATCCAATATCCTGCCTTTTTTACTTTCAGAAGGACATACAGAGCATCAATTCAACATGCATGTTCCAACATCTCACTGTAGCACCCTCCTCTTCCTATATAGAAACAAAGAGTAAGACATAAAACAAACAAGTTGGGCATGAGGCAAGTTCTTCCTACAGCTCATCCCAGAGGATCTAGTTACCAAAGTACTGAAATCTTTCTCAAAAATGAAAGAGCACACTTTATGTACTACGGTGACACTAAAGCCATGCTTCTAAGCAAGACTCAGCATTATATTAGCATCTTCAAAATCTTGGGCTATGCTTTTCCAGCATCTCTACTCATGGGCTTATTTCTTATCAAAAAGAAAAGAGAAATAGTGATAAAAGATAAAAATAAAAATGCAATTTGTTTGTTTTACTTCTAACATAACCATTTTGAGAAAAGATGTAGAAAAAGAAGCATTTGACACTTCAGTCAAAGTGTGGCCAGGTCATGATCTGACGCCTCCATTAGCAGCGAAAAGTGGGAATCAGGTCTGCCCACTGGATCCTTTGCCAGAGGACACATCAGCGTTTTGAGATGATTATTGCACTTCCTGGTCTAACTTCACATTTCATTAAATTACAAAATGTAATTCAATATGACTGAGGTAATGAGGCTTAAAGTGTTGGCTTGGTACATATTAGAAGACCAAATCACTAGCAACCACAATTCAGCTACTTGGTGTTGAACCCGTCACCCTAGCCAGAGCCTGCCTGCCTTTGAAACTTATTTGTTTTCCTTTAAATTCTGAGACAGTAATTGTCTTTAGGCGCATCATAAGTCTATAACTCTACATCGGGCAGAACAATTTATAATCAGAAAAACAGTCAATTCAATTATTCTTCCATACTCAGCCTTTTTTCCCTTTTATTTTTATTAAATAGCTTTGTAATTAACATAGTCTCAGGAACCCTATTACCAGGGTTCAAATTCTGGCCTTGCAATTTATAGCTCTGTGACCTTAGGCAAGTCAATTACCTTTTGGGTGAACCTTATTTTCCCCAACAAATTGGATTAAATAAATTAATATATGTAAAGTACTTAGAACAATACCTGGAATGTGGTATGTGCTTAATAAATGTTAGCTCTTATTAAATATTAATTCCTTGGAAGTTTTGGTAGCAGTCTTTGGTACAGTCCTGCTTGAGGGCCTGGTCCCCTTAATTACTACAACTTCATCTCCTAAATAAGTGGAAACTTGCAGCCCTTAAACATTAGCTAGCTGATGCAAGTTGATTATAATAGAGGAGCTTAAATTCAGCTTCCAAATTATTTTTGAGTGTAAAAATGGAAAATCTCTTAGCATTATTTTGGAATAATTCGTGGGTGACTTATGTATCAACATCTAAGCCTCTGGATAACTGACCTGAATGGTGCCTGTGTGGTTGTGAAATTGCTGCTCCTTCCTGGACTGGACACAATAGGGCCTTATTTCCTTGGGGCCCTTGTAGACTGAGAAAAGAATTCCACCCACCTCTCCTTCTAGATCAGCAACCCCTTGCATGGCCTGAGAGGTAAGAGGCTCTGTAGGTGAAGACTTGGCCACGTAAGGAAAAAAAAAACAATAAAACAAAACTCTGGGAACCAAAAACCAGTGTTTCATTAAACTGATATGTTATTATAGATTTATTCAGATAAATATTAAATATTTATTTGCCAGTCACTATATTAGATTTTAAGTTCAATGATGATAGATATTTTTTCAACGATGAGAGGAAGTCTGTAACTGAAATGTATTATATATTTATTTGTTTTCTGGTCTTAATGAGGCATAATTGATATATAACATTATAAGTTTAAGTTCTGTTGATACACTTACACATTGCAAAATCATTTCCACCATAAAGTTAGCTAACACCTCCATCAAATCACATAATTAACATTTCTTTTTTGTACTGAGAACATTTAAGATGTATTGTCTTAATAGTTTTCAAGTATTTAATATAGTGTTATTAACTATAATCACTGCTAATATATTAGATCTCCAGAACTTATTCTAAAAATAACTTTTAAGAAAAGGGGATAAGAGCTTTCCATGATTATTTCCCATTCTTTATTTTCATATGAAAATCTTTTCTTTCAGTAAATTCATGGCTAACTAATACAAAGTTTTATATATATTTAAAACTTCTGTTATTATAAAATACCTTGATTTCTTTTGCTAAGGAAAAAACAGTATCTCATCTGCATTTCAATTTGCATTCTTTGATTACTAGTGAGAGTGAATATTTTATTGTCTGCTTATAATTCTTTTGTGAATTTCTTATGTTTTCCCCGCTTTATTTATATTGACACCTTTTTTTAAGTGGGGAAAAAAGCTCCATTATATATTATGTGTCATGAATATGTCCTTTTTATTTTGTTTTGTTTTTTTCATCTTGTTGATGCTAACTTCTTATATAAAAATATTTATATTTTTATGCTAACCAATCTATTATTTTTCTTTTTATGGCATGTGGACATATATTTTCATTTTTCTTGGGTATATATTTAGGATGAGATTGTTGGGTCTTATGGTAAATCTGGGTAAGTCTATATTTAACCTTTGAGGAATTGGCAGGCTGTTTTGCAAAGTGGCTACATCATTTAAAAATCTCGCCAGCAGTGTAGAGATTCCAGTTTCTCTCCATCCTCATCAAAACTTGTTATTATTTATCTTTTTTATTATAGCTATCACCTGAGGTATAGAGTGGTATTTCGCTGTTAGTTTGATTTGCATTTTCCTGATGTTGGCTAATCTTCTATTACTTTTTAATTTTGCTGAAGTATGTCCCAAAGTAATTATTTTTCTAGAAAAACGCTTGTATTCAGGGGAGGGGGGTCACATTTTGCTTTTTACTGTCATCTAATTCATATATTTAAGTCACTTCAGACATGTGTTCTTAGTTGCTTAGCATGTTCCCTGTGGAACTGATATTTTTTAATTCACTTGTTATGTGCTCTTTTTTCTATAAAGTGTAGTCACATAGGAAATTGATGGGTTTAGAGGAAAAGCATAGAGTGTATAAAACTGGCATCAGTACAATGTAAATTTCTGTTTTTAATTTTAACTTTTTGGCCAAGATGAAGACATATCTATCAGAAGGTCACTGGCAATTGAAAAAAGAGTAGGTCCTTGAGTATTCTAGAGCTCAAGAAGAGACGCCCTCCACCCCCAACGGAAAAAAAAAATCTAGTGGCTACCTCTTTTATAAAGATTGTTATTAAAAAAAAGAACTTTATAATTAAACAATAGCTTAAGTACTTTACTGACCAATTTGTAGTGACTGAGGAGTGGGAAAATTGATCATTTGATCAGTTGTTCAGTGCGGCCACGTAACTGTGTGTACACGTGGAGGCATCATGTATGTTCCTGGGCTGTGCGAAGGCGCATGTTAAAGCATTGAAAAGGAAAAGAGCCTCTGTTCTAGGCTGGCCCCTTATTTCTGAGATGAGGAAATCAAGGTCCAGAAATTCTTGAGTCTCAAAGCTTGCTAGTAGAAAGGAGGCTGGGATGCAGGTCTCATGACTCTTTGTTCAGTGCTCTTTAAATTCAGTATTTCTTAAGGTAGCAAAACACTTCCATTTAATACACTCACACATAGATGTCCACTCAGCTTCACAAAAATCACCCTTGCAATGCTGAGGCTCATTTATTGACCCCAAGTTATGACATCCTCCTCATTACACCCTCCTTATAGTTTAGTGACACAAATACTGTAAGATTTCAGTGTCACTTCATGTTGCTTTGTTACTGTACTTTGCTTCTGGTTTTATACATTTAAAAAAACGACCTCAAATGATAATTGCGGGGGCAGGAGAAAGAACTGAAAAGTTAGTTTTATACATTGCAATCTACCGGGGACAATCACCCTTATCTATTATTTCCCAGTTAATGCATCTTTGCTGGGTATTTATTTTCTGCCTAAAACTGCAGCAGGCAGTCTCCTGGGTGGGGGGGTTCTCTGGGGAGTGTAGAGAGCAAAACAAAGATTTCTACTCCCATACCTCCTTCTTTATCTTTCAATATTATTCCTTCCAGAACCCTGAACAACCAGTGAAACTATTCACCACTGCCCAAAAATTCACATCAATTTTTCCCTTGATGATATCTCTTTTTGCACAAAGTGGATGAGCAGATACATTGCCCTACACTTGGCCTTTAGTAGGATCCCTCGTTACTGCCCTTTTTCTGGACCATCTCTGAGTAACCCTATAGTACAGTAACAGTCCAGTTTGAGCTTGCACTCACATCCAAAGTGACCTACCTATGAATAATCTCAATCTTTTTCTTCCCTCTTCCTCTGGTCTGAAGGACTCCCATGCAGTCACAGATGTGAGCTGAGGAAGAAAAGCCAGCGAAATAGTTGTTGATGACATGTTAGTCTGGGCCACTTGATTATGGAGCTTACTTAAGTCTCTCGCCTTGGTCATTTCTGATCCCAGCTACACCATTTCCAACTTAAGCTGTATTGCTGCTGAGATTGCATGGCCTATGGCTCAGTAGACAGAGCCCACCTGGACAGCTGTGGCTGCATGGAACTCCATGATCCAGGTCATGAATAAAAGAAGCTCAGCCTCTGCCAGGGCCCCTGTAATAGCTATTTCACTACACAGAAGGAAGCAGTGTAGGGTTTCTGCCAACTAATAAGTGTGCCCTTCCAAATACACACTTGCTGAGTGGGGAAGTGACCATCAATGTATTTTTTGTGAGGCAGCCATGGGACATAATCCCACTTGTTACTTGCCACTTAGATATCACAACTCTAACAGGAGGGATGGTGATGCTCTAAGTCCTATGCTGTAAATGTTAACGCAGAACCTTTGCCAAAGAGTCCTCAGAATACTTGGTTATTCCCTTTTCCCCAGTGTGTGGTATCCAAGGAAGGGGACATTATTCCCTTAAAATTGGGGGACCCATTTTTATACATTCTTGTTATGGTAATATAGAGCCCTTTCTTATCAAAACATGTTTTCTCTTTCTGCTAAGAAGTTCAAATCTGAGATATAAGCTCAAGTTTAGAAATTGATCTTTGTGAAGCAAACTCTTTGAGGTTGAGAATTCAACCTTCTCTTGGGTTCACTAACCTTATAATCAAGTGCTGGGCCTGCTTCTCAGATTTTTCTGCCTTTAAGTTGCTAGAGATGAGTCTGTTTCTATCAGTTGCCAGAGATGAGTGTGTTTCTATGTAGCCAATAAGGCCTTCTAGCTTTCACATTTATTTTATATTGGGGATTAATCTTCCTCAGCATCTTACTGTCTTTTAAAATTAAGAAAACAATTTTATATTGAGTACATGAGATAAAATGTACTAATCTTAGTATATAGCTTGATGAATTTTGACATGTGTATAGACTCATGTAACCATCACCCAGATCAAGATATCAAACATTCTATTTTTTTTTCCTTTACCTATTTCACATATCTCCCCACCCTTCTCCCCTGTAATAACCATCTGTTCTCTGTATTTATGAGTTTATTTCCACTTTGTTTGTTTATTCATTTGTTTTGTTTTTTAGATTCCTCATGTAAGTGAAATCATGTGGTATTTGTTTTACTTATTTCACTTAGCATAATACCTTCTAGGTCTATCCCTGTTGTAGTAAATAGCAAGATTTCATTATTTTTTATAGCTGAGTAACATTCCATTGTATATATATATACCACATGGTCTTTATCCATTCAGCTATTGATGGACATTTAGGTTGTTCCATATTTTGGCTTTTGCAAATAATGCTTCAAAAGGAATGTATTTATCTTTTTGGATTAGTGATTTTGTTTTCTTCTGATAAATTCCCAGAAGTAGAATTCCTAGATCATACAGTATTTCTATTTATGGTTTTTTTGAAAAACCTTTATATTGCTTTCCATAATAGCTGCACTAATTTGTAATCCCAGGAGCAGTGTACAAGGGTTCCCTTCCCTCCACATCTTTGCCAATTCTTGTCATTTGTTGTTTTGTTGATACTAGTCATTCTGACTGGTGGGAGGTGGTATCTAATTGTGGGGTTTACCTGATAATTCTAATGGTGAGCATCTTTTCATGTGCCTGTTGACCATCTGTATGTTTTTTTCGAAATCTGTCTATTCAGGTCCTCTGCCCATTTTTTAACTGGGTTATTATTATTATTATTATTTTTTGTGTTGAGTTATATGAGTTCTTTATGTGTTTTGGATATTATTCCCTCATTGGAAATATCATTTGCAAGTATCTTCTTGCATCCTGTAGGTTGCTTTTCATTTTGTTGATAGTTTCTTTTTCTGTGCAGAAGCTTTTTAGTTTGATGTAGTCCCACTTGTTTCTTTTTGCTTTTGTTGCCTTGTCTGAGGAGACATGCAGAAAAAAATTTGTGATGTTGACATTCAAGAGTTTCCTGCCTGTCTTTTCTTTTGGGAGTTTTATAGTTCATGTCTTATATTTAGGTCATTAATCCATTTTGAGTTTATTTTTGTGTATGTATAAGATAGTGATCCAGTTTAACTCTTTGGAATATAACTGTCCAGTTTTCACAGTACCATTTATTGAAGAGACTGTCTTTCCTCTATTGTATATTCTTGCCTCCTTTGTCATTTATTAATTGACCATATAGGTGTGGGTTTATATCTTAGCCCTCTATTTTGTTCCATTGATCCATGTCTATTCTTGTGCCTGTACCATAGTGTTTTAATCACTGTAGCTTTTTAGTACAGTTTAAAATCAGGGGGTATGCTACCCCCAACTTTGTTCTTCTCTCCTAAGGCTATTTGGACTATTCAGGGTCTGGTGTGGTTCCATGCAAAATTTAGGGTTATTTGCTCTAGTTCAGTGGAAAACGTCATTGATAGTTTGATAGGGATTGCACTGAATCTGTAGATTGCTTTGGGCAGTATGGCCATTTTAACAATATTCTTCCTTTGTGCCTTCTTCAATTTCTTTCATCAGTGTCTTATAGTTTTCAGAGTATAGGTCTTTCACCTCCTTAGTTAAATTTATTCCTAGATATTTTATTCTTTTTGTTGCAATTGTAAATGGAATTGTTTTCTTTATTTTCTGCTAGTTTGTTATTGGTATATAGGAATACAGCAGATTTCTGTATATTAATTTTGTATACTGCAACTTTGCTGAATCCAGTTATTAGTTCTAATAGTTTTTTTTGGTGGAGTCTTTAGGATTTTCTATATATACTATTATATCATCTGCAAATGGTGACAGTTATACTTCTTCCTTACCAATTTAGATGTCTTTTATTTATTTTTCTTGTCTGATTGGTGTGGTTATGGCTTCCAGTACTATGTTGAATAAAAGTGGTGAGAGTGGGCATCCTTGTCTTATTTCTGATCTTAGAGGAAGAGCTTTCAGCTTTTTGCCATTGAGTATGGTGTTAGCTATGTATATATTATTTATGACCTTTATTATATTGAGGTATGTGTCTTCTAAAACTTTGTTAAGAGTTTTTATCATGAATGGATACTGAGTTTTGTTAAATGCCTTTTCAGCATCTATCAAGATGACCATATGGTTTTTATCCTTCCTTTTGTTAATGTGGAGTATCACACTGATTTGTGGACAATGAACCATCCTTATCCCTGGAATAAATTGTCCATGGCTGTGTTGAATGATCTCAATTTGGTTTGCTATTATTTTATTGAGGATTTTTGCATCTGTGTTCATCAGGAATATTGGTGTGTATTTTTTTTTTTTTTGGTAGTGTCATTGTCTGATTTTGGTATCAAAGTGATGCTGGCCTCATAGAATGAATTTGTAAGCTTTCCTTTCTCTTTAATTTTTTGAAATAGTTTGGGAAGAATAGGTATTAACTATTTTTTTAAAGGGTTTGGTAGAATTCTCTTGTGGAACCATCTGATCCTGGAGTTTCATTTGTTGGGAGTTTTTTCATTACTGCTTCAATTTTGTTACTGTAATCAGTGTGTTCAGTCTTTCTATTTGTTCCGGATTCAGACTTCAGAGGTTGAATATTTCTAGGAATTTTTCCATTTCTCCTAGGTTGTCCAATTTGTTGATATGTAACTTCTCGTAGTAATCTCTTACAATTGATTGTATCTTTGTTGTGTCAGTCATAACTTCTCCTCTCTCATTCCTGATTTTATTTGAGTCCTCCTGTTTTTATTGATGAGTGTAGCTAAAGGTTTATTGATTTTGTTATCTTTTCAAAGAATCAGCTATTAGTTTCCTTGATCCTTTGTATTGTCTTTTTAGTCTCTATTTTATTTATTTCTGCTTTGATCTTTATTATTTTCTTTCTTTATCCAATTCATCAATAACACTGAAACAACCATCCAGTTTCATAAATTTAATGACTACCATTTTCCCCATACTTTCAAACTCTCCTCGGATATTGCACCAACCAATTTTAATTCTGCAAAACTGGTTCTATAAAACCATCATCTTTTTAACTGGTATCCCATTCCAGTTCACTGCTAGTAATAGCCTTAACAATTGTACCAGTACAGCACACAAGAGGTTATTAGTATTCTACCTACCATTTGTGATGAGGTTCTCATTATCATCTGGCTGGCAGTCTGTCTAGTTCAAAAATTCCAATTTAGTCTGCTTTCTAGGACTACTCTTAGTGTCAACTCTTTTTTGTCAATTCCCCATAAAACAGATTCTGAGGCAGATTTGTATACAGGAAATTTGCAGGTAAAATGAGAGAAACAGAACTGTGAAAAGGAGAAATTGAACTACAATATGGTTGTAACAGAGGCCTTAGTTGGGCTCACTGGGATTGATGTCACTATGACATCGTTTCAGAAATTTCCTAAATTGAGGCAAGGAGACCACTGGAACCAGTAATTGGATGCCAGCTACCTCCAGGGAGGGTATGTTAACTTGGTTGGGCAGCTCTCTTTGTCCATGGGCAAATAGCAACCTGAGACTCATCTGTGAGCCAATAGCAGCCAATAATCCTGGCATCTGAGGAAATAACTACTGGCTCTGAAGAGGGCATCTGAGTGACACAGTATCCACCACATCATGATCCAAGTTTAAAGATCCCAGTGAATGCTGCAGCACTTTTAGTCTTTTGTTGACTTTAAAAACCAGAAAATTTATTGAAAAAAGCAGACAAATACAAGGAACCTGAAATTCAGTGGAACAAGGAAATATCCTTCTGGGGCAATATAAGCAAAATCTTTATTCAGAGACAGATCATATTTCTTCTGGTTTATCTAAGAAGCAGCCTAGATTTTTGAAAAAGGAAGCATGTTTTTGAAACATTAAATAAACTCTGCGAGCTATGAGGGTGGAGGCTGTAAGGGAGAGCTAGCCCTTCTGGGGTAAGCACGCACCCTTCCAGTTGTTCTCTAGCAGAAGTTCCAATTACATTTGCCAAGGATATCATAACATTTCTATGAAAGATGAAATCTTTTTCTTTCATTTCTGCTTCCCTTTCAGTTTTGCCATCTCCATGAACATTCATTTCTCTGTGAGTCTATTAAGATGCTCTCAGATTCATTAGTACATTATAATCTACTAGAGATGGGGGCTAGTCTACAGTGGACATGATTTCTTCTTTTCTAGGATAGATACAGAAAAATTAAAAGCAAATTAAGAAACAATTTAGTAAATGAAGGTTATGAAGTTAAGGATGAGTTATGATATTGCTTACCTCACCCTAAAGATGTGACCAAGAAAAATAAATAAAAACCTTGCTGTATAAGGCCTTCTTACATAAAGCAACAGATTTTGACCAATCATCCCTACATGTGATTAATAAAGTGCACAATATATTTGGCTAAAGAAAAAGACCTCTAGACACCCTTATTTTAGAAGCTTCTGCTTCAGGACATAAATAAACTGTATAATAAGCAAAAAAAGAAAAAATTGGTATTTTGTTCTCAGTAAAGTAAATAAGATAGACAAAACAATCAGAAACAATTACAAACAAGCTCTTTCAAGTTGTGAGATTATTAGCTGGGACTTATTAACCACAAATACTAAGGGAATAGTCACTTGACAGTTACACCAGGAACATTCTTATTAACTTAAAACCAATTCCAAAAACTAGTAGCAAGAACCAGCACAATTAACATAAAACTAGAGAGCTATGCTAAGGAAGATGAATGTGGGAACCCCATGCTCTGTTGGACTGTGGAGACTTCAGAGAATCCATGGCATTAGAACATTCAAAGTAGTTGCTCTTAAAGGCCTGAGGACAGTTAAGCCATTGGTGTTGTGTGTTACAGAGGTGGCATCAGGTTCTTGGCAAGCTTGTCTGGAATGAAGGAAGCAATTACCTCACGCCATTTGCCACACCATATGGCAGGTGGAGATTTCTCAGGATGCCATCCAATGTCCTTTCAGTACAGGAACTCTTCCAAAGAGAGTCACTTTATACATGAAACTTGTCAAGGAGTTCAAATTCTCATAGATGATTATATTATCCAGAGAAAACGACAAGCCCACAACTTGAGAACTTTGCAAGAGCCAAGCCAGACCAGAAGTGCATACACAGTGAGAATGGGCTAGAAATTAGAGGCCCAGTAAAAGTCATAGAAACAATAGTCAATGGATAAATATTTACTGAGTTCATAATAAAATCGTTAAGAATGTGGGACCCAGGTCAGCTTGGTGTTTACTGTTACTTCTCTCTCTATTGTTATTTCTACTATAATAAGCACTATTGCTATTTATCATACTTATTATATGCCAGACACTGTACTTTCTGTTTTTCCTACATTAAGATGTTTAATGAACATTTGCTGAGTGAAGGGATGCATTAATTCTTCTGGCCATCCTGTAAGGATTACAGATGAGGAGTTAAGCAGCTTGCTCAAGCTGCCACTACAAATAGGAAAAATATCTAAAAATCAAATCCAGATCTGCCTCTTTCCAGATTTCATGAGTTTTGCATTCTGATAGTTCATGAAGCTGAAGAAAGAGTAAAGTTATAAGTCCACCAGTAACCCTCAAAGAGTGGTGTTGAGGTGAAATAAGAAAGAGTAAGTGGCTGAAAGGAGCTCTCAGCAAGGTGAGTCTGAACAATGGCTAAGAGACAGAATTGACAGGGGAGAGAGTGAAATTGACAGATAAAAGCTCAGTAAGGTAGACATGCTGGGTTTGGCTTACAGCTCACCCTCTGACCTCAGACATTAAGAATCTTTGTCATGAGGCCTGGTGTCCCTTAGGATGGCTGCTGCTGTCTATAGGATGTTCTAGAGTTGAAAAGGTCGGCGGAATTAATGAGAGGCTTATGCAGTCTGTTCTGGTCCCAGATGCAAGACTTCCTTGTCTCTGAACACCCTACAGGTCCTGGCTTTCAAAGGCAAGGGTTTGCATATGTTTTCTCTCACTTTTTGCATGGAACAAGCTCACAGGAAGGGGTAGCATCAAGCATGTAGCACTTTTTATCTCTGCTTATAAACCTCTAGACTTTCATCTGTAGCCTGAGAGAATTATGAGTTGGGGAGGTGAGAACCCATTTGGCATTATGCCTGCAACTCATCACCACCACCCACTACCCCTTTGCTTAAAGAATTTTCAAACAACTCCAACAACAACCAAGCAAGAATGTTTATTCTCCAACAGTAGGGACCCCTCTGTCTCAGCCAGGCAGCACTTTGCCTTGATGCATGCCAGTAGACATCCCTGCAGAAAAAATAAATTATTATGCAAGCAGCTAAGCCATTAGGCTGTTGGGTACAAGAGCTGATTTGCTACCAATGCCATCTTGCTAATGTCATCCAGTGTAGGACAAGCACAAGAGAACTGGAAGCTCAGCTAGTGGACTTTGTTTTACAAATCCAACTGGATCACAATTATCTTACTGCTGTCTATAGGACACACACACACACACATGAATAAGCCTTTCCTTTTCCTTATTTTGTCATCTTCTAAAATTAGACTTGTACTATGAAAGTGGAAGTGCTGGAAATTCAATCAGAAGAAACTTCTGGAAGGTTATGTGCAATTGAATTATTTGCCTAGTCATTTCTCATTAATTTCTATACTGTTCTCAGGTACATAAACTGAGAACAATGATAAGACTCAAGCTGTCTTCTGCAAAGCACATCACTTCCAGGAGGGTTATACAAAACCACAGAAAGGGTGTATGTTCCTGAACATAAGTATGACACCTAGAAGGACTTTGAACTTACATTGCTAAGTCATACTAACCGTTAACACTAAAATGCAGCAAAAGCAGATGGACTTAACTTCAGTAAACTAATGAAGGCTGCCAGAGATCTCAACCTAACAGATTGCTGTAGCCATGTAACTAGGTCAAATAAGACTTCATGCATGCTTCAGTGAAAGCTCTGGTATCTATCTAAGAATAAACACACACACATATGAATAAGCAGTGTTCAGTTCATAAAGTTCATATATACATATATGTTCATATGTGTGAAAGTTGTTTCATATATGTACATGTGAAAATGATAGGAATCATTTTTTGGTAGAGACTGTGTTACTGTAGTCTGGGTACCATATACCAAGCTCCTTCTGATACTTATGTTAATTGACCTTTTGGAAGAGGTCTAAGTTAGTCTCAGCAATCCTTAATTTTCATGCAAGTGTTGCCAGGGTTGTAGAGAAGCCCTGTGTTGTGACTCTAGAATAATAGAACAGGAAAGGGCAACATGTTAAAACAATTCTGGATAAAATTCCAAGCATGGGAGCATTTCAACCTACTTCATCATGGAAATCTGTTGCAATTTTACCAACAAAATCAAGTGTCTTCTATTAGTTACGTCTGTTTCAAAAGAACATACATTGTTTCCAAATTACCATGGCTTCCTTCACTCTTGTAACCTACTGTAATTTTTTCCGCAAGGGTTATTAAGTAATTTTGTTTGTCTTAAGCTGTCCAGAAAGTGTCTCTTCCAAATATTGTTCTTTTAAATTTTTATTCAGAGTAGATTGTGTTGAATAATGGCTCATTGTTAGACCAGCTTTATTACTCCCATTACATAATGCAATAATGGGGTGATTGGGGCAGGAGAGGTGGGGACAGATGTGCGAACATTTCTAGACACTTATAATGGAAGTGGATCGTTACAGCCTTTCCCAGAGAGGCAGTATCACAAGCTAATTATTGCCTTGGAATTGCTCAAAATAACCCCAGTCATTTTGCATCTGGACCTTGCAGACTGTCACACACTGTGTCTCTGGACTTCATGTCCACCTCATTCATGTCCCATCTCTGCCCTTGTCTCTACTCCATCCACCAGGGAAACTGAGGATGACCCAAGTTCCATTTGAGAGCTTAACCAAAGATACTTAACTTCTTTGGTGCCAAAGAATGAGCTCCTTTATTGAGGCCCAAGGTCCCAAACAAGTCTCTCATTCTATGGTTCCTCCCCTCCTGTCTAGCCTTTCATTTTCCTTATTTTGTCATCTTCTAAACTTAAACTTGTACTATGAAAGTGGAAGTGCTGGAAATCCAATCAGAAGAAACTTCTGGAAGGTTATGTGCAATTGAATTATTCGTCTAGTCATTTCTCATTAATTACTATACTGTGGCTTTCTAGAGGTCAAAGCAGTCAATAGGACAGTTGGCTAAGAGGACAGCAATTAGAGGTTTGGCCTAAGAGTTGGGAGGCAGGGAGGGAAGAAAGTTGTATCTTTGTTCTTCATGATGAGTCATTATTATTTAGTGCCTAGTGAAAAACTGGACATTTGGTTTCCTGTTTTCTGGGTTCTCAAACTAAGTTTTTTTTTAAATTATAGGTTATAGAACATTATGAAATAAAATGAACTTATTGGACCATGACCAGTACTCCTAAAATAATGAAATAGAATATGTCAGTAGTAAAGGTATATTTGTTTCACATACACATATAGGAAACGAATGTGTTCTGGACAAAGATGTAGAATGTATTTCTTACCATGGACTGAGGTTTTTTTGTTTTGGTTTTGTTCTTTTTAAAGAGTGAGTGTTCTACATCAAGACTCACATATTCAGAGACCTACAGGGGCGAGGCAAGTAACATAAATTTTTACTTAGCCCAGGTACCAGTCCAGAACAAGATAACTGGACATGTGTGCACCATCTAAAGACATGGACAGTTCAATATTTTAAAACACAAAATCCATGGTGAAGGTCTAAGAGAACACATGAGTATAATTTATAGCAGCCTATTCTCTCTATCAGGGGTCTGCTTTAGATGTCAGTTCCTCAGGCAAACCTTCAACAAACTAGATGAGGATCCCCTGTTACGTAAGTACCATATACTTTCTATTGAACTACTTACCACAATTTATCTAACATTCAGAGTGACTTTGTTTAGTGATTGACTAGAAACAGGGACTGTGTCTGCCAGGGCCCCATCTGTGGCCCCATTTCCTCATGCAGTGCTTAGCACATAACAGGCACATAATAAATATTCATGGGATACTTGAACAAACTCTTTGGAGAGATATTAAAGAATACAAGTGTAATCATGCATAATAAAAACATTTTCAGAAATAATTTCATTGCTTATTAATTTATCTGACAAACACATATTGAACACTTAGTAGGTTCTAAGCCATGCAGAATACATTGAAAATAGAAAGCAGATTATGTGGCATTCACTGCCCTCAGGTAAATTCACAGTCCAGTTATTCAATGTTTTTTTTAAATTTTATTTTAAATATTTAAATAGTACTGGATAAGATAATCAGCAGAGTGCCATTTTAAAATTAAAAAAAAAAAACTTTCCAAAGAATTTTGTATAATGTAGCATATAGTTTGTTCTCATTCTGCTTATCTTCTTAACAGAGACAACTGTCATTATGATTTTATTTTTCATTGACACAGTCTCTTCCACACTCTGATTAAATCATGGAGAAAATAAAAACAACATCAGAACAATGCTTGTGTAATACCTGCCAAATCAAAATAAAGGAAGTAGATCATTTGGAATTATGAAAATAACAATTCATTTGCATTAAGTGTAATAGAATCTGAATCCCCTTTACCTATTAGTAAATTTATTTGGGAAGGAGCCAGTAAGGATGTTGTCTAATTATAAGATGCAACTGGCCTCTGGATTAGGAAAAAGGTAAAAGTAGAAATGGTAAATGGAAGTGTATGGCCTCCAAGAATAATCTGAACATGACTCTTGAGTATTACAAGTTCTAGGGTATTATAGAAGTAAGGAAAGTTGAGGGAAAATTGTGGTCTCTGAGTAACCATTTTTCCTTGGCCTTAGGAGAAGAATATGACAGTAGAAGTAAATTTGGGTCTTAATCTGAATACCTCCTCATTTTCTGTGTGATTTTGGACACGTTACTCAAATAATCTGAAACTGTTCCTCCTTTGCGTGGTAATAGTAACACCTATTTTATAATGAGGATTAGAGATGATGTATTTTAAATATGCAGTCCATGGCATAGACCATAGTGTTAAATAAGTTAGCACTCTAATTATCATTCTGTGATACCCAGAAGAGCACCATGATTTCAGCTGATTTTAATGATAAATAAAATAAAGTCAGAAAGGGAATTATAAAACTTACCTTATTTTTACTCTGATTTTCTACGAATCTCTTGAATATTTTAAAGTCATGTAATGGAGAGATACATACTGGTTTGGGAGGGCTATTTGACAATATCTATCAAAAATATTTCTAAAATCACATATAAAGCCTGAAAAAATTGAAAAGAATTGAAATCATGCAACGTATGCTCCCCAATCACAATCAAATAAAATTAGAAACCCAAACACAGAAAAGAATTTGGGAAATCATAAAGATGTGGAAGTTAAACAACATACTACTAAATAACTGATGAATCAATGAAGAAATCACAAAGATTAACAGGAAATACCTTGAGATGAATGAAAATGACACAAAACAAATTAAGCAGTTAAAGAACTACCTAGAGGGAAATTTATGGCTGTCTCAAGTCAATAATCTAAACATCTAACTTAAGACATTAGAAAAATAAGAGCAAAATTCGCCTAAAACAAGTGGGAGGAAGGAAATAAAAACTAGAATGGAAATTAATGAAATGGAAAATATACAAACAATAGAGAAAAAACAGTCGAAAAATGTCAATGAAATTGACAAATCTTTGCTAGATTGATCAAGAAAACTAGGTTAGAGAGAAAACTCAAATTATTAAAATTTGAGTTACCAGCTCTACAGAAATAAAAAGGGTTATAAGAAAATATTATGAGTAGTTGTATGCCAATAAATTAGTTAACTTAAATGGAAAAACTCTTAGAAAACACAAGTACTTAAGTTGACCCAAGAAGAAATAGACAATCTGAATAGATATATAATGAGAGGGGAGATTGAATAAATAATAAACTACCAGGCTCAAAATAGCTTCACTGTTGATTGTACCAAATATTTAAGGAATTATTTGTAATTATTCACAAATTCGCCCAAAAAAAAAAAAAAGGAGAGAAGGAAATGCTTCCCAAATCATTCTACTGATACCAAAACCAGACAAGGACATCACAAAAAAAGAAACTTAGAGACCAATATCTCATATACATATACATATACACCACGGCTAAGTGGGAGCTATCTGAAGAAAGTAAGGTTGGTTGAACATACTAAAATCAATGAATATAATGCACCATATCAATAAAATAAAGGACAAAAGCAACATAATCTTCTCAATAGATGCAAAAACAGCTTTGACAAAATCCAATACCCTTTCCTGATAAAAGACATTCTATAAACTAGGAAGAGAAAAATACTTCCTCATCCTGATAAAGGCCATTTATGAAAAGTTCACAGCTAATATACTTACTTGTAGTTAACATGATCTTGTATATAGAAAATCTGAGAGTCTACAAAAACATTATTAAAGCTAATAAACAAGTTTAGCAAGTCTGCAGGATACAAGATCAATATACAAAATGAATTGTATTTCTTTAACTTGCAATCCAAATTCTATTTATAATATTATCCAAAAAAAAAACAAATCTTAGGGATAAATTTAACGAAGAAGTCCAAGACTTACACAGTGAAAACTTACATTGTTGGAATAAATTTTGAAAAGTATAAGTCAAATGAAAAGATACCCTTTGTCTATGGACTAGAAGACAATATGATGCAATACTCTTCACACTGATCTACGTATTCATTGCAACTCCTATCAGAATCTCAACTGCCTTCTTTGCAGAAAATGACAAGTTGATTCTATAATTCATATGAATATTATACAAGGGACTCAAAATGGCTAAAACAATCTTGGAAAAGAACTAAGTTGAATGATTCACATTTCCTGATTTCAAAACTTACTATAAAGAAAATATATGAAGGCAACATCATACTGACATAAGGATAGATATGTAGATACATCAATGGAGTAGAGAATCCAGAAATGAACTCTCACATCTACATTCACTTGCTTTTCAATCAAGATGCCAAAACAAATGGATGCAGAAGAAAGAGTTTTTCACCACAGTACTAGGATAATTGGAAATTCATAGGCAAGAATGAAGTTGGACTTCTACCTTACACTATATACAAAAATTAATTCAAAATGATCAAAGACCTAAACATGAAAGTTAAAATTGCAAACTTAGAAGAAAACATGGAGGTAAATCTTTATGCCCTTGGCTTTGGCAATGGTTTCTTAGATATTATGCCAAAAGCAAAAATAAAAGAGAAAATAGTGAAACTAGACTTCACCAAAATTAAAACTTTTATGTTTGAATGAGCACCATGGAGAAAGTGGAAAGATAATCGACTGAATGAAAGAATTTTAAATCTTATATCCCAAAAGGGATTTATTTCTAGAATATATAAAGGACTCTAACAACTCACTAGTACAAAGATTAAAAAATGAACCAAGAATCTGAATAGACATGCATCCAAAAAATAATATAAATCTCTAACAAACACATGAAAAGATGCCCAGAAAAATTCTTCATCCCTTAGGATAGCTATAATCTGAAAGATAGATAATACAAGTGCTGGAGAGGATGTGGAACTATTGGAATCCTCAGACACTGCTGGTGGGATTTTAAAATAGTGCAGCCACTTTGGAAAATCATCTGACAGTTTCTTAAAAAGTTAACCATACAGTTACTATATATATGTGTGATCCTATATTTTAACTGTTGGGTATATACCCAAGAGGGGTGAACCATATAATCACAGAAACTTGTGCACAGATATTCATAGCCACACTATTCATAATATCCTAAAGGTATAAACCAAAATATCCATCAACTGATGAATAGATAAAGGAAATGTGGTTTATCCACTTAAAAGAATATTATTCAGGTATAAAAAGGAATGAAGTACTGCAACATGGCTACAGTGTGGGTATGGATGAATTTTGATTATGCTAAGTGAAAAAAGGCAGAAACTAAAGATCACAAATTATTATTCTATTTATATGAAATATGCAGAATAGGTAAATTCATAGAGACAGAGTAGATTAGAGGTTCCTAGTTCTGAAAGGGGTAGGAGTATTAAAGAGTGATGCCTAAAGGGTACAAAGATACTTTGTATTGTGTTGAAAATGTTCTAAAATTGATTGTGGTAATGACTGAGCAACTCTGAATATACTATAACATTGAACTGTATACTTTAAATGGGTGAAT
The DNA here is from genome assembly GCF_040802235.1 of Manis javanica. NCBI lineage: Eukaryota > Metazoa > Chordata > Mammalia > Pholidota > Manidae > Manis > Manis javanica. The sequence continues at coordinate 98,497,201 of NC_133156.1, read as the reverse complement.
TGTATAGTATATTAATTAACTCTCAACAAAGTTTCACCAAAATATTTTTTAAACCTTCATATATTGTTCTACTGCAAATTCTGAATGTCTATCCTGGGAAACACTTACATTTTTACCATCAGTTGAATAAAAGGATATTCATTTTAAAAAAGTGTTTAAAGTCCATCAGTAGGAAGTATAAATTATTAACGGTAAATTAATGCCATGAAATACTACACTGTCATTGAAGAATGAGATATTTCTTATTAACACAGGTAAATCTTTCACATTGTTAAGTACAAAAAGCAAGTTGTCAAAAATATATGTAAAGTATGATCCTATTCATGAACAAAACTATTTTCATATACAAATATCTATATGTAAATACACAGCTAAAGGACCAATGAACACACATCAAATGACTAACAGTTTCTTCTGGGGTGAAGAGGTTAATAGGTGGAAGAGAAGTAAAACAGGAGAAGATGGATAGGGGGACTTTCACATTTCACTGTATAAACTTCTGTATTGTTTGAACCTTTCCAACAATGAAGTATTTATGTATTACTAATAAAAATAAAAACAGAGAAAGCTACATAAAATGGGTGAACTCATGGACCAAATCCCAAGGCACTTCATACCATCAAATTATTGTAATGGTCTTCCTGAGTAGAATAAACTAAATGAGCACAGAACTCACATGTTGTTTGCTACCATTGTTAGAGCTGAATTTTATTCTACATGACATTTACACTGATAGGACAAGGCAGACAGCATGCTTTGATGAATGTTCTATCTGGTGCATGTTCAGGCCTTTGTATTTGCTATTCCTTCTACCTGGAATACTATCCTGCAAATATCCATATCCAGTCCACCTTGGACCCTGTCTCAGATATTTTCTCAGTCCATCTTGCTGGTTCATATCACTTTGAACTTCCATATTCAACCCTGCATTGCCCCCTTCCCCTGTCCCTGCTTTATTTTTCTCCAAAGCACTTTTATCCATCAGACACCCTACAGCATTCACTTATTTACTCATCTACTGCCTATGCCCTCTCTACAAGTTAAGTCTATGAAGGTAGTAACATTTTTCTGTAACCCTAGATCTACAATGATATCTGGCACATAGTATGTTCTCAATAAATTTTTGTTGAGCTAATAAAAGAATGGTTTAATAATGGCATTAAAATCAAGGAAACTGTGATCGTGGATAGTGCTGGCACAGCTGGGGTGGAAATGGGTTGTCTCTCTGAAGTTTCATCATCAAACTTGTCCATGGAGTGAAAAACTTTAAAAATTAGATGTAGGTGGCAGCAAGAAGGTTTCTAAATTTTCTTTAATCGGTCAAACCATTGTCCTCAGTCATCCACTATTGATTGATCACTGAGACTCACAAAGGGGAGAAACATGAGAGAAGAAATGAGACAGGGACCATGGGTGTAGTCAGAATAGGGTGAGGGCCTCCAGAAAAAGCAGGGTAAGATATTTACAGTCAGAGCAATCTAACTACATGCAAGGAAACTCCCTACCAAAACTCTTAAATATTAAGCTTGAGAGTCATTCTTCAGTGAGATCAGTTAATACTCCCCAGATAAAGGAAATTAGCCCATGTTTTTATTATGCAAATTGTTTGTAATCACATGTAAGATTCACTTTAGATAATGGATTTAATATCTCATCAAGGACAAACATCCTAAGGCCATTTATAACAAGTCCACACCCTAAGCCCTTTATCAGTTCCCAAAAATCCTCAACTGCCTATAAATCCCCTAGACAACGCACCACCCTGGGCTCTCTTGTCCCCTCCTGACATGAGCCAGGAGCTCTTTCCTCTCACTTTATTTCTAAATAAAAGCCTCTCCCTGGCTCTCCTACCTTGGGTGTTTGCTAAGTTCATTCTTTGGCTCTGCAAACAAGAACCCCAGCGTCAGAAATGCCATTTCCCTTTCTCCCTACTTCCAGTCAAGTTGAACCAATCACAGAATCACATATAAATCTGGAACTTAACTGGTTATATAAGAGTTCAGGGATTTCAAAGCTTAATTTCCAGCTCATTAAAGCATTGCATCATTCATCTGGGTGTAGGTTGAGATGAACAAAGCTTTACCTTCATTCTAAACGGATTTTTCCATCATCTGTTAATGTTTCCTTCTTAGTGAGCCCTTATTTATATACACATTTCTTTTTTCCTATTTCTGGGTATGTCTGAACATGAAAATGTTTCCTTCAGTTTACAAGTCCAACACACCATGATAAAGTATAACAATGGAAGGAATTCTGGGATCATTCTGTATGTGAACATACTAAATAAGCTTGAAGGCAAAAAGTGTTAAACTGTTTTTGAAAGCACACTGTATTTTTTTAAATTTAGTTCTTTGTGCACAAGAGGACTATCTGAATGTATAGTGCAGAGTCAGTTTTGGAAGACTAAACACAGACCAGAAAGAGACTATTAAGAGGATTAGCAGCAAAAACCCCTCAAGGAAGAGCACCCATAGGATTTATTTCTTCTTCATAAATCCATAAGCATTTTGCAACAATAGAAAAGAGCATTGTGATCTAGACCTAAATACAAGGCATCTTTGAGTCATGTTTCTTCAGTCTATCCTGGGGTACACGGAATTTAGGTATTCCAAACGGGTGAAAGATAAATCTATCTTGTCATTGTTTAAAACTTCCCAAGGAGACTGAGCTCTGTTAGAAAGACGAGCCATTCTTTTATCTTAGAGCACTAAACTCTTCAAATCTCTTCTGCATCTCTCTCATTTCCATTTAAACGCAATGCCTTTTTTATGGTGGGTGGAGTACAGAGAACACTGCCCTTCTTAGGAAAGCTGAAGTCGCTCTTGGTCCCAGCTGAACAGTGGTTTGGTTGGGGTGTGGTGTGGCTTCATACCTCATGCTTCACACTGGGTGCAAAACACAGCATTCTATAAACACTTTTGAGAACTATCATCAAGTGACGAGACTGCTCCACCAATCAGATCCTAGATGAGCTTCCTATCCCTCACCCTCTCATAACAGAGAATGGGGTGCCTGCAGTCAGGCTATTAAAATGACAGAGGCACACTCCTAAACAGGTTGGGTTTTGAGGAGGGGCCCCAGGACTCACCATTACATGTGCTAGCACACAGGTTTTAGAAGTGAGGCTGGTTAGGGTCTGTCTGAGTGGATGCCTTGTGCTGCTCTGTCCTGTTTGAATAGCATAGGAGTCTTGAGTTGGCTGTTAGGGTTGGGTAGGGCAGAGCAAGAATCTGGGGTCAGAATAGGAGCAGTGATGTCAAAAGTTCTTGGTTAGCTTTGTGGAACCTCATGTCTCATTCAGTGCAAGTTTCATGAAGCCAAACCACCAGATGAACTTTGGAAAATTAACTGTTGTTTGAGCTGTTGCTTAACCTTTGGGTTTTGTGCAAATTTGAAAAGAACAAAAATCAGTATTTTTCTTTAATACTACCTCACTCCATTCCTGATTTCAGTAGATTCCACTGTGTCAGCTGAGTGGAAGAAATGTGCTGTGTCCCACATTTCCAGAAACACATTTTTTTTTACAAAGCAGTGATTATTCTAATAAAACAATGATGAAATATTAATAAGAATAAAATTATGAGATTGACACTACTGATAGCAATATAGAGATTATTTTTCCTATTACTGAAGTGGTTTGTATTGTACTCCTTCTTCAAAGTCTTGAGGGTAATTAAAATTCTTTGACTACACAAGTATCCCATAAAATGTGTTAATGAGATGATTTTCTGATATGCAAAAATGTCCTGACATTGTTTTTAAATGCATGCTGCATACCCCAACCAATTATTTTACAAAATGCAACTATCTCTCCATGTCTGTCACTAGATCCTGAATAGACAGCATTAGACTCAACTGCATAATTCTGACTTAATTTTCATGTCTGATACTATAGTAACGTTGTGAGGCATTTACTTAGCCAGGGGTAAATGTTTGTTTTAAATGTGATTTCCTTTCTTCAACCTCTTTGGAAATATGCCTAAATTGAGAAGCTTTCCTTTGGTTTCTTCAGAAGAGCAAGCATGTATTTGTACACACACACCTTGTTTTCTCTTCCTCCCTGTGGTTATTTGATGAGGTGAGGGTTTGTGCTGGCAAAATTCTACAGTGTGGGCAAACTGTGCTGCACTTTTATTAATACAAGGTGGAAAACATTAGTAAATATTGTAGAGAATATAATTTATGTCTGCTCAAGCGTTGTATTAGGTTACTTGGGATGGCAGAAGAAGGCATCACAAACTGGGTAGGTTAAACACAAGTTTGTCTCACAGTCTGGGGGCTCGAAGTCTGAGATCAAGGTGTCGGCAGGCCTGGTTCCTTTTGAGGGCTGTCAGGGAGGATCTATTCCAGGCCTCGCCCCTAGCTCCTGCTGGTATGCTGGCCGTCTTTGTTGTTCCTTGGCTTGTGAATTGAATCTCTGCCTTCATTTCCACATGGCATTCTCTCTGTGTGTATGTCTGTGTCCACATTTCTTCTTTTTTAAGGATACCAGTCATACTGCATTAGGAGTCTCCCTTACTTCAGTAATACCTCATCTTACTTTACTAATTACATCTTCAAAGACCCTATTTCCAGTAAGGTCCCGTTCTCAGATCCTGGAGATTAGGATTTCAACATATGAATTTTGGGGGGGACACAATTTAACCTATAGCAAGCTTCAAATAAATAATAGACTGTGTAATTTAGTGAATATATATTGAATCATAAGTTCAAAATAATAGACAAGTTGGTTTTTCAATGTTAGCATGACATTTGCTTTTCATCTATTGTAACTCCCCCTGTAAGGACTCTTGTGCCTTCCTTTACTAGGCAGTAGGAAGAAGAGTTATCATGAGTCGCAAAGGCCTTACTGTCCACACAAGTTTGGTTCAACTTTTCCTAGTATAAGGTATAAAATGACTTTATTACCAAGTTCTTTTCACTCCACTCACTTTTTCCTTCACTGCTTCTATTTGGTAAACATTTGAAAGCATGTGCTTAATTAGAGGGGCACACCCTTTATTGGGGTCTGACCTGGCTCAAGATATCTATTAAACTGAGCCCAGAGACCTTTCAAGGTTTGCAAATCATATAGTGCATTTAGTTAGGGATTTAAAATTCAAAGCTTGTAAGCAATATTCTAGACTGTCACAGAATACTGTCACAGGATACTGAGTTGAAGTAGCTGTAATAAATGTCATAGTAAACACCCCATTCTTCAATTGAAAAAAGCAAGATGTTAATACTTGCTACCTATTTATTTGTTCACCAGACAAAAATAGATGTATGCTAATTGGTTAGAACACATTAAAATCAGTTTTCCTTATTTCCTTCAATATTAAATCAGAATCAGACAATGTTGAGCCCTCTATTCTCTTTGCAAACAGTGGAGTTCTAGCATTCGGTACTTTAATCTCCTTTAGTGTTCATATCAGCAGATATAAATGGTGCCCTTTGATCCTGATCCCAATATACCTACCTCATGAATCATTTCTTAACCATTCTGATATGTTCTTTTTCAATAGCACATCTTTTTAATATTAACATAAGAAAAATATATTGATCACTTCTCCTTCATATATGTTCCACTTAGGCTAGGATATGATTCAAATTCTAGGCATCAGTGGTTTTAGTAAAATGTGAAGCAGAATGTATGCTGGCAACTATACAAGCTCTAACATGGTCTGTGCTGCGATAGTATATTATTATCAGTGTTTTAGTTTCTGAAACTGTGGAAATGACTGTATGTACCTTGACTTTGCCAGAGATTTATGGATCACACTTGAAGAAACATAGCTACCTTGATGAGAAGCTAATAAAGCTGTGTTAAAAATATATTTGAAGGACAGGTGAATAGGGCAGATGAGGAAATAGAGAATAATGGCATGATGAGGGAAATAGGCGGCATGTTCTTTTATACAAACTCATTCTTCCAGTCAAATTTGCCAAGGCAGGAAGTGATATCAAGTGCAACCAGAATCCTCTGACCAAGTGACCCTACTCCTCCCGCCCTCTCCCCGAAAAGGAATATAAGAGATTGAGAGCTAAGCGCTCTCAGGCCAGTGGTTCCAGTCTTTTCTTGTTTGGGGTTCCTCTCTGAATAGGATCCATTATTCTGCTTTCCAACTGCTGCTAGTTATCCCACACTGAAACTCCTGAACAACAGCTTGCTCTTTTGGGAGTGCTGTAGACTGAATGTCTGGGTCCCCCAATTATGTTGAAACCTAATTCTCAATGTGATGGTGGGGCCTTTGGGAGGTGATCAGGTCAGGAGGGTGGAACCATCATGAATGGGAATAGTCACCCCTTATAGGAGAGGCCTTAGAGAACTCCCTGCCCCTTTTACTATATGAGGACACAGAAGATGGCTGTCAATCAGGAAACGGATTCCCACCAGACACTGAATCTGTCAGAGCCTTGAGCTTAGACTTCCCAGCCTCAGACCTATGAGAAATTTCTGTTGTTCCTAAGCCAAACGGCCTATGGTATTTTGTTACAGCAGCCTGGACTAAAACAAAGAGAGAGCATTTTGAGCAGCATAAGAAAAGTACTATTACACCAGCACTAGCTTTGGCCATACTTCTGTCTATGGCTGGCCATCATCATCCCATTTCCTAGGGCAGAGCAGAAAGTTCACCTCATTAGTACAGTAATAATTCCACAGGGTACTTGACTCTCGAAGTGCTTTCACATTCATTATTTCATTTGGGTGCAGCCATACTGCCCTACCCAAGCCAAGCAAAATTTCCCCCAGCTGGAAAGAGGTTTATTGGAGGTACACTTCAGTAGTAACACCTTTCCTTTTGCGGAGAAACATGTATACAGTTGATGGTCTCTGCAACAAGAGGAAGAAAATGAGAGCTTTTTACCATTGTATCCTATTTCTGAAATTTAGTTTTTGCTAAAAAAAAAGACATGGGCATTTATAAGAAATGTGTCAAGAGGAAAAGTTTAGATCATTAAGAAGGGAAGAAGAAGAATGCAGCTCAGAAATATTTGACTTATCTAAGTAATAAGATTTGCCGACATGGTGGCATTCTCCTCAACTTCCATGGAGACCTTCAAGTGTCACACTCATTACTGAGAACACAAATTCCTCCAATTTAGACATGTAGCTTAAGAGATTCTTATTTAATCTCTGCTGCAAGCAGTTAAAATCTTTAATCATACTAGACTCTGCAAGATTTACTTAATTCAAGAATTTGGAGTAATTCTTAAGGGTACCTGCATTTATGGCTCAGCCTCCCAGGTCCTGGAAGTGGGTTAGGTTTCTTCTTTCTCTTCTTTCTCTGTAGGTGTTATAGTGATGGGTGGAGCTGCCTCTTTCCTTTCCTTCCTTTTTTTTACCCCCTACCTTCCTCCCATCCTCACCCTTTCTCTCTTTTCTTCTTGCTAGTATTTAATACCTATCATGTAATAAGCTTGATGCTCTACTTCAGAGATAATGAGATAAATACATCACTTTGCCTGCTTTAAAGATGCTGATAAACTAATGAAAACACAGAAATTTGATCCATGCCTAGTCAACTTAAGGTGAGTCCTCTCTTGCCAATATCTTCCTTAATGGCTCATTAATACACTTCTGTTTCTTTAAAGATTTAAACAGCTGTGAAACTTTACCATCTCACAGACTCAGAGCAAAAAGGAACAAATTCAAATTCGAATATGATACAGTTAGTGAACATGAAACATACTTAATTAATGTATTCCACATCTTAATTTGGGCTCCCAAATTGGGATGTGGTTTCTCTATATTCATGAAAACTTGAGTTTTCAGTGATACATGAGTGCTTATGCAGTGATTCAAGCTACTAACAGGTCATTAAATACCTATTATAGGAAGGCAAAGACTTCCTATAATACATACTCTGGGAAACATCAAGCCCTGCTCTGTAATCATTGCAACTGAGCTTATGTTAGTTTTCCTGTGTGTCATTTAGATGGACTAAGTAATAAAGTAACTTCAGATCTAGCATACAATTTTCATCAAACTCCTCAAAATATGAGAAATTTAAAGAAACTCAGTGCTTCCTATTTCTTAATGTGAGTTCAAATACCCAAACTCCTTCCCCTAGGTACATAAAATATAACATTGTTCAGAATACATGCTTAAGGTACCATAAAGAATAAGAAAAATGCCCAGATGGCAGGTAGTCTGAAAAGTAGGGTATAATCCTATGAGGCACAGCTAAGCTTTGCTGGCTGGTTAATCCCAGGTTGGGGTGTGTGGCAAAGGTCAGGATGAGTGTGTTCCTCGTAGGAGTACATCAAGAACTTTGATTTTAAGATCCTCAGGTTACAGAATAAATCCTGTAAGCCCATGAGGGGAGAGCTGGAAATCTTGAAGGGCTATTCCTCAGTAAAATACAGGACTGAAAATCTGTGCCCAGTGACACAGGAAGCACCAGATAAGACAAAATTTACCTATCTTTGCCTAAGTTCCTGGAGAATTTATACTTTGGGTGTGTTCCATGCACAAATGTGGGGTTTGAATTTGTACTACCCTTAAGGTTCTCAAGGTTTAGGAATTCCCTGACTGAAAAATTCACATCGGTGTTCTGCACCAGTGGTAGTTCTGGGGCACTTATTAAACACAAAGACAACACTCTGCAGCACGCGTGCACCATGATTGTCACAGACAATGTGCCTTTCAAGTTGAGCTTTCACAAGTACATGACCCAAAATAGTTGAGGAATTATAAGTAGCAGCATTAGAAGATCAATATTTCCACATTGTAGCATATCATAATAGAATATATGAAATTATTATGTTCGAATAATGGAAAGTAATAAAAAGAATCAAATTTGTAAGAAACATACAAGAAACAAAGAAAACCAAGAGATTAAAACAAATCAAATAGAACTTTTAAAGTTAAGCAATAAACAAATAGTTTATGGCGCATATTAGAAACTGCCAATGTAAAAAACAAAAACAGCCGATTACAAAAATATGAATAGAAGACTGATCTGAGGAAATAAAATGCAATTGAGGAAGATCAAGAAGAACATAATTCAGTGACATGAAGGAGAGAATGAGAAGGTCTAATATGTGTCTGTTAGAAGTTCAAGAGGCAGAGGAAAAAGAATGATGAAGAGTCGAATAGGAACAAGATGATGGCCGAGAATTTTTATAAAATTGATGAAAAACATGAATCCTTAGATGTAAGAAGAAAGTAAGATTAAATAAAGGAAAAACTATTGACAATAGACTTTCCATGGTAATAACAGAGGCCAGAATACTATTTAAGAACACCTCTGTATTGCTGAGAAAAGTAACTATCAACTTAGAATTATAAACTAGACAAACTGTCAATCAAGAGCAAAAATATAATAAGGACAATTTTAGACAAAAACACGGAGATTTTACCACCCATTTACCTTGCTACAGTGCTATTACAGGATTTACCTCAGAAAGAAGAAAATTGATATACCAGAAGGAAGAAGAGTTTCCAAAAACAACAGGTGGGCAAAACAATTGGCAAATACAGACGAAACCTAAACATATGTTAATAATATGAAAAATGAAAATAATTATGAACAATGTGAGGTCCCTAAAGTCCAAGTTGAACTAAAAATCTGAGATAATTCTATATAAGAAAAGAGAGGATAGTCAGAGTTAAAGTTTCTCAAGTACTTGTAATATTTGGAAGTGTGGTAAAATTATTGATTCACTGTTAGCTTTGCTCAGACAGGCATGCATTTTTAAAATGTAAGGATAAATTATAAAACCATAAAGATTAAATATATAATTTCCTAACCAATGAAAGAAAAACCATTCTAATACTGTTTTGAGAGGATGAAAAAAAAGCATAGAAAAATATTGACATAGAAAGCATAAAATGAGAAAAATGAAAACTGTCAGAAATAGAATAGCTAAATGAACTAACCTCATCAGTTATAAAACAAAGATTAACTGATTGGATTAAGGAAACAGAGCCAGCTATTTGATATTGACACACATTATACTTTGTCTTGTTCTGAGTATATTAATCTCTTTGGGTTGCCTCAACAAAATATCAGACTGGTGGCTTAAATAACGGAAATTTACTACAAGTCCAAGCTAGACTTAGACTTGAAGGCTAGAAGTCCAAGATTATTAAGAAGCTGTCAGGGTTGGTTTTTGGTGAGCATTCCTCTCTGGCTTGTAGATGTTCACCTCCCTACTGTGTCCTCCCATGGCCTTTCATCAGTGTATGCAGAGAGAGAGAGAGAGAGAGAAAGAGAGAGAGAGAGAGAGAGAGAGAGAGAGAGAGAGAGAGGAGAGAGAAAACACTCTCGTGTCTCTTATAAGGACACTAATCCTGCCAGGTCAGGGTCTCCTTCTTCTGGTCCTGTTTAACCTTAGTTATTTCCTTAGAGGCCCTATCTCCAAATACAGCCACATTGAGATTAGACTTGAACAAATGAATTTGTGGGAGACACAGACTTTCAGTCTTCCATTAGAACTTAAGGCAAAGATTCCAGTGCTAACACTTCATTTGTTACGTACAAGCATTGAGCAGGAGGGCGAGGGGAGAAAAGGAAGTAAGGCACTGGGGAAAAAAGAACAACACTGAAGAACTCATAAAACCTGATTTCAAAACTCACTGTAAACTTAAAGTATATCAAGGTAATGTGTCGGTGCAAGAATGTGAAACCGAAGGGAGAGCCTAGAAAGAGACCTACACAAATAAAACCAATTGATCTTGGACCAAAGAGAGAAAGAATTGAATGGAGAAAGGAGAGTCTTTTCAGGAACTGGTGTTGTCTATCAGCAGCTGATGTCCATATGCACAAAAATTAAACTAGATACAGGCCTTATACCTTCCATGAAAGTTAATTCACAGTGGGTCATAGACCCAAATGTAAAATGAAAACTCTAAAGATTAGAAGAAAACATGGGAGAAAAATCTGTGAACTTGGGTTTGGAGATAAGCTTTTAGCTACAACATTCAGAATGTGACCCATGAAAGGTCAAAATTGATTAGTAGAAACTTGATTAAAATTTTTAAAATACTGCTCTGGGGAAGACACTGTTAAGAAAATAAAAAAACAAACCACAGATTGGAAGAAATATTTGCAAAACACGTATTTGATGAAGGAGTTTTATTAGTCTGGGTTCTCCAGAAAAACAGGAAACAATAGGATATGTATATAGAACATTTATATATATATATATATATAGTGTCTATTTCCTTCCCCAGATTCAGGAAATTCTCAGCAATCATTTCTTCAAAGAGACATTCTACTCCTTCTGGTACAGCTATTACGTGAATATTGTTTCATTTGGAGTTGTCACACAGCTCTCTTAGCATCCTCTCATTTTTAGAAATTTTTTCTTTCTGTTCCACAGCTTTGTTATTTTCTGTTCTCTAATTTCCATCTCATTGTCTCCTCTACTTGCAGCACTCTATTATTCATTCCCTCCATTGTCTATGTCATTTCAGTTACTGTATTCTTCAGCTCTGAGTGGCTCTTTTTCAGCTCTTCTCTTTGTTTCAGTCCTCCCCGAGATTGTCAATTCAGTGAGCATCTTTATGATCTCCTTTTCATTTAGCCCGCTTTTTGGTGTCTTGCCCTGTTCTTTTGTTTGGAACATATTCCTCTGCCTCCTTATTTTGTTTAGTTGTGTTCGCTATGGTTGTTTCCTTGGTGGTGTGTATGTAGAGGTGGTTTTCTCCTTGCCTTCCTACTCTGCCATCTTTTCCTCTACCTATATGATATATGTATATCTATATATCCTATTGGTTCTATTTTATATTGGATATGTGTGTTTATATATATTGTATTTTTTATTTGTTATTTAATTATATATTTGTTATATGTGTTATATATAAATTTCATATATATTATGATATATATTTATATAGGTTTAGGTTTATTATATATAATATATAAATATATAAATTTATATGTTATATATAAATGTCATAGATACTATATATATATATATATCAATGTTATACACACACACACACACACACATTTATATGTTTATTATAAGGAATTGACTCATGGGGTTATGGAAGCTGAGAAGTCCCAGAATCTTTAGTCATCAATCTGGAAACCCAAGATTGCTGATGGTTTAGTTCCAGTCTGAAGACCTCAGAGTCAAGAGAGCCAATGGTATAAATTCTAGTCCAGGTTTGAGTCTGAAGGCAGAAGACTGAGGTCCTGAAGGTGGAAGACAGTCAGGCAGAGAGTCTTCCTCGGAGGGGAGGTCCTGTTTGTTCAAGTTAAGTTTTAATTAGACTGGATAAGGCCTACTCACCTTAGGGGAAACAATCTGCTTTACTAGGTCTACCAATTCAAATGTTAGTCTCATCCAGAAACACCCTCACAGACACACACAAATATATATTTGACCAAATATCTGGGCACCCCATGGCTCAGTCAAATTGACACATAAAATTAATCTCACAGACTTGTGCCTAGAATATACAAATAACTTTTAAAGTTCAGCAATAGGAAAATAAACAGTCTGATTTATATACAGGCAGTGATCTGAACATATTCCTCAGAAATGAATACAGATATGCATATGTAAAGATGCTCCATAACACTTATTAGTAGGGAATTGTAAATTACAACAATAATAGATACTTATACACATCTATAGAATAATACTTTATTTAAAACTGGCAACACTAATTGCTTGGAAAGAAACAGAACAATAAGAACTCTTACTCATTGTTGGTATAAATGCAAAATGGATAGCTACTTTGGACTATAGCTTGGCATATTCTTACAAAGCTACACATAGCTTTACCACATAATATAGCTATTGTGCTTCTAGATTTTTATCCAACTGATTTGAAACTTAGGTCTACACAAAACCTGAGCATGAATGTTTATAGTAGCTTTATTCATAATCTCCCAAAACTACAAGTAACAAAGATGTCCTTCAATTGTTGAATAAAATAAATAAATAAATGGTGGCATATCCATACAAAGGAATCTTTTTCAGCAGTAAGAAGATATGAGCTATCAATGAAAAGACCAGGGGAAGCCTTAAAAGCATATTGTTAAGTGAAATAAGTCAGTGTGAAAAGGTTACAAACTGTACGGTTCCAATTATTTCACATTCTAGAATAGGCAAAAGTATAGAGAAAGTCATCAGTGATGTTGATCCTGGAACAGAAAAAGAATATTAGGTAAAACAAAGGAAATCTGAATGAAGTATGGACTTTAGTTAGTAATAATATGTCATTATTGGTTCATTAATTGTAAAAAATTTACCATAGTAATATAAGATGTTAGCAATAGGGGAAATTGGCACAGGATATATGGAAATGTCTGTACTACCTTTGTAATGGAAATATTACATGTCAACACTTTGGGACCAAATAACAGTGAAACTTGGAGGGAAATTTGTAGTCCTGAATGAACATAGAAAATTTAAAAATATTGAAAATTCATGAGCCAAGCATATAACTGAAAATATTTTTTAAAAATGACTGAGTAAATTCTATATGAGTATAGAAAAAACAAATAATTCATACTAGAAAAATAGTCAACTCTAATTACATTGCCCAAGAAAAAGTTCAGATGGCACATAATATAATGCTGGAAATAAAAGACAGGGCAGGAATTTTAATATAATAGAGGCTTAAAACTTTAAAAGAAGTTTCCTTTAATTCTGGCTATAATTGAGCAGTGATAATCATGCCCATCTTCCCACTGTAAATACCTGTAAAACAAAATATATGAAGAAAGCTCTTCTCAGGCATTGGACAGCAGGCAACCTACCATAGGACTCTAATTCTTGAGTGAAGGGATGCACATAAGGTGAACTCTACATTTGTTCACCTCTCTGCCTGAGAACACTTTCCAAAATGCAGCACAGAGAAGTACCGACCTATCAGAGAGCAATGGTAGGCCTGGATGGAGAATGCAGATATTGGAGTTTGGAGCTGTTAAGGCAGCTGAAACAAAGTACCAGGAGGAGAGTGTTGTGCAGGGAAAGAACCCTAGAAGTCTCCAAAGGATCCTTTGGATTCTTTAGCAAAATATTAAGCCATGCATGCACAAAACAAGACTCTGAGATGCATGGCATAGAACAGCTTCTCAGTATTATGAGCAAAACAGGAATTCTAAGAGTGTGAAAGTACTGGGAAATACTGGAGTTCTGACAAGCGAGAGTAGAGAAACCTCATGAACAACCAGGCACTCAACTGGAACACCAGAGAGACCATACCTTAGGAGTAGAGCTACTCTGGCCCCAGAGTAAGGGCTTTTCTAGACTCATCCTAAAATGTCTAAAATAAATTTTCAGTAGGATCAACCTGATCTATCAGGAAATTCCCTGGTCCTTGAAGGGAGACAGCATAAGCAAAACACTCAAAAATGTAGTATCCACAAAGATGAGCATACATTAAAAAATTACCAGACATGTAAAGAAGTAGGAAAGTGTGACCCAAACTAGGAGAGAAAACAGTAAAAAAAACAGCCAGAAATGGGACAAATTGTTGGAATTAACACACAAAGACATTAAAACAACAATTAGAAGTATGTTCAAGGGCTTAAAGAAAAAGCTGGCCATAATGAGAGGCTAGGTGGCAAACTTAATGGAAAAATGGAAACTGCACAAAAGCTACACAGATCTAAAATGAAAACAATACAAGTATTGTCTAAAATTTGAAGATATTGCTACATGGGCTTTAAAGTAAATTGGAAACTACAGAAGAAAATCTTAGTGAATCTGAAAATAGGTCAATAAAATTATCCAAATTTAGACACACAGAAGGAAAAAAAAGTGAAAATAATAAATAGTGTCTTAGTGACCTGTGGGACTAAGAAGCAAGTATGTGTATTGTTGGAAACAGAGATTGGGGCAGAAAACCATTTTAAGAAATAATGACTAAAATTTTTCAAAATTTGGTGAAAAATTGTAAACTGTATGTCCAAACAGCTTTAAAAAAGTCTAGCAGAATAAACACAAAAACACAGCCACAGCTAGGCACATCACAAATAAGTGGCTGGAAGGCAAAGATAAATAGAAAAATCTTATAGACAGAAAAAAAAGGGAAAAATTATCTTTAAATTTGCTAACATCTCATTGGAAACACTATAGCCAAAAGATAACATTTTAAGTGCTAAAATGAAAAAAAATGGAAAAACCTATCAACCTAGAATTCTCTATCCAGTGGAAATATGTATCCACTAACACAGCTTCACTATGTGAAACAGTGGAAGAACTCCTTCAAGCTGATGAGAAAGGATACCAGCTGGAAATTGAGACCTTCATGCAGGAATAAACACAGTATACATTCTAAAAAGGTATATGTATATATTTGAGTTAAGCATGTATTAGAGATGGCACTTCAACTAACTGAGGGAAGGCAGGGATCTTCTGTTACTGGGGTGTGTTGTATATGTAACACCAAATTACATATATACCTTCTATCATACACAAATATTCACTCCAGATGAATTGGAGGCTGCAATTTGAAAAGCAACACTTTAAAAGTACTAGAAGAAAAGTAATGTCACTGGAATAAGGAGTTACCTCATAATTAAGGTAAAAAAATACAAATACAAATAAAAATGTAAAAAAATGATGTTTGACCACATCATCATCAATAATAAACAAAACCTTTTTTTAAATGATAAAGCTTCTTTATGACAAAAAGACATCACCCACCCAGAGGTGATATTTTCTACTAATTTATCAGACAAAGAATAAAGTTCTTGAATACATTTTTAGATCTCCTAAAAATCAGTAAAAAAATGCAATCAAATCAATTGAAGAAATAGCCAATTTTTATTATTTCACAAAGAGAAAAAAATAATGGCCAGCAAACATAAGGAAAATGTGTTCCATCTTAATAGTAGTCAGGAAAATATAAATTGAAATGACATTGAGGTACCATTTCAAACTCCCCCGAAACAAAATAATAACTAGCCTGGTAAAATCAAGTACATGAAGAGTATGGAGAAATAGGGTCTCTTCCACACTGCTTGAGGAGTTTCATTATGACAACCATCCTGGAGAATATTTTGACAATATATAGTCAGGTTGAAGATTTCTGTGTCCTAGTGCCTTGTCTTTTCTTGCCTAGCTGTCTACTACAGGAGAACACTAAAACCTGAGAGCAAAGAGATTTGTACAGTGACATTTGCTACAGCAATGTTTTTAATAACAAACATGTGGAGACTACCTGCCCTTCAGTAGAAGAAAGAAAATAAAGTGAAATTCACACCCTGAAGTTATATTTGGGGGTCAAATACATTCACACACACATGCTCAAATAATAACAAATCCAATAACTGAATTCTCTAAGTGGCAATTAGTGGGACTTGAGTATTTTGCTAATGATAGCAAGCAAAAATAGAATAAAATTTTAGCCTACTGTCAGAGGTATCCATGGCGGGTGGGGGGGAGGTGCTGACAGGGATGGGCAAATGATACCATTACTATAAGGTAGTTGCTGTTCATGATTAAGAAAGAAATAGGAAGTGCCCTGAACTCTTACCAAGGCATATAAAGTGGTAGTGGAAGTAAGTTTTGTCCCTAAAATAATGAGTCCTGAAAGCCAGGTGAAATGCTAGTGCACCATAAGCAAATTGAGCATGAAAAAGTAAGAAGAGACACACTCAGTTTTACCAGGAACACACAGCTTCTAGCTCTAAGACTAAGTTCCTCACCTCCCTGACAGCAGGTATGGCCACGTGACCAAGCTCTAGCCAAATGAATGTGAAAGTGATGTGTAAAGATTCTGAAACCCTTCCTTAAAGAAAAGGGATATATCCTTTCCCACATGAGGGAAGTAAGTCGGGGTGACTGTTGTAAAGCAGAAATGAAAGATGAAGTTTCAAAAAATAGGAGTCTGGGTCCCTCACACCAATGCCATTATATTCAGACTATTATATAAAGAGAAATGCACATCTGGCCTTTTTAAGCCATTATTTTTGTCTATTTGTCACCAAAGCCATACTAGTAAGCTAACTCCAAATTGCCTGCACTTCTTTGCTTTGACATCATATCAGCTGGAGAAAGAAATTCATGAAGATAAATGTCAAACAAAAATAGTTATAAGGGACAGGACAGACTTACCAAGTATCTTTTAGGGTCAACACCCATTAGTGCCATTACACACTGATGCTCTGAGGATCTTGTCCCTGTGGTCTGCCCCTGTTCAGTGTTTGTTTTCATTGTTAGTATAATTATTTGCATTATAATGATAAGGACATTGCAATTCCACTTTTAATTTTTTTTTAATTCCTTTTTTTTTTTTTCAAATCTCCCTTACTTTCTTTTTTTTGCCCAGTCTATGATTCAATAAAGAAACCAGAATCGATTTTTTCCCAAGGTACTGGACATTATAGCTTTGCTTTAGATTGTTTTGAAGGTATTTTTATTATTTTCCCTCAAATATATCTTAATACTAATCAGAAAAATTATACAGTGACTTCTTTTCCTTGTGAATAAAACAAGGAAATCCTTTCTGCAGCATGTTATCTGGAACTTTATGTATGATTCTGAGTTTGAATAGGGGTTTATTTAACTACAGTTTGCAAAGCCCATGTTCTTTCATTGGTTCCCATTTCCATTTTTCACTTTATCCAGATTGACAAAAAGATAATGATACTTTTATTTTTTGCTAATGATCCTGGATTATTTCTGCCCATTGGCTGATGAGTTGAGGAGATGTGGAAAACACTATCGAATTAAAATCTGGCAGGAGTCCCCAGTAGATAAAAGAATCAAAAGCTTAATCCCAATGTGAAGAGTACATATTGTCACACAGGATGCTTTCCACCTGGTCTTATGTACTCCCTTCCAGTGTTCAGGTGCCTAGAAATTATCCAGCTCTTAGGAGAATCAAAACACTTGTAAAATTCATCTGGCTGAGGTGACACATTCACCAAATGTATGAAGTTTTTCAAACTAGAGCATTCTTACAAAATGATCCTTCCCTCTCAACTATTTTCAAGCCAAAAACTATATTATTTTTGTAAACAAATTAAAAGAAACTGTCAGAAAATTCAGAAAGTACTCATGCTTAAAAGCCACTATCCTTTAAATATCTGTGATTCCTTTTTAAATTTTTGTCGAAATACATGTCTAAACATCCTCAATTAGAATAGTGCTCAGCAACTCTAATTGCTTTATAATTGTAGAGAAACCACTAACAACATACATGTGTTTGCTTTACCAGAGAAGAACACTTGAGTTCAAGAACATAACATTCTGAGATGGGGATCTGCGGTAAAAGGAGACTTTGCTTGGGCTGCATTTTATGCAAACCTTCATCATTTCATTCCCAGCCAGCAATGCTAGATCTTGGGGGTAAAGAATCAAGGCCTTGTTTTCTCATTAGAACTGGCTTCACTGTTTAATGATGCCCTCTTTTATTTTCCTTTCATTATCTTCTGCTTCTTTTTATGAAGAGTTTCTGTAGCTGTTGGAATTGAGTATGAAATCCCATCAATATTATTACTTCATTTTTTACTTTTACAGATAGATTGTGTAAGAAAAATCACTCCCTCATGTTTGAGTTGTACTACCAGTGTCTTTTGAACATGGATGTTTTCATTGATGAAATGGACACAAATGCTGTGGCAAAATATTCTTTCCTTCAGTTGCTGGCAGAAAATTGCAAAGGAAGCTCGGAACAGAGACAGAAGTTTTGAAAAGGAAAAGAACATTCAAAAGCCCAAGCATTCTAGAATTTTAATCCTCTCTCAGTCAAAAGCTACATTTCAGAACAAACTGAAATACTGCCTTAAGGTTTAATTAATCATTTTCATAGACTTTAATTATCATTTATATCCTGATGGAGGACAAGAGGACACATGTGTTTGTAGTCATACACGTTCTCTTTTATTGTCCACAGAACATTGCAACCACAACAGTAGACCAAGAGGGCCTTCCTGTGAATTAGGAAGGACACATTTGCCACAGTTATCCATGTAAAGAACATTAGAGTGTCTGAAATAACCCTAGAGTCTTTAAAATCAATCAAGTAATCAGTGGGAATTTACTACGTGCCTTGAGCCATGCTCATCTCTGTAGAGGAAAATACACAATCCTTTGTTCATAGAGGAAGTGAGGAGGAAATATGACACATATTAAAAACAAGAGAATAATGACAAGTCAAAGAGTCAAAGAGCTGCAAACCCAGTGAGCATTGTTTTAACCCAACTTTTTTTGAATTGGACTCTGGAACATTGCCATTGGTCTGCTTGGAGGGATTTCTAAGAAACAACTTGAATGAAATTTCACAACAGTATTGTAAAGTTGTTGAAAACATCATTTGCCTTGAACAAATAAGTTAAAAATCATACAAAGGTGTGTGACGTATAGATAATAGTGGTAAACGGGTTAGAGCAAAACAGGGATACTCAGGGAAGTCTTCTTGGAGGATGGGAGACCTGGGCTGTGCCTTGAGAAGATAGGTTAGCCATGAATATAAAATGGACACTAGAGGAGTCAAGAATGGAAATAAGATCATCTGCACATTAATACCACAAAGATTTATTAACACATGCTTTACTATATCCCAAGCACTGAAACTGTCATAACAAAAGATAAAGTGTCTGTCCTCAGGGAGCTTACATTCTAGTGAAGAAATAGCAAGATAATAAAATATTTAATTGTTCAAAGAAATTATACACTTCCTTCTTTCCTATTTCCTGATCTTGATGTCAGGTAGAACCAGAGATCTCATATTGCCTAAAGAAAAACTAGATTTGTTATGGCAGGAAGAGCAGAACATAAATAATAAATATTAGTTGTTGTTTCTCTTTTTTATTCCTTACAAGCCAGGAAACTCAGAAGAGAGACCTTGAGGGGAATGGAGTATAGTGGATTCTCTCTCACACACACACACACACACAGGAAAAAACTGAATATAGATGGGGTACATCTGTGCTAGAAAGAGACAGGTTGTGAGTGGTACCTTGGGGGTCAGGGAGTTGGAGGGAGTTAAGGCTAACAAGAAGAGAATGTCAGTAAAGTGACACTGGTCAGAAGCAGTGCCTGTAGACCTCAGCCTTTAGACTGGGAGTGCCTGTTGGTCCTGCAGAGGAGGCAGCTGTCCTCACATGGTGCTGAAGAGTGTTCCATGGCAGCTTCTCACCTGCATACCACCATGATCTGACCTGAAGGGTATTTGCCTCTCACTTGAGAATTAGCTGAGCTTCTGTGAACTGCTCAAGATGCTCTTAATTTCCAGCCACACTTAAAAGAATGCATAAGGCCTAGAATTCTGGTGGTGATATAGAAGGGAAGATCCCTTCACTAGTTCTTGGGCTTGCTGAATGCTAGAAAAGCCCCTCACCATTATATATGCCTGCCTGCACACATGCGCACACATGGAGGTATATATGACTGCAGACAGGGCTGCCAAATTCAAATAAAAGCTATAAGGGTTTTAAATTGACTCCATAAAGCCTGGAAGTATATATGGAATAAAGTGTGATTGATCTCAGTGTTTCTCAAACTTAAATGTAAGAATCACCAATTGTTAAAAAGCCAGTTCCTGTGTACATATTCTGCAGGTTGAATGGCTTTGCCTTAGACCTGTTTATCTGTCATTTTGGCCAGAGTCCCCTGTGATTCTTATGACTAGGTAGGTTTGGGAACACTGCTTCAAGGAGGACCAAAATGTCGTACATCTCCCCTCACAGTTGATCTCCCCTCTCCCCTGCTGAGCCTGCATACAGCCTCTGGAACAGTGTTCCAGAGCAGTCACTGCCAGACTTTCAGAGCTGCCGTATGAACACAACCAATCTGTCATCCCAGTGTTTTATAGGTGATAAGACTCAGGAGGTGAAATTCACATTTTTAAACTGCTCATGGAAGGCATTGAGTGTGTTATCTCACAAGCCATGCCTGTACATTGTAAAAAACACACTTTTGCTGGTGGTGACTCTAGTTGCCAAGCTCAATTGGCCCTCTACGTTGAGGCATTGTCCCTCATGGAAATGGTAGAACCAGTAAAATCTAAGGTTATGATGTGATTGAGGCTACAGAGAAGGTATCACAATATGCTTGTCTACAAGGCAACAGGGAGCATATCAATAGAACCAGAGGTTCCAGCTGACTCCTGTGTGGAACCACACTGTTAAGAAAAGGAGCTTGTTAGCTAGCCAGTCTTCTGAAGTGGGCAACTCACTACTACCCTGTTGGATTTAAGCTGCCATGGTTTCCACTTCTTTTTCCAGTGAGTTTTCATATTGCTGTTTTTGCAGCCAGTCTGAAAAGTTAGTTATGGGTCAACTTTTTAAGTCAGACAGACTTACATTTCAATCTCATTCAACTGTTTTGCATCTGTGTGATCTTTGGCAAATTTTTTACCCTCTCTCATCCTATTTTCCTTTCTGCAAACTGGGGATAAATATAGGGTTAACTCATGGGTTGTTTGTTAGGAATTGATCTAGATAATGAATATAGAGCACCTAGCCTGGTGCCTGGCAAGTCATATTGTCTCACTGTGTAGAAATTTCTATCATTATTCCTAGTCCTTGATGTCAAAACTTGACCATTGAGTGTGTGTGTGTGTGTGTGTGTGTGTGTGTGGCTTTCTTATGCAGGCTGTTTGTATGTGATGCCTATATGAAGATTCAACTATATGCAAAGTTCCCTAGTTAACCCAACATAAACACACTCATATTGTGTCCTTTTCACTGATATACTCTTTAAAGGTTTTTTGCAGGGTTTATTCTGACTTTGGGAATTGTTTCAGAACACCAAGAAGTGTGCAAATTGTTTTTACCTAGCGCAAATAATAAAACACTGATAATGACAATGTGGATTTTCTTCATATAGCTAGAAAACCAAATTGCTACAGATTGAGTCATTTCTCTGTAAAAGCATTCATTGAACCTAAGCTGAAGTCAAATCCCTCTAAGAAGTGCTCATGTAACTTTTTAAAAGCACTTCATAGTTGGTAGTATTCTAGTCATTTATGTGATTATTGGCTTTAGGGTCCTTTTCTTTTTCAACCTCGTTGGGTCCGCTTATTCACCACCTTTCCCCAACATGAAGCACAATACTGAGCACAGAGTAGGTGCCAGCACACTGATGATACTCTGGCCAGATCCCCTAGGATCCTTTAAGTGCAGGCATTAAGTAAACTGTTTTCAGGAACAAACTGTCCCTGAAATGTAGGAAGTCTTTATTCACCTATTATGTCCTTCCAAGGATTATAAGAAATAAGGGTACATGGCTGAGGTTTGCATTGTGTGTGTTCTATCAGATAACAGATAGAAGGCAGAAATTCATCAGTAGAATACGGATACTGGAATAGCTCTTTCTGTAGTAACGAATGACTGTGTGCACCAAAGGGGAAGTAAATGGGAAGATTATAGGGGTTTTTTTGAGGTAGAAAAGTGAGTCTCTATCAAAAGCATCTTCGATTTGCTGATACACAGCACATTTGAGAGCATTGTTTTCTTTGTAAATGGGGATTTAAAAACCTTGGCCTTCAGCCAGGTAATGAAAAGAAATGCATATTTTTCTTAGGTGTGCCTAAGCCATTTTTTAAAACCCCTTGAAAAGCTGAGCTATATAAACATGGGAGGAAACAGCCAAAGAAATTTCAGCTTTGTAATTGTGAAGTCTGCATGCAAAGGAGAATGGGGATATTTGCAAGCTGTCAGAAAAGATCCAGGGTGTGCACAAGTGTGATTGTAAGTGTGAATGTTTGCAAGGATTTATGTCCATGTTAAAGTAGTTTATTTTTGACAACGAAAGGAAAACATGGAATTCCTTCAATGTGAAGACATTCAAGTAAAGACAAAATGTCTTCACATTGAAGGAATTCCATGTTTTCCTTTGGTTGACAATAGAAATAATAAGGTAAGTGGAATAATAAGGGATACAATTCAAGATTCCTGATTCTCAGTCCTAGCTCCTTCTACTAAGCAACATTGCCTCTTTCCAAGACTGATACAGCATTCTATCCTATCAGTATATCACTATTCTGCAGCCATTATCTGTTGATGAATATTTGTTTAGTTTCTAGGTTGGAGCTATGGACATTTCTGTACAAGTCTTTGTATGACAAATGCTTGTATGTAGATATAGAATGAAAAATGTTTTTAAGAAACTGCCAAAATGTATTTTCAAGTGGTTGTACCATGTTTCCCAACAACACTGTATGAAAGCCCCCAGTTTTTCAAGATTCTTACCAACATTTTAATTTTAGCCATTCTAGTAGGTGTGTAGTAGTATCTTGTGGTTTTAATTTGCATTTTTATTATGACTAATGATGCTGAACATGATTTTATGTGCATGTTATGAACATGGCTTTATATTTCACATCCACAGATCTTCTTTGGTGTAGTATCTATTCAAATATTTTTTGCCAATTTTTAATACAATGGATAATTGGTTTTTATTGTCAATTTTTGAGAGTTCTTTATGTAATCTAGATACAATTCTTTTATCAAATACATGATTTGAAATATTTTCTTCCAGTCTATCTCTTATTTCAATTTTCTTGAAAGTATCAAAAAAGCTCAAATTTTCTGAAGTCTTATTTGTCAATTTTTAATATTTTTAAATTACACCTTTGATGTCATGGCTAAGAAAACTTACCAAGCCAAGGTCACATAGATTTTTTTCCTATGCTTTCTTCTAGATTACATCCTTTTATTACTTGGTTTTACCTTTAGTCTGATTAATTTTGAGCTCATGTTTATATATGATACAAAGTATGGTTCAAAATTAGTTTATTGCATATGTATATGCAATTTTTCCAGGACCACTTGTTGAGAAGATATTCTCTATTGAGTTATCTTTGTACCATTGTTGAAATTTAGTTACCCATATATGTGTGGGTCTATTTCTGGATTCTATTCTGTTCCATTGATATATTTGTCTGTCTTTGTCAGTACCACCCTGTCTTGATTAATGAAGCTTTATAATAAATTTTAAAATTAGGTAGTGTTATTCTCCAACTTTTTTCTTTTTTATAATTGTTTGGCTATTATAGGTCCCTTATATTTCCATATGAATTTTAGAATCAGCTTTCCAATTTCTATAACAAAGCCTGAAAACATTTGGGTCTTACTTGTATGTCTAATTTGACATTTACTGTATTATAACAGGGTGTTAAGAGCATTTCCAGTCAACATGATTATTTATGTGGTTAGGTATAGTTCCACAATCATGGAACTGGTTTTGTATTTATTCCATTCATTCTTTGTTCTCCTTTTCTTCTTTCTCCTCTTTTTTTGTCAACTGAGTATTTTTTATGATTCCATTTTATGTTCTTTGTTGGCTTACTAGCTCTAACTTTTTGTTTCGTTATTTTAGGGATTGTTTTAGAGTTCATAGTATAGTTCATAGTATACCTGCTAACATATCAGTCTACCTTTCAATGATACTATCCCATTTCATGTATATTGTAAGGAAATTACAAAAGTATACTTCAAAATCCCTACCCAGACTTGGTTCTGTTGATGTGTTTCAATATCTTTTGTGTGTTATGAACCCCCTGCTGCATTAATATTTTTGTTCAATTAACCAATTACCTATTCAAATTATGTCAACCACAAGAAAATGATCTTACATACTTACATTGTTTCCATTCTGGTGCTCTTCATTCCTTCGTCAACCCGTATTTCCAAGTGATACCATTTTCCTTCTGCCTGGAGAATTTCCTTTCACATTTCTTGTAGTATGTTTCTGCTGGTAATGAAGTCTTTCAGCCCTTGTATGGTTGAAAAAGTCCTTTTTTTTGCCTGTGTGTTTGAAAGATATGTTCCTGGAGCATAGGATTTTAGGTTGACATTTTTTCTTTCGGATGTTAGCTACTATTACTTTGCATTGTTTCTTTAAAAAAAAAATCTGCTGTGTTCCTTGTCTGTATTTCTCTGTATATAGCATATTTTCTCTGGTTGCTTTTAAGATTTTCTCTTTGCCACTGTTTTTGAGCAATTTTATTATGATGTGCCATAGTAGTCTTTGTGTATATGTGTGTGTGTGATGGATTTTATGTAGCTTCTTGGGTATATGAGTTTATAATTTTCATCATATTTGGGAAAAAAGTCCTACCATTATATCTTTAAATATTTTTATATCTTCCCTCTCTTTCAGGGACTCCAATTAACATATCTTAGGCCACTTGAAGTTGTTCCACAGGTCACTGATTTTCTCTTCCCTTTGGATTTTTTAATCTACATGTGTTTAATTTTGAGCTGTTTTCATTGCTATATCTTCAAGTGCACTATTCTTTTCTTCTGTCTTGTCCAATCTGAAGCTTATTCCAGCCAGTTTATTTTTTTAGTTCAGATATTATTGTAGTTTTCATCTTTAAAAATTTAATCTGGGTCTTTTTTTATATTTTGATGTCTCAATTTTTTGAATATTCAGAATACAGTAAAAACTGAAAGTTCTTGTATGTTAATTCTAACATCTGTGTCAGTTATGGGTCAGTTCTGATTGAGTTTTCTTATGGGTCATATTTTCCTTCCCTTTTCCATACCCCTTAAGTTTTAATTATATGTTAGGGATTGTGCATTTTACCTTCCAGGTATTGGGTAGTTTTGCATTTCTATTAATATTCTTGTGTTTTGTTCTGGGACACAGTTAAGTTATTTGGAGATCTTTGACCTTTCTGGGTTTGGCTTTTAAGATTTGTTATCAAGTACCAGAGCTTTGTTTAGTGTAGAGCTAATTATTCTTGGTTGCTGAGGTAAGACCCTTCTTAGTATTCTCCCAGTTCCATATGACTTACAGAGTTTTACATTCTAGCTTTTGGGAACAGGTACTGCCTGGCTATGTGAGTAATGGGTGCTCTTCCCTTCAATCACTGTGAGTGATTCTTTCCCCACTCTCAATTACTTTCATGTGCTGATCACGGGTATGTGCTGATAATACTCTGCTGAATTTTAGGGTGGACCCTGTGAGGTTCTCTGGAGTTCCTTTTCTGTGTGACTCTTTCTTCTCTGTACTCTGTCTTAAGAACTCCACTGGCTTGGTTTCCCTAACCACTCAACTCTGTCTTTTAAACGTAGGAATTCTGCTGGACTATACCTGGTTCCACTCTGTGATTCATGACCAGGGAACTTTCTCAGATAGTAAACAGGGGCAAGCACAGGTCTCATCTCATTCATTCCTCATATTCCAGGGATCACTGTCCTTCGTTGCATACTATCCAGTGTCTTGAAAACCAATGCTTCCCATATTTTGTCTACTTTTTATTTGTGTGAGGAAAAAAGGAAAGCATAGTCTCCCGAACTTCATTTTGGCCAGAAATAGAAGTCCCATCATGGTATCTAATCCAGGTTATCTTCATTTTCTAGGTAGAAAAATTAGGGCTTAGTAAGGGTAGATAACTTAATCAACATCACAACTGTGGCAAGGATTGTAGCCAGGACTTGGAATCAGGTTATCTGAATTCAGAGTGTTTGTGTTTCTTCACTACTTTACATTACCCGAATGTCTGGATAGTTAAAATCTAGGCATGATAAGATCACAATGGAGACTTAACTGAAACATATTTTTAACCAGAGGACCTCATTCTCTAACCATAGAAGCTAACAGACTATTTACTGTAGTTCTTTGGCTGACTTGCAAAAGTTCATGAATTTAACTAATTTTCATATGTATTAGTCTACAATACATGACACCCTTTCCTAACTGACCTTTTCAAAATAAATAATGCATTATGTCTCTATAAAAAGCATTGTTTTAGCAAATCATTTCATACTTCTTTTTGCCTGTCCAGTATACAATGCGTGAATGTGACCAGAGGAAACTGACCATGTGCAACATAACATGTGGCTTCTTTTCCTTCAGTGACTGGGGACCACAGAGCTTTCTCCAGATTTCATAGGAAACAGTGCTTCTATGCAGACATTCAGAATTCATGTGCACAAGCATATTTGTTACAAAATTATCTCCATCCCTTAGCTTCTGCCAGCAAAGGCAAAAGTGAAGTTTCACCAAAATCTCACTTCTCTATAATTTTGTTATAGGGTTTTGTTATTTTACTGAAATCTATAAAGGTTTATATTTTTCTTTAAAATCCTAGCATCGTATTTAACTCATGTTTATTAAAAACTTTGAGCACCATTAGTAGTCTTTCTGATACTTTATATAAATTATCAGTTAATTACATGGCTGAACTAAAATGAAGTACAGAATGAGCCAGTGGTCTTTCTCTTTTTGATTATTCCACATGGTGGGCCTTGGCATCTGTGAAAGATGAGCAATATTTAGGAGTAGTACAGCTAGGGCATGTTGGAGGCTAGAGGTCACACATAACTAGTAGAGTTGTGAACCATCAGCACATTTATGAGATTACCATACATCTGACCTCTTTTAAAAAGGCAGCATTGAAGGCATTCCTTTTTCATATGAAAATAATTGAATATGTATTGCATACTACTTGGAGGTGGAACTGAAACCCAGTTTGGAAAATGACTGAATTAGACTCTTTTCTCACTATGTGACTTCTCAAATATCTTAATTTGTATCTTCAAGAGGTTTGGAGGCTTGCTGTTGGGGCAATCTGTCTGTAAAGTTGTCTCATCTCATTTCGTGGTTTGGTTTAATTGTGTATTCTTCTATTTTGTACACTGTTGTGATTTTGAAAGACTCTGAGCTGCTCTTGGATGCATTGAAAGGAAGAATTCATTTAAGTAATTTCCTAAAAGAGAAATACATGTACCTGCTAAACTTTCAGGTGCAGAAAAGATAAATAACTCAATTGAAATTCACTGGAGTAGACCCAGCGGTTTCCATTAACGCTAGGAATCATCTTTTAAAGCAGTGGCATGTTGCATGTGACTTGGGATAGTCCTGTATGCTGAATTAATTCCAGCAACTGGAATACATAAATCAGTGAACACATAGAAACCCTTTTGGTTCTAAAAATAATCATGATATCTTTCATTTGCATATGGCTTTATAAATTTGAAAACATAAGGTCACATGTCTAAAGGAGTTTGCAATCCAGCTGGAGAAACAAAATTAAAATATATGGGACAATTAAGTGCTGAACTGTATGGTGCTGATTACATAAACAATAAGAAATTAGGATGAAAATCTACATTGTATAGAATAGTTGAGGCAAGCTTATATAGGAGACAAAAATTTCTAGGTGGACAGAAGAACGGAGAGAAGTTCAGCATAGGTAAAGGCAAGGAGTTGGAAATAAGAGTAGAATACATGAGAGGAAGTGAGCTGTTAAGGAATTCTCTTGGGGAGTACTCGGAAATAAAGTTGCTATC
Organism: Manis javanica; assembly: GCF_040802235.1. Classification (NCBI taxonomy): domain Eukaryota; kingdom Metazoa; phylum Chordata; class Mammalia; order Pholidota; family Manidae; genus Manis; species Manis javanica. The sequence continues at coordinate 98,469,053 of NC_133156.1, read as the reverse complement.
AGACGATGAATGAGCTGGAAAGCCAAGCAGAAGAATTTATAACTATTGCCAAAGCTAACACGAAGTCACTGTGGAGTTTTGAGCAGATGAAAACTATAAGTACAGTTTTATGAAGATTAGCCTGGCAGTGCTGTGCAAGGTGAATGAGGGAGATGAAGTGAACCTGGTGGAGTCATGCAAGTTAGGAGGACTACATCAGGGGTTTGACAAAGGATGAAAGAGGCAGAAAGGAGTAGTTGATACTCTGAAGAAAGAAACAAGGGGGCTTAAATATCTCACTTTTTACTGTTCTCCATAATCCCAGTGGGAGATTTCAGACATGGGGACAGTTAGTGGAAGACAGAGATTGCATTTACCCAGTTCACTCATTATCTAATGTAGATGGTCCCAGCTTTTCAGCCTGTTTGGATACCATCTGTATGATTAGCCATGTCATCTACATGTGGCATGGTCCTTAAATGCATGAGGATTAAAACATTGGTAATTTTGTTCCCCTTCTGAAACTAGAATGAAAAATTTTAAAAGGTTAAGTTGAGAAACTAGAATCATCAATGACAAAAAAGGAAAAATAATAATTTTCTAGGATGGAAAGGAAAGCAGTGGTGGAGTCAGTGGGGAAATAAAAGTGAAAAGAGAATAGAAGAAAGAGCACAAGAAACAGACTGCCCAGCTCTGAGGGTCTGGATTGCCTTGGCTCAGATTCAGTCCTTAAGGGACATCTGTGGTCTGCCAGAGGAATGGTAGAATTCTAGAACTTAGAAACTTTCCCCTACCTTTTGATTCTTGAGAAAATGAATATCCAAAGAAGTAATGTGGCTTGCTCAAAATAGATGCAGACAGGATAAGAACACAGATCTGTAACTCCTGCTTCAGGTCTCTATTCCAGCTCCACAATTCCTTTCTTAGAAAGGATTTATTCCACACAGTGTTAGGGCCTGCCTACTTTAGACAGCTACCTGTTGGTCACTCAGGAGTTTGACAAAGGATGAAAGAGGCAGAAAGGATTAGTTGATACTCTGAAGAAAGAAACAAGGAGGCTTAAATATCTCACCTTTTACTGTTCTCCATTATCCCAATGGGAGATTCTGTTGGGGAGCACTCAGAAATAAAGTTGGAAATAAAGATATTAGGTGGTCTTGGTCAATCTTTCCTCCAGATATGAAGGATACAGTATATATAAACTATGTAAGAAAAGGTGCTATAATAAGAGAAAATAATTAAAAGGGAGAAAATGAAGAATAAGAAATAAGAAACTAAAACGAGAAGCATTAGAAAAACAGTCTTGAAAAAGAATAACAAAATTGGAGATTTCACACTTCCTGGTTTCAAAACATATTACAAAGCTACAGTAATCAAAACAGTATGGTACTGGCACAAAGATAAGCATGTAGACCAATGGAATAGAGTAGAGAGCCCAGAAATAAACCCCCATATATATGGTCAAATGATCTTTGATAAGGGTATTAAGACCATTCAATGGAGGAAAGGACAGTTTTTTCAACAAATAGTGTTGGGAAAACTGGATATCCAACTTCAAATGAATGAGGCTGGATCCTTATACCATATATAAAAATTAACTCAGTTGTGCTGGGCATAGAAGCCACAAGGCATAAATCTGCAAAGAAGTAAAAAGCTAACCTTTGCAAACAATATGGCTTCTCTCTCACTTACCAACTTTACATTTCCCTGTATGGCCCCGGAAGATGACTGGTTAGCCAGAGACGGGTAAGATTCCTCAAGGGAGGAACAACCTAAGACAGGCACAGTCGCAGGGGGGCCATCAGGTGAGAATTTGGGGATCAACAGAGGTGAGGCTCAGAACCTCACCCCCCCTGCTTTGAGAGAAATCGTCTGCATCCGTGGATGTCTTGCTGCCCTTGTCTAGCCTGGATTAATACTTAGTCCATAGGCACACACCTGATCATCTGATCATCTACATTTGCCTTCTTACAGCACTAAACTATGTTTTCTACCTGTATCTTGCATCTACCTACCACTTCAGCATTTTATTAAAAATAAAAATAATAATAACAATAGGAGAAATGTGGGATCAACATATAAATCAAGTACAAAAATCAAACGAATATTCATATTTGACCTGATGGTTTATAGGTCATATTGCATGATCAAAACCGAAAGTTTCTGTGATGAATGCCCTTGTACTGTTCACCATGTAAGAATTTATTCACTATGTAAGAATTCGTTCACCATGTAAGAACTTGTTTGTTATGCTTCAGAAGATTGGAGACTGACGAGAATTAGGCTTGAGATGGACTAATGATTGTACATTGAGCGTTGACCCCCCTATACTGAATTTTATTGTTGTTAACAACCATTTGATCAATAAATATGAGAGATGCCCTCTCAAAAAAAAAAAAAAAAATTAGTTGAAGAAAGGCCTACATTAAGACCTAAAACTATAAAACTTCTAGAAGAAAACATAGGGGGAAAACTTCATGATATTGGGTTTGGCAAGGATTTCTTGGATATGACACCAAAAGGAGAGGCAACAAAAGTAAAAAAGACAAATTGGGCTACATCAAAAGTTAAAATTTCTGTGCATCAAAGGACCTAATCATAGAGCAAAAAGGCAACTTAGGAAATGGGAATATATTTGCAAATCATATAACTGGTAAGGTGTTATTATCCAGAATATATAAAGAACTACTACAACTCAACAAGAAAACCTGATTAGAAAATTGGAAAATGACTTGAATAGATATTTCTTCAGAGAAGATATACAAATGCCTAACATGGCACATGAAAAGATGTTCATGACTAATCATTAGGAAAACACAAATCAAAACCTCCATGACATACTACCTCATACCATTAGGACTATCACATTAAAAAAAAAAAGAAAAGAACAAGTTTTAGTGAGGATGTGGAGAAATTGGAATGTTTGTGCATTGCTGGTGGGTTTGTAAAATGGCACAGCAGCTATGGAAAACAGTATGACAGTTCCTCAAAAAATTAAAAATTGAATTACCATATGATCCAGCTATTCCACAACTGGATATATACCCAAAAGAATCAAAATCTTGAAGAAATATCTGTACATCCATGTTCATAGCAGCACTATGCACAACAGCCAAGAGGTGGAAGCACCCAAGTGTCCATCATTAGATAAATGGATAAATGAAACATGGCATACATTTACAGTGGAATATAATTCAGCATTAAAAAGTAAAAAAATCTTGGCACATACAACAATCTGGATAAACCTTGAGTACATTATGCTAAGTGAAATAAGCCAGTTACAAAAGATAAATAGTATATAATTCTACTTGGCAAAGTAGGGTAGGCAAATTCATAAAAAGAGAACACAGAATAGTGGTTCCAGGGTCTGCAGGGAGGGGAAAATGGGAAGCTATTGTTTAGTAGGTATAGAATTTCAGTTTTCAGGTGAAAAATTCTGGAAATTAATTGTACAATGATGTGAAATACCACTACTGAACTGTACAATTAGAAATGGTATAAGATGGTAAACTCTTTTATGAGTTTTTACCACAATTAAAAATTAAATTTTAAAAAGTATTCAATGCCATCATCTATTCATATCTTTTATACCCTCTCCCAGAAATGTTTATGTAATCAATGTACCTGAGAAAATTTGAATTAACACATTTGTTGATGTAAATACATATTTAATCTATTCATGAGTAGGCAAACATATGGCTCATTTGCATACAGAATAAATAATTACCTCATTTTTATATTATTTTATTTTTTCAATTATGTTTTTAATTAAAATATTTAAATTGGTTTTAAGGGAAAATGCTTAAATACTTAAATAGAGATAATGTGATTTTAATAATGATAACTAACTTATCTACATTATTTAAAAATTATAAAGCACATGCAGAAGAGTTTAAAGAATATGAATAATTTACAAAGTAATGAACTGAATAATAGAATTAAGATTATTTATAATTAGGAAACATTAGAAAATTTAAGTAGTTTTCTAGATAATTTAGTTAAAAATCACTGCCTTTGAAAAGGATTCTTAGGACTGAATAATCCATATTGATAGTCTATACTGATCAAACCCATTGGATAATGTCTAATTTAATCTTCACCTTATCTGTAGAGCCAGAGACAGTTTAAACCTCTCACATTAAGCAAATCAACTTGAGAATTCCAGTTTTTGTTTATTATCTCCTTTCTTGCAATGAACAGCTGATCATACTTAGATGGTTTATCACTTTTTTTATATCATTTCCTGATGAACAAGGATTCTGTCATGTACTAATATTAAAGGCACGTTTCTCAAGATGTTGGGACATAATTCCTCATACATAGAATCTGTTACCTTTGTGTGCATGAGATAAAAACTGCCTATAACATTTCCCCCATACTCTTACCCCACCTCATCAGTAGCATCTATTCAGATCAAGGTATGAAGGAGAAAAGAAGAAATAAACTGTCAAGAGTAATTATTCTCCAACTGCCTCTTGTAAAGAGAATGGAAGGCATTGTCTGATATGGTGCTGGCTTATTGCTCACATATGAAGTGTGTACCTGGATTCATGTGTTCAAAATGTAGAAGGCACTTGGTCAGGGCCAAGGATTTAAAAAAAGAATAGGCTCTCTATTTTTCAAGGAACTTGTGAATTAGAGATGAAGAAAGCACAAAAAAATTTGCATATAAATATATGTTGTACATCGTCATATATATACATATTTTCTTTAATGTATATAGTAATTTTATATTTTTATACATTATTTCGATTAATTAGGATATACATACACACAAATATTATAAGACATTAAATATATATATTAACATATATATAATTATGTAATACACACACCCTTTTCTAAGATGGATATTGCATTTTTGTTAAACTTCAAAGTTAATAATAATGTTATTTAAAATTCAAATAGGCTGCTCTTTTTAAAATCTGGTAAGATTATTTGAAATTCACCTGAAAGTGAAGAAATATTCAAGACAAACTAAAAAAAATGTTGAAAGTGGAGACATGTTCTATTAGGTGCTTCAGAAACAAGCTTTTATCTTAATTTTGAGAATTTTCCCAAATTAATATCAGGCACTAAACCACAGATCCAGGAAACTTCTAGAGCACTAGACAGGATAAATGCCAAAAAAAAGTATCTCTAAGCATCTCATATTCAAACTGCAGAAAATAAAAGATAAGGGAAATAATCTTGAAAAAAGCCAGAGGGAAAATCACCTTACCAATAGAGGACCAAAGATAAGAATTGCACTTGACTTCTACTCAGAAACCCTGCAAACAAGAAGAAAGTAGAGTAAAATATTTAAAGTGATACAGAAAAAAAAATACCAACCTAGAATTCTGTATCTTGAAATATTATCCTTCCAAAACAAAGGAGAAATAGAGACTTTCTCAGACAAAAAAAAAAAATGAGCCACATGACAGGAGGCCCCACTCTGCACTGCAGGGGACATAGCTCCCTGTGAAGGCTTCTCTTCTGTTACACTTCACTAACCTGGTAATAAAACAAGGGCATCATCTAAATCTTCCTGGAAGAAGGAGCAACCCACTGACACCCATTTGATTAAAGAGCTCAAAGGAGGGAAACGAAATGCTGAATTAATGCAATATCTGACAGATAACAGTCACTGAGTTTGGTTTGTTGTCCAGAGTTGTATAGCAGGAAGCACACACCCTAAATATCTTTGACAATAATAACTTTCTAAGGGAAATTGATTTGGAGATGAGACACAGCTGTCTTCCACAGGCCAGGTGTCTTGTTACTCCCTGTTTACCATTCTGTCTCTTTGCTTAATTAATTTTTGCTGACACCCCCTCCAACTCCTCTAAATGTGCAGTGGATAGCTCTGTCAGTTCATCCTATTTCCAGCCAAATCTTAGATCAGCCATGTGCACCTTAATGAAAATAATCAGGCAAGGTATTCATTCATTCTCTGCAAAAACTAAGTGTCTCTCCAATTCTTATATTGAAGTGTGAAACTGTATTCTTTGCTTCCACTTTGCAGGTTACATGGGGAAGGGACAGAAGTTTTTCCATGGAATCAAAATCACTGGTTGGCCTGGGCCTGACAATCAGTGCTTAGGTGTCAGTAAGGCAATAAATGGCCTCTCTTTATTTGAAATGGATTTCCCTAAAGAAGTTCTGTCTTTTTTATAAGGACTAGTTTTGTAGCCCTCCTTCTCTGTTTGTTCTTAATAGGACTGAATCACCCACAGCAGAGTTTCCTTTATTAATAGGTCAAAGACCTGACTTTAGGTTTAGACTGGGGGGAAAGATAGCATTCTAGAACACCTTATTTCTTTGTATAAAGAACTACAAAGTGAAAGTCAGCAGTTCAAGACTGTCTAATAGCTCAAGGATAAGGGAAACATTTCAATTTCACACTGACTGGCACAGCTCTGTAAACAGTCATGCAGGTTGGGCTTGGGTCCTAACAGATAAATAATACATATAACAACCACATGATGAAATATAATGAAGCTGTTAAAAAATTGTTTTCAAGTTCAAAAACATTGTGAAACTATATACAAAATGATCCATATACTATTCAAAATATGTATATTTACATGTAATATAGACATTATTCAGATATATAGTCAGGTCTTTTTTATATACCTCAGTGAAGTTGCATTTTTCTTCAGATAAGTCCTGCATATATTTGATATATGTGTGTATATATATAATGTATGTATATGTAATACATATATGTAATATATGCATATACATATATAAAATCCATATATATACACTAAGATATTTTTTGAACAATAAGCAAATATATATTATCTTACAGAATTGAAGACTATTGTAAAAATGCCAATTCTTAAGTTAATTTATACATTTAATGAAATATGAACATAAAAGAAATATAAAATACAAATCCAATAGAATTTTTTCTTCTTTGAACTTGGGTAAATGATTCTGTAGTTCATCTGTAAAATCATGTAGGATTATGAGTGATTTTCTCATTTAGGAATTTTATTTTCCAAATTTTATAATACAAATATATATCACTTTTACATCTAAAAAATACTTAATGCTTAATACATATTTAATAAGTACATAATAAGGTTTTCAAAATATGTGTAGTCTTTACAAATATGAGGACCTTGTGATAAGGAGCATACAAGAGGTATAAAGTGCCACAGATCTCAAAGGGAGAGATTTTTTTTCCATCAGGGAACCTGGGAAATCAGTAGAGTTGCTATTATCCATGTGAATAACCACCTGAGCAACACATTACAATCAGGATTATAATCTGTTCACGTGAAATTGAGATGGTGAGCTTTTGTCCTCTGGAGTCCTTTAATATTACTCATTATTGGGAGTTAATTGGAAATACCCTAAATTCACTGAGGCTCCATAAGCAGCCACCCTTCCAGAAACTATTGTCTTAGGCATCTAGCTTTACACCGAGAGTAAGTGCTGCTTTCAGCTTTGGGAGGGTTAAAAATAAAATGCCTGATAATAAATCATGAAAGCAGTGACAGTGGCCTTAGGATTTCTGTCTAGATTAGTTTATTTTCCCCAGAATAAACAGTGAAACCAAATGTAACTTTTGCGATAGAGGTAACCTTGTATACAGGAAATAGAATGGAATCTGAAATCCAAAGGCCTGAGTCCTGTCACATCTCCCGCTCTGTGTAACAGAGGGGTGAGGAGCAAGCCTGCTAAGTATACATTTCCTCACATCATTCACTCAGCCAGTATTTACTGCCCCCCTACCATGTATCAAGCACTGTCTTGGCATTAGAAATCAAAAAAGAGAAAAAGCCCATGCCTATATAGATACTTCATTTTAGTGGCAGATAAAAAGCATCAAAATTAACAAATAAGGATCCATATAGTTTTAAGATAGTTTAAAGTACTTGCAGAAAAATTAGACAGGGTAGGGTGATAGAATATGTAGGAGGGATGGAAGGGAGTGGATTGGAGGAGTAGGTTGATGAGTTGATCAGGGAAAGCCTTTTCTGAAGTTAAGTTATGATGTTTGAACCAAAACTGAACCCAGGGAGTTGGCCCTGCAAAGACTAGGAGAACCATGGGCTGAAAGTGTAATTGCAAAGGCCCAGGGCTGAGGAAAGAACATCAAAAAGGCTGGTATAGGGTGGGTGAGCAAAGGGAAAAGGGGGTAGGAGATGAGGTCAAACTGGTAATATTGAGCTTACCACCAGAGTTGTCATGGAGATGAAACAGCATGTTTGAGGACAGCCACTGGGTGTCAAATGACTCAGCAAAGAAATGGAGTCCTGGTATCCTTATCATTGTCCATAGCCACCTGCTTTGACCAAGTAGAAGTTCTGTGTTTGGATGGAAGGGAATTTGCAATTGAGATTGTCCTTTGGTGGTCTTGCCAGCACCAGTCCACATGGGGCTCAGCAAAGGCCACATTGTGTGCTATACAAGTTGTTCATTTCCTGTGCAGAACCCATCTAGGCCAGCAGCTGGCCAGGACCAACCATTGGTCCCTTCATGCGGTAGTCATTTGGCACGTGCGTGTAAACTGCCATTCATATTTGAGTTGTCATGTACAAGGACAAATATCTGATAACACAAGTTGCTAGGGAAGCTTTCATAATGCATGGCATAGTATATAAAGGATATCTGTGAAGAAAGTTTCATTTCTAAATGTGTGCATGTGTACATGGCAACACTTAATCCTTTTACCTTTATCATGCCTTTTCCATCTGGACTCACCTCCATGTCTTCTGATATAATCTCTCATCTGCATAATATTTGGAGAGGTATGATGGCTAATGAATGATGTGGGAAACCAGGATCGGTCAAATCACCCTTTCCCACAGTCTAAAAGGGAGTAAGACTCACTTGGTTTAGCCTTTGACAACATAATTCATGGTTGTCAGACTTGCCTCTCTTCCCAGATCATCACCTCCCTTCTGCTACTCTGCTATTAGTCTTGACCTCATTGCTCTTTCTTCTGTCACTGCTGTTCTGCCTACCTCTTCCTGCTGTCCTAGCTCACACTATACTTTCCTGGGGCCAATTCTCTGCCCAGAAGTGTGAGAAGAGGAGGGAGAGGCTGCTGTGCTCATTTTCCTGGGCTACAGTTGTCTCCGTGTCTTGGTGTGGTAATACCTGCTTGTCTGCCGGCCTCCAGGCACCACAGTACGAGAACACAGACTCTTTCATAAGCCCTGGGCTTACAGACTGTATGTGAAATCTATGCAAGTTCAAGTGGACTTGAAAGCTTTTCAAATATGCCGTCCTGTTGTTAATCTGCACATTCATCTGCACATCTGGCTTGGAAAATCTCAAGCCACAAGATGAGCTCTGCTTAGGGTGACTGGTTTGCCACTGTGTAAAAGCCAAATGCAAATATGGCAAAAGAGGCTGTAAAAGGCAACTTCGTTTTCCACTGGCTGCTCTCTGGACAAGAGTTCTTCACTGCAGGGGCTTATTGAATTTCAGTCACCTACACTGAATAGGTGGTATGTCAATAAAGTAGGAGGTGAAATGTTATCACAGTCCCGAAGCATATCCAACACACACCACCTAGTATGTATATCTGAACATAAAAAAATTCCACCTTACCACTAGGTACTCCTCTAGGCAAAGCCTTTGTTGCTGATCCAGAAACTAAGATTACCAATTCAATTTTCCAGGTCGCACTGATTCCTGGGAAGGAAGGACAGCTGTCAACACTGTGGACCATTAGGTATTGGTTGCCAGTTGGGAAGGTCATCAGAAAACTTAAGACAGTCACTGGGTAAGGCATTTGTATATTGCTTTCAGATATGTTTGTTCTTCATACTGCGAGTGGACCTGTTGGTTTCCTAAGGACTGGGTCTTAAAACCACAGGGTCTTGTTTTAATCATGAACATAATCAGATTTGTTTGGACTCAAAAATTAGAACTCACAAACTTTTGTGGCTGCAGTAAGTGGCATTTGCATTTTCTTGTTCACAGAGAAAACTCATTAGCTATGCTCTTTTTCCTATTTCTGTTCTCTTCCTTCCCAACTGCAGTTTCCCTTTGAAGATTTAAGTAATTCTATTTGAAAACAAAAAGCATGCTTGACAAAGGAGTATTAAGGCTTACTGTCAGAGGTATGGTTAGACAGGTGGCTGAACTACAATAGTTTAAGTCCAACTGCCCTTTGGACCAGCACTATCAGATGAATATATAATGTGAGTCTAATACGTTTTCTTAAATTTTCTGCTCATCACATTTAAAAAGAAAAAAGTGAAATTAATTTTAACAAAATATTTTATTCAACCCACTGTGTCTAAATATTATCATTTCTACATTTAATAATATAAATAAATATTACTGAAGTTCTTTTCCTCACATAAAGTGTACCGAATCCAGTGTGTGTTCTACACTTGGAACACATCTCAATTGAGATCTAAATTTTCATCAGATACCCTTGACTTCATAAATCAAATCTGGGGAAATATATTCATGTACCCAAGTTGTTCCAACACGTTTAAAATTTCCTTAGTAATTGTGGATAAAATGAGAGTTCCTATCGCCAGGATTCTCACCTGGCCCTGGTTGACTAGCTCACTGCACACCTGTGGGCAATACTTGGCTGTTGACTCTATATAAAGAGCTCCGCCCAGTGCTCTGGGCACGACACGGTGGCAGGGCTGCAAGGCTGCAGGAGAGCAGAGCAGAGGCTGGAGTGGTGGCAGTGCCGAGGACAGAGGCCCAGAGGACAGCTGTACCGACAGAGGGGCCCAGAGGCAGAGATTGGCTTGCTGCATACAGACTTGCTCTGAGTGAATGGAATTTAGTGACTGACCTGCCACCTGGAATAAAGTTGGGTGTAACCCTTTCACCTTGAGAATGTTTTGCTGCCATTTTCTTTGGTCGCATTGAATCCATAGCGAACTTGCCCAGGGCTGAAACCCATTGGCAAGACAGTCATACTGGCTGCATTTTAAGTGCTCATGGACACATGTTGGGCCAAGCAGCTGTAGACCTTTAATCCCTTCTCTCACCTAAATCTTCCAATGCTATAAATGAACTTGAGGCAACTGGAGGATACTTATGAAAGTGTTACAAATCACCTAGGCCTTTGCAAGCTCACCTGTAAGCTATTGGTAACAGAGCTATCAAACTAGCTCAGTCAGGTTTCTGAGACCTTTGAGGGAGGAGTAAGGGTCTTGAGATGGTGAAGTGACAGAAAACAAAAGCATTTAACTAAGACAGGTAGAAGGTCTCTCAGAGGTGTCCTATAAAATAAATGGGTGTCAATTTTGAAGCACTGATTGTAATCTTTTTATAGTGTGAAAATGGCTTTAAAGGTAAGTTTCAAACTTTAGGATAGGTTTTCCTTTTTGGTTGGTTGGTTGCTTTACCTTGTGTCCAAATATATGATCTTAGAAAAGTCAACCAATTACTGTTTACACTAAGGAAAATGCTCTAGTGTAAACTTAGTTACTCTCAAAGGTTAAGAATTCCTATTAGTCCAGTTAATCTGGCCTAAGGTTAAAGCACATCACCTCTCTCAACCACACACACACACCCGCACACATACATCTAAGAATGTGTGTAGCTTCAGAAAAAAAACTTCCCTCACAAAGGCCAGTGGAAGTGTTTGCATTATATTGTCTGCTACATCAGAGTTTAGCAGTCAGAAAGATTATTCCTTTGCCATCCAAAATTTTTAATTTCTGACAGGGGTGGAGGAGTGAGAAGTGGAAAAACAAGGACTCATACCTTCTTTCTCCACGACCAGTGAACTCCAGGGCAATGAGCCTGGCAAAGTTCAGCCCATATTCCCACTGTACTGCAAGAAACAGATGGGGTCTGCAATGGGGGGGGGGGGGGCAGGAGCCAGTGAGGGAGGGGGGTAATTCCAGGCTCCTACAGACACCTCCTGGCCTACCCTTCTTTCCCCTCCATTTTTATGCTCAGGGTTCACATCCTGTTAGTGATTATTTAACAGAGCTCTTATCTTAGGAATCTTATGACACATTCCAGGGAACACAGGCCTTTCATTTGTTTTGTTTTTTGTAAATTTGTAGACTAGCACTCAGAGTCTGATGTCTGCTGTCCTGTCCCATTCCCTCCACACCTACCCGCCATTCCCCGTTAACTCACCATTTTCTGATTTCCCTTTTGTTAAAGCTTAAGTTCACATTATGTTTAACATTAACATTTAGACAAAAACATTTCAGTTTCCTGACTGAGGTTTTCCTGGGTTTGAACACCAGTCATTTAAAACTTAGTCATCATTTATGGAGCACCTGCTTCGTGCTTGAGGTCTTCCTGGCTGCTTTAGTGTCAAACACAATTGATGACACTCAGGTGAGGGAAAGCAAACTAGAAAATGCTGGACTTTCTTCCACGCACAAACCATGGTGACATGAATACTTAAACAACTGAATATTCCTAAAAGACAAATTGGTAACAGAGTACACATAAATTTTTCCTTGTTCTCTAAAATTGCATTGGTGATCTGGTTATTTGAATTCTGATCCAATCACACACCAAGTGAATATTTTATGAGAACAGAGCCAAGAATGAATGGAAATCACAAAAATATCTTGCCAGCTCTTTGCCTTGGATTTTTGGCTGCTCCATCTTTTAGTGACTACTTGGGTCACTGAGATTCAATATTCAATATTACTCATAGAAAATATTTTTCCATAAATACCTAGAAACAACCTAGTTAGGGGAAAGTGGGACCCATTGAAAATGTAACATGAGCTGAATTTCACATTAAGTCAGTGTTTGGAGTGGGTCAGTTGAAAAGTGGGGGGAGGCTGGCTGGAGGCAAAGGAAGAAAAGGAGAGAAGAAAGAAGAAAGCCCTCCTAACTGGAGAAACCAACCGGAGAGAAGAAACCACCTCGGGGAGGGGCACACATTCAACTAACCAGCTTCTGTTCCTGTCATCTCTATCACCCATTTCTAAATCTGCCTCTCCAAAACCTCTGATGTGGTACTTCTGTGACAAGGTTATTTTTACCTTCTCATTTTCACCCTCTGTGAGGAGGTTATTTTACTTTGAGTGACTCATACAACAGCTGTCAGTGCTTTGAAAGGGACAGATGCCTCCATGACAGTTTAAGTGGCCACCTCTGGCAGTCCACAGTCCTTGCCTGACAAGAAAATATCACTGGTACCTAACAAGGCAACTAAATAGCAGTTGAATGAAAGTAAGAAGAATTGGAGAGTGTGAGGGATGGGATTCACTTGTAAGGTTTAAAGATAGAAAAGAAAGAGAATCTTTTGTAATGGAAAATAGACATGGAATGAATTTCATCATAATGGACTTGCTACTGAGAGGAGAATACAACTGAGGAGGAGGAAATGGTTTACTAGATAACTATGCTGGTGGGAATCAGCCCTGAAAGGAGCATTGATTCCAAAATAGGCAGCCTGGGTCCTAATGTGGCTCCTCTCCCAGCTGTGCGATCTCGGGAAAATCACTTAGCCCTCTGAGCTTCCATATCGTCCTTTACAAAACTATTGCAAATCCATCCCCTTGCTTGATACTTATAATAATTAGGAGAAATAGGCAGAAAATTGCAAATCTATCACCTCACTTGAAATTTAAAGCAATTAAAAGAAATGGGCAGGAAAGTTACTATTGTTACCAGTGCTATTAAACTCAGAGAGTTTAGGTGATTTTTTTCAGCCACAAAGCTAGTTAATGATAGGGTTGGAACTAGATTTCAGGTCTCCATTACCCTAGGTGTAGGCACTTGCCTATGCTTTCTGTATGGTCTTTCCCACAGTATCTAGAAACATGGGGAAGCTGCCTGAGGTCCTGTCACCCCAAACAATGTTTGAAAGGAGGATTCAGCTTCTCAGATTGGACTACACTTGTCTTTGGGCAACTCACAACTATCTTTGAGTCAGGAGCCTTCAGTAGAGGGCACAAGCACCCTGGGGGTGCACGCATAATGCAATGGGGTGCAGAGGGGATAGTAAGAGAAAATTTTGTACCTATTTTGTGTCTCTTTTATTTTTGTGTTTGGTAAGATACATATTAGCACAACGTATCAACATCAGTAGTACATGAATATAATTTGCAAACGGGGCTATATATTTTACTGATTAAGTCCATGATCAAAAATATTTGGAGATTGTGTTTCAGAAAACAGAGGAAAAGACTTAGAGGATGAAAGAAACCATATGGAGTTCCTGTTCTTGTCATCCCTTACGATGACGATGACTGCAGGAAAGTGGGGGTGTAGAAAGGAGCAGGTTCAGTCAGAATCTTGAAGAAAATCCAGAAAAGTAGACTAACAAATAGAACTGCTGTGGCCAAACTGGGGCAGCTGGTCACATGCTTCCCAGGAACACCAAAGTCTTTGTTTCTTTCTCACATACTGAAGCTCTTTGTCAATCATAATCAACAGCTCCATTCAGCTGTTCTTGCCACCACTTTTCTCCTGTCTTTCTAGTCTATTAGGCAATAAATATAAAATGAAACTTCACAAGCTTTTAAAAGATAAGGTTGAAAGGAAGAAAGGTATGTCCTGATCAATGAACCTATATGTCTTTCTAATAGGGAAAAAAAAGAAATTAAAGCTACCCAGAGAAAATAACTGGGGAATTTTGATACTATTCATATCTTGTGAAGTACTTGCCAACTGATTTTTAGTATTCTCCAAAGATCCTTGTGCCATACCGGGAAAGTTTATAAAATAGGGAAGGAGTGTGCTGAGGAGGAGGAAAATTATTGCCTTTCAAGTGTGAGCTCTGGAAAGATAGTGCACCCAGTTATTGAATTATTAATGTAGAAATTATAAAGGGATCATGTATAAAATTAAATAAATGAATACTCATAATGGCATGTAGGAGGTCACCTCTTAGTATCAATATTTCAGACTATTTCTAGGAAAGGGAAAGCTATAGAGGGAGTGACATGCTTCTTTTACATATAAAAATAATGTAGGACAAAAGGAGCCCCACTAAGGATCAAGGTCACAGTATGCCTGCACCCCTGAACTGCTTTCTTTCTTGTAATTATAGGTAGACATTAAAGGCACCAGATCGTTGTTTGGTATTTTATAACCAGCAGAGACACAGATGTTGTGCCATACAAACTGGGTGCGTATAGCACAGGACTGCCAGGAAGGAACCTGGAGGCTTCTGGGTCTGAGCGTTCTTCACTCACAGGGCATGGCGCTGCTTCTGAGCTGTCCTGGGAGGGCAAGGCCTGTGGTTGCCCTCTTGCTTCTGCTGGAAACGTCCTCAGGCAGCCTTCTTAATTTCATTTAATAGAGAAAAGTCATTATTGAGAAAATTCTGAGAAGTCATTTCTCATCTGTAGCATTTATTTATTCAGCAAATATTGTATTCACTATGTGCCAATACTACTCGAACTGCTAGAGATACTAAGATTAATAAAATACCACCTCTCAAAGGCTGCATAGTCTGATTCAAGAGATAAGACACATATAGTTAAATTATCAGTATAAAGCAGCATATAAGCCAAGTTGCAAATAAGTGGTCATTTCAATAAATACTATGTTCCGTGGAGGAAAAGAGAAAACTCTCCTTGCTTAGAACAAAAGTAATCATGGCTTCTCTCTGCTATCCTCTTCTACTTTCCTTTGTTCTGGCAGCCATCCGCAGCTCCATGGCCTGGATGCTATTGGCATAGAAATGAGAAGAGTGGGATAGTGGGGTATAACAAATGATGACTATTTTTGGATGTATCATTTAAATAAAAAGGTGGGTTTAGCAACTGTGCCTAACTAAGGAAAGACTAGTGCCATTTTCTTCCTTTCTGAATCAGTTACCCTATTGAGTATGGTTTAGGATTAACTGTTTAGAATAACTCTCTTCCATGTTCTTCTAGTAGACAGGTTTGAGAAAGTTAATTTTAATAATCACTATAGCAATCATATATTCTAACTAAAAATCACAATGCATGGTCCAATAATAATCACTTTTTCTGCTCTTTGACTTTGTCTATATGGACTTTTTCAAAAGTGTCAAGGTTTTATACTGAAAATAATTGGAAAAAAAACAAGAAATTCTGAACTTTACACTATCTGAAAATCTGAGACATGTGAGTGTTATTCCTCCTACTCACTGGATTTTTTAAATTGATGTAGCCTCAATCAGCTAAAATCTTGGGAACTTGAAAAGCAATGGGAACTAGCCAAGTGATGATTGTTATGTTATGTTTGGCTCTGATTCATATATTAATCAATTTTCATTGTACCCCCACGACTTTTTGCTGTATTAGATTGAATTTTTATTCCTTTTCATGTTTATCTTCATATTTTTAGCATACAAACTTAACTATAAAATTTAAACTTCCCTTGGAAGTTGCAACCCTTCAACAGACTCCAGAGCTCTAAAATAGTTGAATAGACATTTTCTGCTATTGAGATTGTTGTCTAGGGGGCAAACAAATTTGTGACACTTCTTATCTGCAATCTTCCCAGAACCCTCCTATTCCATTGCTTTTGCATATTTACTGTTGTTGATAGAAATCTGCTTTCCATCTAATTGTCAACTATTTTCTCTATGTGATAACTTGAAGTTTTTTTTTTATGCTTGATGTATGCATTATCAATTAAGTTTCTAGGTCTGGATTGACTAATGGGTTGATTTAGTTCACTATGTGTGTACTTTGAATCTGAAAAATCAAGTATTTCTTTAATTCTGGACAGTATATATATATTTTTGCCATTTCTCTTTTGACCATTGTTTCTCTTTTGTTCTCTTTTCTTGAGGCTCCTGTTGGACATATCCCCATAACTCATAACTTTTTTTTTTATACTTTAAAATTTACTTTTCTCTCTGAACTCTGTTCTGGACCAATTCCTTATAACTTATCTTTTAAGTTACTCTGTGCTCATTAAATAACAACTTCATTGTTCGACTTTTTTTGTTAAGTATTTTAGGGGACACACTGTTCTTCCTTTCTTTATCAGTTTGAGCATCCTCACTACACTAATTTTATTTTATTTATTTATTTATTTATTGAGGTATTATTGATATACACTCTTATGAAGTTTTCACATGAGAAAACAATGTGGTTACTACATTTACCCATATTATCAAGTCCCGATCCACACCCCATTGCAGTCACTGTCCATCAGTGTAGTAAGATGCCACAAATCCACTGTTTATCTTCTCTGTGTTACTGTTTTCCCCATGATCCCCCACACCATGTGTACTAAACATAATACCCCTCAGTTCCCTTCTCCCTCCCTCCCCACATGCCCTCCCATACCCCTCCCCTTTGGTAACCACTAGTTCCTTCTTGGAGTCTGTGAGTCTGCTGCTATTTTGTTCCTTCAGTTTTGCTTTATTGTTATATTCCACAAATGAGGGAAATCATTTGGCACTGTCTCTCTCTGCCTGGCTTATTTCACTGAGCATAATGTCCTCCAGCTCCATCCATGTTGTTGCAAATGGTAGGATTTGTTTCTTTCTTATGGCTGAATAGTATTCTATTGTGTATATGTACCATATCTTCTTTATCCATTCATCTACTGATGGACACTTAGGTTGCTTCCATATCTTGGCTATTATAAATAGTGCTGCAATAAACATAGGGGTGCATATGTCCTTTTGAATCTGAGAAATTGTATTCTTTGGGTAAATTCCAAGGAGTGGGATTCCGGGGTCAAATGGTATTTCTATTTTTAGTTTTTTGAGGAAACTCCATATTGCTTTCCACAATGGTTGAACTAGCTTACATTCCCATCAGCAGTGTAGGAGGGTTCCACTTTCTCCATATCCTTGCCAGCATTTGTTGTTCTTAGTCTTTTCTATGCTGGCCATCCTTACTGGTGTGAGGTGATATCACATTGTGGTTTTAATTTGCATTTCCCTGATGATTAGTGATGTGCAGCATCTTTTCATGTGTCTCTTGGCCATCTGAATTTCTTCTTTGCAGAATTGTCTGTTCATATCCTCGGCCCATTTTTTAATCAGGTTATTTTCTTTTTGGGTGTTGAGGTGTGTAAGTTCTTTATATATTTTGGATGTTAACCCCTTGTTGGATATGTCATTTACAAATATATTCTCCCATACTGTAGGATGCCTTTTTGTTCTGTTGATGGTATACTTTGCCATATAGAAACTTTTTAGTTTGATGTAGTCCCATGTGTTCATTTTTGCTTTCGTTTTCCTTGCTCAAAGAGATGCATTCAGGAAGAAGTTGTTCATGCCTATATTCAGGAGATGTTTGCCTATGTTGTCTTCTAAGAGTTTTATGGTTTCATGACTTACATTCAGGTCTTGGATCCATTTCAAGTTTACTTTTGTGTATGGGGTTAAACAATAATCCAGTTTCATTCTCTTGCATGTAGCTGTCCAGTTTTGCCAACACCAGTTGTTGAAGAGGCTGTCATTTCCCCACTGTATGTTCATGGCTCCTTTATCATATATTAATTGACCATATATGGTTGGGTTTATATCAGCGCTCTCTAGTCTGTTCCATTGGTCTGTGGGTCTGTTCTTGTGCCAGTACCAAATTGTTTTGATTACTGTGGCTTTGTAGTAGAGCTTCAAGTTGGGAAGCATAATCCCCCTAGCTTTACTCTTCCTTCTCAGGATTGCTTTGGCTACTCAGGGTCTTTTCTGGTTCCATATGAATTTTAGAATAATTTTCTCTAGTTCATTGAAGAATGCTGTTGGTATTTTGATAGGAATTGCATTGAATCTGCAGATTGCTTTAGGCAGGATGTCCATTTTGACAATATGAATTCTTCCTATCCATGAGCACGGGATGTGTTTCCATTTATTGGCATCTTCTTTAATTTCTCTCATGAGTATCTTGTAGTTTTTATGTTATAGGTCTTTCACTTCTTTGGTTAGGTTTATTCCTAGGTATTTTATTCTTTTTGATGCAACTGTGAATGGAATTGTTTTCCTGATTTCTCTTTCTACTAGTTCATCATTAGTATATAAGAATGCAACAGATTTCTGTGTATTAATTTTGTATCCCACAACTTTGCTGAATTCAGATATTAGATCTAGTAGTTTTGGAGTGGATTCTTTAGGGTTTTTTATGTACAATATCATGTCATCTGCAAACAGGAACAGTTTAACTTCTTCCTTGCCAATCTGGATGCCTTTTATTTCTTTGTGTTGTCTGATTGCCATGGCTAGGACCTCTGGTACTATGTTGAATAGAAGTGGGGAGAGGGGCATTCTTGTCTTGTTCCCAATTTTAAAGGAAAAGCTTTCAGCTTCTTGGTGTTAAGTATAATGTTGGCTGTGGGTTTGTCATATATGGCCTTTATCATGTTGAGGTACTTGCCCTCTATACCCATTTTCTTGAGCGTTTTTATCATGAATGGATGTTGAATTCTGTCAAATGCTTTTTCAGCATCTAAGGAAATGATCATGTGATTTTTGTCCTTCTTTTTGTTGATGTGGTAGATAATGTTGATGGATTTTTTGATGTTGTACCATCCTTGCATCCCTGGAATAAATACTACTTGATCATGATGGATGATCTTTTTGATATATTTTTGAATTTGGTTTGCTAATATTTTGTTGAGTATTTTTGCATCTATGTGCATCAGAGATATTGGCCTGTAATTTTCTTTTTTGGTGGGGTCTTTGCCTGGTTTTGGTATTAGGGTGATGTTGGCTTCATAGAATGAGTTTGGGAGTATTCCCTCCTCTTCTATTTTTTGGAAAACTTTAAGGAGGATGGGTATTAGGTCTTCACTAAATGTTTGATAAAATTCAGTGGTGAAGCCATCTGGTCCAGGCGTTTTGTTCTTAGGTAGTTTTTTTATTACCAATTCAATTTCATTGCTGGTAATTTGTCTATTCAGATTTTCTGTTTCTTTCTGTGTCAGCCTTGGAAGGTTGTATTTTTCTAGAAAGTTGTCCATTTCTTCTAGGTTATCCAGTTTGTTGGCATATAATTTTTTTTGGTATTCTCCAATAATTCTTTGTATTTCCGTGTTGTCCGCAGTGATTTTTCCTTTCTCATTTCTGATTTTGTTTATATGTATAGAGTCTCTTTTTTTCTTGGTAAGTCTGGCTAGGGGTTAATCTATTTTGTTTATTTTCTCAAAGAATCAGCTCTTGCTTTCATTGATTCTATTGTTTTATTCTTCTCAATTTTATTTATTTCTGCTTTAATCTTTATTATGTCCCTTCTTCTACTGACTTTGGGCCTCATTTGTTCTTCATTTTCTAATTTCATTGATTTTGAGTTTAGACTGTTCATATGGGATTGTGCTTCTTTCCTGAGGTGGGCCTGTATTGCAGTATACTTCCCTTTTAGCACAGCCTTCACTGCATCTCACAGATTTTTGTGGTGTTGAATTATTGTTGTCATTTGTCTCCATATATTGCTTGATCTCTATTTTTATTTGGTCATTGATCAATTGGTTATTTAGGAGCATGTTGTGTAGCCTTCATGTGTTTGTGGGATTTTTCATTTTCTTTGAGTAATTTATTTCTAGTTTCATACCTTTGTGATCTGAGACACTGTTTGGTAAAATTTCAATCTTTGTAAATTTACCAGGGCTCTTTTTTGGCCTAGTATATGATCTATTCTTGAAAATGTTCATGCACACTTGAGAAGAGTGTGTATTCTGCTGCTTTTGGGTGTAGAGTTCTGTAGATGTCTGTTAGGTCCATCTGTTCTTATGTGTTGTTCAGTGCCTCTGTCTCCTTACTCATTTTCTGTCTAGTTGATCTGTCCTTCAGAGTGAGTGGAGTGTGGAAGTCTCCTAAAATGAATGCATTGCATTGTATTTCCTCTTTTAAGTCTGTTAGTATATGTAGGTGCTCCTGTGTTGGGCACATAGATATTTATAATGGTTATATCTTCTTGTTGGATTGACCCCTTAATCATTATGTAGTGTCCTTGTCTTTTGTGACTCTCTTTGTTTTGATGTCTATTTTGTCTGATACAAGTACTGCAACTCCTGCTTTTTTCTCCCTATTAGTTGCATGAAATGTCTTTTTCTATCCCTTCACTTTTAGTCTGTGTATGTCTTTGGGTTTAACATGAGTCTCTTCTAGGCAGCGTATAGATGGATCTTGTTTTTTTATCCATTCAGTAACTCTATGTCTTTTAATTGGTGCACTCAGTCCATTTACATTTAGGGTGATTATCGATAGGTATGTACTTATTGCCATTACAGGCTTTAGATTCGTGGTTACCAAAAGTTCAAGGTTAGCTTCCTTACTATCTTAGAGTCTACCTTAACTCACTTAATATGCTATTACAAACACAATCTAAAGGTTATTTTTTTCTCCTCCTTTTTCTTCTTCCTCCATTCTTTATATATTAGGTATCATATTCTGTACTCTTTATCTATCCCTTGATTGACTTTGGGGATAGTTGATTTAATTTTGCATTTGCTTAGTAATTAACTGTTCTACTTTCTTTACTGTAGTTTTATTACCTCTGGTGACAGCTATTTAGCATTAGAAACACTTTCATCTAGAGAAGTCCCTCTAAATGCACTGTTGAGATGGTTTGTGGGAGGTAAATTCTCTCAGCTTTTGCTTATCTGGAAATTGTTTAATCCCTCCTTCAAATTTAAATGATAGTCTTGCCAGATAAAGTATTCTTGGTTTGAGGCCTTTTGGCTTCATTGCATTAAATACATCATGCCACTCCCTTCTGGCCTGTAGGGTTTCTACTGCAAAGTCTGATGATAGCTTGCTGGGTTTTCCTTTATATGTGATCTTATTTCTCTCTCTGGCTGCTTTTAAGAGTCTGTTCTTATCCTTGATCTTTGCCATTTTAATTATTATATGTCTTGGTGTTGTCTTCCTTGGGTCCCTTGTGTTGGGAGATCTGTGGCTCTCCATGGCCTGAGAGACTATCTCCTTCTCCAGATTGGGGAAGTTTCCAGCAACTACCTCCTCAAAGATACTTTCTACCCCTTTTTCTCTCTCTTGTTCTTCTGGTACCCCTATAATGCGAATATTGTTCCATTTGGATTGGTCACACAGTTGTCTCAATATTCTTTCATTCCTAGAAATCCTTTTTCCTCTCTGTGCCTCAGCTTCTTTGTATTCCTCTTCTCTAATTTCTATTTCATTTATCTTCTCCTCCACCGTATCCCATCTCCTTCTAATGCCCTCCATTGTGCTCTTCAATGATTGGATCTCTGACCAGAATTCATTCCTGAGTTCTTGAATATCTTTCTGTACCTCCATGAGCACGTTAATGATTTTTATTTTGAACTCCCTTTCAGGAAGAGTCATGAGGTCCATGTCATCTTTCTCAGTAGTTATATTAATTTTACTCTGAACCAGGTTCCTTTGGCATTTCATATTTGTATATGGCGCCCTCTAGTGTCCAGAAGCTCTACTCTCTGGAGCTATGCTCAGCCTCTGAAGCAGTGTCAGGGTGGCAGGGGAGTGGTATTGGTGCCTGGGGGGAAGAAAGAGCTGTTTCCCACTTCCTGGCTACTATGCCTGTCACCACTGCCTGAACCAGTGGGCCAAGCACACAGGTATAAGCCTCTATGTTTTGCGTTTGTAATTGCTGTAGACAGATCTTCCCTCTGGCTGACACTAATGCCAGGGTAGAGTTTGCTGCTTTGCGAGCCAAGTGGGGCTTGCCGGGCAAAACGCGCAGTAGACTGAGTATCTCGGAGGGGGTCCTTGGAGCTGTGTAGCCAGCCAGGGAGTTGGAGCACCTGGAAATCGTGAAAGCTCTTCAACCTGCTGGGCAGAGTGCACCTGGATAATTTTGTCTACCTGTCCTTTCTCCTGAGCAGTAAGCTCTGTGCAATCCTTGCCCCTTTAGCAGCCCTCTTGCTCTTAGGAAGTCTCTCAGACTGCCCGCCTTTCTTTTGTCTCAGAGCAGCTGGATATGGATCCTTGCTTTCCACAAACAGCTAGAATCTCAGTCTCTCCAGGTATTCTGCCTGTTTTAGCTTTCCAACTCCCTAATCATGAAAGTACCATGGAAGCACCATGAAATGTAGGTTGTGTTTCCAGAGCAGATCTCCCAAGTTAGGTGTTTAGCAGTCCCAGGCCTCCACCCCCTCCCTGCTCTGTTTCTCTTCCTCCCACCAGTAAGCTGGGGTGGGGGGAGGGCTTGGGTTCTGCCAGGCCACAGCTTTGGTAGTTACCCTGTTCCGTGAGTTTTATTCTTTTCTCCAGGTGTATGCAGTTTGGCACAGCCCTCTTTCCTGTTGCTCTTTCAGGATTAGTTGCATTAATTATATTTTCATATTACATGCAGTTTTAGGAGGAAGCCTCTATCTCACATCTCATGCTGCCATCTTTAATCTTCCCTCAGTACACTAATTTTAAACGAATGCTCATATTGCTGTCTAGTTTTTATCTCTAGGTAAACTCATTATTACTGCTTTTGTTGGCATTTGTATTCCTCTTAGGTGTTGATTTTTTACTGAAGGTTCATCGTGAGTAGTAGTATTTTTCTTCTTCTCTTTTGGTAGCCAGCTAGCACTGTTTCCCATTTCTGTGGTTGCTTCCACCCTTTTCCTCAAGACCTAGAATTTAGATTCAAGCCTCCTATTAGATAGTCAGGGCATCTATACCAGAAAATACTGAAAACATTATATATCCAATCCCCAACCTAGTAAACAGCTTGACTCCATTCCTGGCATTGAGGCTCTGTTTCTCCTCTTATGTCCTCATGCACATATTTTTTGAGAATCTGTAGCCCAAGATAATGGTAGCAAATAGTTTTATTTTAGTGTCTTTTATGGGTGAGGTCAATCTGTTTCAGCCTCTGATTTCAGAATGTAAGCC